>NC_087455.1:35156790-35756790 GCF_036321535.1 Camelus dromedarius
CTTCTTTGCTCATTGTCTTTGTGAGGGTTGTCCATGTTATTTCATGTAACTGTCGATAGGTCATTTTTTATTGGTGTGTAGTATTCCATTGGATGAACACCCCACAAATTATTTATGCATGCTGCTCTTGAGGAACTTGGGTTAATGTGAGTTCAGACTTGGTCAATTTGAATAGTGCTACTAGGCACACACTATGACAGGGTATATGCTCTAAGAATGGGATTGTTGGTGATGGGTTCCATGTAAGTTCCACTTGAGCAAATAATGTGGAACTATTTTCCAAATTTATATTCATAACAGCATTATAAGGATTCTCATTGCTCTTCTTTCTTGTAAATACTTGATAATGTCACTATTTCTTTTTTTAGGCATTCTGGTAATTGCATAGTGGACTGTCATGGGGGTTTTAATTCATATTTTTCCAGGTACTAAAGAAGCTGACTATGTTTCCTGAGTAGATATTCTCTTTGTGAAGTGCCTGTCATAGTCTTTTGCCCATTTTTCTTTTGGACTCTAAGAGCTGTGAGAGCATCTTGTATATTCTCGATACCAGCCTTTTGTTGGCTTTATGGACATAAAACAAACATTTTCTTCCAATCTATGGTTTGCCTTTGCACTTTCTTTATGTTTTCTTTCGATGAAAAAGGTTCCTAGCTTTAGTGTAGTCCAGTTCAAAGACTTTCCCTTTATGGTGATTTTTCTTTTTTTTGTGGCAGGGGTGTTGCTTAAAAAATACTCCCTAAGCTCAGTGGAATGAAGATGTTCTCCTATAGCCTAAAGTGCTATTGTTTGCCTTTGTTTTCTGGGAATTGATATTTTGCATGGCAGGAGGTAAGAGTCAAGTTCCCTTTTTCCCACGAGGATATCCAACTGACTCAGCACCACTTACTGAAAAGACTATCATTTTACCTCTGATTGCGTTGTTACGTTGTCATACATCAAGGGTCCCTATATTTGTGGATCTATTTCTGGATTTGTTTTTTGCCTCCATTGGTCTATTTGTCAAACCATTACCAGTGTCACATTTCTTTAACTATAATGGCTTTATAATAAGTCTTGTCATCTAGTAGAAAAATTTCTCTCATCTTGTTTTTCTTCAAGCGAGCTTGCTTGTTCTTAGCCACTTGCATTTTCTTATAATCTTAGAAATGGCTTGTCAGTTTCCTCAGAAACAAATGTTGGGGTTTTAAGTATGATTTCTCTGACTCTATAGAAAAGCTGAGGGAGAACCAGTATTTTTGTAGTGCTGAGTCTTGCGGTCTCTATATATAATTGGAATCCTATGTTCATGAGGGAGATTAGTCCATGATTCTCCATTCTTATAATGGTTTTGTCAGGTTTAGGCATCAAGATTATGCTGGTCTCAACAACATGAGCTATTTTTATAGTCTCTAAGGGGTTTGCATAGATTTGTAGTCATTCCTTCACCAGTGAGACTGGGATCTGGCGTTTTCTTGGTAGGATGATTTTTATTTACTGATCAAACAAATTTAATAATTACAAGACTATTCTGATTTTTCTATTTCTTAGATTTTTTGTATATCACTATATATATTTAAATAATTTGTTTTTTAGAGCACTTTTAGTTTCATAACAAAATTCAGAGGAAGGTACAGAGATTCTGATATACCTCCTGCCTCCACACATGCTTAGCTCCCCCCATTATCAATATCACCCACCAGAATGTACATTTATTAACAAGGATGCACCTACATGAACATGTCATAATCATCCAGGTCCATAATTTGCCTTAGGGTTCACTTTTGGTATATGCTGTATGGTCTGGGACAAATGAATAACGATATACATCCATTGCTATAATATCACAGAGAATATTTTCACTGCCCTAAAAATCCTCTGTGTTTTGCCTGTTCATTCCTTCCCCCACTGCCAATGCCTGGTAACCACTGATCTTTTTATAGCCTCTATAGTTTCACCTTTTCCAGAAGGTCATATAGTTGGAATCATACACTATGTAGTGTTCTCAGATTTACTTCTTTCATTTAGTAATATGTGTTTAAAGTTTCTCCACTTTTCATGGCTTGATAGCTCATTTCTTTTCAGCACAAAATAATATTCCATTGTCTAGACATACCACAGTGTATCCATTCACCTACTGAAGGACATCTTGATTGCTATCACGTTTTGATAGTTGTGAATAAAGCTGCTATAAACATCCATGTGTAGGTTTTTGTGTGGTCATAAGTTTTCCTCTCCTTTGGATAAATACCAAGGAACATGATTGCTGGGCTGCATGGTAAGAGTATGTTCACTTTTGCAAGAAACTGCCCAACTGTCTTCCAAAGTGGCTATACCACCTGCATTCCCACAAGAAACAAATGAGCTTTCCTCTTGCTCCAAATCCTCGCCAGCATTTGGTATTGTCTGTGTTCTAGATTAGGGCCATTCTAAAAGATTTGTAGTAGTATCACATTTTTGTTTTAATTTGCATTTCCCTGATGACATATGATGTGGATCATCTTTTCATATATTTATTTGCCATCTGTGCGTCTTTTTGGTGAGGTGTCTGTTAAGGTCTTTGGCCCAGTTTTTAATCTAGTCTGATATTTTGGGTTTAAATCTCCTGTCTTTTACATACATATATATTTCAAAAAATTAATCTAACCTTCTTTACGCTATTTTCCTTCTTTACTGCCTTGGTTTTTTTTGTAGATTTTTCTTAATATACTATTCTTGCCCTCCTCCTCCCAAGCAACATCAACCTGGTAGCTGCATAATTACCATTCTTTCAGTGGTTATCCTAAAGTATACAATGTGTATTTTTAAATTACCAAAATCTAATATGGCTTTGAATATACACCATTTTCTTGACACTGTAATGGTATAAAAGCTACTTTAACTCCATTTACTACCTTCTCAACTTTTATGCTATTTTTGTCTTGTGTCTCAATTCTATGCACTGCTCCTTTGACTTTCTGTTTTCATGTTTGTTATTTTCTTTTTACTTTACTTTTGAAAACAACAAAGAAACTATCTTTATAGAACTTATACTCCTATTGCGGAGACAGTTAAGTTCAAATGAATCACTAAAATATAGAGCGCCTCAGCTGGTGATAGGTATTTCACAGAAAAACAAAGCAGGGAAGGAAGATATGGAATGCTGGGAAGCATGGCTGAAATTTTAAATGAGGGTGACCAGGGAAGACCTCCCTAAACAGGAGGTTTGAACAAAGATTTATAGGAGTTGAGAGGATAAGCCATGAAGAAATCTTTAGAAAGAGTATTTCCAGACACAAGGAACTGTAGATGGAAAGGCTCTGAGGTAGAATTGTACCTGACACCTTCCAAGATCAGCGAGGAGGCTGGAGTGGCTGCAGTTAATTGAGTGTCAGAGAGAAGAAGTGATGGTATCAGAGGGGTGGTGAGGCTTTTAAAAAGAGGTAACAAGGTAGGATTCAAGTAATGTCACTAGGGCTTTGTAGAAGGAGTTTTGGCTTATTACTAATAATTAATTATTATTATTATTATTATTAATTAATTATTACTAATTAATAAGTAATTACTTATTACTTAAAACCCAATTTAAGAGAAATAATGTTAGTTGTATGCAAAATACAACTTTCGTTTAGCTTATGTTTAGAGGGTTTAGCTTATGTATACACCAGGCACTGTATTAAGCACCTTACATGCAAACTTTTATTTCATACTTAATGTAAAAGAAAATGTATATTTCACATAGGTTAACTTAACTCAAGCTCGCAGCTTGTATGTAGCAAAGCTAGGAGTCATGGACACGTGGTCTCTTAATTGTAATCCGGTATTTCTCTGACTTGTCATTTAGTGACAGAAAATTAACCAGTCACCTGGAGAGATCCAGCTCTGACCTCTGTGGGTGAGCTTTTCCGCTTCTTCTTCTCTGAGCACACGCAGCATCAGCAAATGATCCCAAGAGATGCAGGTGGTTGACCACGTGGATCATCTACTTGTTCTATGTTTTATTGGTACATGGTACACACCTTATTTGGGGCCGTTTTTTTCATAAGTGCCTACTGCCAGTCCACAAGAATGGAAAAAGACACCATGGATGAGTATGTACGACTTGAACGTCATTAATGGAAAAAACAATCATGTTCCACAGAGGATGTTGGTATATGAATTATTTTAACTTACTGTAAGATCTTTCACCTACATCTGAGTGACCAATTATGTCCCTTTTTTACTTTATATAGTATAAAGGAAAGTAAAAATTAAATGAATAGACTATGCAAGAAAAACTTGCTCTTGAAATGGTCAAATGGCGCATTTGTAATGTCACAAATGAGTGGCATATACATTCTTTAGTTTACCATTTTTACATTTATGCCTGATTAGCCCTCTTCAGAAGGAGGGATGTTGGCTAACCCAGCTCCTGTGGAACAATGAGGAGGTTGGACAATTCATTTTGTTTTGCACACAATTTAGCTAGAAAGCTGAAGATTTATTGATACCAAGTAAAATATTAGCGGGCAGGTAAAAATAAGCCTATTAATGAATGCGATTAGAGCAGCAGCTGGAATGAATTGCAGTGTTTGCAACATCAATGGAATTAATAGACCTTAAAATATTCAGGGAATCAATTAAAAGTCTTCTTTGGGATTCAAAAAATGTACGTTCATGTGCTTAACTTTAAAATGAGCACCGGGAGAAGAAATGGCCAAACCTTCTGTCAGAAAAGCTTTTAAAGATTCCAAGGGCGTCTGACTGTTTCTGGGCCCAGCCAGCTTCTGAAGGAAGGGAGCCCTGGTGGGCTGAGCAGCGGGCATCTTGGAACACAGGCTCCAGACTGTGCTTCCAAGAATTAAACAATAGAAACACGTGAGAGCAATTGAAATGGGTGTCCTGGCCAGGCTCCCTGAAGGTTTTGCAACCTCGTTAACCTTTGAGAAGAGCACAGCTTCCTACCAGGATGAAAGAATAAAAGAAGGGGATGGTTTCTTAAACATGTTCTTCCTTAATGGTCACCCCGAAGACCTTGAAAAGTTTCAAGCCAGAAGTTTGAGCTGAACAGTCTTGTATAAAACTCCTTAGGGGGAATTAATTGGACAGCATAATGTCCAAGCAATGGAACACAGATATTATCTAGCATTCCTCAGACTCGATTAATTAACCTCCATTTCCTCCACTAACAAACAAATTAAATAGACTTTTTAAAGCTACGCCTTTATATTTTACCTCCAGGGATGAGACAAGAGAAGCACCCATTGTCCCCATAATTGTTCTATAATGCAAAGTTGAAGTTTCCCTTTAAATTAATATAAAATAGAAGCACAAGATAATAAAGCTGGGAGAGTATTTAGTTCAGACTATGATTTTCTAAAACCTTACTTTAATGTTGGAAATGTATTCATTCTTTATTCCGTGTCTAAGTCCAAGAGATATTTACTTGTTCACGGGTTAACTGTATCCTACACAATTTCTATGACTTTTTTCCCCCATTGTATCAGTAGGAATTTGGGCAGGGTCAGAAATCCTGCAGGCATAGCTCCTGGTTTTGTGAAGATGACTTCAGGATTTCCGGACTTGTGAAACTTCCAACTGGTTTCTCATTGCCCATGGTTCCCAGCTTCAGTGTCACCCCGAGACTCAAGCAGCCAGGCCCCAAACTGCTCATGGACATCTTTCTGGGGACAGGAAGCAGCGGGGAGATGGCTGAGGGGTGTGCCCACTCAGTGCCGAGACTCCTCTTCTAGACCACACCCTGGGGAACTAGGACCTCAAAGTTCCTGCTTAAATTTGCGAACTGGCTTTTAAGACTACAGTTTGCCCTCATGAGAGTGGACTGAGGTGCTGTGAGTGTGTGTACCTGTACATCTAAGGAGTAGACAGTGGGTGGCTCTTTATGGGGGGAGAGGATGCATGAGAGGGGGTGAAGGGAGCTTAGACATGCAGATGCGCCCAGGTCCATGGTGGGGGAAATCGAGGCTGACCACACAGTTAGGGAGCCTCTGTCTGTGCTCTTGCCCCAGGCTCCACAGGCCCTGCCAGCTGCTGCAGACAACCATGGTCATGGCCACATCAGGGGATGAGCTGTCTGTGCCTTGGGTGACTGAGAAAAAAGACACTGAAGACACGATTTGCCTTCTCACCAGTTCTCTCTAGGTGTTTTCCTCAGCAACTGAAGCACCCGCTTGACATTATCAGAAGCAACAAGGGTAATCCCACTGTTGAGTCTACCTTCCTTCTAGTCTCAGAAACTTGTCTCCTATTTTAGTATCTCCTGTGGCTCCTCCTATTTGCATATTAATTTTCTGGCAGAGTCTCCCTCCATGATCCAGCCATCGGACTTGACCTCATCTCACCCCTCAACCAACTCTTCCAAGTTTTTTCTCACAGTATTACTCCCTATGGTTTTCCACTTTGGCCCCACAAATGGCTTCTATCCTCTTTGCCTTAGTCTAGTCCGCAGTTTGCCATGATGAAATTTTCAGGTGGAAGGGGAGTGCGGTGCTGTCTCCCTGTGGACACGTGTGCTTGCAGGTAGCAGAGGGAAGAGCACAGTGTATATTTTGCAGTGGACACCTTGAAGCTACAGAATCTTGAGGCTGCATATTCTTCTAGGATTTATAATATTTGTCAATTAACCACTTAAAGACTCATAAAAAGAAAAATGCATTCCCTGAGAAGAGCACCAAAGAGATAAAATTATTTATTTATTTTTGACCAAAAATGAAGAGTTAACATGTAAACCTCTTCACCAAGATCCCAGGTCCTAATCTGGGGACAAAAGGGATAGATAGAAGGTAGGCTTAAATCCCACTAGTTCAGGGGAAAAAAAAGACAATTTGAAACCAAGAAAGTACATGCATTTGAGTGGTGAAAACAATACACTGAACTGCCATGAGGTAGGAAGACTTCATTCTGGATTTTATCATCCATTACCCATGTGGACTTGAGCAGTTTACTAAAGTATTTTCAGCTTCAGTTTCCTCATTTGTTTCTGTTTCTTGTGTGTGTGTGTATATATATATATATATATATATATATATATATATATATATATATATATATAATTGAAATATAGTCAATTTACAATGTTGTGTCAATTTCTGGTGAACAGCATAATGCTTCAGTCATACATGAACACACATACATTCATTTTCATATTCTTTTTTACCATAAGTTACTACAAGATATTGAATATAGTCCCCTGTGCTATACAGTATAAACTTGTTGTTTATCTATTTTATATATATTAGTTAGTATCTGCAAATCTTAAACTCCCAATTTATCTCTTCCCACCCCCTTCTTGCTCCTGGTAACCATAAGTTTGTTTTCCATGCCTGTGAGTCTGTTTCTGTTTTGTAAATAAGTTCTTTTGTGTCTTTTTTTTTAATATTCCACATATAAGTGATATCATATGGTATTTTTCTTTCTCTTTCTGGCTTACTTCACTTAGAATGGCAATATCCAGATCCATCCATGTTGCTGCAAATGGCATTATTTTATTCTTTTTTATGGCTGAGTAGTATTCCACTGTATAAATATACAACAGCTTCATTTGTAAACTTAGAATATCTTCCCTGATCCCTTAGAGGGTGGTTGTGAAGATGCAGTGAGACAATGACTATGAAAACACTTTGTCTACTGGAACATACCACGCATACATGTTTGATCCCCATGTTCTCTCCCAAGCTCAGATACGTCTAAGAGCCAGACCCAGTCAACACTGGTAAACATGGTGGTGCTTGTGCATGTTTTCCCACAAGTCGCTCTCCCCAGGACATTAAAACTTGCTGGCAAAGTGAAAATAATACAGGACAATATTCTGCTCTGTCACACAATCCTTTATCTCAGTTTTTGGTTTGTTTTGTTCTGTAAATAGAGATCTGCATATATTCTGGTAAGCCAACAAGATCACACCAAGGACCCCCCCAAACAGCTCCTTATGTAGGAAGGATAATCTCCAAGGAAGACTAATTCTATGAGACATCAGTGGTTTAAGGGTTAGAATAGCAGCTTGGCCATTATCCAGCTGTGATGGACTTTGGGCATCATGTTACCTAGCCTGTTGGAACCTAGTGTCCTTGGCTATAACATTAATATTTTGATTAATATAATTTCTAGATCTCTTTTAGGTCCAATTTCTAAGATTCTGAATCTACCATACATACACACTTAGCTTTTCTCTTTCTTTATAAAATGATGTAACAGGCAAAAGCGAAGTCAACCAGAACCTAAATCATCAAAATAATTAACTGATTGAGTAATTATTTTATTTGTTCAATGATAATTTCTTGAATATAATCTCTATGCCAGTACTAGGTGCTGGGGACACTGGGGAAAACAAGATACACAAGGTTTCTGTCTCATGGTGCTCACTGCTTAGTGGGAAGGAAAACAAAAGGACAAGTAGTGAGTAAGGGAAAAGTTGAACAGAGACATGTGCTCTAAAATGGAACATTTTAGATTCAAGTTAACCATACCTCCCCCTTCCCCAAATTCCAAGATTTCTGAGCATCACCTTTTAAGTAGACTAAGAGCACTTGGTTTGCTTGCATGGGAATGAGGGAGAGAAAATAAATTGAAACGAGTTTAGGGAATTCTGAATCTGGGAAATTATTAACTCTTTTACTTTTGATGGCAGGAAATCTAGACCCCAAATTGAGCAACTCTTGGCCTTAGACAAAGCGTCCAGTATTGGAGGTTTGTCTGAGGGGAAAATGCTGAACTGTACATACTCATCGACTTACAGTGGGTCACAGTACAGGTCTTCATTTGCATCTCGATCAAGTATATTGATAGGGAAGAGGTCCCAAATGTGATGGAACTAATTTGAAATCTTACAAAGCCTTATTAGCCCAGTGAAACTAGTCACTATATATCTACAATTTTTAAAAAAGAGAGAGAGAGAAGAATATGTATATAATGCTAGGAAACAAACAAAACAGAAAACTTAAAAATAGGGAACAAATAGTTTTGAATGTATATGGACTATCAGCACTAGAAGCAAATCAGTCAAACCTGAGGAAATAAGAGAGGGAAGCCTTTGCAGGCATTTTGGTGGGTTCAGCGGTTGAGGGGGTGTCCCTTATTATGCCATTTTTGTGTGTGTGTCTAAATATATGGCTTTCCTTTTCCTTGATTTAGTGATGTCATGAATGCTACACTTATGCCTCGCAGCCGTGACTATAGTCATTTTGTTTGGTTCATAAATAGAACAAAATAAGGAGAAAAAAGTATAAAAATTTAGGGTTGAAGGATGGTTGGGAAGAAGGAGGGGATGGAGAGAGATAAGGGTGTGCAGTCACTTCAGAAAGAAGGCCTGACATGCACCCAGTCAGTAACTATGTCCTGGAGAGCCAATGCGCAACACGGTGACTGCGGACCACAACACTGTGTCGTAAACACTGAACTTTCCAAAAGACTAGATGTTAGTTATTCCCACCACAAAACAGAAATGATAATTATTCAATGAGTGGAGGTGTTAGCTAAAGCTCTAAGGGCAATCACATTGTTGTATATAAATGTATCAAATCAACATGTTGTACACCTTAAACTCACACGATTATATTTCAGTGCTAAAGGAAGAAGAAAAGATGTGTTTAAAATTCATCCAGTTGTGGGGGATGAAAGGCAAGAAACAGGACAGTGGGGTGAAGGGTATTTGATCTTGTGGCCACAAAGGTAAAGGCTTCCAGGATGGAGGAACCAGTGCTGAGTATCCTCATGGTGCTGGTGACAGACTGCAACCTATGATTTATATTTGGGAATCTTTGTAAATCAGACATTGGTGTGTTAAGGTGTGCCTATATTTTGAACATTTGTCTTGGATGGACCAGTATTTTTAACTACGCTGCATCTTCCTTTAAGACAAGCTTAATGCCCTTCTTTATTATTCAGCAAATCCACCATCAGAATTGGATGATCTGCTGACATACTACCACCGACTACATTTTGTCCTCACTAAATGTTGAATTAGGGACTTTATGCCCAAAATATGGATTTAAAGAAATTTCCTTGCAGAGGTTAATGTGCTTAAAGGTCAACAAAGGAGGGTGTGCTTTGGAAGAACATAATATATAGCATTTAAAAAATACAGATTTGAGAGGTCCTTTGCAAGCTTTATTGTCTAAAAGGCCATATTTGTTTCTGTGAGATTAATATGCCCACAAAAGAAATCATTACTTTGCCTGAGTTGTTTCTGAATCTACTGCAACACCAAATCTATACTGAACACGATATGCATGGGCAGCAGTGAACCTGTAACTTAGCCTCGTGTGATTATGATGTTTAAGTAGAAAGCAAGATTCAGGGAAAGTGTTTTGCAACAAAGTCTTCTCCAAATAACAGAGTATTTACTGATTCACCAAGAAAACGCCAGTGTTCAAGAGGATTGTGGCTGTCACAAGCAATTAGTGTGTCTGTGAAGGATCTCCTGCAATTCCCAGAGAAGACAGGAAGATGTTATATAGAATGTGAAATGTAGGGGTCATTTCAAAAGTAATGGATACCGACACAGAGCTACAAACAATTTTAAGGTTTACACATCACTCAGAGAAATTGGATTAGAGCCAGAGGAAATGATGTTTTATATTACAGTTTCAAAAAAAAAAAAATTTAAAAGGTGTTTGATACAAGACAGCATAATATCTACCTTTTTTTTTTTTTTTGAAATGCAATGTTCACGAAGGCAAAGAGTTCTATGTCATTTTTGAGGGGAAATGTTACCATTGTCAGCGTATTACTTTCCAAAAGACTTCACACCAACAATAACCTGTACATATTAAAATAGTTTACAAGTGGCATGTAAATAAAGTACCTAAATCCTAGTGTTCAAAAGCCCTTTCATCTTTTACTGAAAGAATTGCTCATCAGATGTTTCATAGCCTTTGTCTAAATTCTCAGATAGGAGCAGACTGCCACTTGCTTTTCTTAGAAACACATTTAAACAGTTTAGTGCTTTGACTCAGACTTGGGACGATATTGTTGTGGAAACACGGCCTCTGTACCCTGCTTACTGAACTGAGTCTTCAGGACAGAGTTTTGGATGAAGTAGAAAAGGCAGCTTTATTTCTTTGCCAGGCAATGGATGTCACAGTGGGCTAATGCCTCTAAGACCGTGAGTCTGTTAGGGAGAGAAGGCAGGGGGTTTTACAGTAAAGTTCCAGAGTTCAAGGGGCAGAGCTAGTTTCCACAGAGATTGTAACAAATTGTTGCAAAGTTGTTCTTGCTTTTGCAGATACAGCAGTCCCTTCCCTCTGCTGGGCATGAAGTTCACATCTGGCTTTGGGACTCTTAATATTCTTGTACCTGTAACAAAGGATGCATAGGAAGGGGGTCTGTGGAAAAGAGCTCTAGAGAAAAATTTGTGCATTTTAATGCCAGGTTGATAAATACTTTTAAGCAGGATGAGGCCTGGGACCTTCTGCTGCAGGCTTCAGCCTGAGCTCAAACAACAGGATACAAGGAAACCACAAGGGGCCAAAACCAACTGCAGACATGAGCAGTTAGGGTGAGTAATGAACAAGATGCCCAAAACACCCAACTGCCATTTCTGAGGTGTCGGGGTCTGAGGAGGGGAGGCACTGGGGGACAAAAGCAAGGCACTGGGGTCAGGAGCAGGGCACTGAGCATGATCCCCTCATGCAGCACCCCAAGGGGGTTTGGAGGACCACCCAAGTCTCCCTCCTCTCCAGCCTACCCCTGGTCAGCAAGAGAATAAGAAAAAAGAAAAAAAAAAAAACCTTTAAACCATTATACAGTTAGGCAGTTACAAACGCCATTACAGCTATCAGATGGTCACTGATGACAACAGGGTCCTGCTCAGTTACAATATTTGTGGGCATTAGTTGGGAGAGTGGTTGATTCTTTGAGGCAGAGCTCTGATAGACATCATGAAAGATACCTCTAATTTCTGTGGACATTGTAGTGCTGCCAATGGTGGCCTCCAAAAAGACCTGCTCACTTCCTAATTCCTGAAATCTGGGGATGTTACCTTATTTGGAAAAAGCATCACTGGAGATGTAAGTCAGTCAAGGACCTTGAGATGAAGAGATCATCCTGGATTATGTGGGTGGGGCCCTAAGTCCAAAAGACAGATGTCCCTGTAAGAGAAAGGCAGAAGGAGACGTGAGACAGAAGACAAGACACTGAGGCTGAGGCAGCGTGAAGACATAGAAGAGACCGGAATGACACAGCCACGCAGCCCCGGGAGCTGAGAAATGCCGCACACCTCAATTTTGACCTCTGGCCTGTAAAACTGTGGGAAAATGATTTTTATTGTTCTAAGTACCAAGTTTGTGATCCTTTATTACTTAACAGCAGCCACAGGAAGCTAATACAGAAACCTTCAACTCGCACGGTTCTTACACACCAAAGAAAGGACAGGGTGCCACGTAGAACACAGTCTAGCTCACCCTCCCTCCATGTCTCATTCTGCACATACAAGGCCACAGGCACACCGGGCGGTGACAGAAAAGATGGAGCGAGGGGTTCAAAGTTCCAAATGCGTGAGGAAAGATAGGAACCATTTCTGTCCACTTACTTACCACCATATCTCTCTGCTTCCTCTCTGTTTGCCTCCTGTCCACCATTTTGGCCTTGGCCAGAGGAGGGCAGGTGAGACATTGGAAGAGGAAGGGGTTGGAAGGAAGCAAGTACTAAGATGGGATGAGAGTAGTAAGGACGCTTCTCTGTCAAGAGTGTACAACTGTGGTAAATAGATGAAGAAACCACGAGAAACAAACACACAAAAACCAGCAAAAGAAGCCAGACACAAATCCAGGATAGATGTAAGTTAACAACGAGAGAGGAATGGGACTTTTTACAACCTTAAAATTTGATGCAGTAGATAGATTTTACCATCAAATTAGAATAAATATGTCTATGTCTTGCCAAAGTGGCTGGATACAGATACACAGCAGTGACTATTCATAACATTATTTAGGCTTAAACAGATGATTATTATTTTTTTTCCTTCTGGGACAATCTGGAGTGTATCATTTTGCCCCTTATTGAAATCAGAGACTGTTTTTAGTCCCTAATACCTGTTCTCTTTCTTGCTCTCTCTTTCTGTTTTTTTTCTTTCTTTTTAGCCCTACCTTTGATTTGGGATTCCTCAGGCTTCCCTCAAAAGGAGTGAATCTTCTTGACCTTCTCAGACTGAGGTCTCCTCAGTCAATTCAATTTAGGATGTTAGTTCAACCAATTAATTTATCAATCAATTTATCAATTAATTTATCAATTCAATTATGATGTTAGTTCAACCAATTAATTTATCTTTTAATGAGTGCATTTTTTGGCCTCTTGAGTTTAAGTAGGTTATATATGGATGTGTTTTTAGGAAACTCTGACTTCATACAGGCTTCATAAAATAGCAGCCCTGTCCTCTAAAGTCCAAAGAAATGGAGGGTCCTCTAAGTGAAAAGAAATACACATCTAGACAAAAGTATCGGAATTAGCTCAGGATTTACCCTGTGCAAGTTACTTTAATGGGAAAACCAAGCATTTTCGTCAAACTCTCAGAGGCTTAGAGTGTCTTACTTGGGTAATGGCAACATCTCCTAGCTGGTCTCTGTCCTGGTTGCTTCCTCCAAACCACAGTCTTCAAAAGGAAACATTTAGAAAATGGAAAGGTGACGGTGCTTTGGTCCTGCCATCAGGATGGTGTCCAGATGCTGTGGCCTGGCCTGTGAGGCCTTGATGACCTTCCCCACCTGCCTCTCCAGTCGTGTCCCTGAAGGGCTATTCATGCTCTCCTTTCAGATTCATTGCTTGTGCTTCTCTTGGACCCCTGATTTTTGGGGAATTTTTTTTTCCTGGAATTTTCTCACTCTTTTCATCTTTCAAAATAATTCCTTCTTATCCTTTCAGAATCAGTTTAAGCAAATTCTTTTTTAGGCTGAGTGTGCTCCGTGTGCAAACACTACCACAGCACCTTCTAGCATAGCATTTCCTACGTTTTACCACAGAAATTGATATCTTTTGTTTTCTTCTCTAGCAGGGGCCAGAATTGTGTCCTATTCACAGTCTAGAGCGTGGGAATCCCAGCTGTTTTGGGCAACGATGCAGGTGAGGTTCCCCAGGAAGAACACATAGACTAAAAAGAGCATCAGGTTGAGAAAGGAGACCAGGAAGGCCAGCTGTCATCAGGTCAGTGGAAGAAAAGTACCCTCCGATGGAGACTAAAAAGAAAGAAGAATCAGAAGAGAGCTGCGTTTGGAATCCAAGGGAGGAAAAAGTTTTATGTTGAAAAAATGTTCAGCTGCATGAAATATTGTAAAAAAAAAAAAGTCAAGCTAAGTATCCACTGAAGGGTGCTCATTGGGTCTGGTGCTTGGGAGCTCACTGGTGGCCTTCACAGCAGATCACAAGATCTTTTTCAAGGGTTTAGAATACACCCGGACACTCTCTTACACTAGAGGCAGAACATGTGACTTGGCTGGAGCCTTTGGAATGCCCAGGTTGGCAAGCCTACCCTACTTCTGTCATCAGGGACACAGTCCAGGCTCTAAGTACAAAGAGGAATTTGGCAAAAGCTGAAGAAGGAGCATCTATTTCTATGCTTTGGATATGATTTTTAACACCACCTCCTGGTGCATAACAATCTTACATCCCTCATCAGAGTCTCAAATCCTCACTTGCTTGCTAGTCCCTCGGCTGCTATGTGAGACTGACCGGCCTCTGCGGGCCCATGCGGTTTCACCACCTGAGGCTGGCCAGCTGCCCTCCCGGGGTCTCTGGCTACCAAGGCCACTTCCAGGCTCGGATGCGGGAGGACATGGCAGTACTACGATGGGCTCCTTCAGCAGCCGTCCGGGGAGCTGGGTGCCCTGACTTGGAATCCGGGGGAAGGAACTCCCTGTGTGGTGAACCTGGGAGACTGTAGGTGCAAAGGAGCCGAAGGGATCAATTTCCTCTCCTTCCCCCTTGAAGGGATGGCTTTGAGCAGCTTCTCTGAACAGCCTGTCTGGAGACATCCCAGGTGGCTGAGTGGCTGCATCTGCTAAGCCACCAGCTGTGTGTGTTTGCAGCTCAGGATAAAGCAGTGGTCAGTGCAATGACAAGCTGTGGCTTCCCAAACCTGCCCTGTCACCCTTCCCTCTCACTACCTCTCACAGCCTCGGGACTCTACTTTTGAAATAAAGCACACTAGACCAGGCTCTGTTTCCAGTGGAACCCAGGCTGAGACATTCCTTTATCTCCCAGGTCCCTTAGGATGCTGGTGATTGTGGCAATACCAGCAGCAAAGCCCAGGCTTTTCCAGTCAAGAACTGACCTGTCCCTTCCTTACCAACCTCACAACAATCGATAGAGCAAGGATGTCACATGATTTGAATGTCTTGAGTAATTGGTCAGGATTCATTTTGACTGACATCCGGCCTATTCTCCAAAAGTTAAAAAATGGAATTGAATACAGAAATTGGTGTTTATTTTGGGGATGAAAATCCAAAATCCACATGCCAGCTCATCACTAAGGCACTTACTTTTCTTGGCTGCATATGGCAGGCGGATAGGCCTATTCAGACATAGCGAAGAAGAAGATGATTGAATCAAAACTCCACCAGTCTACTGAGTCCACTGTCAACTGGGCCCTATCTGTCCGAATGTGAAATTGTATTCCTCTTGAAACAAGAGTCCTTTAGGTTAAAAGTAATAAATATTATGTTACTTAATTGAAAGATAGTTAGGATTGTTTCTTAGGGTTTTGGCAAACCCCCCAAGAGGAAAAGTGAACTCAGATGTCCTGGAGGAGAAGGAATGAGTTAAATGCTGGAATCTGGAGTGAACTTCTTAGCAGCTGGACAAGAGGTGAGAGAACGGGAAGATTCTGAATAGGAATTGAGGGGAGAAAATAAAGTCAGTAAGTGCCAAATGCTATTTCTAGAAGTTTGGTTAGGATACAAAAGACAGTTGCCGGAGGAAGAAGCTAGGTCAAGGCATTCATCTTTTTGTACTTTAATTTTTCAATACCATGTAGAATTTTGTCTATTTACATGCAAAGGGGAAGGAGCCAGCTGGTAAGTTAGAGTGTAGACACAGAGAGAAAACGTCTCCCTTGTTACCAGGTGACTCGGGATTTTATGGCCATTTTATCTCTCTGGGCCTCAGTTTCCTTTATTTGTAAAATGGGGACACTACACTAGGTGGGCTCCGTGGTTGCTGGGGCAGATGGAAGTTTCATGTGCATTTATTTCACTGTCTAAACTGTGTTATGGGCCATGTATTGACTTGTCTTCAGGTTCCCCACCCTTTCCTTCATCTCTGGATGTCAGAATGGAAATATGTTGCATATCACTGGCCACCCTTGTTCTAATGGCAAGGTGACCACTCTGAGCACTGTATGTGAGGGAACATCAGAGTGTGACAGTAACAAAAAAATCAAAACTAAAAATAATAATACTTTAATAGATTGGCTGCACAGATCCTGAGGTCCTGATGCACCCAAGGAAGATGGCTGATGTATAGATGAGTAGAGATTAGGGCAACTGGAGACAGAGAGACAGAGAGCTAATGAATTCAGCATTGAAATAAAGATCAGGAGTCCGGGTTCTGTTCCCAGTTGGGCAATGCTTCGTGAACTCTCAGACCTACTAGCCTTCTCAAAAATTCAAACTGTCACATCTCGCTTTTGTCTCTCTGCAACTTGGTGGGAAAGATGTCACAGTCAGAGCCTTGCAACTTTTTCATGGTTATTCTCAATCATTGTCCCAAATAGTTTCTGTGCCTGTTAGCTGGTTGATGCGACAATGGCTGGGGACACAATTGAGGTAGCCTTTTAAATAGGGGAAAAGCACCTAGAATTTGGGTGGGTGGGTGTGGCAGGCCTACTGGCTTGACTGTATTTTCTGAGAATCTATAATACATGAAGGACTGCACCCCAAGCTGGTGCACAGGAGTGAGCAAGACTGACAGGGTCCCTGAGCTCACGGAGCTTCCATCCCAGGTCAGGCTATCTCTTAGGGACCTGATCCCATATTCTGTGTAATGGTAAAGAATTATTTCTCATTTTTTCATAGACAGTTTAGAAGAGTGATGTAGATTTTATTCATTTAATGGACAAAGGTTTTGTTGAACATCTACTGTGTATCAATGAACTTTCCAGGTGTTGGAGATAAAATGTGGAACAAGACAGATGCTGTTCTGCCTCTTTGGAGTTCATGCTTGAGTGTGGAAAACAGAGATTGAACAAAGAATCATGTGTGGTGTTGTAAGGGTTAGGAAGAAATACCCAGGTTGGAGAGGCGCTCACGGGGGTACAGCACTGAGTGGTCAGAGAGCAGTTGCTGAAGAGGTCACATTTGAGACGCTCATTCTCAATTGTTTGAGTTTGGAAAACACAAAGCAGAGTAACATTTTAACCTCTCATTTGGCTTCCTACTCTTACCTCGAATGAATATGGGTCGTCTCCTTCTGTAATCAGTTGCCGCTTGCTAGAGAGCTGCATCCTCATTTGCATGCTAATATAAGCAAAACATTATTAGGAAGGTAACTTTGATGCAAATAAATAAAGAGTTCTAAAGACAAATACTAATTATTTAAAAACTGTCTGCCATGTTCAATTATCTGTGTCACTTTTGATGAACATGGTGGTTGAGAACTGACTGTAAAATACTATTTCCACCAGCTAATCGATCTCCTCCATAGATCAGTTTAAGTTTTATTGTTTGTGCTTAATTCTTAAAAGAGTGTTAATGTTTCTCGATTATTTTGCTGTGTATCAAATTAACCAGATCCTATGATGTTCCAGGAAAACATTTCTTAAATTCTAGCTTGAGACGCTAAGGACTCACTTGTGGGGACCGTGAGCTGGCTGACACTGCGGTGGCTAGGGACACAATCAGATAGCCCCTCAAATGGGGGAAAACGCCTATGATTTGGTTGGGCTACTAGCTTCATTAAGACTGGATGCTTTGGGCTAGCATTACCTTTCAGTCAGCAGCTAGACCAAGCATAACCTAGTCCAACTGTAGACACGAGGGAGAAGCCAAGGCCTTGGAAAGCCAGTAGCCAGGAACTGAGCATTAGGAAACCAGACCACTTGGGTTACATGTATCTTATGTCAAAACATAGGATCAAAAAACCTGCATGTCACAATTCACTGAAAAGAGTCAAAATGTAGCCAGAGCAGGGGTAACCTCAATGAGCCACCAAATTCTTAGAAGATGTCAGTTTCTATGGCCTAGAAAACCACACAGTAAATTTCAGAGCTAATTTCCATCTTCTCCAGATCTAAACCACATGTGTCCTGGAACCACGTCAGAAAGGCTTTCTGGGCTGTGGCTCAGTCTGTGCCCACCTCTCAGGTCCACTTTAATATAGAGTCAGCTGGGAACTGGCGTCAATGCTGCATCTGGAGGAGACACAAACCGGACCTAAAGCCAAAGTCTAAGATTTTCCTGGGCTTCCAAAAGTTGTATAATTTGGGAATAATTTTAACCTTTTTTTGTGACCCATAAAAGCTGTGGAGTCCCTCTCCAGAAAAAGGCACATACACATGTACATTTGTACATAAAATGCTGCTTGTTCTTTTTCAGGGGCTTGGGGCCTCAGGTTAGGAGCTCTTAGCCAAGAGATAAAATGGAGCCCAACCACTCTTAGTCAGACTGGAATATTCTCCCATTGAGTTTTCTTTGGTGTTGACATAACGGGTCTTGGGTCTGTGGGGGGCTCCTGTTCCATTATATTCGCTTTGATATCTCTAATTTCCAGTCAATTTCAGGTGATAGAATTTCCTGTACTTCCATTCAGTCCCAAGCATAGTATCAAATAAATCCATCATAGATCAAGTCTGCTGTCATAATCATAATACAAACCCTGACCTTTATTTAACAGTAACCTCTTTTCCCTCGGATTGTGGAACCGGAGTATGGGCCTCCTTCAGACTGGAGGCCCAAAGCTTATGTCTGGCAAGGGTTTTGCCTGGCTTCTGTTTCCTTCCCTCTGCATACTCATTTATTGTCCTGGATCCTGCCAGCTGTCATTCTGAGCCCTTGAGGGTTGGAACAAGGTGAGAAAGAAGAGGAAGGACAGCAGGAAAGACCCCACTGACAGACGCTGTTGTGATCTGGCTTCAGTTGATGATACTATTGATTTTCTGCTTTCTTACAAGATTCAGTAGACTCCGTAAGGGTAAACTGGGGTAATTTTTGGACAGCAGAAGCTGCCGGTAAATGTTTGGTGAATTACTACCCACTGTGGTTGAGTATCAATGAGCCCAATGAAGAAAATGAATCCTTATTGATGCCTCTGGCTCACTTTGGTACCACTGAGCCTTAATAATTGTGAACACTTATTAATAATACATTGTTGAAAGAATGGGCATATTCAACTATTTACAATAAGCCAGGACATGGAAACAACCTAAATGCCCAACGACAGAGGACTGGATAAAGAAGTTGTGGTGTATATATACAAAATGGAATACTACTCAGCCATAAAAATGAATAAAACAATGCCATTTGCAGCAACATGGATGGACCTGGATATTATCATTGTAAGTGATGTAAGCCAGAAAGAGAAAGAAAAATACCATATGATATCACTTATATGTGGAATCTAAAAAATAAAAAGACAAAAATGAACTTATTTACAAAATAGAAATAGACTCCCAGACATAGAATACAAACATGTTTACTGGGGGGGGAAAGGGGTGGGAAGGGACAAATTGGGAATTCAAGATTTGCAGATACTGATAACTATATATAAAATAGATAAACAAGTTTCTACTGTATAGCATAGGGAACAGGATTCAGTATCTTGTAGTGACCTATAAAGAAAAAGAGTATGAAAATGAATATATGTATGCATATGTATGACTGAAACATTATGCCGTACACCAGAAATTGATACAACATTGTAAACTGACTATATTCAACAAAAAGAGTTTTTTTTAAAAAGAAAGAATGGGCATATTCAGATCTGACTTTCCTTATCATTAGCTTTGAAGATCCCAGTCCAACTTTAGCTAGAAATTCTCTGCATATATCTTAGCCTAATATTCTCTCTCCCTCTCTCTCCATATATATATATATATATATATAGAGAGAGAGAGAGAGAGAGAGAGAGATAGAGATATATATATATATCTCCTTTGACACAACCCCTGGCTACACTCTGCCTACTTAATGGAGTTCAGCAAGCACAGGTAGCCAACATTTGTCACTTTTAGCATTTCTCGACGGGTAGAGAAGAAAGTGTCATGAGGAGAAGGACTGTAGGCTTTGAAGACAAAAGAAGTCATGTCCCAAACTACCCTTTCTCTTCACCAGTTGTGGAAACTTGATGAGTCATGTGTTATTTTGGTGGTTAGTTTTTCCAGTTAGAAAAAATGAGCACAGTAATAACACCTTTGTGGCCCTACTGGAGAATTAGAGATAATGTTTATTAGGTGCCTGACACTTCGTAGGCACTCAATGAATGGTAGCTATTAAGATTATTTTGAAAACATAGCTCAAGTCCCTCCAGTGCAGATGTTTATAAGCACAGCATATCCACACCCCTTCTCAGTCTGTAGCAAATATTCAGCCTGGCCTCCAATGCATTTGCTGCTTTGAGAAGAAAAATAATACTCAAGCTGAGGGTTATTTTTCTCTCGCACATGTGGTTTCTCACAGTTCTACATGTGTGGCTGGGTTCTTGGAATCCACTCAGTCATTATGCAACATCCTGATGTTCCAAAGATGTTGTTTAGGAGAGAGAGGTACATTTAAAACAGACTCAACTAACAGAGTTGGACTCATTGGTGGTGGTGGGAGATGAACTTGACCAGATGCTCTCCACCTCCCACAGGCTGTGACTCACTGGTGGCCCCTGGTGCTGTGTGTGGTGGCTCGGGGGGTAACCCGTTCTCCCAGCTGAGCTCTCCATCATGGTTAGGTCAGAGCCCAGATTTATGAGCTCCCGGAGAGGTGGAGTAGAGATGGAGAATATGCCAACTTTAGCTTTTGGGAGAGGATCAGGAAGGACCTTTAGGACTTGCCACCACCATGACTCATTGGAGGGTTTATACTTAGGCACCCTTTCTCCTGTGTGGCTCCCCTCCAACGCAGACTGCTTCCCCTCTTGCCTCTGCACAACTTCTGATTATGCCTATGGACCGAATCCTTATTTTTGACACCCTCTTCTCTTGATATGTGTTGGATGCTTCTTTTGTCTACACTCCTGGATGGATCTGGAATTCCACATGGCCATGCAGATTCCTGACTGATGGCAGACCTTGGAATATGGGATTGCGTGACTCAGAGAGCTTGCAGATGGAAGTTGTCTCTGCTTTCTCTCCCTTAGTGGTCTTTACCATTGTCTTATACCAAGTGAACTGCTCTTCTTGGGTGTGCATTTTGATGCTGATGAAATGGGCTGGTGTTGAACAATGTGTCTTGACATGTGTTTCTTTATCCTTTGTCTGGGAAAAAGGAAAGAAAAGAAAGGAAGAAAGGAAGGAAGGAAAGGAAGAAGGAAGAAGAGAGAAAGAGAGAAAGAAAGAAAGAAAGAAAGAGAGAAAAAGAGAAAGAAGTGAAGGAAGGGGGAAAGAAAGGAGGACAGGAGGAGAGAGAGAAAGAAAGAAAGAAAGGAAGAAAGAAAGAGAGAGAAAGAAAGAAAGAGAGAGAGAAAGGAAGGAAGAAAGGAAAGAAGAAAATGGGAAAATGTTTAATGTGAGTTGCTTGTTTTTAAATGGAAAACAAATTAAATAGTCTAAATAGTTCATGGAATGAAAAAGGGCTCAGTTTGGGAAGTAGAACTCACTCTCAACAGAATTCAGACACATCCTCTAGAAATGGTCCCGTCCCAGTGCTAGCCTTTTTGGTGTATGACTCCCCAGCCTCTATTCCAGCCAACAGCTGCTGGCAATTTTGCAATGAATTTCCCCTTTAATTAATCAATTGGGGTCCACATGGAGGAGGTCTGTATTTACTGTGTCAAAATTTGACAAAAGCATGCATGAAAGGGAATCAGGCATGCACAAAAAATCCAATTTCTTTTTGACTGTATTCAAATAGTAATCAGAAAGCTGCACACAGGAAACATGCAACTGCCTTACCATAGACAATGAACATGGCTTTTTTTTTTTTTTCTAAAAAGTGGGCATGCTTTAGTTATTAGAATAAACACGATAGTACTATAAGATCAAGAACAGAATATTATGTTTAGGAAAGAAAAACAAAGGTCATATACCCAAGAACTGGAATAACTGAGAGTTGTTAAGGAATAAGAATTTTGGAGAATAGGGGTGTTTACCATTCTATCCCAATGTAAGCAGAAACTTAGGCAGAAGATATGTCTTGAAGTGTTATGAATACGGGACGGTTTTGCTCACAGAGAGTGAAGCTGGGGAACACGGAAGGTACAGAAACCCACTTTCTGACATACTCTGAGGCAGGTGGAGTGTAGGAAAATGAACTTACTCATAAGAAAATGAGGCCAGGGATGGGGCAGCCTCATGTGAGAACCAGATTTCAATGAAGACAGGTAAGGAGAGGGGTGTTCCATGAGGACATTCAGGATATGAGGGCATTTGTTAACAAGGGAAGGGGCTTCCAGAAGGAGCAACTACACCATGGAATGCATTTTGCTTTGTTATTTGCCACATGCCACTGTATGTTGCAACATATGTGTGCCAATATATATGTTGCCAATATATGCATGTGTTTATAATTATATATATACATATCCTTACAACTTTATCAATTTTATTTAAAAAAAAAAGTTTCCACAATATCAAAGCATTTGCAAAGGCTAGAAAAATCTCTTTAACCAAGATGCTTTTTTAACCATAAAATAACTGAATTAAAACAAACTGAAAATAAAAACTGAATACAGTACAATACTCTCTCTGGATAAATATATACTTACGATAAATTCTGGGCAAAATAAAAGAAGGCAGTCAGGAAGTAGGTAAGGAAAACTACCTACATTTCCAGGGCTTGGCAATGACATAGCTTCTACTTTTTCTAACCCTTGGCCTTCAGTGTCAGACAGTGCTAACATCAGGGCCCCTCTGGGGCGGCTTCCTGCCGCAGGGAGTCAGGACAGGAGACTCCTGCTAGGATGTTTAGGGTCTGGGTGGGTGGGTGGCTTTTGTCATTTTTTGTTTTCTGCTTTATATATTGTTTCTCCCTTGTTAGAAATGACACTGCTGACAGTGTTCTTTCTCAGCAGTTTCCCTGCCACAGAATGTGCTGAAGTCGTCTGGCAGCTTGCATGATGAGGATAATCACCCTCGCAGGCGCTGGTCCTCGTGCACCTGCGCTTGGCTCCGCAGCAGCGGGTCCTCACCCTCCGCTGGGCCCCTCCCCTCTCTCTGCTCAGCTGCAGTGGGCTGAGGCTGCTGGCTCCCCACTTGGGAGTGCGCAGTGTGGGGGTGAAGGGGCGGGGGCCCGAGTGTCTGCTTCCCAGAATGCTGTCACCTCCTAATGTACTGGGCTCCTGGGAGTGCATGAAGGTTTCTTATATGAAGAGTAATGGGCTATCTGACCCAGCAAGACGAGAAAACACAGACCACTTAGCTCTGTAGCTAGAAAGAACCAGAGACGGGGTTAAAACTACATGGTAGGAAGCAGCTGTCTTGTGCTGGACTAAATTCTATGTCTTATGGAACATTCTCGAAAGCATCACCAAACATTTATTCCAAACAGAGATGGAGGTTGTTGCTTGAAACAGAGAGGCCGTCCATAAAACACAACAAGCAGTTTCCGAGCGCTCTCTCATCCCAGACACTGCTGGGGGAATGTCTGGGCTGGCTCTGAGGGACTCTCCGTGGAAAATGTAGGAGAGACAGGCACTTCTACTGTTACAGAAAACATGAGCTCCAAGAATTAAGAGGGGGGTTTGTTAGCTGAGCGACACAGATGGGATTCCAGACCTGGAAGGAAAGGTGGGATTTACATGGGGCTAGAGAAAGAAGAATCTTGAGACAGACATAAATTTTAAGTTCTTCTAGCCCATATCGGGTGTTGTTGGGGTCAAGAACTGGTATTAAGCCATGAGTGTCTTTCACCAAAACAGGGTGGGAAGGGGCCAGAGCTAGGATCTGCCTGGGGAGGCCTCCATGCAAAGACGACTCAGATGGTAGGAACAGACAGGAAATGGGGGCGGGGAGGAGTGGGGAGGAGGAGAATGAGATGGAGTTGGCGGCAGGGACTAATTACCCCATCGAGGAGAGATTAAATCTTGAAATTTAAAGAGTTGAGACACAGTTGTTCTTAGAAGGCTTAAGAAAATGTTACGCCGGTGTTTAACAGGTGTAATTTCACCTGCTTAACAGCTGGGAAGAAGCCTGGGACAGGAGTACCTGTGTGAACCACAGCCTGAAAGAAAGGAGGTAAGGTAAATAAAAGAGAAGATGAGAAGTGGCCTCATTGCAAACGGCACTGTGTCCTGCCTCTTTGCTTCTAGGACTTTATTTTTAGACTACCTTTATGTTGCTTTGAATTATTTGGAATTTCTTAAAGTGATTTAGCTATTTATTGTCTTGTTCCAGTAAATAATACTTTTGCCTAATAAAAATGCCAGTGAATTGGCTGTATGGTGCAGAGTTACTATTGTCCTGTTAAGGAAATTAAATCCGTAGGTCTCTGTTAAAGTAACGAGCACCTGAAATCATTTGTGGCCGAAGGGATGGCATCCTCCTGGCCCCCAGCTGCCCTGTTTCACTCTCCTCCTCCTCCCACTGCCCTGCATCTAACGCACTGTCCCATCTGAAAGACTCTCTTTCTGTTGTATGCTGTACGTTTCCAGTCTTTCCCATGCTCCTGGCAACTATCCATGCTGGGGTGCCCCTGCCTTCCACCTGGACACCAGCATATCCTCATTCACTCCAAACAGCACCATTTGAGCACTAAGATAGGATTTGGGGTTGCAGTTATGCTTGAGACACAGTCCCCGCTTTTAAGTTGCCCTTAGTCTAGTTAAAAAGTAGGACAGGCATGCCGACGATGGAAATACTATTTTATTTATGTGTTTAGTTTTGATGGCGGTGCTGGGGACTGAACCCAGGGCCTCATACATGCTAAGCACGTGCTCTACCACTGAACTATCCCTGTGCCCCCCACTCCCCGGAAGTACTGTTTTAGAGCAAAGAAATGGAGACTTTTCAGCATGCATAGGAGGGCTACCCAACCCAGGCAGCAGTTCAGAGGTGACTTTATGGAGAAGAAGGGGATGCCAAGCGAGTCAGAGAATGTGGGTGAGAAGGACGTGACCCACACAGTGGTTCGGAGGCATGAGCGAGCGTGGCACGTGTAGGGAACTGTGAGGAGTTCCGACTCACATCCCCAGCAAAGTGGGTAACAGGAAGGCAGTTGCCAAGCAAGGAGACAGGAGCCGGCTGTGTTGGGTCTGCATTGCATTCATTTGTCATTGTCATTCGTCTGTTCCTGGTTTTGGGTGTTTACCATGCACAAAGCAAGAGACCAGGCACCATATCTTTCAGGGAACTGAGAATCATGTCAAAAATTTGTTGATAAAAAAGATCACAGGTGAGGTGTCATTGATGCTAGTTGCGGAGAGAAAGGGGTTGATGCCTGTCTGATGTACTGGCCAGTGTCGTCTTCCCACCCCTGCTGTCCCCAGACCCCAGGTGCACAACGCAGCTTCAGTGACACTGCAACTAAATGTCAGGTTAACTTTCCTCTTTCCTTACAAAAATATAAATGTGGAAAGGATGATGGGGCATTCAGCAGTGAGGAAATGAGTCAGGGATGAAGGAGAAGCAAGCTAGATGGCTGAGCAATTTTCTTAAATGATGTATGAAAGGAGAATCTTGGAAAGGAATAGGGTTTGACTTGACTCCATATTCAGAACTTATAAACATGCCGGGCGACATGCACTCGACAGAAAATCAGTGCATTAGGAGCTGTAATCTAGTTGAGTTTCTACTAAGTAACTCCAACCAAGAAGTGAAAAATGAGGGTGTTTGATTTCTGCAGAATCAATTTTTGAAAAAAAAAAGTAGTGAATAATGGATGCAATAGGATGGAATAACTGAATAATACAATGGGAAGGATTTAGGAGCAAAAAAGGGAAAAGAGAGAGCTCCAAGATCATCTGATCTATGACTAAGCGTTATAAACTACCATTTTTAGCAATAAAGGTAGTTTGGGGCCAGAGAAAAGAATAAGAAAAATAAAAAGTAATTTACGGGAAAAAAAAAAGAGACACGTGAAATATTAAACACATAGGCCAGGCAATATGGAAAAGACGGAACAAAATTAAACTAATATATAAACTTTGACAGTTCTCACTTTTTAAAAAAAGTGGTGCTGTCTTAACCTGGCTTCCAAACTACTACTGCCACCTTCCTGGTGGCCTTGCTCAAAGCCCCTGGGGAAGCGCTGAGGTCTGCTAGACTTCCCTTTCCCTCTCTCTTCAGGCAACTCAGCTACCCCTTCTCTCTGCTGCCACCACTCCAGCCACTCAGTTGGATGAGTTTCTGTTCAACTTCAGGTACTGCTCTTGTTCTTGGGGTCCTGGAATAAGAGAGAGTCCCCGCTTCTTCTGAGCCAGGTGGCCAAGGTTCTGGAGACAAAATGATGCAGCACATTAATGGAAAATGAACTCTAAAAAGAGATGTGATGGGGAGGTGGGTATAGCTCAGTAGTAGAGCACGTGCTCAGCAGACATGAGGTCCTGGGTTCAATCCCCAACCTCCACTAACAAATAAAGAAAGAAACCTAATTACCCCCCCCACCCACCCAAAAAAAGCCAAAAAATAAAAAATAAAAAGAGATGTGATCTTCTTCTGGAATCTGTGTTCTGGTACCATTGAATCAAAGTCTCTTTCCCCTTTGGTCTTTTCTCTCCAAGGACTTCTCTGCCTCAGTGGTCCTCAAAGGGTAGCTCCCCGACCAGCAGTATCCAGGATACCTGGGAAGTCATTAGGAATGCAGATTTTCAAGAGCCTCCCCAGACCTACCGAACCAGAGACTGACTCTGGGTGAGGCCTAGAACCCTGTGCTTGGACGGGCCCTCCTGCTGGTCCTGGTGCACACGCAAGTGTGAAAAGCCCTGTCCTGTCTTCTGACCCAGCTTGTGCTGACCATTCCTTCCCCCTGAAACCCAGACCAGAGCCAGGTGCTTCCCACACGTGCTCCTTCTTAATCCTGGAAACGACCCTGTGAAATGTTTCTTTGTTACTTGCCGTTAACACAGAGGACAAGGCAGCAATAGGAACAAGGAAAGAGCTGGGATCTGAATGTCTGTCTGGTCAATTCCAAAGTCCACGTTCCTTCCTCTACTCGTTGTCGTCTTCTCTGAGCAATGCAACCTCTTCTAATTCAACCTCTCATTTTCCGATCAACAGTTTCTCCCGCTTTTAAGTCTGCTGTGTCCTACCTCAGAATGTCTGTTGTCTGCTCTTCACTGCCTCCTGCAGAGAGAGGGAAGGAATCCCTTTTCGAAGGGGAATGCTTCCAGTCTGTGCTTCCCATCAAGATTCCTCCTCCTCTCTTGCCTCTCTGCCGCTTTCTGTCTTTTCCTTTCTTTTGTTTTCATCAGTCCTTCTGATCCTGTTTATCTCTTTCCTTCCTTCATTTAATTTTTTTTTCTTAAAAACAAAATTTTAATCGAAAAATGGTTGATTTAGCATATGTATATATGCTGTTTCATTATAGGTTACTACAAAATATTGAATATAGTTCCCCGCACTCTACAGTAGGACCTTGTTGTAACTTCTTCCATTTTTAACCATTAGACTCCCTTTTCTGCCCTTCTTGTTTCATATTCTCTCACTGATTTTCTCACCCATTCCCAGGATTTCCCTCTGGATGAGGTCTGAATGTGAGTTTCCAGTCTTGGCCTCTTTCTGATGGTTCAAACCATACGGGCTTCTTGCTGCATTTCTGATTCGGCCTCAGCTCAGTGTGCCTGAAACAGAGTTGTTCCTCTTCTCCCCAGATCTGCTCCCTGTCTGGTTAGTAGGATCATTCTCCATCCATTTTGTCAGGAGAGAAACCCTTGTTTCATGCTCTTTATCCAGTCAGTCCCTGTGACTTAATAATTCTTCCTTAAAATAGTCTTCAGATCTGGTCCTCTTAGTTCTATTCCTCAACTAGATTACAGGCTCTTTGAAGGATGGAAAGGCTCTCATTCCCCTTACATCTCTGCATCTAGCTCATTGCGGTGCGTGTTACAGGTGCTCCAAAATTACTGGGTGAATATACAGAAAAATTAAGAGTTTAAGAAAGTAACGATTGTTATTCTCATAGGAAGAAGGGAGAAGTGGCAGACACTCTAAAGGTAAGTTAAAATAATTTATTGACAGCCTAGGTGACTCTTAGAATGCTTGCTGAATTATTAGTCCCAGAGTAGCAAGAGGATGGAGACCTGAAAGACGTTATCAAATGATGAATCAAAGGATGGTCCCTGCAGCCTTCTGTTAAGAGGCAGAGATATTTCAACATCTCAAGAATCAAGTACTACAATCTTTTATGAGACTAGAAAATCATTGTAGGTCTCATAAATTTCCCTCTTCTCATTGTTCCAAAGGCTTAATTTAGGATGAGTCACTCCATAAATCCAGGCAAAGATGACTCATGATTATAATAACAATATCATAAATTATATGGCGCTTTTCCTCCAAAGAAAAACTGTACCTAATTTATTCACACCGTATTCCCCGTTGGTTGCTGGGGCCAGGGATCACTATCTCTGGTTCTCAGCTACCTGGGCGTGGAGACGTCCTCAACGCCACGCCATGCCCTTCGGCTGCATCCCCGCGTCTAGCCAGACTGACTTCCGGGTGGATTCCCACCCCCTCCTCGCCTTCCTCAGTCTCCAAGCCTCCGCTGGGAGTTCTTCCCTTCTACTTGTCACGTCACATTCCCAACCAGATAGAAGAACATTTTCTAACTTACTCATCGACTACCTCATTGCCCCAGAAGTTCAGAAAACCCACCTGACCAAAGGTGAGTGAAAAGAGGTAGAGAACCCTGCAAAGTGAATTGTGGCTCAGTTTCCTGTCAATAATTACAGTGCTCTCCTCTCCTAGGACAGAGATTCAAAGCTCCTGCAACTGCAGGCTTCCTTTTGGGGTATTCATTTCAAATAGTCCAGCTTCCTCTCGTCTACTGGCTGTTAACGCCAATGAAACAGGAAGTATGCACTTCAGTCCCTGTTTATCAGACTACACGAGACGGATATGAAGCACATAGTCATTTACTAAACGATCTGGTTAAAGTCATGGGTTCAGTAATAGTGTGGTCCAAGTATTTTAGTCATTAGAACATGAATACGCATCTTTTAATACTGGGTTTATTATTTGGTCCAGAAATCTATTATTTTGTAAACATTTAAACAGAACTTTAGAATATTTTTCCTAGTAGAACCTTACCCATGATTATTGTTCATAATCTATGAACCATTATCTTAAGACAATAATGGCAAAAAAATAATGCCTTGGATTTTAAAATTTATTTCTTGATGTATTCAAATTGCTTTGTGTGTATTATTTTAAATGACTTTAGATGGTAAGGAAAAGAGATATTCTTGCTTTTCCCTTCATAGATGGAGTTGATAATACTTCATTCATTCATTCATTTATTCCACAAGGATTTGTTGATGGCCAGCTGCATGCTCTGATCTCTGCTGGGTGTTGAGTAGATGGTAATGAACAAATCTAACCGTCCTTTTTCTTGAGGAGCTTAACGTTTAAAACAAGATACAGATAATAAGTAAAGAGACAGACAGAAGATGCATACCTTCCGATTACGATGAGTGTGATGACGTAAAAGAATTGAGAGGGACAACATTTACATCAAGGAATCCAAGAAGGTCTCTTTGAGGAAGAGACATTTGTTGTGGGGTTGAAGGGTGAGAGCTGGGCTGGGTGGCATGCAGATGATGCAGCACGTGTGATGACCAGAAATGCAGCGGAGAACCTGCAAAGCAGAGCGTGGCCTGCTGGTCCTGAGAGGGGAGGGTGTCACAAAGTGAGGCACAAGGAGGAGGCGGGGGGGGGGGGGCCCTGCCAGGCAGTACATCATCTTGTTGTCCACAGTAAGGATTTGGGATGTTGTTTTAAGTGCAAAGGGAAAGTGCTGAAGGGTTTTAAGCAGAGGAATAAGTAGAATCAAATTTTTATTTTAAAGGACACTCTGGCTGCTTTGCGGGAGCACAGGTTGCAGAGGTGTGAGAGAAGGACCCATGAGGAAGCTCTCAGATTAGTCCAGGTGACTAAATATCAGGGTGGTCACCACACAGGTGGACAGACTTAAAACATATTCTAGAGTCATGTCAGTGGAACTTAGTGATGGATTGAAAAGAGCCAAGGTGAGGGATGTCGGAGAATGAGATGCTTTAAGTCACTGAGTCGCTGATGTTAGAGCCAGAAGGAACCTTAGAGGCCACCTGAGTCACTGCTCCAGAATATAAAGTGAGGTTCTAAGATGTGAGGTGATTTATCGACACAAATAGTGATTTTACTACAGGTAAGGAAACGAGTGTTGTTCAAAGCCAAAAGGATGAGCCAATGGAATGAAATATCATCTCTTTATAGTTAATTATTACCTCTAAGAAAAATACTTAGAATAACTATTATGAGAAGCTCACCATTTATTTGACAAATATTTGCGATGAGTCTGAGCATGGAGGGGAAACCTTCCAGTTCCTCTTCCGGTAAGTTTGAGTGACTTGTGGGCCGGGAGGGCCATTTCCCCATCTGGTCAGTTTCACCGTCTGATGATGCTATAAAATAAGCCCTTGAAATTCAGCCCAAGTTTTCACTTGTCCAACGTCAGATGTTATATTTTATTTGGAAACATAAGAGAAACCAGTATTTCCTGGTCTGCCTCTAAAAAGAAGATAGGGAGCATTAGTCTTTACGTGAATCATGTTCACGCATGCAAATTTTAATTTTTTTGTTTCTCTCTTGCTGATGCAAAAAGAATTGACTGCTGAGAAATGAGTCACAGTCCTTCCTTAGTCCTGTTTTGGTTGATACAGTCTATTCTTTGAACGTTTGACTATTTGTTAAAATAAATGACACTTTTAATCATTCTCTTGGGAGAATGAGGCTTGTATCCCAGGATAATGATAACTATGTTTTAATAATGATAGCTGATACATACGGAGCAGTCTCCTATGTGCCAGGCACTGTACCAGAGCTGTCAACATGTAGTGTTTGCAAAGAGTCATGCAGCTAATGTTGACAGAGCTGACATTCAAGCCCAAGTCTTTCTGATTATGGAGCCCAAGTTCAAAGCCATTTCTTGTATATTCATCCATCCACTCCATAAATGTCAAGCAGTTGTGCGCTAGGACTGTTCCCAGAGCTGGGAATATTGCTGTGAAAAAAAAATGGACAGAAATTCAATTCCTACTTTCATGAATTTAGATTCCATTTGGGGGCAGAAAGGGGTAAAATAATGGAGCAAAATAAATAAGTAAAATATATAGCACGCTAGAGAGTGATACATTCTATGGAGAAAAATAAATCTGAGTAAGAAGAGGTGCTGGGATTTTAAATTGAAGGCCCAGGGAGGGCATCATTGAGAAGGTAACATTTGAGCGAAGATTCCAAAGGGACGAGGGGCTGAGCTCTGTGGCTATGCAGGGAACAGCATTCCAAACAGAGGGAATTGCAGTGCAAAGGCTCTCCTTCAGGAACTGCCTGGCACGTCTGGAGACCAGCAGGGAGGCCAGGGTCGCGGCAGTGGAGGAAGCAAAGGGCAGGTGGTAGGTACCGTTAGTGATGGAAGGCCACCCTGTCCTGTAGGGTCTTTCCAGCCAGAGTAAGGTTGGCTGGTTTGTTTTTAACTATATAAGCTATAAAAAAAAATCCAGGCTGCCTGTCGTGCCATTATGGGGCGGGTCAGGCTCGTTCACGCTGTGTTGGGCATCTCTGCGAACTGACAGACGAAGTGGTGCTGCTTCCTGGAGACGTCTGGTCCTCTGAGGAAGCAGGGCTGACTTGGGCAGTCCACTGCATGGCTGAAATTTCAGGAGTCAAGAGGTGGATGGGTTTTACCCAACTTGGCAACCAGTGTACAAATCCATTTTTTAAAAATAATGCTTTAGAGCCGTGTTTCCCAAACTCGACTGTGCACGTCCTCTACCTTGATGGCGTCACCATACTGATTCTGATCCAGTGCCTCTGAGGGGGTGCCTGTGAGCCCGCATTTCCCCCAGGCTCCCATTTGGGGTCCGGGCGCTGCTCTGTCTGGGGTCCGTGCCTGGAGGAGCACGGCTTTAGGAGCTGGCGGAAGACTTCCTCTGTGTCAACTCGTTTTAATTTGGTTCTTCGTCAGATCCCTGAATTAACTGCTTCCGACATTATCCTCTTCATTTACAAATGAAGAGATCGAAGCTTGGAGTGGGTGAGATGACCTGGCAGAGGTCACCTGGCCAAATGACAGAGCTGGGACTTGAAATTAGTTCCTTGGCTTCTAGGCAACAGCTACCTTGATGGCTTTTAAGCTCTGAAACATAAAAGCAGGCTAATGAATGTTTTTGGCTGGTGCTTGCACGCGCGTGCACACACACACAGCCACATACACACATGCACACACACACACATGCACACACGGCTGGAGGAGGGCGGGGGAGAGAGCGTGATGGAGCCTCACTGAAGCTGCAGCTGCCCAGAGGCCCGCCTTGGCAGCCGTCTCTGGAAATGATCCAGTCATCACGCCATGCCCGGGAAATGTCTTCCCGTGCCTCTCCCCCGCCCAGTGCCAGCCCCACCTCTGGTGGAAACATTCTCCTCGCATGTCCTTTGCACATGAGCTAAACTGCATGTACGTCTGAGGTAATCTGGTCCCACTCTCTTGCCTAAGTCAGAAAGTTACTTACTGTTAAGCTGGAAAACACTGCTCTTCCCGCCCAAGGAGAGCCCTGTTCTCGGAGATGAAGCATGTCCCTTCCTACTGAGCCCCAGCTTTCTGGGACAAGCAGAGCTCTTTGAAGCGTTTCCAACCAAATCCTTGGAGAGGCAAACATATTTTTCAGCTGCAGGATTCCAGGTTAAAGAAGTGTGTCCCCCACTTGTTTACAAAGCAGCAGAGCAGCTGTTCGAAGGCCTCCACCTCCCTGGAGAGACAGGCGTTTGGAAGATGCACTGAGCCCCACCAGACAGTCTGCTCGGGGGTTCCCCTCTCCCCCGTCCTGAGCCCTCACCGCCGTCAGCCTCCAGCAGCCCCAGCAGCTCAGCGCCTGGTTCTCAGATTCCATTTTGTTGTGCTCTTTTCATTAACATTAAAAAAAAAATCACGCTGCCTCTTAAATTGATCTGCAGGTGATGATTAAAGAAAGACTCGTACCCGTGGCCTCTCTTGCTGCCTGTGAGAAACAGGGCTCCGGAGTCACAGGCATGAGTTTCTTGGGTGCTGAGGGGACAAGGGCTCTACCCCGTCCCTCTGTCTGTGTGCCCCAGACTCAGCTCCTGTCCTGTTCTCTGTCAGGTCCTCTGGGACACACCACTGCACGGGGACTGCTGGCTGTCCTAATTCCTAGGACACAAGGAGTTTTTACTTATTGGACGTTTATCGCATCCTGCCTTGGATGGGTATCATAATACAATGTGTCTAATAAGAGTTAGCCCGCATAGTGTAACTCCAGTTCGTCCCACGCTGCGCTGAGCACTTTCTATGGATTGTTCCATTTATCCTCCAAATGAACCTCATGAGGTTGGTATCACCTTCCCCATTTTAAGATGACAAGAAAAGGCGTAGGGAAATTAGGGTTCGAGTTTGCCCAAGGTCATCCAGCCCAGAAGTCAGAGTCCGAACTCGAACCAGGTGTGTTTGGACACTGGTCATCTTTTACATACGTAAAGATAATGCCTCTTCTATTATGTTGTAAACTCTCTCTCATGAATCGCCGGCTTTAATAAACATCCTTGTGTTTCAGCAAAAACAACTTCACCTTAATATGAATACCTAGCAGTACTGCTGTTGCTCGCAGTTGCAGACCTCCAGAGGGTTTGGTAGCTGTAGTGGGTGTGTGGTGCGTGTGTGTGTTTGCTTGTCTTTGGAGGAACCCCCCCCCCGATTTCCATTCTCAGTCCATGTGACTGGGGTGAGTGTGAACTTCTCCTTGCCCCCTTACCCCAAACCTGGCTCTCAGCCCTTGCTTATAAAACCAAGCTTTAGTGGCTCATGATCTGTTCTGACTTAATCCCATCACGTGTGACCACTGTACGCAGCTGAAATAACTTGAGAGGGACAAGCACGTGGAAGTTTTGATTCACTTTAATTTTTTAATTTTCGAGATGTTTATTGAGTCATGGGCCCCATTAAGTGTCATTAACAACAGTGTGATTTACATGTATTATCTTCTGTCCTCACCCCATTCCTTTGAGGTACATATTATATTTGTTGCCATTTGACGGAGGATAATCAGGATCCAAGAGTTAAAATGACATGCCCAAGAGGGGGCTGCAAGGAAATGACAGAGTTGATTTGCATGTGGGGAGTATTTGGCCCCAGAGCCCATTCTAGAAGCCACAATACCTACGGCATTATCACACTTTCAACTCTTTCTAGTCACCGCGATGTTTTGTCCATAGGTGAGATCACAGTAAATACTGGCCAATTACAAGCCTGAGGCTCTATGGCAGAGTGGGGTGGGGGGTGGGAGAGTTGAGCTTTAATTCAAATTAAAACAGAACCGACACAGTCCTGTTGTGAGCTGCTGCTTCTCTGTACCGCCGACATTCAGGTGAACTGGGTTGGAATCACCTGCTCGGCCTCCTGGTTAATACCTCTTCTGACCTCGAGCTTTATTCTCCTCCCTCTGGACAGGTCCTATTTCTGAGCCGACTTGATGCAAAATTTACCCCCTGCAGGTTTCCACAAGGCGTCCAACCTCACGATACCATGTTTTTCTATTACTTTTCCTGAAGGTTTGGAAGTCACATTGCGCAGTTACAATATTTTGCTAGTGTCCCGCTGTCAGCTGGCTCTCAGACTCACTTTCCTCTTCGACTGCTCCTTGGCCCCAGACGCCCAGAATCACACACACACACTTCGCAAATCTTCCAAAAATCCATGCTTGAGCTCCCACCGGGGTAACCTCTGCTTGCAGCCTCCCCACGAAGCTGTGTCCATTCCCTCTCTCTATGTTTCTTTCTTTGGAAAGCTGGTGAATAACATCCTTTATAGTTCTGCACTGACAATTCTATGTACATTTTCATTTGATCCTTACAATTACCCTATGAATTAGAGGTCTTGTCTTCCTTGTATGATGGAAAAACAGAGTCAGAAAAGCTGTGATGTGTCTAAGTCTGGTTGTCACCCGGGGAGCTATGTCTAGACCCTTGGCCTCTACCTGGATTCTGATGCTTTTCCCATTGCATCCTGCCTCCCTAGTCTGATGGAGGCGTGCAGCAGAGAGCAGGAAGGGGTTCTTCCTTAGCCAGGCAGCGCCGTCAGTGTTTCTCGGTGGACTGCTACTGACACTTTGGGGTGGGCAGATTTGCTGCAGGGAACTGTCCTGGGCTGTGCAGGGCCCCGCCTGGGAAAGGGTGGTAGTGTCCTCCAGTCATCGTGATAACAACGAAATGTCCCCGTACACGTTGAAGGATCATCTTTTGGGGAGAAGTGGTCCCTCCACCCTGGAGAAAAGCAGATTATCCCTGCAGATCAATGGAGAGATAAATCCTCTTTTACAGACTAATCAATTAATTATATGCCCAGTATGAATACAGCAGCCCCTACTAATGTTAAAATGAAGTCATGGAACAAAGTGGTCAGAGAAGCTCAGAAGACAGTAGGAAAACAAAACAGCAGGAAAACGTAGGTCCTGTGGAAGGTCCAGACTTCAAGGGCATTGTCAACCCTGGAATTAGGCTGTGGGAGGGATCCAGGACAAGATCAGCAGTGCCTGGAAAACAGCAGGAAGGGAGGAGCCAGCACGTGGTGGTGAAGTCAGTGTGCAAGCGGAAGGGGGTCTGGATCTAGTCTTTGCTGGGTTGCAAGTAACTGTGTAGATCAATCTCAGGCACTAACTAGCCTCCTGGCCTGCAGAGGAAGAGAGCTGGATGGAGGGTGGCTTCGAGTTCTCTTGGCCCTGTGTCCCACACTGGGGACCTCGGGGAGGGCAGAAATGCTGGCCATTTTGTTAACTGAGAGCCCTTAATGCTTTGGTGATTGTGCACAGCTTATCCTGCTAATGATTTCCATGCTTCTTGGCTGCTTCTGCCCGGATCATCCTTATCCCGAAGGAGGAAGGAGAGGCCCAGCCCGTGAGCTGATTCTGCCCAGAAACTGTAACCCTCGAGCCCAGCTCAGGGCTTGCGCTGCCCTGTGCCTCCCTGCTGGCGAGCCACGAGCTCTGGGTGGGGAGACACGCGATCTGAGATGTCAGCAGAGTCAGATGTGCCCAGCGGAGCAGTCTGGCTAACTCACAACAGATTCTCAGCCCTCTTGGCTGTTCTCCAGAAAGCATGTCTGGTAGGATTTCTGCAACAGATCCGATAGTTGCTGACTTGGAGAACTTGTAAGCTGTTTGTGGATTCACGGTGGATGCCCGAATTCCAGACACAAATTCCCATTGACAGTAAGAGACCAGAAATACACAGAAAATGCATTGAAAGCTTATTTGTGAAGCGTGTATGTGTTAGAGAGAGAGAGAGAGGAGAGAGTGCGTGATATGAAAACAATTTGGGTTGGTAGAGGCTGGATATCTCTAAATGGAACATTTTGCATAGATGGCTGTGTTGGGAGGGAGGTTAGGCTGGGGTGATGAGTTCTACTGCCTTTCCTAACACGGAACTTAACTTCCCCTCACAAGACACTCTACCAAAACATAACATGCTCTGCTAAAAGGCCAGTGAGTGGCTTTTGACAACTGAGAGAATCAGGACAGGAGAGCTGATGAAACGTACCAGAACTGAACGTCGGGTAAACTTTTGGGGGAGATTAGATTATTTTCTAACAACTTTCCCTTTCTGAAGCACCGATGACTTCCTGTGTTTTTTAATTTATTCAGTAAGTGTTTCTCAGATCCTGACTCTATTCCGGGTCCCAGGCACACACTACTGGCATGTGTATGACTTCGTGCGTGTGTGTCTGGTACAGACGGCCACACGAGTGTTAAGTTAAAAGAGGCAAATCAGGGGGTTTGAAGCACAATTTGATACTTGGTCTTCTTTTTCTTTTTTCTTTTTTAAAGAGCAGGATCTGAGACCACTTCCTATGTTAGCAGGAGCTGGCACGGTTTCCTTCCCGTGAAAGGGGAGATTTTTCAAAATAGTTGTTACCAATGATTCTTTATTTACCCCTCAGCTGGGGAATCCCCCACCTCACGTAAGAGGAGCGCCAGGGTTTCAGGTGTTTGCGAGGATCGGGGGGACTTCACTTCCTCCAGGTCCAGGGCCGGATTTCAGTCTGGGTGTGGAAGGAACGGTGCGGGGCCCAGGCCTGGACTGAGGAGACTGATCTGTAAGGAAAAAGGAAAAAGACAAGGTGCTCGGGGAGCAGGAGCAATGCAGCGTCTCCTGGGACAACTTCCAAATTGTCTGCATGTTCCCAGGGACACCCAGACCTTCGGATCCCTGATTCCAGGGCATAGACAGTGTGGAGATGGCCCTGGGAGGGCCCACGGTCGGCCTTGGTTTCCATCAGCCGTGGTTGGTGCAGTCATGTCCCCATCACATGGGGCTGTGCACTGCCCTCTGGCTTCTCCGCTTCAACCCCAGAGTTCTCCCACCCTGGCCAGCCTTCCAGGCTTCATCACGCTCCAGCTTTGTGGCTTGGTCCTTCCCCTGGTCCCCTCTGCTTAAGGCTGACCTTACCCCTGAGCGTTAGCCCCATCTTGTCCTGGTTTCTCACCACCTGCCCTGCATCAGTACAGTGTCTAGATCTGTGTTGTCCACTGGTGCTGCCTGGGACCTCAAAGCGTGGCTTCCAGCAAGTGGCCCCTCATTCTGCTGCCTGCTTTCACGTGAACTCTGTCAGTGGTTTGTGCTGCCTCATGCTTGGCCTTGCCTGTGACCTCACACCTGTGGACTCCACACCCACATCTGCCCCACATACCCAGTAGTCTTTGCCTCCCCCCCAGATCCTTCTGATTGGACCTCCCTCTGCTGTAGCAGCCCCCAGTCATTCGCCCTCGGACTAGTGAGAGCTTTTAATTTCCATACACACTTGGCCCAGGGGGTTCTTCTGGGGGCCTGTTACGGGTTGGATTGTGTGTCCCCACAGATTTATATGTTTAAATCCTCATCCCTGGTGCCTTAGAATGTGACAATATTTGGAGATAAGGTCTTTGGAGAGATTAAGTTAGAATGAGGTCACCAGGGTGGGCTTTAATCCAGAAAGACTGGTGTCCTTCACAAAAGAGGAAACTGGAGATAGACTCACATCCAGGGGGAGCACCATGTGCACGTGGAGATGGTCACCTGCAGGCCGAGGAGAGAGGCCAGGAACAGATCCTTCCCTCACTGCCCTCCGCAGGACCACGCCCTGACGCCCCGATTGCGGCCCTCTAGCCTCCAGAACTATGACAATAAGTTCCTGCTGCTAAAGCCCCCAGTTGGCTGTTCTTTGTGATGGCAGCCCCAGCAAGCTAGGAGAGGCCCTTCCGACACAGCTTCTCAGCCCCATTTCTTGGCTCCTCCTGAGCGTTCAAAGGTTCCAAGTCTGCGCGGTGACAGTCATCCTCTTGACTCCCGAGAGCGTGTTGCCATCTGCACAGGAAGTGAACTTCCAAGCATGCAACTTGCTGAAAAGTGTCTGGCCTGAGCCCCGGGGGTCTCTTGGCTTCCTTGAGACTCAGGTTTCTGAAGGGTCTCTCACACGGATGTCTGTCCTCATCTCTGGCTGTGTCTAGCCTGGTCTGGCCTTGGAGTACCCAGCGTTCAGTCAGTGACTTCAGACCATCGTTTCCTCCCGTCCCTGGCTTCCTCCTGAATGGATGGAGTGAAAGCAAGTCGGCCCTCAGATACGCTCCAGGGAGGACAGTGGCCAGTGTCCGACTCGGCTGCTTCATCACAGAGGGTGACAGTGGGGCCGCTCATGCCACCAGGGCCACAAATCAAATGTAGCTGATTCCTTACAGTCAGATACAATATTGTTTCCTCTGCCCTCCCCACAAGCAAGTGGTCAGAGCCATAATTACTCCTGATGGCAGGTGGCAGGTCTACATCACATCTTGACATTAGCTTTTAGCTATTTTTTTTTTTTTTTGTATAGCTGCCAGTGTGCTCCGTCAAATACCTGTCTGTCATCACAATCAGACAGGTCTTAATGTCTCTGCATTACGGAGGAGGACCTCGGCTCCCTTCCAGCCCGTTTATTATGGTCCCAGTGTAGCGTTTTATCACACATTCCTCACACATAGCCTCCTCTCCACCACCACGGAAATCTTCCAAGTTGGCAGCTTTAGTGTCTACTGCCATTAATCTTCACTAGGCTGGGATCATGGGGCAAAGGATGATTTATTGCAATTACCTGTTACAGTGCAGAGCTCAGGTGAGCTGGGCTCACATGCATTTACTGGGCTGCCTTCCATTCTCCCACAGCCAAGGAGTAAAACGCGCCTGCTTTGTTTCCATGTGAATCTTCTTGCACTGAGCTCATCAAGTGTTAGTTAATTAACAGAGAAGTAAGGAGAAAATAGATTTCGATAGGAGTAGGGTTATGTATAGACATGGCTGTTCAAAGCCAGCACTGACACTGACATTTGACAGTCCATTTAATTTCTTTGTTGTTTCTGCATTTGAAGAAACATCCAAAGGAAATTCGAATTTGCACTTACCTGCCGCTTTCTGCACCATCTGTTCCAGGTGATTAAAACCAATCTGCATATAGTGTGTTTCATTTCCAATTTCTCGCTCCCTGGGATGGCAGGGGGCAGTGCATGAAGTGGGGATAATGTGTGCTTGGGCTCCGCCGGTGAGGGAGCAGCAGGGCAGGGGGTGGAATGCAGGGGAGAAGAAAGTTCCGTGAAAAGCTCTTAGCAGCAGAAACAAATGTGTTTCTAAAAGTAGCCCACTGTTTCCCCATTACCAGCTCTGATGACAACTCCTTGTCTGCTCTAAGTGAAGAAGCCCCAATGCTCTCATGTCCCTGGCCTGATGAGAAAGGGACAATTTTCAGGATAGATTAAGAAGCTTTTGTTTTTTCCTATTGTATCTGGAATCTGATTCATTCACAAGTTAGATGTGATCTGTAGGAGTACTATTTGGTGGTCCATATGATGGGCAATAAATCATTTGTTTCCTACTGGAGGGGGATTTGAACTAACTGATCCCCCTGCCTCTCTCCCTCCTCCTGCCCTCCCCTCCCTCTCTCTCTGATGAAGCCAGCTGCCATGTTGTGGGCTGCCCTATGGAGAGACCCACGTGGCAAGGAACTGAGGGTGGCCTCTGGCCGGCAGCCGGGGAAGAGCTGAGGCCCTCGTACCAAACTCTGTGGGAAACTGAATCTTGCCAACCATGTGAACTTGGAGGCAGATCCGTCTCCTCTTGAACCTTGAGATGCCTGTAGCCCAGCTGGCACCTTGATCAAAGCATGTGAAAGGCCCTGAGCTAGAAGATCCAGCAAAGCCTTCCATAGAGTCCCCACTTGGGGAAACCATGAGGTAATGTGTTGCTTTAAGCCATTATACTTGGGGGCATTTTGTTACACAGCCATAGATAACGAATACAACATGGACAACTTAACCACACAGGAATATTTCTCTAATACTCTTCACTATAGAGAGGGATTTAGGAAAAGCTACATTTGCCTTGGAGTCCTGTAGGTAGAATAAAGTGAGACCCATAAAGTAATGATAAAAGTATTTAACAAATCTGATTGGCACCGACACCAGGCAACCAGAAAGCAGCCTTGCCACTGAGCAGTGTGCTGGTGGCATTCCGTGGTGCCAGGGCCATGGTGCCCTCAAGCTGCTGACTTGTTCCAGGTGGTTCCAGGAGAAAGGGATGGGGACTTACAGGTCCTTGTGGGGCTCAGAGAAGGCGTGAATTACCCACTGATTGAGTGTGTCCGTATTTTACCCGTCAGCATGCCTACATTAGTGCCTCCCTCCTGGACACCAGCCCTGGGCTGGTTCAGGGAAGCTCGTTTCAGGGAGTGTCGCCTGAATCAGAAGGCACAGACCCTAGGGTGGAAGCCGGGAGGTGGGCACCCCCTTTGCTCTTCCCTCTGACTTAGCGAGGAGACTCTTCTGGCTCCAGGACTCCAAAAGACCACAGTCAGCTGGCTTTTCCACTTTGCTTCTTGGTAAGCAGTCTGCTGGAAACCCAAGGTTTCAGAGAACATACCCTCCCGCAGCTGGAAGCCCAGGTTTTGCTCCGACATCCTTCCTCCCATTTTTATGCATTAGTGAACGTAATTCCTTAGCGTGCAGGGGCCTGGGCAAGGCAGGCCTTTTAAACATTCAGCTGCATGCTTGAACTGGGGAAATCACAGCTGCTCCTCGCTTTTGATAATGCCAGGGAAACTGGTAAATAAATAAATAACCAGGGCCCAGGGTTCATTTACTAAATACCCCAATATGTGCAAGCAAGCCACGTCAGGCACATCAAAGGAAAATAAAAGCATAATTTAGTAATAACACGGTCTCCTGCAGCCTCCTGCTTAACGCGAGTGTTAAGTTAAAAGAGGCAAATCAGGGGGTTTGGAGCACAATTTGATACTTGGTCTTCTTTTTCTTTTTTCTTTTTTAAAGAGCAGGATCTGAGACCACTTCCTATGTTAGCAGGAGCTGGCACGGTTTCCTTCCCGTGAAAGGGGAGATTTTTCAAAATAGTTGTTACCAATGATTCTTTATTTACCCCTCAGCTGGGGAATCCCCCACCTCACGTAAGAGGAGCGCCAGGGTTTCAGGTGTTTGCGAGGATCGGGGGGACTTCACTTCCTCCAGGTCCAGGGCCGGATTTCAGTCTGGGTGTGGAAGGAACGGTGCGGGGCCCAGGCCTGGACTGAGGAGACTGATCTGTAAGGAAAAAGGAAAAAGACAAGGTGCTCGGGGAGCAGGAGCAATGCAGCGTCTCCTGGGACAACTTCCAAATTGTCTGCATGTTCCCAGGGACACCCAGACCTTCGGATCCCTGATTCTAGGGCATAGACAGTGTGGAGATGGCCCTGGGAGGGCCCACGGTCGGCCTTGGTTTCCATCAGCCGTGGTTGGTGCAGTCATGTCCCCATCACATGGGGCTGTGCACTGCCCTCCGGCTTCTCCGCTTCAACCCCAGAGTTCTCCCACCCTGGCCAGCCTTCCAGGCTTCATCACGCTCCAGCTTTGTGGCTTGGTCCTTCCCCTGGTCCCCTCTGCTTAAGGCTGACCTCACCCCTGAGCGTTGGCCCCATCTTGTCCTGGTTCCTCACGACCTGCCCTGCATCTGGGCACCGAGTCTCTTCACTTCCAGCATCCTGCATGGTTTGGTGTTTAAAACCACTCTTTCTGCAGCTGCTCCAAGCGAAGTGACACTTTCTGTCCATCAAGTCCTACATTCGATGCACCCACCGAATACATGGGCGCTGGAGTCCAGCTGCCTGGGGTCAAAGGCTGACCTCCCTAGGTATTAGCCGGTATGACCTCAGGAAGGTCCCCTGACTTTGCTAAGCTGTGGCTTCCCACGGTTAAAATGGAAATTTCTGCAAACCTCGCCTTTTTTCTTTCAGATGAGAATCAGTAATCCCTAACTCGTAAGGCTGTTGTGACAATGACATAAGACGTGTAAAATGTTACACTTGCTGACTGGCCACACGGGGAGCCCTCGATAACTGACCTGTACACACGTGACTGAATTCTCCTCTACTGTCACTGGTGTTTCTTTGAATATTGGATTATCTTATCCTCTTAACTGCTCTCCTAGGTAAGTACCATTATTATCTCCTTTGCCCAAGAAGTGCCACATAACTTGCCCAAGCTCCTACATCGATCGAGAGAAGTTTGTCTGTTATAGGCCAGAATTCCGGACCAGCTTCCACATTCCCTTAAAATGTTGAAGGATTTACTCTCCTTGTTATTCTTCATTTTGGCCGAGAGCTGATGAAGTGTTCACGCTTCGAATGGTTTTTACCCACACAAAGGGATAAAGTGAGAGAGCTGGGGATTCAGCACAGGTGTCGTTAGGCAGATCATCTGCTGTGGATGGCGACTCTCCCGAATGTCAACAGAGCAAGTTCCTACGTGGAGTGGATGCTGGTAGCAAACTGGAAAGCAAGCCACGCCTTGGGAAGATCAAGCGCTGTGGCTGATGGAAGGGAGCGAGAGCGCGATTAATTCAGCACACGGATAGACAGTAATTTACACTTCGGTTTACTTCGTACCCGTATTGGTTCAGGGGGAAATTTGAGCACTTTAACCAGTTGGAGAAATCATGCCACGAAGACGACCTTTTCAGGGACTGGAAGCCGCACCCTCCCGCGCTCTCCTTCCCATCCGCACGCCAGGCGATGCTGCCCTTTCCCACCTCAGGGAAGCCCCGCTAAGTTTCCTGTCCTCTGCCGGCCTTCTTGGTAACTTGCTTAGAAATGCCAGATGTTTGACCAGATCTCAGCCGCCTTCTGCCTGACACCCTCCCTTTTAGAGCAGGAGGTGAAACCCAGCACAGAACTTGAGTGCTTAGGGCCAGCTGACAATGACTGAGGCGCCAGGCTGGGGTGGGGGAGCCAGTTCTCTGACCTGCCCGGAGACCCCCCTCCTTTCCTCTGCAGCACTTTAACCCTCTCTTCCCCGTTACTTCCAGGGTTGAGAAAACCCCTGCAGCCTGGTGGGATGGGGAAGCTGGAGGGAGGGGTGGTCTGAGGACCCCCTCGTGCCCCTGTGCGACTCTTGGATTATTTATGTGTTGTGGTTAGGCTTGAGGCCACAGGGTGGGCCATCCTCCCCTCTCACCCCCTTTTTCCTCCATAGCCTTTCCGAACAAACGGGTCAACATTCAGAGTTAACAAAAGGCTGCTGCCAGAGCAGAAGTTCCCCGGCAGTGTTGTCATGTGCGGGAAGTGCAAACCAGAAGCATATAGGTATTAGTCTGATTTTGTTTGGTTTGGAGAGAGTTTTAAAAATAATTTGAACTTCATTGCTGATATTTACAAATCAAGACATTTCACATGAAAATCTAGATTTTTGCTTTTGCTTGGAAAATAGGAAATTTTGGTGACAGCAGATCTGCATTTCCATTAGTTGGGGCTGAGTGACCGCCAGCTCTGTAGACAGAGGCTGGACTCCCCAGTTCCGTCCACTCCTGGGCAGGACACTTCGTATTGTCTCTTGGGTCTCAGAATTAGTATATTTGCCACTCATCTTGACACTCATTTCTTGTCTTCCTTACATTCTACTTTTTTTTCTTATTGTATGTTATTTTATATTGTTCCTGTACTTGGCCCATTTACATGACTGCGGATTGTTAATTTCTTTTTTTTTTTTAACTTTTTTTAATTGAAGTCTATTCAGTTTATAATGTGTTAATTTCTGGTGTACAGCATAATGTTTCAGTCATACATACATATATATATTCGTTTTCATATTCTTTTTCATTATAGGTTACTACAAGATATTGAATATAGTTCCTTGTTCTATACAGAAGAAACTTTTTGTACATAGTTGTTAATGTTTGCAACAGATTGTTAATTTCTGATCTCTGCTTTAGATAAATCCCAAATACATATCATTCGGAAGTGCAGAGCTGGCGTAGCCAACCGGGCAGAGGATCAGTTCTAACAGGACGTTACTTACTTAGCCAGTGACTCTAAATGCCATTTGGGTCAAGACCCAGTTCAGCTCTCTCTCCCTGAAGACCTAAAAGTGTTCTTTTAATTTGGGGCTTTACAAGGATGACTGTATATGAGCAGAGAATATGAAACACAGTCCATCGAGCACCTGAGCATTTACCTGTCTGCAACACCTCCTGGTGCTTTGTGCCTGGCGTTGCACTAAGCACATGACATCCATCCTCTCGTTAATTCTTCATACTAGCCCTGTGATGATATTGTGATAACTAATGATATTAATAAAAGGACGCAACATTAGCCGATATTTTATAAATGAGGAAACTGAGGAACGGGTAACGTTAGCGGTTGCCCATGTCGGCAGCTGCCAAGTAGCAGAACCAGGGATTCCAAGCCAGCAGCCGGGCTCAAGAACCCGCTTTTGTACTCACCTCCCTCCCTGCCACCGCCTTCCTGTCTGCCGGGGAGAAGTCAACAGCAGCTCCGAGGCCCTGCAGGCAGTCTCCTCGGGTGTGGAGTTTGTGAAGAGTGAAATGAGTATCAAATGAGTGCCTGTTAGAGGATCCTGAGTTAAAATGAAAAATTACAGCACACAGCCTCCCCGGGCAAATCAGATTACGCACGAGCCCTGCGGACTCTGGGCTGGCTGAGCTTCCAGCTGCTTTCCAAGTACTATGGACAGTCGGACCCTGGGGAAGTCTGAAGGGGTAGGTGCAGGGTACGTGCGGGACTCTGATGCCATATTACCTGGCGCTGTTGGTGTTTTGTGGGGTGACAGGGGGCCCACCTCCGCCGTGAGGAATGCATGTAATCCTGGTGCTGGCAGCCGCCCTGGCACCAAGGATTACAGACCAGTCGTGCGGCAGTGGAGGGCGCGCTGTCCCTCCTTGCACGATGCGCTCTGTGCCTTCGTGCTCCTCATGCTAACAAACATCTTGTTAGACAGAAACTTAACCACCGTCGCCCTGTGTCCCACTGTGAGTGTGGAAAGCCTCAAACTCTGTGTTGCTGGGCCAGGAGCTAGTGTGTTATTGTGATTAAAAAAACCATCTCGGGGCTTGAATGGACCTGCCTTTGAATCTCAGCTTTGTTGTTTAATAGCTGTGCAGTTTGGGGCTTGTTAATTAACCTGAGTGTCAGTTTCACTCTTCATAAAATAAGGACTAATGTAAGTACCTACTCTGTAGTAGTATTTGGATGATAATTGAATAAGATGGCTCAAAAAAAATCGCTCAATATAATGTCTGGGTGTATAGTAAATACTTTATTGATGGTAATTTTATTTTAAATATTAGGAGCAGATGGAAAACATTTGTGGATCTCTTTAACTTAGCCCCATCAGTGGAGCTGTTAAACCACATTTCTTTGATTCCAAGTCACCCTTGATTGTAACATCATCAAATTCATAACTTTGGGGGAGGAGAAGAGACACTAACACACTGAACCACTTGTAAAGCACATCTTGGTGTCAGGTGTGAAGCTATGAAAAAAATTTCTATCTTAGAGTGGGATTTATTAAGTCTGAGATGTACCTGATCAAAAGGAGTTTATTTTTCTTCCAGAGTAATATCTGAAGGACTGCGGCCTTCATCCTCGTCGCTTCTCTCACAAAGTGTTTGACGTGCCCTTGTCTGTTCTGTTTCCCACACTGGTGCTGCAGCAGAAAGAACTCGAGCTCCTCCTGCTTATGGACACTGCCTTTTGATGAGCCTTAGGTTTTCCATCCATAAAATGGGATACCACCCACCCCATAGGCTTGTCGTGAGAATGGACTGAGACAACATAGACAAGTCACCCAGCCTAGTTCCTTACCCAGAAAAGGAGCCCATATATTCTCGTGTGCCCCGTCTCTCTTTGACACGGCCGACTGTGTGCGACATGGACTAGCAGTAAGTGACCTGTGTATGGAGGAGGTGGCATGGGATGACAGGGAACATTTCTGAATTAAAAAAAAAAAAACACCTTAGATCACTGAGAATTCTCGGCCTGTGTATTTAGCCTGCACTCAAACACCAACGTGTTAAGCTGACTGCAAAACCCTTGAATTAATTTTGCTGCCTGCTGGGAGGTAGCCTAGAGAATGTATTTCTATCTGGGATCCACAGAAGAGGGAATCTTCTGAGGAACAGGCGAGCATTTAGAGGCTCTGAGAGACCGAAGTGAGTGTGGGAAGGGGCACTTCTGCTCTTCGCAAAGAGCTGGACTTTTCATTCATTTGTTCAACTGATATTTTTTCTTTTTTCTTTTCTTTTCTTTTTAATTTTTAAAATCTTTTTGAGATCACTATGATTATTTTTTTAATTTTGTTTATTTAAAAATACTTTATTTTAATATTTGAAAATAAGTATTATTTAAAAAATAAAATAATATTAAAAAATTGTTGGGGGAGGTAATTAGGTTTGTTTGTTTGTTTGTTTATTTATTAATGGAGATACTGGGGATTGAACGCAGGACCTTGTGTGTACTAGGCGCACATTCTACCACTGAGCTATACCCTCCTCCCCACCCCCAAATGTTATTTTTAAAGTGCCACCTTTGCACAGGGCACTGTGCTCTGTTGGGGATACATTGATGGATAACAGAGCACGTGGCCCTTGCCCTGTGGAGCTTAGGGCCTTAAGGGGGAGACAGGCAATGAACAGGAAGGCAGATCAACATGGAATTATAAATCGGGCTAGTGCCACGAAGGAAAAGAGCAGAGAATAATAGGAGAACGAGGGGTGATCGGGGAAAGCCTCTTGGTGGGGCTGACAGCTACGCTGGAAAAGATGCAACGCAAGGCACAGAGAAGAGTGTTCCAGGCTGAGGGAACAGCATATGAGGAGCCTCTGAGATGAGAAAGCGCTTGGCGTGCTCTAGACCTGAAGAAAGGCCATTGGGTAGGAACACAGCGACCAAAGGGAACTCTGTTCTCAACGACTGATCTGCTTATTGCTTCAGTAATGTGTTGAGTTGAATTTAAAAGGATAATTATAAACTGAACAAAATACTCGATCTTCCAGGGAGGACCTGCAGGAAGCGGGATGTGAAAGGGGGCCGCGAGGGGGACTGGCCGTCTTTCCCTTCTCACGGCGCAGCTGTCAGTTACCCGGCCTACGAGTGTCACCTGTGCGGGGACTCAGGCACGCTCTGCCCTCCAGGAGCGGGGGTCCAGAGAGTGAAGCAAACACCCCCGGGAGTTCTGCTTCTCCGCCTGGTCCTTACCTCATCCCAGCCGCTTAGCATCATCCAGAAGCAGCGGGTTCAGAGCTCTGTGGAGAATACGTTTTTCTCCCACTAGCAGGGTATCTGAAAATAGTTTCTTTTCCTTTTCCTCCTGGGGCAGTGCATTTCTTAGTGGGTGCTGTTTTCTGAATGTCTGTGTCCTTCCGAATTCATCTGTGAAATCTTAACGCCTCAGGAGTAGGTGTTAGGAGGTGGGGCTTTTGGGAGCTGCTTAGGTCCTGGGCATGGAGCCCTCATGAACGGGATTAGAGCCATTATAAAAGGCCCGGGAGAGTTTGCCCCTTCCACCATGTGAGGACGCCGGGAGGAAGTGCCAGCTCTGAGCCGGGAAGAGAGCCCTCACCACGATGCCGCCGGGTTGGCACGTTGACTTTGGAATTCTCAGCCCCCAGCACTAGGAGAAATACAATTCTGTAGTTTTTAAGCTACTCATTCTGCGTACATCAGCCCAAACAGACTAATACAAAAGTATTGAATGAAAAAGACTTCTATTAAAAAATAAGTTTAGGAAGTCTTGGAGCATGGATGATAAACAATGTTAAAAATTACTTTATTTCAAGACTTCCCAGAGCTTTTCATAATCTTGGATTTCCCCAAATATGGTAATGAGTGTTTATATTTCTGTTGGGGTAAATATCAAGTAAGAGGGAAAGTCTGAGAAAATGATGTTTAATATTTCTTTTGAATAACAAATTGAGAAAAGACCCAATTTATCCTAATATATGCCAGGATCAAGATCAATAGCATTAGAAAACCAGGAATGCAAGCAGATAGATGCAACAATATAAGAAATGCACGGAATGGAATTTAAGCTGGGATATTAAAGACAACAGTATTTGTAGAAGTTCTGAATGAATTCTCTTTAGAAATACACTACATGAGCCCTAATCAGCAAGATACGTCCCAGTGCGTGTGTGGAAGGCAAGGGACCTTGCAACACACTGGAGGCATGGATGCATTTGTGAGAAGGGGTCATCTGGGGGAGAATCTAGAACTAAATGCCCTCCGTGAAAATAGTCTGAACTGGACAGTAAGGGAGATGGAATTATTAAGAGAGAGGGTGGAGCTGAGCCTAGCCATATGGTCAGTGCCACAGCCAGGCAAGCCTGTCAGGGGCAGGCACGCTCAGAATGCAGGCGACAGGGCATTGTCCTGAGAGAACCACACGCACTCCGCCACGAGGAAATGAGGACAGAGGGCTGTGGGCAAGAATCTTGCTCAGTGACTGACACTTGAGCTGATCGGAGCCAACACTGGATGTTGCATCATGTCTACACAGAGTTGATTAGGATGGATGGGAGCCTTCTAATGCCCCAAAAACATTCAATCCAGGGCAAACCCTGCTTATCCAAAGTGCCATGTACAAGATTGGCTTCTGCTTTGCAGTGCATGTGACTAAATTTGCTCAACTGATCAGAGGCACAGGACTAGGCCTACCAAGGAAGTCCTCCTCCCCTAGCCGCCCGGCACCCCAGAGGTCCCCCAACAGCTGCCATTTCGCCATTAAAAATATATGTGGGTTGTATTCAAAATTCAGGCTTTCTGGATTAGATGTAAAACAGTGTTAACTTTAGCTACGTGACTTTGCGTCTACAGACCCGCTGCCTTGGTGCTGTGCATGCATTAGAATTTGCTAACAGTGTTGGTGAAAACATACTGTTGGCCACGCGATTCCCATTGCATCAGCAGGGGTTGAACGTGGGGTGGCTATGAGACATTCGGTCGTTGACTATCCATTCAAGGTTTGCTTTGCCCCCTACTCCCCACCCCCTCACCCATTGTGCTAGACATGCCCTTTCACGACAAGTCACCAGCCCCCAAGCATCTCAAGCCAACCTGATGGACTTAGCCTCGTTGCTGAATTAGCCCCTCTCACTCACACACACTCACACGCAATCACATACATACATTATAGTCTTTTAGTGTTCTGCTGGAAAGATTGCTTGAAATATTTGCACAAAAGAATTATTATCATAGTTATGGTTATATTAGAATATACACAGATGACCTTAATGTCATGTCAAAATGTGTATCCCCAGGAAAACTCTTGTTTCAAGTCCTCATTGCAAAACTGATGTTGTGAAACAAAGTATTTCATGGCACACTAATGGCTTCATTTACTCACAACGTCTTACAAACAGTTGCTAAAATCAAATCATCCTTTCATTAGTGACAGTGGTTTAAAATATCTTACCTAAATGCATTTCATTTATATTAGAATATGTGATGTCTGGTGTAGTCTCCTAGAGTCTTGAATTGTTGTCTTTCAAACAAAGGTAGCAATGACAATTCTTTTTGCAATAAAATCTAGCTCTTCTCCTTGAACTTAGAATTTTGACGTCTGTGGTCTTCAGGGGTGGGGCATGTATTATATTCCAGTTTTCTCCTGTGATGCCTGAGATGTCTTCCCAGAAGGAGATCCAAGGATCTGGTATAAAGCAAAGTACTCCAAGGGCCATGCCAAGGTTAGAAACTCTCTGGTTTTAGTATGTAATTTGGACGATAAATCGTGTGCTGCGGTTTGGATTGGGCTCCAGTGCTGTCTCGAATGGTGAAAACGTCTCTCCTCTGTCTTGCTTGTCTATACATTTTCCTCCTGGCCAAGAAAATTTCCCCCACTTTTTTTTTCTAAAGTCCTTCTGGATCTTTGTTGCTTTGGTTTTAGCAGCCTTTACCAAACTTGCCTAACAACATTAACGCTCCTGTTCACATCTATAGCTGTGTCTGAGTGAAAATATGAAAAGCCTGGCAGCACTAAGCAGGTCCCAGCAAGTGTATCGCTTAATCAGTACGTAGCCACAGGTTAAGAGCCTGGGATTCCCATTTGAGCCTATATGTTTCCCTGACGCTATAAGGAAAAGAAAAACCCACAACTTATTCTGAGACTGGGACCTGATCCACCTGCCACTGAACCCAGTACTTTGCCTGCATTACGTAGGCTGACGGGCTAGACTCCAGTTACGCCGCGGGTAGACTTGTTGAGAAGATGCTCCAGGAGTGTTTAGAAAAGCACATCTCCTTTCTAAGTTAGGAAAGCTGTGCTTCTCTCGTGCTGCAGGTCTAAGGTAGATGTCTAAGACTCTGGGTCCCCAGGGCCTCATGGAGCGTCGTCTTTCTCTGGCTCTTCAATGTGGCTTCATGAAAGTGCCTGTTAGGAACAGTAACAAGGATTAAGGGTGAGGTTTTCCATTTATTTTATTCCCTACCTGAAATCTAGATGTTTATTGCTGTTTTACTTTGAATTACTCAATTCAGCTTGGGTTTATAAAGCACCAGCTGTATGTCCAGTCCCTGGTGAGGGGAGGAGTTTCCAGAGGTGTTCAGAACTTGGTCTCCGTTTGGGAAGTTACAGTCAGGTTAGGAGGCAAGACGCGCTTACATTGAACAACCAAGAGGTCATCCCTGTAACGCGATGCCAGCACATACGATGCAGTGAGCTCTGTCCTCCGCGTGTGAAAGGTGCGACAGGTCCCTTGGGAGCTCGCTGTGAGTACAGGCTGCATTTTAACAGGATCTGCGCCTTGAAGTATAAGGAATCCTCACATGAACAGAGAGCCTCAGGGGACGCAGCTCTGGGTGAGGCCGGTGTGGACTAGAGCTGTGGGGAAAGGCTTTGCAGAGAACTACAGAGGTTCCTGGAAGGGAGTTAGGATTTAGGTAATGTGGACCAGTATTAAATTGGCACCTGCACAGAAGCCACTCCCAGGGTTCTCGTTTAAAATTCAGATTCCTGAAACCCTCTCCCTAGCCTTTCCTGAATGAGAGTCTGTAGGGTGGGCCCCAGGAAAACAGATTTTTAACAAGCTCCATAGGATACTTTCTAAGTTTTTATTTTTATTTTTATTTTTAAAATGAAGTATAATCAGTTACAATTTCTGGTATACAGCAAAATGTCATATAACATGTATATAAAAACACACATACATTCTCTCATATTCTTTTTCATTATATTATGTATTTCATTATAGGTTACTACAAGATATTGAATATAGTTCCCAATGCTATACTGAAGAAATTAATTTTTTAAATCTATTCTATATACAGTAGTTAATATTTGCAAATCTTGAACTCCCAATTTATCCCTTCCCACCCTCTTTCCCCCTGATAACCATAAGATCGTTTACTACATCTGTGAGTCTGTTTCTGTTTTGCAGGCACTGTCTAAGCCAATTTTGAGAAAGGCAGAAACAGGTGGAAGGGGGTGCGTGCAAGGCAGGCCAGCTCGCACGCCGAGGCCACACCGCGCCTGCTGTCTGTGTGGCTTCCTTCCCCACGGCCTTTGCCCGCCCCGCTTCTCACCAGTCTCCCTTCCAGTCTGTCCTCTTACTGCTGCTGGAGGGGACAATATGAAATGAATCGGAGCATGCGTCTTGCCCCCTGCAAAACTCCGCTCTCACCTAAAGCTTGCCTCCTGCTTAGTGCGGCAGGGAAGCCCCACCCGGCCCGCCGCCCCACCTCCCAGCTCTGCCGGGCCGGGCCGGCTGCGCTTCCCCCGCCGCCCGCCCAGAGCACGGGGCCCTTCCTGCCTGAGCCGCTTCCTGGCGCTGCCCTTCTATTCCTCCTCTGTCCGGCAAACTCTCAGCCCTCACCCTGATCACACTTCTGGCAGAAAGAACAATAAACTGTCTTTTTGTGGAGCTGTTTGCTGTCTATATTCTAAAGCTGGCAACTGAATTCAGTGGAAGGAGACAGTCATTCTTTTTTGGGGGGGGGGCAATTTAAGACTTTTGATGATGCAAAGGCCCGGTATATTCTGGAGGGACAGTTGGGGACAGTGAGGAGCTAAGCTGCTTTTTTTATATTAAAGTGTGTGTCTTCTTGAGACAAGAGATTGTTGTCTGTTACCTTTTTTTTTAAAAAAAATCTCTGTGGTTTTATTTTTTTTCCTCCATTTTCAGTTTTATTAGGTAGAATTATTACAGTTTGACTGCACAGACACATTATATTGCATGTAAATACATATATACAGCATACTGCACATTTTTTCATGTTACATTTTTGGTCTGTGCTTTTGCTTGTTTTATCTATACGGCAGGGAAAGCCAACCAAATGGGCATGGGTGAGGCGAAGGGAGAGGGAGAAATAGTCTGACCTCCCTGTAAAACGGTGGTGAGCCAGATGTGGAAACAGAGGCAGGCGGAGATGCCCAGGAGGGGCATGGATGGGGTGTCCTGTGATAATCTGACAGCTGCTTTTCACTTGGTCTTTTTCCAAATTGTTATCCTCAAGTCCTCAGTTAAGTTCGTCTGCTATAATTGACCCCTCTTGGTCTACGTCAGGACCACCTTGGACAAAAAAAGAACCAGCTGTATCTGTATTTTGGAGCTGCATCAATGTGGAAAGAGAGAAAGGATTTGACAGACTTAATGGAGGAAAACTCTGAGCCTTGCTCTGGAGACAGAAAACTCATGGAATAACAGAGCAGGTATATTGTCTAGTCTTCAGGATCATCATTCATTCATTTATTCATTCATTCAGTAGAATTTACTGAGCCCCCACTGTGTGTCTGGAACTGGTCACCTCCTGGCTTCACTTCACCGGCGTCCACGGAGGAAATGCCACAATTCTTCCAGGAGTCGTCAGACTGGGACTTAGGCTCAGCGAACCTTTCACTCCCAAACACATCGCCTCCTTCCTCACGGACTCGGAAACCCTCATCCTCCTGCATCCGGTTTCCATCCCTACCACTCCCCTGCAAACTTCTCCGTCCAAGGTTGCCAGTGACCCTCTCACTTCCAAACCCAACATCCTTTCAAAACCCTCACGCGATTTACTCCTTAAATCTTAATCTCAACATTTCAAACTGTCGGTCAGTAGATCACTCCCTCCTTGACATTTTTCTGCTCTTGTGTTCTTTCTACTTGTTATTTTCCTGTCTCTTTCAGAGTCTCCCTCTGTCCACCTTCTCCTGTTTTTGTGCTTCAAAATGTATCCTTGGTCTTCTGTTTTTCTCTCTCTTTAGCTCTCTGTTAAATACTTTCTCTGAACAAGCTTCTCCCTCCTCTAAAGCTTGGGCTATCATCCATATGCAATTAGTTCTCAAAACTCCAACTTTCCAACTCTTGTTACTAGGTCTTATTTCCAGCTGCAATGGAAATGATTGTAAATACAGAAATAACTGCAACTTAAGGCTGTTGATGGGATAGACTGAGATAGTGCCTGAAGGACGCTTCTCACAGTGACTGGCATATTGTGAGCCCTCCAGATGATGAGCTGGTTTATCCTGCACAAAAGCAAGAGGATGACAATGTTACTGAACAAAAGCTCGTGTGCCCGATGCACTATGAGGACAAAGAAACTGAAATGGCAGAACTTGGGGCAGAGAAAGTTTTATTGCAGGGCTGAGCAAGGAAGACGGGGTGACTCAGGTTGAAGAAAACCCCAAACTCCCCAAAGGGTTTCAGCAAAGCATATTTAAAGGCCAGGTAAGAAAGGGGGGGTCGCAGGGTACGTGATCAGCTCGTGTGCAATTCTCTAACTGGTTGATGTGGAGGTAACAGGGCAGTCAACACTGTCTGCTTCTGGGCACCAGGAGGTCGGAGGCCACGTGCTCTAGTTCCCCCTTTGGTGGTGGTTTTTACGCATCTGAAAAGCTCAGGAAGTATACATGAGGTACTATTATCTGGGTGCTTCAGAGAGGGGCCGTGGCAGAGGGCGTGGGGGAGGGATCTGACGCTGGAAGGCCCCCTAGCGTCCTGCTCTGCATTACAACAAAGTCATCCTTACCCATGGCGGCCACCAAAGAAAGGCACACTGCATGAGGCAGTATGAGGTTGATTAAAACTCCAAGTCAGCTGTGGGCTTCGCAGTACCCTGTCAGGGTCCCCTGAAAGGGTCTTGTTAGTGATATGAAGATCACTTCTCTTTACTGACTGTATCCAGATCTCTGGCTCTGGGCACATGATAAAATGGTGTGTATATATATACACACACACCCATATATATATATATACATATGTATATACACACACACACATACACACACACTATATATATAATATGTATTTGTTATATATATTTATATATATTTGTTATATATTTATATGTATATATTTTTATAAATATATATTATATATATATATAAGTGGTGAGTGTGTATATATATATATATTTTGGCCTCCTGGTGTCGGTGGGGCTCTGTGACCAGCTGTGGCCAGCGAGCTGTGGCAGAGGGGATGTGCATCATTTCTGGGGCAAGCTTTTAGATGCTGACGCAAACCTCTCCAGAGAGTTCTTTTCCTGCTGCCAGAATGTTCCAGATGATGGTTGCTCTATCAGCCAGGTTTCTTGGCTCTCACGGACAAATAACATGCAGGGTCGCTGCCTTTCATTCACGAGGGGAATTGTGACCGATGACCGGACTTGGTAACGTGAGTGCCTCCCCAGGGCTGGGGACGGCGAGTCACAGCCACGCCGCCGGCAGGAGGGAACGTGAAGCTAGTCAGGCTGCTCCGAGCTCAGGAAGCCTCCCTCGTCATCGGTGTGACTGGGCTGGCGGTGGCTTTCAGTTTTTATTCTAGTTAATGATCAGTTATTATTAACTTGGTTTTTTCGGATCAGTTTGGTTGTGGCTTATTTAACTATACGGCATGTAAGATGCGTATTTATTTCAGCAGTATTTTTGACCTCTCTTTTTCTAATAACTCGACTTTAAGGCACAGGGGTGATAAAATTTAATGTAAATATCTGTATATTTTCCTCAAAGAAAATGTATGCACTCTCCCTCAGAAATCTGCTTGCATAGTGACACCTTATTGGTGATATTTTCCTGTTATTTCATGACAATTCTGAAAGACAAGTATTTTATTTTTCAGAGCTGTCTATGGAGGTATGATGAAAATTTTATGTGGAAGATTATATTTTTCTCTATGGGAGAAACAGTGAGCAATTAAATTATGCTATTAGCAAAAAGGTTATTAACTTTTAAATTTTGATCCTCTGAAATTGTGTTTTATTGCCAAGCTCTGGAACTGTGGGAAGGGTTGATGACACGTGTCACAGGATAGGTGGCCTTGAGATGGGGGCTGGAATAAAAACATTTGAAAGTCACTGACAGAGTGTGGCAAAGGGCTCAGTCTTCAGTGTAATCTTATTTAAAACATCTTCAGGTTTTAAGGGTGTGAAAGGGGGTAAAAAGGAGAAGGATTTGATCTATTTTATGTGGCCCCAGAGAAAGGTTACAAACTTCAGCGACACCTGCAGCCAACAGGCAGGTGATGCACACGATTGCATCGTGTTCTGGGGATTGGACTGAGGGTAAGACCCACTTAAAAGCATTTAAAACCAAACAAAAAAATGAACCAAAACACAGCAAAACAGGCCTGCAGGTGAATTCAGTTCATGGACACACAGTTATCACTCTGTTCCAGAAGGCAGACCGAGGTCGGTAAAGAGAGAGAGCGTGGTAGAAATGTTGGCTCCGGTTCAACATTAGACTCAGTTTCTAGTAGTAACTGCATGCAGCTGAAAAGGGGACGTGTATCATCTTACGGGAAAGAGCTACCGACATCTACTCCTCCTTAAGCCTGTCTCTAGAAGTGACATATTTTTCCTTGAAAGGATAAATTTTGATATATTAATTTCACTTTTTTGTCTTAATTTCTGTTATCAGAGGGGAGGGTACAGCTCAGTGATAGAGTGCACGCCTAGGATGCACAAGGTCCGGGGTTCAATTCCCTGAACCTCCATTAAAAATAAATGCATAAATAAATCTAATTGTCCCCCACTGCCAAAAAAAAAGAAAAGAATTTCTGTTGCCCCCGGTGCTTCTCCCGTACAGCATGTGGTGCTCCTGGTGAGGCAGGACATACCTTGGTATATGTATTTGGAATTTTGGGAAAATAATTGCTTGATTGTTTTGTTTCCTTTTTTTTTGGATTTCTGATTTCTCTTGGATTATTAGTAGCAATCCTGCAATTCCATCAGCAAGTTATCCCCGAAATGCATCTGGGATAGGAGACTCGAGTTTATAGATTAGCTATAAATTATCTATAGATTATCTTTATTTACTATAAACATCCCAGCATTATAGTCTGAAGATTATTTTTCTTGGAGGGAAAAACTTAGCAAAGTTGATGATGAATAATTTCTGCCTTTTCTTTGTCATCCTGTCAGCATAGTATCACTCACTCCACGCAATGGGTCAGTCCATTCCTTTATGTTTTTCGCTCCCATAAAAGTTTAGCAACATATTTGTTGTCTATGGCATCTTCCCCAAGCCTCATTTGGTTCTGGACTTAGCCAAGCGAACCCTGGAATGATTAATTCCAGTTTGTGCTGCCTCTTCATAATTTGATGGCTCACACATTTTGATCAAGATCTTGTAGAATCCAACTTTGTCAGAGAAATCCCTTTGTGGCCCCACCTACTTCTCTGATTGCCTTGCCTCTCTTGTTTCACTCTTTGATGGTATTAAACTTGACTATCAGTCATGTGTTTGATTATAGCTTCCCATCTGAAGAGTCAAAGTCCGTGGTAATGTATCCATCATTCACCCTTCCCAAACATTTTGAAATCTGCTCACCTAAAATCAGGGATACATTTATGATCATGCATTTAGTTCTTTTTATTATAATTCAAACTTACTCTCAACACAGCCACTTTCTTTCAGTGTTAGCACTTCCATACTACCAACGCGTTCTCAAGAATGAGGTCCAAGCTCAGGGAGGCAGTGTAGTATGGTGGGAGTGGCGAGGTTCTGCCTCTCATGAGCTGTGTGACCTTGGGCGAGTTGGTTAAACTTTCTAAGCCTCAGTGCTGTTTCTGATCTGTAAAATGCAGACAGTGTCTACCTTATGGGGTTATTGTGGCAATTAGATGAGAAATGGTTCTAGCAGAGTGCCCGCTATGATACAGAAGTTCTGTAAAATGCAGTCAGTATCTTCTTTTAAGATGTAAAACTTTCATAGAGTGAACTAAGAAGCTATCAGATGCTTCACTTTTAGCAGAAGGAGGAGGAACTTCTACTACCTGACGATGAAGAGAATGATGACTTGGGTACCATTTATTACCTGGGTACCATGTACTATACGCCACTATTTACCTCTGCCAGCAGCCCTAAACAGCAAGTCCTGTCCTCATTCCCATTTTACAGTGGAGGAAACAAACATCTAAAGAGGTTAAGCAATTTGCTTAAAGGGGCAGAGTCCGGATCCAAACCAACATGCACCTGATTTTGAAATCTGTGCTCTTTGATGTTTGATGACCGCTGCTGATAAATAGTCTAGGCCAGGTTGGCCACGGCTCTCGGCAAGCCTGTCCACGCGATGCCTCTGGAAGGTCTGCATTACATCCACAGTGACACTGCTTCCCTGCCTCTCTCTGTTAGCCTGACCGACTTTTCTCCACGATGTCCTCACCCTCTGCTCTTTGCACATGCACACGACTGGGTGCCTCTGAATTCTCAGTGTGTGGCATCTCCCTAAAATTTCGTAGTTTCTCAGATGGTTACCACTCTGCTGTGTTGAACTGTCCTTTCCTACTTGGTACTTACCTCAGTGACACAGTGACATCTTGGGCCAGTTCCACAAGTTTCTAGTCCCCTCCAGTGATGAACACGGCTTCAGTTTAGTGATCAAGTTGCAGTCATACTGATTTCTAATCTTCAGTCTTTGATTTGATTCAAAGCTCTCTTTTTTCAGCTTGAATCTAAGAGCAGAGTCGGGGTTGCTTTCTCTTTTGTTCTCCTCTTCCTCTTTCTGCACGGATGCCTCCGGGGTTGGGATAGGAAGGAAGAAGAGGAGAGACGCCTGTCATTCTGTCCATCTTTGGGGTTCCTCTTTCCTATCTGTGGGGCATCAGCACAGCGAAGTGCATAGTAATAAGTTGCGATGGTTAATTGCATGTGTCGACGTGGCTAGACTGTGGTTAGCAGTTGTTTGATCAAATGCTGGTCTAGGTGTTGCTGTAAAGGTGTTTTGAAGATGTAACTAACATTTAGCATCAGTTGGCTTTAAGTAGAGCAGATTTCCTTCCACAATGCAGGTGGGTCTCATCCAGTCAGTTGAAGGCCTTAAGAAAAAAGGTTGAGGTGGGAGAGGGAGGGTGTAGCTCAAGTAGTAGAGCACATGGTTAGCGTGCATTGAGGTCCTGGGTTTAATCCCCAGTACATCCTCCAAGCATAAATAAACGAATAAACCTAATTACCTCCCCCTACCAAAAAAACTCAAAACAAAACAAAAATTAAAAGAGAAAGAAGCTTTTTTTTTTTTTTTTTTTGAGGCTTCCCAAAGAAGAAATTCTGCCTTCAGCCTGCCTAGTAGGAATTCTGCCTGAGTTTCTAGCCTCAGGACTGCAACATGAACTCTTACCTGAATCACCAGCCTGGTGGCTTGCCCTGCAGATTTGAACGTGCCAGCCCCGACAATATGATGAACCACTTCCTTACGCTCTCTCTCTGTCTTCATCTATGTTCTGTCCTTGGAGAAAGCGGTCCTATTGGTTCTATTTTTCTGCAGGATCCTGACGAATAGAGTAATGATCCCTCAGAGGGGCCACATAAAATGGGAAGTTTTTAGTATCAGCAGAGGTTCAAGGAGCTTCACTGGGACGTTGCAAGAAAATATTAGAACTTCTATCTGTAGGTGTTGTTTTTAATCCAAAGAAATAAAAATGTTTTCTTCATGAATGTTTAACGTGCATATTGAAAACAGGACCTTCCTTGGATCCTCATATCAGATGGTCATATTTTATATACAAATTCTGAAGGTTCATGGGGCAAAGGGGACATTCCACAAAGCAGAGAACTCACCAGTGGTGCCTTCCCACACTCATTGGCTTTCAGTGTATTCATGCACTTGGCGATTACCTAAAAATACATTTCTGTTTAAATGTGTCTGCGGAAGATATTATCTGATTTTAGCTAAACCAACTCTGATACAATGGACGATAGTACACATAAAGATACGTAACGAGCGTTCCATTTTGAAGAACCAGACAAAATTTGTAAATTGTACTCTTTAGAAATGGAAGTGTATTAACACAGTATGCCGAAGTAATGTACTATATTATGCTTTAAAAAATACAGATATTAACTGTTGAGTGTATGGATAACACATTTTGAGGAGAAATCGTCCATTTTAAAGCAGTGGTGCACAAAAAGGCAGATACTGTGCCATTTTAATTGCTCATGGTGCAAATAAAATACGCCATTCCTTTCAAAACATTTTTTATTGCTTGTTTATGAATTTCACAAAGCTGGTATTTTTCACATGCTTCCTCACCACACGTCCGTGGACTGATGAGGGCGTAAGGTGAGGATGCCGTGGTCAGCTCAGCTCAGCGTGGGGAGAAACCAGAAGCCACGCAGGCAAATCGGAACTTCTCAGCTAAGCCTAATGCACTGCATGAGCCTGCAAAGTCTGGGCCCCCTGAAAGCAGCCCTCTGAGGCGAAGATCAAGCCTCCTCCCCTTTGTGCTCTCCGTGTGCCTGCCCTCTCCCCTGCCCAGACGCCTCTCTCTGCCGCGCGTGCCTCCACGGACCGCTGGAGTACTGAACCACCAGCAAAGGACAATGAGTTAAGTCAGTCTGAGTCGAGGGCTTTTGGCCTCATGAGGGTTATCTCGTCTGAGCTCATCTTACTCATTTGCTTGGTCACAATTCTGCAAATGTCATACAGCAGCAGAGAGAGTGTAGTATCCTGTGTGGCCTGTGTATGGCCTGAAGGCACTGACTGGGCGGATCTAGTTCTTTAAAAAAAAAAAAAAAAAAAAAGAAAGGAAGGAAGGAAAAAGAAACCACCCCAAATCACACAGTACCATGAGGCAGAATATCTGATGACGAAGTCTAAAACTGCCTTGTGTATGTAATTTTGGAAAAGAAAAAAAAAAAAAATTACAAGCCAGCGGCAAGGAAGTGCTTAGTGCGAGATTTCAGCTTTCAACCTTGCAGCTATCACATTTCAATCTGAGCAGTGGGAAGATTCTGCTGATCCTAAACTAACGGATGTCAAGAAGGAACTGGCTTTCTTTCGTTTAGCAGGTGGTTATTGTTTTAAAAACGAAGAGCCTCCAACCTGGCTGGAGTCCAAGGCACGTCACATAATCCTGATCTAGAGATACGCAGTGCGAATCCCCAGCCCCCAAATATTTGATTAGAGCGTATGTAAATCGTCCTGTGTTCCTGGCATGGGCTGAATCAGGAATGACAACGTGGATTGTGACGTTCTTATGCAATCAAAGGTTATTATTACTATTCTTTTTCCCCAAAGGAAGTAAAACCTGTTTGGTCGGGAGGCCTGATGCCTCTTGGTGTGGCAGATACTTTCTGCCGATTCTCAATGAGGAAATAAACAACGGACGTAACAGTTCATGGCATTCTCTAAATATAACTTGGATTTCTTGAAAAGTTAATAGCCTAGCTAACACTGACATATGTAGTCACTCAGATGACTACAGGCGATTTTCTTTATTGACCCCTTTTTCTGAGGGCTATAGTAACTGACCCCGAGCCCAGATCAGAAAATTAAATTCCAGAGCCTCCAATGTGTATCAAAATCATTTAGAAATGGTGTAGTAGCCAAAATATGAAAGAGATTTTCTTGTTGTGTAATTAGTTGACGAGGAATTGCAGCATCTTATCTCCTGTGTGTATAGAGCAACATCAGGAGAAGCAAAAATCGCTATAATCTTAAATGCTTAAATTGGAGAGTTTGCAGAAAACAGCTCAGTGCTCTCACTAATGTCCCTGGTTTGATCCTATGGATCTGGTTACATAGAGTGTGGGCCCTAACCCCAATCCAAATATAGTTAAATAATTCTAGGCAATGCTTTTATCATAGTGATAAAAAGACACAAGACTGAATTCACCAAGAAAATGACGGTGCTGTGATTTAACACAATAAAAAAGTGGAATGATATATATTTAATATAAAGTGCCATCTTCAAGAATTACTGTTTGTCTAGAGAGCAAATCCTGGAGGTGTGGGCATTTCATGTATATTTCATGCATGATTTGAGAAAACAACCAAAAACAGGTTTGCATACCAGAGTCGCCAGGTTCTTTTTTTTTTTTTTAATGCGGGGGAAATCTTTTTGGATTAGTTCCAGAAGGAGTTAAATTATTGAATTAAACGTATTTCTTACTCATAAGACTAAAGAGAGGGAAGACATGGAAACGGAGTGCAGATAGAACCAGTCTTGCCTGGAGGTAGAAGTGCCTCTGCACAGACAATAGAAAACTAATGAGGTAAGAAGTCTGGCATGATTGTGATCTGATTTCCGCAGATTAAACTAATGTCAATGAGGAAAAGAGGAGAGTGAATGAGCCTAAATGGCTTTGAGACACCTGCAAATAATTGTATTTCCAGCGATGGATTGTTGGCGCATTGTCTTACACCGCGTTTTACAGCAGAAGGAATGGAGTGGGAACTTGGGTGATGGCATTCTCTCCTCCCCACCCCCCCACCTCAAACACGCACCCTCCATAAGCCCCCACAGGAGCAGTGTCCCAGGAAGGGGCTGCCCACGGAGCCCTCCTCCTGTTTTATAAATTATGTAATTCAATGGATAAGAAAATAAAATCACTGAAGCTGGAAGCTGCACACCAATCTTTAGAAAAACAAGATTCCTAGTATTAATATCTTACAGTGCATCTGTGCAGCATAGGAGTCGCAATTCTTGGCAGACTTCTAGAGGCGATTTTTGATTCATTCCTTTTAGTCTCTCTTCTTTGGGCCCTTGATCAGATATTTCTGGGTACATATTTCACTCAGAATTCAATTCAGGTGAGTTCCTTTTGTAACCAACTGAAATTTTTGACTCATAGCCCCGTATCTGGGGAAATATTCCCATCCCTATGGGCAACACTTATAAAACAAAGTTATAAACAGTTCTCTAAGGGCTTGGTGAGGATGGAGGGGACGTAAAATCGATATAACTATGCTTAAGACTTGAAATCTTTTACTCCCATCTGAGAATCAATAAAAATGAAATGGTGATCACTGTAAGGTAATGACATTATTTGGACACTGGTAATTAATCACTGATGTGGTAGATATATAGTGAAAACTTTATTTCAAAGTTTAACCATATTCAACAAAGTGTCTAATACTTCATCTGATCAGAAACCAGTTTGACTTGCCATGAAAATATAATTTGATTTTAAAGGAAGAATCATAATCCAAGCAGGGTAACAAACTCATGTTGACTTTTCCATGTTTCTTTTATTTTTTTTAATGTCAGATTTATCTGAGCTGTAATTTGCATATACTGACATCCCCCCTTTTGAGTAATCACTGCCACACCAAAATACACACAATTTTCTTACCCTCAAAAATTTCTTCCTGTCCCTTTGCAGTCAGTCTCCTCCCTTTGACCCCCCAGCTCCTGGCAACTGCTGATCTTTTTTCTGTCCTATAGTTACATAGTTTTCCCTTTTCTAGAATATCATGTGAGTGGAATCATACAGTATACAGCTTTTTGAGTCTAGCTTCTTTCATTTAGTGTAAATGTATTTGAGATTCACTTATGTTGTTGTGTGTATTAGTAGTTCATTTCTTTTTGTTGCTGAATGCTATTCCATGTGGGTGCACTTTTAAAATAGGATTACATCCGGTGGTTAACCCTTCCTCTTGGTTTATAATGGAGTCAATGGCAGAGAGAGACTTATCTGGTGGCAGTGGGACCCTCTTTGCAAAATCACCAATGAAAATCCCCTGGACAGTTTCAACCCTTTCATGGCCTAGAAGAACCCAAACTGAAGTAGCATGATGGTTCTGTATACAGACTGTGCTCTTGTACCATCTGGGGATGATTTTGAAGACAGAAGAGTGACCGGAACTGAAAGGAACTAAAATCCCAGTGGTACCAGGGATTGATTTTTTTTTTTAAATAAATCACTGCAAATAAACAACTCAACGTTTATGATTTTCTGAACAAAAGAAAAATAAAGAATCATCTATAGAAATCAATTAGAGAAAATCTTAAAAGATGATGACACAGTTCATTGACTAATTTAAGATATTACTTTTCAAAATAACAGTGCATGTATTTGTCTGGTACTTTCCAATATTTAGAGCACTTACCACACGAGCTACCTCATTTAATTCTCACAGCAACCCCAGGCAGCCAGCAGGGCAGATGTCGGTACTCGTAATTTACAGATGAAGAAACCGAGCGTCCGAGGACACGGTGGCTTGCTCAAGGTCAAACGGTAAGTGACCGTCAGCACTGGCTCAAAAGCCTGAAACTCCCGACTTCCAACCTAGCGGAAACTGACAGGACCGATTCTGAACAATGAATTTAAGCAGAAGCAAACATTGTCAGAGTTTAGTGTTTAAGGTTGTAGTAGCTAAACTCGCAGGAAAATTCAGCCACGAGTCCCTTGTTAATTCATAAAAGATTGAAATTAAAAAATACAATCTTACCATGTTATTAGGTTAAGCGCTTTCTAAAACAAACAAGCAAACAACGATGTATTGTAAATTAGACCATTTTGGAATTTGTGCAGTTTAAATGGTTGAGTTGTTTTATGTTAGGGAAGTGACTGCACAATATTCATTAGCTAATTTTCTTGATGTTTTGGTTTTTTTTTTTTAAACACATTGGGCCAAATTACACTTTCAGAAATGCCCGCAGAATTTTAATTAAAGTATCAGATCTGATTTCAGTTCTTTATAGAGTGGCTTCCTTTTGATTCAGGGAGGTGTTGAGTATTGTAATACCCCATTTTATAAGGGATGAAAGTCAGTCTTTGGAGGCTGAGTTACACACCTATGGTGAGACAATGAATTGTAGAATTGTTCATCATTGGTGTGCATTTTATGAAAGTGAAGTTTTTGCCCTAATAATTTGGCCCAAAATGTTAAAAGCAAAGACATCCACATTTGTCACACTGAGTGGCTTAATTATCTTATCTTCCCCATTTCCCAACCGCAAACCCCTTACTTGTTCTGTTTTTATTTTGTGGAAATGTCAGAATCATGGAGAGGACAAAGATCTGAGTATATTAAATGGACATGTTAAAATATCCACTAAAAATACAGTAATAAAAACAAAACTTTACTGTTCATGTCTATATGGTAGCACTTTCCACCAAAGCTTTGGCATAAATTGTCACCATCCTCCTGGGAGGTAAGTGGTAATATCTATAAGCCAATGAGTTTATTTAAATTTAGTTTTTCATATGCACGTGATTTTTACTCAAAGGAGCTTGAAGATGAAAGAAACACAGCATAAAGAACAGCCTACCCTGTGTCGTTTTGATGTCTGAGGGTTTCAAGATCTGAATATACATGTATAGCATCTCAGTAGCGGCAGACTGGGGTTAGAAACTCCCCGGGGAACGGAGTCACCTTTAGCATCTTAGAGCTATTATCACGTGTCTTGTGGCTCTCCGGTTAAAATATATACATATTAGCAGAGGCTAGGGAGCGCGGGATGCTTAACACAAACAGCTGTTAATTATAAACCTGCCGTCATTTGTATTTTACTAAAAACGTTGGGGCGGCTCTCCAAGAATTTTTAGGAAGACATTAAACCTCTTTCATCTCTGCATCTGATTTCTACATTTGCTATCTTCTTTCCCCTAAAGAATATCTATGCTCCCTTCCGAGCCCCATCAAGGCTCATAAAACCAATAAAATATCTTTTTGGAGGAAGCCAAAATGTATTTGAAGGAATTAGGGTTGATCTGGGAGATGCAACGCTGGTGTTATAGCAAATTAGTTCTGTTAAATATGAGTAGGACAAGTGCTCTGTATATTGTTCCGTAATAAAAATCTTACGGTCATGGGTAGGCATGGATACAAGCGTGGTGCACGCCCAGAGGAAGCGGCGTGCAGGTATCAAGAGGGGTTTAATCACGGTCATGCTGCAAGAAAATGAAAGACTGGCCGAGGACAATAGATTTTTTTTCTGTAGCAGCTACAGACACCAGTACAGACTAAGATATATTTCTCATATTCAAGCCTGTCTTTTGTTTACACAACAAAGTTATTATGGTAATTACATGGTAATGTGCTGCCCCCGAGGACTTTCTGCGTTGATAGCACCTACTTGAGGATGCAGATTTGGAGCCAATATGTGATTATTACTATTTCAAAATGATATGATCAGAATGACAGTCTTGCCTTCTAGGGGCGTCCTCACTAGGCTCTCTGCTGCTGAGTGTGGGGTGTAACAGCGAACAGGAGGAAATGTCCAGGAGAGTTTGGGGAATTTTGCTTCATGTTGTTTTAAAAGAGTGTGGGGCTGGACAACATTTGGGATTAAAGAGACAAGTGTAGGACTCTGTGTGTGTGTGTATGTGTGTGTTTGCACGCCCGGAGACCGGGAGATCTCCCACTCATGTGTGTGCAGCCTCACTAGGGGGAGCTCTTGGTTGGCTGTTCGGAGCCTTGACCATTGTCTGTAGGAGACAATTTTTCTTTGTTTGAAAATTTACAAATCATCAGTGAAAATGCCACAGATATGGCAGAAGCTTTGGGGCTAAGTCACTGGCTCCCAGTTCTGCCTTCAGGTGGGGATGGTGGGGGTGATGTGTTTGCCCTCCTCTGCCCAGCAATTATTTTTCTGTGTCCCCATCATTTAACAGATTTCAGAACTCCTGCCAATATTTCTTCTCACCCAGAAATAGAGCTTCCCTGCAGCCTCTTCCTTTCTAAAGGCTCTCCACTGAAGCTTGGTGGTAACAATGAAAAAGTATACATTTACAAAAGCCTTTTCTTTTCAATCTGTACTCAGATCAATTAATTAAATGATGATAAAAACAGGATTGCCATGAATGACGTCGTAATGCTGGTTTAAACATTGGGAACTTTGTTATTACAAATGCACCTGATTAAGAGAGCCATTGGGGGAAAATGATCAGCTGAAGAGACAGAAAAAATTATTTGAAAATCTTTGTAATGTGATCACTTTGGGAAGGAAAAGAGAATATGCCAGTGCTAAGGTAATGGTGACACTGGCTGAGACAATTTGGGGACAATTTTATTGTTCTTATTCTCCAAATATTCTCTTCCGACCCCTCACCATGTTTGTTTGTTTGTTTGTTTGTTTTTTTTGTCTTTTTAGATTGGAGGAAAAAAATAAAGCAAAGTGCTTCTTTCCCTACCATGTTCCTTTCCTTTTTTCTCCACTCTAATGACATTTGGCAGGCTCGGCTGTGTAATGCTTGACTGGTTTTATTGTTGTCTGTTCCCAGTGGGGAATAGTTGACACTGCTCTCTGTTTCCAATTGATATCCATTTTCAACAATATTGCTTTCTATTAGATTCCTGCACAGTTTGTGCCAAGCAAACTGAATATTTACTGGGCTGACCGCAAAGCCTTCAAATCAACAAACACCAGAATAAGCTAAATATGCATTTTTAAGATCAAATGTTTTCAAATGCGCCTTTCAAAATTATTATTTTTAAATGCCCTGTGAACCGCAGATTAAAGGATATTATATTGCCACTTCTGTCAGCCCGTTTTTATTTATATATTTTCACACATTAAATAATGGGATTAAGCATTGAAAGAATAGTTGTATACGCTACCTAGACAAGGTTAAAAGCAATTCAATTTTTCCATATTTAGCAATTCTTCCTTTTAAGCGAGAAAGCGTGTTTGCTCACTGCTTTTTAATGTAGGCATAATTAATAGTACCACAGTGAGCAGGGCAACTGAGTCTGACAGACCAGAACACAGAACCATTTCAAGTCTTCCCCGGTGGCTGGGGGCTCCGTGTTAGAACTATGGGGTGGAAGATTGAACTTAACCATGAAGAAAGCCAAATAGCCAATGAAATACATAAATTTTTCCAACATCTTTCTTTAATTTGCTAAGCAAAATTTTTAGCATCTTATTTGTACACCCTACCTACATCAAAGAGTATCTGGCATATAGGAAAGAGAGATGTTTGGGTTTTGGAGATAATCAAAAAAAAAAAGGATTAAAAAACAAACAAACAAATGTTTAGGATCAACACCTCAGAACTATTGCAACACAGTCAAACCTATTTAGTTACTTTGTAAAAGGCTGTATTTTTTTTTTTTTTTTTGGCATTAAAGTTGAAACAAACACAGTAGCTAGAATGTGTTTGCATGAAATTTACTGGTTAGGTTGATGCAACTGCTGGTTAATTCAGGCAAAGAAGCCTGCACAGTGAGGTGGAGTTGACTTTTATATTAAGCGTGGTCTTAAAAAAACGATACAGCCAAAATACACATTTTTAAAGATATCTAGACCACCAAACTCCCACGTTACGGAAGATAAAGCCATTTTACAAGACTCTCACAAGTCACAGGAAAGGGATTATGAGCCAGATTTTCCATTTAAAAACGTTTTCTCGCTCTCCCGTGTCTTCCTTCCGTAAATATCTACCGACTGTCGGCATCAGCTGCCTCATTCCCTTCCGGGCAGAGCCTCTTTCCTTGTTGCCATTTCCTGTGGCCAAACTACCTGCCAGCTCCTCGGGGCCGAGCACTTTCCACGCATATCATTTACCCCTCACGGCAACCCCATGCCCGGAATCCTTTATTTCGTAGTAACCTCTCAAACTATGTGTGTATTGCAGTTGAAACACACCAAAGCCTTTAATGACCATCTGCCATGGGAAGCGTCTTGGAAACTGTGGTCAAGCAGAGATTGTGCAGGCACACTGTGGCCGGGCTCTGATGTGCTGGGTGGTTCTGGGAAAATCCCTTACTCAGCTTCATTCTTCGCCATCTGTGTCTCGGTTTTTCTACATGTAAACCAGGCATCGTTAAAACTGCCCACTGGGCCTTTCACAGGCATGTTGGGAGGCTTAGCGGGCGGGCTGCAAACCTTCCTCAGCTCTTGAAAAGAGGTGCTCCAAGCTGTTCAAGGCAGGCACCTTTCAGGCAAGGCATTGGCTGCATTTACATTGAAACTTCTACTTTTTGAAATTAACTATGGCATTCTTTGGCTAGAACACAGAGCACAATTAGTCAGCACGGTCTCAATCAAAAATACAATTTTCACGGATTCCAGGAAATGCCTAGAGGCTCCTGGCCTGTGTGGAAGTGGCCTAACAGGCGGATGTGATGCTGGGTGCTCTGGATGGTGTTTAACAACCTCGGGGGCCGATCCAATGCCGTCACTCACCAGCTGTGTCTGCCTTGGCAGGAGGCTCTCCCTCCTTGCAAAAATAATGCACTTTCTGACTTCTTCACAGGGTTATAGGCAGAATAAAAGTAGGGAGCGTCTGCCAGTATTTAGGATGATACAAAGCATTATTTGTGGGAAATATGCGTTCTTGGTGATTTTTGAAAATGGGATGAGATAGTCCCAAACCTTCCCCTTTTGATGAACTGCAGTTGCGTGAAAACTTTGCAATACTGATTATTTAAAGAGTGAAAAATGCCATTCTCCCCACTATTCCTTATTCAGCCTTTCTGTCATTAAACTTTGATCGTCCTTCTGGTTGAGTATAGAGGCGGCTACCAGACAGCATTTCCTCTCAGAGCTTTGTTCCTGAAAAGTGCCCTCGGATGGAAGATACATTTCACTCTTGTGGAAAATGTGCATGACTTTTGATCCCAGAGTGTCTTCCATCATGACCCCTGTCCAAGAATCTGCAGATATAATACACAGAGTGCTGGCTGCACAAATGATTTTCTTAGTGTCCCTGGCACCATCTTAAATTCTGCACACCTGTGACAGTATTTTCCGATGGTTATCAGAATTCAATTATGCTTCCCTTGATTCTTTCCCTTTCCAAGTGGGAATGAGTGTTTATCAAAGCAGGGAGCGTACTGATGACAAGAGAGAAGATCAGTTTCATTGAGATCCCCTGCTTTGGCAATTGTTTCCCTTAAATTGGATTGGTAAGGTGAAACTTCCGTTTTCTCTCCATGAGTTGCCAGCCACCCTTGGGAAGTAGACTTGAAGCAGACTTGAGAAGGTTGATGGCACAAGGTGTTGGGATCATCCTGGTGGTGGACACTGTAGGTTCATGGGTGTAAGTTAACTGTGCAGACAGAAGAAAGGTATTAGACAAAGAAACAGAGTGGAAGAAATCACAGTGTGTCCCCCCTAATTCCACTTAGGTCAGATCAGTTTAAAATGAACTCCTCTTTCCTGGAAGGGGGGAAAAGACAAAAAAGTTTTTAAAAAAAAAATTTTTTTAAAGGCAAAGAGGCAATTGCATGCCGTTTCTCTCCCCCTCCTCCTCATATACCATAAGTCTCTATTAGTCCAGTGTAGTTATTAATCCAAGGCATTGGACTTACTTCCGTGTCATGCCTCAGTGGGATATAGAATCCTCACGTGTCCCTTGCACGTATTCAGAACCGGAAATGAACCGCGGCTGGGGGATGCTGTCATGTATTGAGAGCTCTGTAGCCCAGAGAGGAGGGAACATGGGGGTGGAAGCAGCAAGAGATGAGGTGATAGGCGTGCAGATGGCATTCTGGAGGCATGGGCGAGCGGTACTGTGGTTGTGGCAAAGGTTAGCGGGAAGTCAGATTGAGGAAGTTGACACAGGAGGAGGAAGGAGGCTGAAAGCTGGCCGGAACTAGTCACTCACTTGGTTGTCATGCTAACTGACTTAGGGAGTAAACTTAACTGTCAGGAGCTGGGGTCTCCATCTCCAAAAGGAGAATTTTTAAAAAAGGAGGTGATCTTCAAGGAAGTGGGGAGTAACAGGTGGAATTGTATGTGTAAAACATTTTGTCCAGATCTTCAAATAACGTGCAAACATAAAGACCTCTTGGGACTAAATGTGAAGCTGGCACAACCACAGTAATAGGAAAGGCAGCCTGGAAAGGTCTTCCTGGGTGTGCAGTCAGGAAACCCTCCCCTGTCCCCACGTCAGTGTATCTGGGCCGCCCGGCCTACCCCAGCATCTCCTTGGCACAGCTAATCCTGAACTGAGCCTCCATTTAGTAAGGAGAGAGGGACTCTGAGCACTAACTCATGCAAAAAACTGCTTGGGGCAGAGCTTTCAAGATCCAACTTCAGAACTTTAGCCTCAGGAAGTGATCCAGCAGGACTCCCCCCACCCCCGCCCCCTCTGCTGTGGATGAAGTGACTTGAGGAGGAAGAGGCAGACTTTAAAATGTCTTCACAAGGAAGAAAATACTATCAGCCCAGAGACAGACTGTAAAGGCATTGTTCAGTGTCTGGTTGGCCAGATTTCATAAAACGAAGAAAATCAAACCGGAGGCCTGTTTGTGGAGTCGAGGCGTGATGGTATTTTTAGTTTTCTTGACTAAATAAATCCATCAATTGACAAAGAGGAGAGTGTAGTGGATTAGACAGAGAAGGTGTGATTGAAGACTTGAAGGCAGGGTCAGCTCCAGATACATTGATCACAGTCTCATTAGGCCTGGAACAGAAACAAAAATGAATTTGCAATGGGGGGAGGGGGAGGGGCCAACAGAAGGGAGACCAGAGGGAAATATCAGTCCATTTTCCAACAGTGTGATTCATAACACACAGATGAACTCAGACACTGAGATACAATTCATCGGTTACATTCCTGACAGATACTGAGCCAGGGTAAAATGTTTCTATCACCTTATCTCTCTCTCTCCCTGTCTTTCTTGATAAAGTGCCCTGAAATAATTTTTACAGTATAGTAAAGGCATTCTGCTCCTGATTAAGTATTTTTTTCACTTTGTTGTTGCTATTTTTTTTAATTTACATTCTTTTAAATTGAAGTATAGTCAGTTTACAATGTTGTGTCAATTTCTGGTGTACAGCGTAATGTTTCAGTCATATGTGCATGGTAAGTATTTTTAATGTTGTAAGATGGCAAAATATACTCCAAGTGAAGTCAAATAAAGTTAAGGGTGCTGGGAGACACAGACAAAAAAGAACATGAGGCCTTTATTACTATTGGCAAATCAATATTCCTCTGATTTTGATAGTTAAAAACATACATTGGCCACAAAAGAAATGTATAAAAGAGCTGATTGATTATTTCATTAAATTGAAAGTGAAGCTGATCATAAAATTTAATATTAGGAGAAAGTGGAATAGCTGGTGAAAAATTAAAGCAACTGTTATTAAAAATGTAAATTTAGTCTTCAAGACCCTCCATCAGCTGCCTCATTGTCGTTCCCTTGTCAAACTTCATCCTGTGTTATTTTTCATTTGGAAAACATAGTTATATTCTTCAAACTCATCTTCCTTTTCCTGCCCACTGCATCCTTTTTTTTTGGCTCACACTGTGTCCTTTGCCTGCCTTCTCTCTGACTTTTGTTCTGTTGCCACTACATCCTTCACGAGCTGGTGGAAGCTTCCTTAGGTCTCCTTGAGTCATCCATCCTGGGGTTCGGGGAACCCGATCATGAACACTTCTCTTCCCTTGCTGTGTTCTGAACCAGTTAAGAGATGTACAGAAATAGGACAGACGAAGCCTAAAATATGATCTTTGTTCCAATGAGGCTAGAGAACGTGACAAGTGGTTCTCATAATCTGGGATCTAGAGGACACACCCACCCCACTGCAGGCAGAGCCAGCCCACCGCAGAGATCTGCCCCATCAAACTTAGCGCAAGCTTACAGTGCGCTCTCGGCCGGCGGGCTCACTCCCAAGAGCGGGAGGAAGGGGAGGGACAGGGCTGTACGGAGATACTTCCTTATCCCAAGTTCATCATGGCAAGTGTGACCAGGTGGGGAGAGAGGCTGGGAGGGTTTCACTGGAGGAGCTTCCCCTACATGGAAAGAAGCATCGAGAGTGGGGAAAAGTGTTATTCCCCAGGAGCAACCCTATTTAGAAAAATTTCTTCATGGGCTTGTTCTGTCTGTGATGTCATTTTTTTTTTATCTTTTGATTCTCCTGGGGCTCAGTCAGGGGGGCAGAGCCATTATAAGTATTAGGAGATGAGGAATCGATTACAGACGTCAGGCATTCCAGTCGGGGGAGCCACTGAGGTCTCTAAGGGAGAGGTGGACGGGGAGAGACTCACTAACCGCTCACCCTGCAGCACTGGGGTGGGCGGAGTCTGGGAAGGAAAGCGGAGGAGCCGACCACGTCCAGTGCCAAAGCGAGGATGTGAAGGGACAGAACACGGAGACCTTCTGGGAAGCTGTTACCTCTGAGCAGCTACTGCGGTTCCGTGGCCAAGCCTCTGGTGGTGGACCTGGGGCTGCTGTGGCCAGCCGGGCCACCGGTCAGGGAGAACGTGACCTGAGGCAGAGGAGAGTGGGACCAAGCAGGGACACCCCAGCACCTCTGATCAGTCTGTCACCTCCTCCACCTGTGAACAGCCTTGTTACTGCTTCTCTCTCAGCTCCTCCTCTGGCCAGTTCTAGCCTGGAATCATCGCGAGGGGAGAGAATTCCAGGAAAAGCAGTTCTCCGCTTAAAGAAGTTGGTGATGGAGCAATCCAGCACAGTCAACACCTTGACCACGTGACCCACATGCTCCTCTTTTTAACCACGTTTAACTTCTGAGTAAAGACAAGAGAGAAATCTTGTTTTGGCTTAACCCATAAAAAATGCTGTAACCCATGTCCTTGAAAAGCATTTATGGTCCTTTATGTCAATGTACTCATCTTCGGGGGACGTTCATAGCTCTTTCCTCGGAATCATATTCCCCCTTTGAGAGCCTGTAACTTACATATTGATATGTAATGTTAATCATCACGAATACATCTCATGTTAGATAGTATGGGAATCAAAGAAAAAGAATGAAAAAATATAGATAGTCATATCAAAGTAAGAAAGGAATACTACTCTTCTTTTCCGCTGGTCACAGGACACAGCTGGTGTTTGTAACTTCCTTCTTCCGGTAACCATGTCATATTCCCTTTGCCCCAAGAAAGTACCTGAACTCACCATGGTTTTTGCCTGGTGATGGAAGGGGACCTAAACCTTCACTCCTGAAGCATTGGTGCTATTAGCAGGCCCTTCTATCCTGAGTTATTGTAGGACTCTGTTTACTTTTATCATAGAGCATGGCACATTGTGTAGTAGAGTGATACAATGTGAAAAATACTTGATCTTTGTCCCCAGTTCCTGGCACAGATCTCCTAAAACCCTTGAGATTTCGTGAGTGATAACGGTGATTGGAGCATCTTTTGCTCTGAAGAGGGGAACTCTTGGCGAGAAGAAGCTTCGGCGTGGGGGTTGGTGACCAGAGGAGCCATGTGATTGGAAGGTTGGAATGTTCGGTCCCACCCCCAGCCTCTGGGGAAAGGAGAGGGTCCAGAGACTGAGTTAATCACCAATGGCCAACAATTTAATCAATCATGTCCATGTAATGAAACCTCCATTAAAAAACCCCTGAACAGTGGGGTTTGGAGAGATTCTGAGTTGGCAAACACATATGTGTGTTGGGAGTGTGGCGCACCTGAACCCTGAATTGTGGGGATGGGAAGCAAAAATTTCACTAGTTGATGGTTAGAGGTACTCTGAAAGGAATCACTTCTGTTTTCGTCCCTTGATTCTCAAGCTCCTGAATCCTATGTCTGGGAGAACAGTACAATTTCATAGTCATTAATGTGGAACATTTGCTGCATCCTGGACAGTATCCCACCATGCCTGCAGAGGACTGGCACTCAGCTGGCACTGAGCCTTCAAAGGCCCTTCTGCTATTCTATCAAGCCACTTGCTCCAGAGAGATGAGGCTATGGTCAGTCCAGGGAATTCCATGAGCATAAGCCCATGGCCCAATTTTTGCTGAAAAATGAGTTTTGCTGAAAAATAAGTTACCTGATGAAGAACAACACTACGATGGTGAATAAGGCAGTCTGTAAGACCGTGGATGGGGTTTTGGTATAAGTAATGTGGGAAGGAATGGCAAATCCACATCCAGAGTAAGTTCTGCCTTTCACGGAAGACCACATGGAAGGGGTCCAATGCAATCCACCTGCCATTAGATGGCTGGCGGCTCCCCCAGGAGATGGCGCTGTATCAGGGGCTCGGTGTTCATCTCTGCTGCTGACAGGCTGTGTATTCGGCCCAATGAGCATGCTATTGGGCCCAGCACAAATTGTTGACCCACCGAACTATGAGAAATAAATGTTTTAAGCTGCTAATTTTTGAGGCGGTTTGTTGTGCAGCAAAAGCTAACTTAAATAGAAATTGGTACCAAGAAGTGGAGTGCTGCCATCACCAAAACCTAAAACACATGGGGATGGTTTGAGATCAAAACAATTGGCAAAACCTATTGCACGTGGTTATTCAGAAGTTAGAAACTACACTAATAAAGTTATGGTTCCAGTTAAGGAAATTTTCAGGCAGAATATTGGTAAGATATAAAAAGAAACAAATGAACTAAAGAAAGAATTATTTGGTTGGCAAGAGGAAAGTAGAGGAAACAGAGAGCACCCAGGACTTTCTAGACTAGAAAATAAAATTGGTTTTCATTCCCAGACTCCAGTTTACAAAATATCATTGCAAAATCTAATCAAAGAAATGGCTCTAGGACCCTTATGAGGACTTCAGAATGATGTATGATGGTTCCTACATGATTCTCTCAACTGGACAAGATAATTTCTAAAGATCTCAAGGTCATTAACCCATAGCATCCTGAACTGCTTCCCAAAGAAAAAAGGAGACAGCATTAAAAAAAATCATGTGTTTATCCTTTGTCCAATTAAGTGACTGTAATGTGATACATAAGAAATTCATAAAGTTTTAAAGGGAGTTGTATAAGCTTATAAAAGGGACTGATACAGTGCAAAGTGAAAAGATGACTTTGGGACCTCAGATTTCTTAGAGCTGGAAGCAGAATGAGTGAAGCTATTTATCTAGTCATATTACAATATATCTTATGGTGATACAACTAGATTTTTGAATTGCTGTGGACCAATGACTCCTGTGTGTTTCCCATTTTTCCTTTTTTTTTTTTTTGAATGAAAATTTTTATTATAATTCTCTTTTTTGCCATCTCACCATTGCATGTTGGGTGTACGTGGGGAGGGAGCAAATAAACTTGTCTGTTTAGTCTACAGATTTCTGGATTAAGAAGAGCCACATGCAAGAAAGCTGTACCCGAGGGATGTCATCCAGTGCTGGACCAGATGCAGCTCCTGGGATAACTGGGCTCTGGGTCCAATGTTCGGCTGTCTTGGAAGAAGGTGAATTCATTTGACATGTGGGAGGAATACACGTAAGTATAGCCAGTGGGTGACTGTGGTAGACTAAACATGGTTACAGATTCCTTACAGCTTGTCCCATAAAGGGATGCATTTGGTTTCTCTAGCCTTTGAATTGTGGCTGTCTGGCTCATGACTTGATTTGATCAACAAAACATGGCAGTGGGATGACGTCCAAGCTGTGAATCTAAGCCTCAAACACCTTGCAGCCTCCGCACGTGGTCTCTTGGAACTTGTCCACTCTGTGAACAAGCCCACCCTCTTTTTCCTGTAGAGAGAAAGGTCCAGTTGGCCCAGACTTGCCAGCTGTCCCAGCTGAGGCCCTGGCTATAGGAGTGAGCTTGTCCAGACACTGTGCAGAGCAGTGATAGGCTGTCTCAACCCCATGCACCAATCTACAGAACCTCGAGCAAATAAATGATTATTTTAAGCCAGGGAGTTTTGGAGTGGTTTGTTACCTAGCAAAATCCAGTTGGAACACACCTCCATTTGCAGCTTCATGTATGTCTTTTGTCTTTCTATTGCGATGGTAAAAACCTCCAAGGCAGTGACTGTGTTTTGTGATTTTTGTGACTTCTAGAACACCAAGAAGCACAGGGCTGGGTACAGACTGAGGCTGTATGAATGATTTTTATGTGCCTGAAGCTCTTATTCCTTTGGCTGGAGATAACTGAGCTTGAAAGTGAAATATCAGAAGAAAAAGTTAAGGCTAAATTAGGCACATCAGATGGTCTACTGCTCCCCTCGCCCCGATTTCCCCAACAAGGGAAAGAGGTTTGGTCTGTAACTGCCACTCTTCCAGATCAGAGGGAACCAGATTTTCCAACAATTTTACTATTAGACTGTCAGTGGGCAGTAAAGAAGGAGCTATTATGTAAAGAAGTAACCATTTTAAAAATAAATAAATAGATAAAGAAAGGTTTTGGGAAGCTGGGAGCATTGGCCCCAGCTCTGAGCCCTTCAGCCAGCACGCACATCCATCACTGGGCTTAATGACCAAGGCAGGTGAGTCGAAGGCAGGCCACCGAGGGTTCGAGCCATTGCCTGCAAGCACCTTGCTCCCGCTCTGATCTGAGCCTGCCCTGCGGCTATTTCCTCCCGGAGCCTGGTCCTCTTTGCAACCTGCTCTTCCCTTTGAAATTGGCATTGGCATTAACTTTTCCCGGCTTGGACCCTTACAGCTTGTCTAGGTGTGGGCTGAGATTCACGCTAGGTCTTTGCACTCGGTGTTGCTTCAGGTGGATGATACCCTGACCTGACTTCATCTCCTCGTGGACTGATGCACTGCTCTGGATGTCCTTCTGTGAAGACGGATGGACTGCCGCCAGTCTTCAAAGACAAAGTGTTGGGTAGCGGTAATGATGTGAAGTGGAAATGAGCTAGAACGGGGAGCGAGGAGGAAGGCCTTGCGCACACTGCGGACTCTGACAGGGCAATGCCTCACCTACTGAGGACTCTCCTCATGGGAAAATTCCAGAAGCTAGAAGAGCATGTCACCAGAAAAGAGCTCTTTCTTGTAAGTACACTTTCAAACTCTCCTGCCCAAGGGCTGTTCCAGCTCTGAGCGAAGGGATGGCCCCTGCAGGTCTGTCTTGTTTATTCTGTGAGGAGACCCTCAAGAGACACTGCAGAAATAAGAGAGGTGGGTAGGGACCTCCAGGGAATGACTTTACATCCATTGCTGTATTTCCACTCTGTTGGGTCTTGTAGAGAGTTGGGTAGGGTCAAGGCTAGCTAACCAGGCAAAGGGAAAAAAGTAAAATATTCTGCTTACATTTACAAACTAGGGATGTAGTCATTCCCTCCTGAAATTATTAAGAAACATACTGAGCATCTTTTCTCTTGCTGGAGTTTAGAGCGATGGCTTCCAGGTGGTACACACCTTAGAGCAGCTGGTGTCTGCAGAGCTGTCTCAAGGCACCTGTCCGCTCAGAGCCCCCAACAGGCAGCTCTGACACATTCTGCTTTGGATGCAGGTGACGTGTAACAGGACCCCATCAAAGGATCGCGCTGGCCTGGGGAATCCAGCACAAGGCTTAGATACAAGTTCACGTCCTCCTCATTTTTTCAAGCCTAATAACTTTAAAGACCATGCTATGCCTTTTCACTTTGTAATCAAACCAGAATGTGACTTGTTCCCTCTGTCCTTATCTGCAGAGTCTCTAAAGTGAATCTCTAAAGTGATCGTTACTAAAAACGTCGGTGGGCACAGTCGGCAAGTGACGGTACTGCCTTTCTGTGTGGGAGGCCTCACTGATACCTCAACATTCACCCGAAGCGTGAAGGGTGTGCATCCCTCGGTCCCCAGGCCTCCCCTTCTGTGTCTGCTTGATTGCCGCAGGTGTGCAAGAGCCTGTTCTGTGGGAAGCCGTGTGTCTCTGCACAGGAGCTTGGGCTTGGAGGTGCATTTATCAAATGCATGCCGGCTCCTGCAAAACTCCCTGAGAACATTGTAAAACACCTGCATACGAACGGTTTTTATCGTTGGAATTATTTTACTGCACAATCAAAACCCTACAGTTGTATCGTAGAAGCAGGCTACATGACTCCAAGTGCAGACATTGGCTGTGAACTTCACTGCTGACACTTTATTTCTTGTAATTAAACTTTTACTTTTATTTCACCTATTTTATCCCATAAACAGGGAAAGAAAATAAAACATATGGAGGGAACCGTGGGATGTTGTGGTTTGCTCCATGTTTTCGGTAATTTTAGCTGTTCCCAGTGAACCTCAAGGCCTGAAACTTGCACTTGAGGTGTATTAAAAATAAAGGCATTAGTTAAGGAATAGTGAAGAGCTGGCTCCACATTTAAGTTGGAATCTTCTCCATGGCCTTGTCTTACAGAAAGTAACACCGTGATTGTCTGTATTTTCTTTCTTTTCGAAACCACTTCTGCTCCAAAGACCATGAACCAGAACTGAAGAAACAACTCTTTCCTGCTGGCGTGAGATAATTCAGCCTCCAGGATGTCTTAATCCTGGGCCTCCCTTAATTGCCTCCTAACTGTGCTGAACTGTGGCTGGTAGGAGTTGCAATGCGGATCGCAGTTTACAAGGCGCTGCAATCATTTCTCGTACTCAGAGTAGTCCTGAGCTATACTTGAGAGAGATTTAAAAGAAAAAAAAAAAGTTTTACCCTCCTGGATGTCTTGACACCTCAAGTGAGACTTTCTTACTATCTCAAAATGAATGGTTGTCTTTTAACAACTTAGTCAGAGACAGAAAGGAAAAAAAGCATTAGGGCTGCTGATACCTCATTAATTTTGTTTTAGTAAAGTCACGTCACATGGTCTGTCCTGTCCAGGGGAGCTGGGGAACTCCTAACACCTTTAGATTTCCAAGAGGGGTGGTAATTATTTTGAAACCCTGATCTGTGAGTGAAACCAAAGTACAGCAAAGATCTCCTTTTTTTCCCCTTGTGATTGTCTACAGGATGTATTTATTAAGTAAGAAGGAGTTCATATTTAGACAGCAGGGAAAAATAAATTGAAAAAAGTTATTTCTTTTATGGCTGCTTATGGATGTTTAGCATTTATTTCTACCTATTCTGCCTAATTTCTTCCTTTTCGTCTTGGGACCCCAACCTAGAAAGCCAAGATAGATACACAATGTACGGGGGGAGAGGCACTCCGTTAACTCTTGGGGGAGATAAGACATGGCAGGGTCCTCAAGAACTCATAGTGCAAAAGGGAGATAGAAACATGAGTGATAATATGATGCTGCTTAGGAAGACATATGTGAAGAGTGCATGGAGGAGGGACACCTGTCACAGGCTGAGGGAGGGAAGGGTGGATTTCTGGAGACGCCACTGAGTCAGTGCTTTAAGAATGATTCAGAATCAGTCAGGAAAAGAATGTGAAGAGGGGGTTTTAGGCATATGGGATTGATAAGAAACGCAGCAGGTGTGAAACATGTAGTGAGAGCAGGAATCACAGAAGTTCTGTTTAGTAAGAATGCAGACAGGAAGGGGTGGGAGGTTATCAGGTCAAGAGGCAGGTAAGGGCCAGTTAGGAGGGTCCCCTACGTGCCATGCCTGTGAGCTTGGACTTCCTCAAGGAGAAGCTGGGGAAGCCTCTAAGCAGGGAATGGACCTGGTGAGATGTGTGCTTTATAGATGCCGTCCAGGCAGCTGGGTGCAGAGCGAACTCAAACACAGGAAAACGAAGGCTGCAGGTCAGAGAGGAGGCTGGTGCGATCATCCAGGACAAAGCCCCGAACTTGGGTGGTGAGAGCAAAATAGCGAGGGGTTAGGGTTAAGAAATAGGTTAAATCAGCAGGCCTTAGGCTAAGTGCATAGAAGGCGACCTGGAGGCCCATTCAGTCTGCACAGTTGCCACAGAAGGGACTCTGGCTTAGAAGAGACTGGATCCCGCCTGACCTGAAGCTCCTCCAACACGCCAGGGTGATTGTAAACCTGTAACACCGTGGCGAGGCTGCTGGGTCTGGCATCAACAAATCAGGGGTTATGGGTGGACATTCAGCTCTAAAATCAACTCTAAGCCTGGTCTTTCTCATTCTCAGGAATCTTGGAACACTTTGTGGGATAACTATTGTGGAGAACTGAAGACAAATGGCGGTGGGAAGATTGAGGCCAGTTTTTAGCTACGAAGCCTAGGATTTTCATTTCTAAGTGTTTCCTGATTGAAAGTCATGTGTTTTGTGGTGGGAATGCCCTCTGGTTCCCAGAACGATTCCTCAAAGCTTTTAGGACAAAGCCGGAGTCCTGGGCTTGGCACTCAAGCTCCTTCGATGGTCTGCCTAGTTTTCTGCACTCTTGTTCCCCACCATCCCGCGCATGCATCCTTTCTTCACATCTTGCCATAAATAATTCATGGACCTTTGCAGGTGGTGATCCTACTTCTGAAATTTTCTCCCAGAGTTTTTCATCTGAATACCTTTCACTCACCTTCAAAAAGCGTCTGAATCTTTAGAAAACTTTCCCAAGCCCCCAGCCCGATTCAATTCGGTTTCCATGCTGAGCCTGTCCACACCCTGTTCTTGTACTTGTCACACTTCTGTGTTTCTCTCCAGCTGTTCTGTCAGTCCTATTAGGCTTTCAAAGGAGAAAAACTGCATTTGTGTGTACATTTTTGTATATTTATTTCCAGTGATTAGCACAGTGCTTAGCAAATAGTTTTGAATACGTATAGGTAGACATGTATTTGTCCTAGATCAGGCTCAGATGACCAGGGATTTATAAGTCACAATAACAACTTAAAACACCCAATAATAAAACCCCCTAGACAAAATTAGCTATGTGCCGAAGTACTCTGAAAACAGTAAGACACTGATGAAAGAAATTCAAAATGATGAAAATGGAAAGAGACTGTGCTCATGGGTTGGAAGAATTAATATTGTTAAAATGCCCATACCACCCAAAGCAATCTATAGATTCAACATAATCCCTCTTGAAATACCAATGGCATTTTCCACAGAACTGGAAAAAATAAGCCAAAAATTCTTACAGAACCACAAAAGATCCTGAATATCCAAGGCAACCTTAAGACAGAAAAACAAAGCTGGGGTATCATGCTCTCTGATTCCAAACTACACTACAAAACTGTAGTAATTAAAACTGTATGGTACTGGCACAAAAACAAACACATAGATCAATGGAACAGAACAGAGAACTTAGATAAATCCACACTTACATGGGCACTTAATTTATGATAAATAAGCCAAGAATATACAATGGGGAAAAGACAATCTGTTCAATAAATCACGTTGGGAAAACTACATGCAAAAGAATCACACTGGACTACTGTCTTACATCACATACAAAACTAAGCTCAAAGTGAATTAAAGACTTAAATGTAAGATCTGAATCCACAAAACTCCTAAAACACGGCTAGTATGCTGTTTGACATTGGTCTTAGCAAAATCTTTTTGGATATGTATCCTCAGGCAAGGGAAACAAAAGCAAAAATAAACAAATGGAACTACATCAAACTAAAAAGCTTTTGCATAGTGAAGGAAACTATCAACAGAAGGAAAAATGCAACTTACTGAATGTAAGGAGATATTTGCAAATGATAATATCCGATAAGGGGTTAATATCCAAAAAATATAAAAAACTCTCACAATTCAATATCAAAAAACAAATAAAACCTGATTAGAAAACTGACAGAGGAACTGTATAGACATTTTTCCTAGGAATACATACAGATGGCTGATGGACATGAAAACATGTTCAACATCAGCGATCATCAGGGAAATGCAAATCAAAGCCAGAATGAGATACCACCTCACAACTGTCAGAATGGCTATTACCAAAAAGACAACAAATAACAAGTGTTGTTGAGGATGTGGGAAAAAAGGAACTCTTGTGCTCTGTTGGTGAGAACGTAAGTTGGTGCATCCACTGTGAAAGACAGAATGAAGGTTCCTCAAAAAAATTAAAAATTGAACTACTATACAACCCAGCAATTCCACTTCTGGGTATTTATCTGAAGAAAACAAAAACACTAATTCAAAAAGATATATGCACCCCTATGTTCATTGCAGCATTATTTACAATAGTCAAGATATGGAAGCATCCTGAGCATCCATCAATAGATGAATGGGTAAAGAAGATGTGGGGTATATATATACATACATATACATATACACAGAGAGAGAGAGCGAGAGAGAGAGGGAGAGAGAGAGAGGAATATTACTCAGTCATAAAAAAGAATGAAATCTTGCCACTTGCAACACCATGGGTGGACATAGAGGGTATTACTCTAAGTAAAATAAATCAGAGAAAGACAAATACCATATGATTTCACTCATGAGTGAAATCTAAAAAAGCAAAACAAATGAACAAATGAAACCAAACAAAAGCAGGCTCATAAATACATAGAACAAACTGATGGTAGCCAGAGGGGACAGGGTGGGGGAAATGAGTGAAACAGGTCAAGTGAATTAAGAGGTACAAACGTCCAGCTGTAAAATATATGGGGATGTAATGTACAGCATAGGGAAAATAGTCAGTTATATTGCAATACCTTTGTATGGTGACAGCTACTAGACTTATAATGTTGATCAATTTGTAGTGTATAGAAGTGTCAAATCACTATGTTGTACACATGAAAATAATGTAATATTGTATGTCAACCATACTTCAATAAAAATAAATTAAAAATGATGTGCTAATGCTTTTGAAAGTGAAAAACTGATTTACCACAGTATATTATTTTTGCCATAAATGCCATGTTTATCCATTTATTCATTTAGCTAATACTTACTTGTCAAAACTGTGAACAAAGTACAAACAGAACAAGCAGGGCATATTTTAGGAGACTTACCTGAGTGGTGTCCAGATCTTTGGAAGACTAGAAGTTCAGCTATAACACTGAGTGTTTTACTGACCCCTGTATACTGCAGAGAAGCTAAGTGTGGATGGGATGGTCCCGAAATCACTTGTCCTGCTGGAAGGAGATCTGAGCTCTAACAAGCGGATGGACCTTGAGTAAAACCCCTCCCTCAGCTCTAATGGCTCATTTGTAAAGCCCAGGCAGTGGTACACACCTCCTGGGTCGCGGTGCAGTTCAGTGAGACAACGGGAGCCAGTGTGGATGTGGGCGGACGGGGCGCCGGGGTGACCTTTATGAGTGTGCGACCTGTGCAGGCTCACGAGGTCTTAGCCTTCGTTCAGCATCCTGCTGTCGCCATCTTGGAATCCTTTATAATCATTGAGCAAGGGACCTTGCAGTTTCATTTTGCTCTGGGCCCCTTAAATTATGTAGCCAGCTCTGCCTGGCATATAATAGGCACTAATAGTGCTCCCCAAAGAGCCCTAAATTCTCAACCTGAGATTAGGAGGGAAGCAGAGGGGCCACCTCTAATGAGTGCGGGGCTTCGGTGATGTCTTCATTTCGCTCTTCCCCTGAAGGAGAGCTGTTGCTCCTTCTTCCATTCCCACACTGCCTCCTGCAGAGTGTATAGATTTTCAATCCTGCCATCCACTTTCTCTCATTTATTTAAAAATTCCATACTGAGATCATTCTTTCATCTTGACTACTGTTTTTATCCCCCACCTGCCCCCTCTCCCTACCAAGATAAACACATTGGCTACCAGCTGTTCATAAAATAAAAAGCACAAATTCTTTTTTGATTCCATCAAAGTTCAAGTTGCAGGGTTTTTTTTTGTGTGTGTGTGTGGTGTTTAAACACTTTCAAAAATGTAAATTTAAAAAAAAAAGAAAACTAAGTCACTGAGATAGTTTGATTTTGGCACTTGCCCTGTAACTTTAGGCTTTTAATATCTCTGTTGGTCATAAACTGACCCTGAGTTTTTGCCCTGATGAAAATTATTTGTGCCAGAAATCTACACGGGGTTGAAACATTCTGCCACAATAATCCCTATGGATTAGAGCATACTGAAGTCCAATTATGGGAAGCAGAATGCTTCTTTTAAACCACTGAGCCAACAAATGAGGTCATTGGATGCTGAGAGACTATGAACAGCCACGAAGGGGCTAGTTCACAAGAGATGCTAAGCTGGTTTGGGCTGACCTATCCCTTAGTTGGTGGTGGGAATGTTGGCATTTATTTTTCATCAGTCGCCCTTTGCTTTTTTATTAATCCTTCCAAGTTACTAGCTACAAGATAAAAACCAACTAAAAGATGGTTGAATCTCTACACGGGGAAAACCAAGTCAACATCTGTACAGACTCTGTTTCCTTTAAAATTTTCTGCCTAAATGATTCCAAAAATGTCAATGTATTAAGCATTCTAAATAGAGAAGATTTCAGGTGTCGTTTCTAAGTGACAATTCAGAAATATTTACTTCACATCCCCCCTACCCCAAATGCTTTGAGATGGAAAATTGAATGAAAAGAAAAATGGGCAAACAAAACAAATTGGAATCATGCCTAGCTTGTTTACTTTAGGAAATCTCTTAACACACATTTTAATCAATTGAAAAGAGATGGTTCATCAGATCATAGAATTTTAGAGCTGAAAGGAGCCTCAGAGCCTTATCTCGTCCGACTCTCTCATTTTATGGATGAGGAAACTGGGACCCAGGGCGGGGAAGATGCCTTCCTAGCAGTGCACGGCTAATTAGCAGCCGGGCAGAGAATCCAAGTCTCCAAATGCCCCGCCTGGTGTCTTCCACAGTCTGGACATCTGCCTCATTTTCACACCAATTGAAAGTCTTTGTATTTCTAAATGTAAAAGACCTGTAAAAGTAACTCAGTGAGCATAGGAAGAATATCTTTTTAAATCAGATGAGCATTTTCAAGTCCAGCTTCTGAATACTGACCGGCATTGGATATAAAGCTATTCTGCACAAGATGGACAATACATAACTTGCAGATTGAGAGAACTGCTCAGAAGTTAATTTATTTAAAAACCTTAAACATACACATCTAACATCACATAAGGAAAAAATACTTCGGTCTAATATTAAAAAAAATAAAATCCTAAAGGCAATTTCAGGTGTCCTCTCCCAAAATAAAATAAATGGTGGGACATTCACAGACTTTCCCCGGGGGTGCTTATCAAACAGGGAGGACAATCTACTTTATTGTTCAAACTGGATCATTTTTGAGGGTGAAAGCATTCATTATGAGTATTTTTTTGCTGAGGCAACAAGTGTAAACTGGCACTTTCAGGGCAACTCGGACACACGGGTCACTTTACATACAACATGATAGAAAGCTGACACTAACCGAGCATTTACTGCGGGCTAGGCGAGGCCTCCGGGACTTCCATACGGCAACTGGTCGAGCCGGTCAAGTCTGCAATGTTTTATTGTAAGAGGCGCAAATATTATATTAAGAGGCAGAGGTGTGGGATCTCATAGTTTTCATTTTTTACAATGAAAGGTCCAGAAATCTTTTCTGTTTCTCTAGGTAGAAAGCAATAAAAGTTTTCAAGGTGTTTCTTTCCTAACTTCCAATCTCCCCTCCACCCGCAATTTCTTCCACAAAGTCCTTCTTTCTAAGACGTCTATGAGTAAGTAGCAAAATTCAAATAGGAATGTTTTGGTACTGAATATTTCTCTGAAAACAGCTTCCTGGAGAGGAAGGTTTCTTTGTCCTGACAAGAGAGGTTGCTGCTGAATTTGCTTTTTCTCACTTTTAGTTGGTTTTATAATGGGGTTGTTGAAAGCAATGAACAGTTTAGAAAAATACCCTTGGTGCTGTGGAACAGGAAGCGTTTCCAAAGCTTGTTCAAAATCTGATTGCATTAGCAATTTCTCCAATCTATTGTATTAGCTTTGTAATTTGCTTCTGTGACCCACAGAATCTATTGACTCAGACAGTGACTTTTTTTTTTTTTTTAAAGGAAGAGAGAAAGACCTATCTCTCTTTGGAAAATACAATCTTGGAAGAACTTAGGAAAAAACAGATTTCTAGACTGGCCCGAAGGTAAGATCCAAATCTGTGCAATTTGCTTGTCATTGTCTACATGTAGGCAGTCAGCACATCTGCCTTGATAGCTCTTTTGGATATTAGACAGTCCTTTAAAAGTAATAGGTACAGGCTGTAATCCTAGGAGATTTTTCTTTCTAAAGGGAAGGAGAAACCCTGACATTTGAAGACAGCTAATGTGCTTACTGAACCTAGGACATGTGTCTAGACCTTAATACCTAATGAGGCGGCCTCACGGGGAACTGGCAAAATTGTGATTTACAGAGTTCTGTCTGGTGCCAAGGGCTGTATGCTTGGCACTTAGCCAACCACTCTGCCAGGCAGTCTTTGAAGATTCTCTTGATTTATCTCAATAGGGAAAGGGTTTCCTCCATGGAAAGCGAACCACCCAGTTATCAGAACCAGGATGTTTGTATGCTGTTATGGGCTGAACTGTGCTCCCCTCAGAAGGATATGCTGACATCCTGAACCCCTATACCTCAGACCTTTTTTGGACAAGTTCAACTGATGTAATTAGTGAGGGTCCTAATCTAATGTAACTTATTCAAAGGAGGAATTTGGACACAGAGGGAGGGAAGACCATGGGAAGAGACACAGGAGGAAGATGGTCATTTCCAAGTCAGAGCTACAAACCGTCTGCCAGGAGGGAGGCCTGGAACAGACCCTTCCCTCCCTCCTTCGGAGAGAGCACGGCCTTGCCAACATCTTGATTTCAGATTTCTGGGCTTCAGAACTCTGAGGTAATACATTGCTGGTGTTCCGAGCCACCCAGTTGCTGGCACTTTGTTACAGCAGCTCTCACAAGCTGATACACATGTTCTCCCATATCTCAGCAGCTGAGGACTTGCTTCTGGTGACCAGTTGTATCTTCTACTCTCTTCTCTGCCTGTGGCTGGGGGAAGGCGCCCATAGAGACCAGGTCCAGGCGGGAAGTGCCCAAGTTAGAGCATCAGGCAGCTGAAACCTCTCCAGGCCTCAGAACTGAGGTAGATCCCCAGCTGCCCCACCGTGGACAGTGGAGGGTGTCAGGGGAGGTGGCCCGTATGGTGGCTGCGATCTTACACCCCTCCAACACAGACAACAGTGGTTCTGAGCAGACTCCTTTTTCACCCTCTCTTACCCAGAGTGGTTTCCAATATGAACTCTAGTGGTGTTAATTGATGGGAGAATGATCTGTCACAGCTATTGAATAATGCACACATTGATGATTGCTTAATAACTTAAAAGCCCTTACGATGGGGTGAGGAGAGGGAAGCAAGCATGCTCCACCTCCTGCTGAGGGGGAAACAAAAACCTTCATTCAAGTCATTTACAGGAGGGACCCTAGAAGGGCCAGGTGAGCCCTGATCAGCAGCTTCTGCAGGGAAGTCACCTGCTTTTATTAAACTCACCCCACTATGCCTCTAAGTGCCACCAGAAACATAAGTCTCATATTAGCTAGAAATAATAAAATGCTCAATAAACCCCCAATTATGAAGGCCCGGCCAGGAAACTCTCAAACGCTCCTGCGTACAGCACACCTGGTGGGTATTTTTACAGTAAAGTATAAAATCTGCCCTTTCGAAAATGGCACAGAATTGGTGGCACCGCACATTGATGCCCTTTAAGTGGTAAGCTAGAGTTTGCAGAGTTTATAAACTCCTCATAAGCCTTTGCTAGAACGTAAAAGTTTAGAATAACAAGCGGGGCTTGATGAGCTGTCGAGACGGAAGCAAACAGCCTTCGTTTCCCGTCCGAAGAAGAGGACACTCAGTGTGGTGGTGGAGTTGCTTTGCCCCAGGGGCAAAAAGCTGGTAGAGAGGACTTATGTCACATGAATTCCATCTTCTCTTTGATTTCTGCTATAGAATCAAGGGCAAAATTCTAAAGAAGAAAACTCATGTCTAAGAAGTGTTAGCAGAACCCACGCTGGGCTGGCACGTCATCACACCCAGGTGGCCGTGCAGGTCTTTGCATTTCCCCTGGAGACGTGTGATTTTTTTGTGGGCTTTTTTGATTCTGGGATCTTCCACACTCACGCCAGCCCACCTCAAATTTCGTTCTCCATCCTCTTCTCTTGGCCCACCTCCAATTCCTCCATGAAGTTTTCGGTCATGACCAGGGGCCCTCCCCTGCAGCACGCTGGGTAGCCATTACTCCCCAGATTCCTCTCTTTTTCGTCTCTGGAGTCCTGCTGGTCTCTCTCCAACGGCAAGTTTCCTGGAACCCTCTGTCGCAGGTTGGGTCCTGGGGAAACAAACTGTGAGATGGAGCCTGGGCGGTGCTCAGGGGGCCATCCCCGTGCGGGAGTAGAGGAAGCAGGAGGGGCAGACGGAGAAGTTGACCGTGACGCAGTCACCACAGAGCCCTCAGCTGACCCCTGTGGTACCCTTCTGAGTTGTCCCAAATGGAGGCGAGGGGGCTGGGTCTCTGTGAACCCAAACAGCGCCAGAAGCTGGCTGCCCTGGGGAGGGGCATGGTCTCGGGCAAGGCAACAGAAAGGGAGCAAATAGATACAACCCTACATCTTAGAATTTCAGGCGCAAGAAGAGTGACTGAGAAGGAACCACTGTCCACATAGTGACTTAAAGCGCGTCTCACTGTGCTCGCTTCAGCAGCACGTACACTAAAATTGGAGTGAGACAGAGACGATTAGCGTGGCCCCCACACAAGGTGACACTCAAATTTGTGAAGCGTTCCGTATTTTTTTAATCAATGATGCCTATGTAATGAAGCCTCGATAAAAATCCAAACAGACAGGATTCGTAGAGCTTCCAGGTTGGGGAACACCCACTGATGCTGGGAGATTGGGCGCTCAGAAGGGGCTGGGAGCCTTGGGGTCGCTTTCCATATACCTTGTCCTGTGCATATCTGCCAAGTAGCTGTTCCCCAAAATATATCTTTTTATAATAAACCAGTAATCTAATAAGTAAAAAATTTTTTAAGTAAAAAAATTGAATCATACAATTAAAAAAAATTAAAAAATAAAGAGTATCTTATTGTGTCCTTTTACCAGCGTGTTTCACATCTAAAACCTGGTTTGGTCCAAATATATACATATATAACTTGTAAATTTATAGTAATATATATATATATATATATACACACACACACACACATATATATATAGTAAAATTATAGTAAAAAGATCTCCAAATACAAATATATATATATATATATATATATATATATATATATATATATATATAAAATAATTCGTAAAATTACAGTAAAAAGAATCTTATCCAACTGGCTCTATCCTAGCTTAAAAGGTGCCACGTGAGCTTTCGAGAAGAAATTAGGATGAGCTGCTTGGCTGAGGCCTTTTTTTATACTAGAATGGTGGAATTAAAATCTCCTTCTTTGAAATAAAGAAAGAATAGATTTTCATCTGTCTGAGGTAATTTAATATAACCTACCTGGAGGCAGAGGAGAATGCAGCAAATGATTCTTCTAGTCATCTCTAGCTCTATAATTATATTTTCAGAGGGAGAGAAAAAAGATTCCTGCTGCTCTGCACATTATTATACATTTTGAAGAGGCTTCAGAGTTTAATATTTGTCATTCAGCCACTTTCCTAATTTTATGTCTAATTAGGCAAGAAATTGAAGTTTCAGAAACAGTCTTGATTTGCAAAATTCCCATATGTATTTCAATTCACAAATTTAAAAAAAAATACATTCCTTCTAGGTATGCAGTGCTTTGCTAGGAGACCAGGGACAGAGGCTGGAAGAGGAGGACAGAGGCCAGTCTCGGGGTTCAGAGTCCTATGAGGAGGGAGACACATTCACAGCCACCTGGGATGAGCTGTTAAGCTGGGGGAATTGTCATCTTTTAATGGAAACATCAAGGTGAGATCGCTGAATTGTGTTGGATGCGGGAGGAGCGCTGGGGAAAGCTTTACAAAGAGGCGAGATTGGAACTGGGTCAAGGGTGAACAGAACCTCACTCAGGGCCCATGAAGGAAGGAAGGAAGGAAGAAGGGAAGAAGGAGGGAGTGAAATAGGGAAGAACAAATCTGACCCCATATTAGATCTGTTCCTTTGTCTCTAATGCTGTGTTCTGTTCCTGGGCTGAGTCATGCTGGTTCTGCACTTTTTGTAAAAGAATATTGCCAGCCTATAGCCTGAAATATACAGGAGAGCCCATTCTCAAGGCTCTGAGCTTTAAGGGTATAACAGTTTCCCACTCATATAAAGATAAAAAATTGTAGAATAGAAAATAACACTTGTCTTGTTGGAGGTTTGCTGGGACACTGTGACCTGACCTACATGGATACTTGCAAGAACAAAGGATTCCGACACCAAGAAGTTTGCAGCAGCCAGTCATACTTCCTCCCCTTTTTTGTACAAAAGGAGCCTGAATTTTCTGACTTGGTGAAGGTGGTTCTCCAGGACATCATTTCTGAATAAAGTCATTATTCTTTGTCCCAGCACCTCATCTCCTGACTGACCAGCCTGTGTACCCATTGATGAGCAGAGCGAGTTTGGACTCGGTAACAGGAGGAAAGGAGGAAGGAAGAAAGGAAGGAAAGAAAGCAAGGAGAGAGGGAGGGAGGGAGGAAAAGTTCTTAGAGACACCACTTCAGTGAAATCCTCCCCTGGCCCGTTGTGATTAACCTTCATCCATCGAGTCTACTCTGAGGGATCTGAGATTGAAGACAGTCCCGTCATGCTCCCCTCTTGCACTTCTGATTAAGAGGCAGCCCACAGCTTTGCACTCCCAATCTACCCAAGTGTTTGTGTGTGAGGGCTGTACTGCAGATCACAAGCTCATCGCCCCCAGTCAGAATGCTACTTCCCAGGGACCCCAGCACTACAGTCAAGTCCTATGGAGAATGCCCCGCTTCTTCCAACACTGCCTTGCCTCCTTAAGCTCTAAAAACAATAGCAAAGTGTCTCTCAAGACTGCTATTCCCATAGAGATAAATCTCTCCTCTCACCTTTCTTATTTTTCAGGATTTTGTTAAAAAATATCTTACTGTAAATAACTACTAGTATTTATTTTTCTCTTTTACATGGGCACTATAAGGCCGCAAAGGATGAATGCTTTGTGGGGTTTGTTGCAAACAGCCACATGACCACAACCCCATGCTCAAGGTCAGCACAAGTCTCCATATGAAGGAAGTGAACTTGAACTTCAATACACTTCACTCTCTCTTGATTTCCTGGCCACACTTACATTCTTTCAGTGCTCAGATCACCTCTCTTGCCTTCAACTATTTGTCAGCTAATCCCTCTAAACTGTGAATTCTCTACCTGAAGATGTTGCCTACGCCACAGAGACAGTTCTAACGGTGGACTTACAGGCACTGTAACTGGCATACATAGAAATTGCAGCGGCCACACATCACAGAGGGCCAAGAGCTGCTGGGACTACACTCAGAGGACCCTCAGCCAAAATGTCCCAAATGCGATAGCAGTGGCCTTTTCCAAACTCACAGATCCTTACAGAGAATGTCTGGACTTCCTAACTTGTAGATACTGATGGATGGTGGCTTTTTTGACCCTGTGAGTTAACCCTGTTCCCCACCTTTCTTGGATCTCCAGATACACGGGAACCTAAGACACTGCTCCTTATTCACAGACTGAAGAGTTTCACTGGCTGTGAATTTCCTCACCCTTCTGCTTGTCCATGTCAGAGCATCAGTCTCTGTGACACTGAGCTCTTTTCCTGCTCTTCTGCATCCTCACACCTAAAACGAGCCCACTTCCCTGTGTGCTGGATCCCACCTTGCTCCCCTCAGAACCTTGTTCCATCAAGTGATCTCTCTCTTCTGTGTTTATATCTTCAAAGAATCCCTCTTTTGCTTGTGTGGGTCCTTCCCATCACCCAGTGTATGAATCTTTTCCATCTGAACTCCTGTTTTTGCCTTTCTCTTTAATTCACTGCAAATTAGCATTCTTCCTCTCCATCCTCACAGAGCTCTTCTTTCTAGCATCACCAGTGGTCCTCTAATGGTCCACTTCCACGGACACCTCTCAGTCACCTTAATTTGGTTTCTTTGGTTTCCTTGCAGTATTTACCTCAGCCAATCTTTCTATCTTTAATTTTTTTCATTTGGTTTCTTCATTGAGCTCCTCGGTTTTCTTTCCAGATGCCTCTTCTTCCATAACATCCTTAAATGTTGGCATTTATTTAAATTTTGATATCATGAATCTCTCATCAGCCTTTTCTCTTGAGTCCTTTCTGGGCTGTCTCATTTACTTCCATAGCTTAAAATCCACCTGTTGCCTCTAAGCCCATATCTCCCACTCAGGCATCTCTCCTATGTCCCACACATAAATGTTCAGGTGCCAAATGGGCATCTACACCAGGTCAATCCAGAATCCTCATACTTGTTACATCCCAAAGTGTATCTCCCCCTCTTCAACTTCTTTGTTATCTCTCTGGTATTCCTTAAGAGGTGCCAGATACCACTCTGCACCCATGGTCCTTCTGGATTTATTCCTTTCTTCACCCCACACAGCTAATTGAATCACAAATCTCATCAATTGTACCCACCCAGGACCTCTCTTGTCCAATGCCCTCTTCCACTTTCCACTGCCACTGCCTCCATTTAGGCATCCATCACTTCTTATATGGACTATTTTTGTTGCTTCTTTTTTCTAATCTTACCCCTCACCATCCATCCGCCATAAGCACCATCCCACCATCCACCCACCACTAATCTGATAATACCAATGCTCAGTCAGAATTCTCCAAGGTCCCTCATTGTTTAGGACAAAGAAAACTATAGCCCATGGGCCAAATCTGGCCCATTATCTGTTTTTGTATGGACAAAACTCATGTACAAACTCAACTCTTTGATATGTGAAAGTCACCATAAACAATGAAAAAAAAATGAGTATTTGTGAAAGACAGTATAGGGTTTACAAAACTTAAAATATTTTCCATCTGATCCTTTACAGAAAAAAATTTGCTGGCCTCTGGCTTAGAGGATTAATCCAACCTTCTTAGCATGGCACAAAAAGCCCTCCAACATATGTTCTCTGTCTGCTGGTCCAGACTCATGTTCTTTAACTCTTTCTTTAATAGAAAGCAATATTAGAATTGTGTGTGTGTGTGTGTGTGTGTGTGTGTGTGTAAGGCTGCGTAACACTGTGGTTAAAAGTGGAATGCATAGCCAGGATATCTGGGTTGAATCCTGACACGACCACTCATTAGCTACGTGACCTTTGACGATTTACGTAACCTCCTTATAATTTAGTGTCCCCATGTATAAAATAGAAGGTCTGAATCCAACCTTTTCCTAATTGAGAGGGGCTATGGAAACACATTGCCTTACAGTCTCATTTTATTTGTCTATAACATAGAGGTGAGAAAATTGCCTTTTGGATGAAAGTTCCTGGTGGTAGATGTAACAAAATGTATTTTTGAGAGTGACGGTCAACGTATCGGAATATTCTCACTTGAACAAATCAGTTCTCTGAACTGATTTCTCTGACATTTGGTAGGAACAAGAATTCACGTGTCAATGGGAATAGCAAAGAAATGGGAAAAGGAAAATAGAGGTATTTGCAAGGAATTTTTACATTTTTGAAAAAGAGAAAGGATCCCTCTTCAGAAAGCAATTCTCCCGCACTGTACGTTAGAGCTGCATGAACTGAGAAGAGCCGTGTACGTGTGAGGCGGGATGTGTAGCGTTCAGCGCTCACCCTCATTGGACTCTCTGCCTCTGACCTCTGGAAGAACGACGTTTTCTTGCCCTCTTTCAGGCCGGTGAGTCATGTGACCAGTCCGGCCAGTCAGCCGTGCCGTTCGTTGCTTCCTGGTTGAAGCACTGAATTAGTGGCTTGAGCCTCACCCTTTCCTCCCCTGCTGGATAGAAGGAGGGCAAAATCCCAGGTGGTATTTTGACAAGATGATGGCACCTCTCAGGGGAGTTACTGAGTCACTATATGGGAGCAAGTTTGTCCAGAGTGTTGCCTGGACCCACGATGGATCTGGTGGCTGTGAGAAATGAACTTTTGTTGGATTCAATCGCAGAGATTTGGTAGTTGTTTTTGCACCTAACCTGGCCTATCCTGGATTATTCTTTTATGAGAATAATGCCATCCCCTCCCCTCTCAGCCCTGGGAGGAGCCAGGCTATTGTTCTGTGCTGATGAGGAAGGGCTGGATGTTTTCCCTTTTTTAATTAGCAGTTTTTGTTATTGTACTTGGGAGGCAAAGCTCCAGCAGCAAAGGCCACGGCTTTCGTGATAAATGCCTCCTCAAACATTCCCAACCTGAAAATAAAATAACATAAAACCTCGCAAATGAATGTGGTCACGAGCTGCAAATGTCAATTCTGCCATTGTATGGATTTAAAATCAAATGTAAACAATGTTTGAGGAAACATTGACCTGAATCGAGTCTTTTTTCTTTTCTTTTCTTTTTTTTTTTTTTTTTTACCCTGGTAATTAGTTCTGCAGTACAGACTGGCTGAAAGCTGGGGCAGGGCTTCTCCCCCCAGGAAGCTGAGAACATTCTCCCTGCAGCCGACCATGAGACAAGGCCCCTGGGAACTGTCTGCTGGGGCTGCCACTTCGCCAGCTCCTGGTAAAGGGCACGTTTCTTGGCAAATGTTCCCTTACCTCGACTCTTGGGGAGTGGGTATAAATTCTTTCTTCTGTGTGGGCAGTAAGAGGGGTGGAGAGGCTGGAGGCGGAAAACAGAGGCTAGACTTCCAGAAGTCAGATGACAGGCAGGCTTAAATGACATTGGAACCAACAGAACTTAAAAGCTATTTTAGTAAAAAATAATGTTAGTACCTTTTTTTTTTTCATATTCTGGGGCATAATACTGACAACTGAAGTCAAATTATCTGAGGGTTCCTTATTTTTATTTTTTATTCGGCAACTTCTTCAGTAATCAGAACTTTTGGTAATGCGTTTTTCTGACTCATTAAACAATGGGTATAGATGGATGTTATTAAAAATTTGGGACTGATTGGCCAGTTTAAATTTCCCACGGAGAGCACCCACACTTTAGGCCCCAGGAACAGGTATCAAATTGTGTGTAAACAGCACGAACCAGTTGATAATGAAAAACAGCGTTTACTCGGAACTCGCTACAGTTGCTGACCTGTCCTTGTGGCCAGCCATGCCATTTCAAAGGTCACTTGAGAGCCTTTGGTTAGGGAGCTATTCTCAGACCATCCAGATTATCGACTATGTTTCTAACTCACAGAACCAAGAGACAATAAGACTCTACCTAATGAGGTGGAAAAAATCATTTAAAAATCAGATAAATATCAAAGACTTCAGTATTAACAATTTATTATTATAGTGTTCACTACCCTTAGGCGGGCTGAATAGAAATGTTCTCTAAAGTGCTAAGTAGAGAGAATTTAATGATTTCAGTTTAATTCCCTGTTGCACAGAAGTCCATTCTGGAAGGAAAAAAATAAAAACCATCAACGTACATTATATAAAAGGTCTGAGTTTCAAAAGCTACTCTCATCTTTTGCTGGAAAAACAAAGTGTCTGAAAATGCACCCTGAGTCTGGCGAAACTTCATCATTCTTGAACCAGTCTGCCTTTATCAATAGCAAGCTCCTCTGTTATGACAGTAAATTAAAATATCATTCTTTGCCTTAACAAGAACAATGAATAAGAAGAATAAGAAATTTAAATGACTGTCAAACCAATTCCTTTGGCTTGCTCTTTTTCAGATCTTCTTTCTTGTCTGAGGCCTTAAATCTGATATCCTTCAAACAGGCAGAACAGAGAAGAAAATGGCTCTTACCTGCCTGCCCCCTTTTCCTCTCTTCTGATCCTTCTGGTCTTTGCTCATCATTTTTTTCAGGTCATTACATCCCTTCTGGATTAATTTCGTTAATATCCCATTGGCTGGGCTGCCAAAACTCATTTCTTCATTACTGTTTTTGCTTAAGGGGGGCAGTTGCTGAATTCTCCGCCACATTCCCTTTGATCTGCCTTGGATTTTATTTTTTTATAACATCTATTTCTTTTTTTTTTTTCCTTCTTTGTTTATCCCAGTGGCAGAAAAAGAGGATTAATTATTTCTACAAAGCTAGCACTTCTCTTTGTGTCAAAGTGCTAGGAAATCGAATACGTTTATCTCAAGAAAGAGCACGTTCCTCCATCGGTTGCAGTTGGGGGATCTAAAGTTGGACATTGGATTCACTGAGGGCAGTGCCTCTGTTTGCAGATTCTCTTGGCAGAGCCTGTCTGATACAGACAAGTGTCTGCAGGCCTAAATTCAACTCCTAAATAAACCTCCTTTTCTCTAACCCGGCATGCCTCCAAACTCATCCCAGAATAATCTTTCCAAAGCACAAAAAGGATCTATTACTTCTTAGCCCCGGACATTTTGTGGAGTCGCCACTGCATTCAGGAGAAGCCCAAGCCCTTTCGAATAGCGTACAGAGCACTTGGGTTTTTCCCTCCTTACTTAATCCCTTCCCGGCCCCTCCCCGTCAAGTACCCTACGTTCTGGTCACAGTGAAATCCGTGGGCTCCAAGGCTGGGGACATCCTCGTTTATCTCTGGGCTCTTGACCATCAGTTCTCTCTCTGGGGAATGCCCTTCTCTCCTTTGTCTACTTGCTAAAGTCCACACGTTTCTTAAGACTCAGTCCAAATCAGAACCTTTCCCCATCTGCCCAAGACCTACAGCGTTCCTCTCCCCAGAGTCCTCTCTGCTCAGCTCAAGGGTGCTTATCACATTCAGTGTCGGCATCTACTTGCCTGGATCATTCACTAGTGTTTAAGCTGCTTTAGGACAAGCTCTGTTTTATTTATCTTTGGGATCTTCAAGCCCTATAAAGCGCCAGGAAAATCATGACAGTTAGAAAATATTGTGTGCTCAGATAAATGAACGAATGAAGGGGTGGTAAAGTAACCCAGTATTTCTCGTTAGTTGCATGGTGTCAGTTATGAATTGCTCTTGTCCTGCTTCTCTTTGTGATAGGCACCAAGACTATTCCCGAACGCAGGCACCTAATAGTAGTTACTGCTATTATTCTAATTAATTAAGATTCATGCTTTGAATAATATGAATTGACTGTGTACATGGTCTGAATTTATCAGAAAATCATGGCTTCCCTTTTATAATTTTATAGAACTTCTCATCTTTTTCCTTGATAAGCAACACTTCTGTTGGTTCTCTCTAGAGTAAGTAGAATTTGGACCTTGAAGTGAACAAGATACGGACCCTTTTCACTTTCAGAGTGTTCTTTTCCCTTCTGGGTCCTAAAGAAAAATTTCATTAATCTGAATTTAACAGGGTAGCACTGGATTAAAAATTGGGGTCGTACCATATGTGCACACTTGTTTTCCTATCTTCTTCTTTATTTCATTTTCTTGTTTTATTGTGAGCATTGTACCATGTTACTAAATATTTGAGGGAAATACAATTAGCAGTTGTGTAATACATCACTTTTTGGTTGTTCTCTGCCTTTATTTTTTTATTCCTACAGTCATCATCACTTACTGAAGTATTGTTTCATTAAGCTTTTACGTGTGTGTGTGTATACTTTTGTTTATACATTGATATATGATATAAAATGTATTTTTATAATGGATTAGAGTCAAAAAAGTTTGAAAGCCACTGAAAACTACTTATAAGGTAGTTTTGAGACTACCTATTGCCTTTTGACCTTGTAAGGAGGGCAATTTGAAAGTTTCTCCAAGTCTAAGGTATGTGAGGTGAGGTTAGGACAGTCCCACTATAGAATAATTAAATATATGATAGATAAACATATCAAAGTTGATTTCCTCATGTGACTTCTGGGAACTATGCTTATTATTTTTAAGCTCACTGTCCCTGCCTGTATTAGGCCCCTGATGTGTTCTACCTGAGTCCCTGTCCCTCTGCCACCCATCACAGTAGACTGGGGGCCCCTCAAACGAGGAGCCCAAGGCAGTGGAGTCAGTCACGGTCAAGTGTTGTGTCTGCCTTTGCCCAGCTAGCCTGGCCCCTCTGCTGTCATCCCCACTGTGTTCTACATGTTGTCACACCTGTGGCATGTCTCAGAATGACTGGCATCAATCAGGATGGTGGTACCCACTTTAAAAAATCCCATCCAATATTCTTGCCCAGCAGAACAATTACTGATTCAGAAGACAGATGTCTTCAGAACTTTTGAATTTTATATTCTTACGTTTACACCTGGCACATTTCACAGACAGATGGCCTGGGAATTACTCTCGCCTAGGTTTTCCACAGAACCTCTCTGTGAATCACCATTTCTTATTGATTGATTGATTGATTGATTGAAGTGCAGTCAGTTTACAATGTGTCAATTTCTGGTGTACAGCATAATGTTTCAGTCATACATATACACACATATATATTTGTTTTCATATTCTTTCTCATTATGGGTCACTACAAGATACTGAATATAGTTCCCTGTGCTGTACAGAAGAAACCTGTTTATCTATTTTATATGTAATAGCTAGTACCAGCAAATCTTGAGCTCCCAATTTGTCCCTTCCCACTCCCCCCCCCCCCCCGGTAACCATAAGTTCTTTTTCTATGTCTGTGGGTCTGTCTCTGTTTTGTAAATAAATTCATTTGTCACCATTCTAATCTTAGCAATTTACAGTAATGAGCCCTGAGCTGACACCCAGGGTGGGTGAGACAGAAGCAATGTTCAATCCACAGCGAGTGGCAAAAAGTCCTTGAGGGATACATTCTCCGCATTCTGAAAGCATCTTAATGATCCTAAGTGCTTTGGATGTTTAGAGGAAGTTCAAAGGCACTGAATCAATTGTACATCATTTAAAAAATACAATACATAAAACTTGGGAGCTGAAGGCATGGTATTTTTTTTTTCCTGCAAAGACTGAGGAGGTGGCTGGATAGAAGTGTGTTGAAGTCATGCTTTCGTTTCCTGGAAGCACAGGGGCAACGTGTGTTTCCTTATGTGCTGATGGTTGGCTGCCATAGGCACGAGGGTTAAGAGTAAGTGCATCTGGGCATGCTTAGGAATCAGAGAAAATCCCAATCTATTATTTTTCCAAATGTCTTGCATTCAGCAAAACTCCAAACGTCTTTAGCTGAACACTACTTCATGTTTTGTTTTAAAATTGATTCATAGACAGGAGGGTATGAAATCAACATGATTCCAAAACCATTTACACTTTTACAATAAAGGTAGTTGGATAACCTTGGAACTGTGTCTTTTTTCAAAAAAAAAAAATCTTCTTTTGTGATAATGAGAATAAAAATTTATAATCATTAGAACATATGCATTATTATCACGTAGGCAGAAACACTTGGTTCAGGTCAATTTCTTAAGATAAGAATACGAGCCAATAATTTGATGAATTGCTTTTTCCTTTCTCTTAGTGTGGCTTCATTACCGAATGGAGTAGAGAGGATTCTAGTGCCGGGAAACTCCAGCCGGCTAGTTTTTCCATCCACAGCTGTTTTTCTCCGGTACCCATGGAAGTCACCTGAGCATCTGCAAAATGGAGGGGACATGGCCACTGGCTTCAGACAGCGCTGGTTTTGAATCCTGGCCTTACTGCTGATTGGTTGAATGGCCCCGGGGCAAACCACTTCCCCTCCTTAAGGTCTACTTTCCCCACTTGTGGAAAGAGCACCGTACTGTTCCTGGCTGCGTCCTTGTCAGAATTAAATGTTTAGTACATGCGAAATGCCTAATCCAGGGCCTGCGAGGAGCAGAGACTCAGTGGATAGCAGTGATGGGCTGAGAGATGCAGCCAGATCCTTCTCCTCAGTCGAGGGTGCAGAGATCAAGGCAGAAGGTGCCCTCCTCACCTGGGGTGCTGCTGTCTGTTCTCTGACTTGCCACCACTGCCCTGTTTGCTGGTCCTGCAGTGTTGTCACCATGCTCTTTAGATGTCAGACATGACTAAAGCCTGTTCAGAGTCAACAGTGACCCCTCGATGACCACACAACAGCGCTGCCCTCTCTGAAGCTCCTGATCAGAATCTCCCACCTGCCGTCTTTGCCTGGCTGTGCCTTTTGCACGGCCACCAGCCTGGCCTTGCCGGTGACAGTCTTTCCCTCCCTGTGCAGAGGGCGGAGCCAGTCCCCAGAGAGGGAAGGCAATCCTCAGTATAAAATACATCCCCCTCTCTTTTTATACTGGGTCAGCGACCGAAGTGTTATAAGAATAATGAAGGTGTGGAGGCCAGAATTTCAACTAGGTCTGTGTAGCAGACAGACTGGAGACTGGATGTAGAAGACTCTCTGGCCCACCAGGGGATCAGCCTTTGATCACCAATCTGGCTTTCCTTCCCTTGTCAAGAGACCAGCCCTAAGGGAGAGGCCATTCCTGTGACATGAGACGATGTGGTACGGTACGCTCTGTCAAGCCTCCTCATCCACAGGTTCCATATATGTGACCATGCCTACTTGCTAAAATTTACTTGTGATTTCATATCAATATCCCTTATCCTTTCATGGGCATTCACAGTTGTATACAGAGGGAAAACAGTTTGAGTCCCCCCTCAAGGATAAGTTTCCAGCTGAGGTCCAACAAGGCGTCACCCCTTGGTTCTGGTTCTCGTCTCGCTCTCATACAGAAGGGATCAGGGGATGGAGATGCGAGGGGGCCGGTGCAGGGCAGCACCAGCGGCTCTGGCTCTGGGGCCACTGGGCCAGTTAGCGGAGCGACTGTGGGCAAGCCGCCCAGCACGTCAGAGCCTCACTTTCTCTTTTGAAAAATAAAGAAGTTAGAATCTACCAATTTGAGTTTTTTTTTTTTAGGATTTAAGATTACGATCTATATTTATTCACAGACCAATACATTTCTTGGGAGCTATGGTTCTGTATTCGCTAACTCACTTATTCAGTGTATCTAGAGACTTAATGGAACATAACCGCCATGAATAATGAGACTCAACTGTTATATGTATAGTGTGTGTGTGTGTGTGTGTGTGTGTGTGTGTATCTCAGTGGAAGAGCTGACAAGCAGTAACAACCAGCCCTTGGCTTCAGTTCCATTTCCATCAGTAGGCTCCCCTGATGTGGGAACTGAGACAAGCTATTGACCTCTGTGCCTCATTGCTCCCTAGGAGCTAAGGTTAGGGCCAAGGTGTCTGCCCTCCTGGTAACAAGAGATTGTTGCGGGAATAAAATGCATGTAACAGACGAGAACGTCCTTAGTGACCGTGCAGCATTCTAACAATAGAAGGCGGTATTCTTACCCGGCTCCTCAGGCCACAGAAGCAACCAGAGGCTGGGTGCTTACTCTAGGGGCACTCTCGTCTACGGGGGACTGTTCTCACCTAGTGTTCTCTCGTTCATTGACTAATTCAGTCTCCTTACGAACTTGTATTGAACACTGAGTTGTGCCCAGGCCTATCTAAGGTGTTCAGGATACAAGTGAATGAGCAAATCCATCTCTCAAGATGCTCACTGAGGAAGGAGACAGACATGCCTATGGATTCTAGGCTGTGGCACCTCATGCTTCCATTCTTCCCCCAGACCCAATTCTTCGTATGGCCCTGGGTCTTCCCCTGACTGTGGGACTCTCCCATATTCATGCCAGCTGTGTATTTATATGTCCACTTGTGTGTGTGCATGTGTGAAAGGGTGTGAGTGGGCCCAGGGGTATAAATGGGCACGCACAATACTCTGGTCCTTTCATCAAGTGCAATCTGACATCTATCAAAATTCCTCTTTCACTACTATGCATTCCCTGGGAGTCTCATGGAATGTGTGGTCCCTTCTCTGGAATCTTTGTCACATTCCTTCACACTACAGCTGCCCACATGCGGAAGTTCACACGTGTCCTCACGATGATTCCTGAGCGTTCGGTGCATCAGCTGAACAAACTCATGCACTTCAGATGTGCTCTGTGCGAGGCATGTTGGGTTATTTTTGTATCCAAAGCCCAGAGGATTGAACCTACTGACATGATTCCCTTTTCTGGGAACATGGGATAATATGATATCATTATTTACCTAGCAACTTCAGCTCTCTGATCTTATGTGAAAGCAATTCTCAGACAACATTTGTGTATATGAGTCAAAAGTTGTTTTAAAGTTTTATAATATTGCAACTGCCCATTCACATTGTCTTGATGATGTCTGTAAAATAGAAAAATTACAGACTTCCTTGGAAATGGCTTTGACACAAGATTTGAGTAGACATAGTAGCTGTCTTAAGAGAGCTGCAAGGAAACAGTAATCATATGAGCCAAACCCTTTCCTCCTACAGAGAGGGTCTGGAGCGATGAAATGGCTCTCCTAATTTTTGGACAGTTTGTATGAAAATATAATGTGGTCAATTAGTATAAACTATACTTCACATCTCTTCCCTCATCTTTCTTCTCTTTGGTTTCTCCCTCATTGACTCACCTTGACACTCATTCGTTTACTCTCTCATGCACTCATTTATTACTGAGAATGGATTAGAAGCCTACAGTGTTCAAGGCACTGTCAGAATGAGAGCTGCTTCCCTGGAACATGTCCATTTGGGGTTAATGAGGTGGGTATCCTGACATGGAGCATTTTCTGGGTGGTTTTCAGTATTACACGACCACGAAATTCTAGCAGACTCATTCACTTTTATTTAAAGATTCCAAATATTTCCCTCCCAGTCTGTAAAAGGTAAAAGTTCTTAGCCAAAGTGAGGTTGAGGTTTATGCTCTAATATTTGCTCAGTTTAAGATGTCCTTCTTGGCTTCTGGCAGGAGAGTGGGAAAGTTAAGGGCGTGGGATCTTAGGTCAGACTGCCTGGACCCAAACTCTGCAGGGCCACTTTCTATCTGTACAATTTTAGGTAAGTTACTTAACTCTTTTACATTTTGATTTTACTGTCTATAAAACGAGAAAGATGATATCTACCTAACAGGGCTCTTCTGGGTATTAAATACAAGGTCCCATAAAGCACACAGTACAGCACTGAAACCATGTTAACCGTATTAAATTCTTAATAGACGTCAGTTACTGCTGCTGTCATATAATGGAACCAGTTTCTTTGATTCTTGGATTGATTTGCTAGCACATTTATATTTCCACTAATAGGGCACATGGTGTTTGTTTGCATAATCCAGGGCCCATGAGCTAATTATTCCTAAAGCTGAAAATGCCAGGATGGGGCTATGAAATCAATCAGCCCCACTTCCCACCAGCGAGGGCCGGGAGGGCTAACTCTTGTGGCTGTAGCTCTAGGAACACATGACTAAATGACAGAATCTGTGGCAGTGAGATGCAAACATGAGAACTAAATCTGGTGGAAATTTCACTCATATTCTTATACTAACGAATATGTTGATGGTTTTTGCAAACTTAGCTTTGATCAGAATCATTTGGGAGATTTGTAATAATATAGAATTCTCAGCTCCATTTAGGACCTAATAAATTAGAATTTCCCAGAATTTCTATTTTTAAAAAATTCACTCTCTTTGGTCATTTGTATGTAGTTAGCCTGACACCGTCACATGAGACGCATTGGTGAACACCGTGGTCAGTGGTTGGTACCTAAGTACTGTTATTAGGTAGACATTCTGAACCAGGGAGAAGAGGTAATTCACACCTTAGTTTGCTCTTCGTTGAAGGCATCGCAGGGCCCATGTGCCCTCACTTCTGAAGCTGGTGACATCAGGGGACTTAGAGGAAAGACATACACCGAAGAGCTATTGTAATTCGTGTGAATAGCCATCGTTCTCTGTGAAACTCTTGGAATTTCATCATAGAGCTGAAAAGAGGTCTCATCTCTTACCTTTTAAAAACAGTTCCTGGTTTAACATGTAAAAGCTCTAGCAAATATTGTGACTCATGGTTATAACATCTGACTTGACCAAAAAAAAAAAAAAAAAAAAAAAAAAGAAACAAAAAAACTAGGTAGTTGAAGAACAGAAATAAAAATTTGGAACAACAGCCAGACCCCCACTGCTTCAAGGAAACAGCTTGTCTGAAGGTTTGAGACACCACCTTTTGTAACCGAGGACGTGGCCCTATCTGCGTGGGCTTCTGGAAAGCTCAGAGCCAAGTTTACGGCTCACGTTTCACAAGCACAGTTTAGGATTCTTCTGCCAGGCGTTTTACATTCTCGTCTCACTACGGACTCTTCACAGCCCTTTCCTGCTCTTTTTTACCTTTCGCCATTATTTCCTCCGTGATCTATTTTTTATCCTCTGGTTCGAACGTATGGTACAAAGCTTATAAAATCAGTTTGGGAACAAGTTAGGATTTGAACATATAGACAGCCATATGGTAGGCAATTGGCAATAAGATATTATTCCTGCCCTAATTTACACACCTCAGTAGCCAGAGAGTCATCGAAACACATAAAACAAAGGACAATGCCGTTTTCTAAGTGCTGTCGAGGCGGTGTGGACACAGCGGCACGGGGCGCACCGTGGAGGAGGCAGCGTCCCTGATTGGCTTGGCAGCACTCACTCTGTGCTTGCTACGTGCCCGCAGTTCTCTGGGGCCCTAAATATACAAACTCCCTTAGCCCCGAGGCATTCAGGTCCTGGGAGGCAAATAACTGTACCATAGCATGACTCATTCTAAAGCTGAGTGTGTATAAAATGCTGTGAAAACACAGATGAGGGGCAATTAATTATATCTGGGAGAAGAAATCTCAAGGAGAGAGAGTTAGGGAGAGGTGATGACATTTCAGCTTGATCTCGTGCATAACAAATGACTTCCTATAAGGTATTTTCCACCTGTTTTGAATTAACTAAAATGATTAGGACTTAGAATTTATAAAGGTCATCTCTACCAGAATGGGAAGAGTGGATCATTCTTGTAAAAATAACCGTTTGAAAAGCATCCGCCTCATTTTGGATGGCCACCAGAGTGAATTAATGCTAAAGTTTACAAGAAAGGTTTTTTGAAATTGAAACGTGGATAAAATGATCAGAGCTTTGATAAGAGTGCTAATAAATTCTTATATATAATTCCTTATATACAGAATAATTCAAATCGTAATTCCAGCTTCCTACAATACCACATTGTCTCTTAGTGTGTGCTTGATCGATCTGAGTCTAACTTTAGGGAGAAACCACTGACTTGGGAGAGAAGCAGACATGTTGCTAGAAATAATGCTATATGTTTTCCAGATCTACTTTATTTTCCTTCAGGTCCACTGTTGAACACTGTTTCCCATTACCCTTACTGATATCTGCCACTTCCAGAACTGGGCGATAAAAATCTCTTATGCTTAAACTGTTCTCTGACTTTTCCTTCCACGGGGGACACGTGTTGAGGACAATGGTATCAAGAGATGGAAAGAGCTTGAGTTGCTGGGGCACACTTAGACAAGGGCGCCCTAGGAATGCTGTCTAATTAGGAGCCTAGTATTTTTACACATTGTGCAAGGTCCCTGAAATTTGGGATTGTTTGTTACAGCAGCTACTCTACTTAGTACATCCTCCAATGAAATGATGCAAACACTTTTGCTTTTATATTTGCCTCCTTCAGCTGCCCCATCCATCCTTGTAATCATACAACACATGATGGTTAATTCAATAACCGCTTACAGAATCTATGAACTAAAGGTCTTCAGCCCTTGAACAAGGTTGGTATTGAAACTTCCATCTACCAGGTATGCACCTAATAGGTCATGAAAATAAGGCGACCATGCAGTCCTCAGAGGAGCTACAGTACATTGGCTGTGATTCCTGTAACGCTCGTATGGGGCGCCTCAGAGCAGGTCCCTCATGTCAGACCGAGGACACAGACACGGGACATGAGGGGAGCTGGCTCTGCTGTCGTGGTATGAAGATCTTCGGAAGAGGCCACCTAGCATGGAAGGCCTGAGTCAGGTCACCTGGCCTGGATTTGTTGGGCCGAGCAGTAGGGTTTTAAAAGAGCGGTTCCCAGTGGTGGGTTCCGAAATTACTTCTATGGCATTCAAATGTATCTGAATGAACCAGTAGTCAATTGAGAATATTTCATAAGCATTTCCTGCAAGTCCACTAGGCGCTGCCCTGGTTATTGAGATTAAGACAGGTTTAACCCCTGCTCTAAGGAATCTTACAACCTGGGAGGGGAAACACACATTCAAAATACAGTGATGGGGGTCTCATGGGGACAGACAGGGTAAGTTGCATTTATTTTCAGCATTTCCTCCTCTTTCTGGACAAAAAGATACGATTATACTTCTGGTCTTTTTTAATTATTTAATTTCTTTATTTGGGGATGGTTAACTAGGTTTATTTATTTTAATGGTGGTACCAGGGATTGAACCCAAGATCTCATGCACGCTAAGTGCACACTCTACCACTGAGCTCTACCCTTCCCCCTTCCTTCTGTTTTTTTTTTTTTTCTAAGCCAATGCAACACCAAAAAGAATGTCTGTATGTGAAGATGAAATTCAGTTATTAAGGTCCCTAAGTTTGCTCTTCTCCTTGCTCACAATGGGTGTGTTGTGGGTAGAGAACTGGGAGAGAGTGGAGGAGATATTTTTGGATTAAATATGCTGATTGATTTTAACGCACCTGTGAATAGGCAGCCATGTGTCTTTATGCAGGCAGCCACGCATATGTGAGAATTTTCTTTTCCATTCCTCTCAGTACGTTGTTGGTGGTGAAGGTCTTGCTAATTTCTTAGTTAGCGCCTTAACAAAGTGTCAAATAGTGAATTATTGAACCTGCAAGTATGCCTGGTTCCCTTGCATTCAAATTCCCATCACTCACGTTGCTGAGGTGGGTTTCCCCAGGCTCATCTCACTGTCCCTGAACTTCAGGAGCGCCCATTGCTTGCTGAATTATATCCACCTCCCTGGTAGCATTCCAGTGTCCTCCCCGCCTGCCCCACGTAGATTACTGACATCATCGATGGTGCCCCTCTTGTCTTCAGCACAGGCCCCAAATCCTGAATGATCTCTCAGTCCCACAGACCCCTCAACACTCTTCCTTACTACTACTTCTTCACAGTGTCCCCGAGGCTGTCCCGGGACTCCTTAGCAGCTTGCTTCCTGAGCTCCAGCTGTCCTGCAGAAATGCTCATTGTCAGGGGTAGGAGCTGAAGGGTCCGGTGGCTGAGCTCAGCGCTCACCAATTGGACGTTCCTGCAGTGGTGTCCTGGGGACATCTGTGCATCTTAACAGATGGACAGGGGGACCCACTCAGTTCCACCCTGTCTGACCCTCCTGGGAGGGTCTCTGACAGTTCCTCAAAGTCAACGTCTTCTGATCCGCTGTCTTCAGAAGAATGAGTGTGGAGGGATGGAGACTGAGCCAAGGATGCCTAAGGATTCAGGACCTGGAAGTCTAGCATCTTCCCTGGGCCCACCTCAGCTTCGTCCGGAAATTATAAGATGTGAAATTCCAAGTCCACAGCAGACCAAGCAGAGCAGAATTTCCAGGCAAACGGGGTTGAGCTCAGACATCTGCCTTCTGTGTCGGTGGCTGAGGTCTGAGAGCCATTCAACACAGATGGGCAGACAGCCTGTGAGAAAACCCCGGTATCAGTGGTTACCACCACAATCAAAATATGGGTTTATTGGCTTGTACATCTTTGTTCACATTGGTTTTCGGTCTCCCAGCTGCCATGTGTATAGCAGAAAAGTGGGGTCCAAGAAGTGGTGGAGTGAAGGCAGATCAGGACTCCGCTTCCCTGTGGGTGCAAGTCCTTGACAATCACAAGGAACGGAATACAGTATTATTCAGAGGGGTAAGAAATTAGCCACCCTATCCACTCACAATTTTCTTGAACACGGGGTGCTGGGCAGGCAAAGCTAAAACATCCACAGCCCCACGATGCCTCCTACTTCTTTTCTCCCACCTCATTCCTGTTCTACTTCTAGAACATTCCCTCATCTCTAAATCTTGGCAACATTGCTGTAACCAGTGGTGAGATATTGGAAGAATATAAAGGAACATACAATTATATTTATTTATTGTTGCTTTTTAAGTTTTTATTTTTGCATGTGTTTTGTAAGGCATAATGGTATATAGTGGAACACATATGTTTTTACATGATAATCCATACATTCACATAATACGCATGCTCACTTTAACTGATTGTCTGCACCTTCAGAAAACTTTACTACCAACTCTTTTGACAAGGCAGCAACCTGATCTTCTAAGCTTTAGCCAACCACTGGCTCCTCTTTCCCAACGATTCTCCGAGGCCTGGGAATTCCGTTCTCTGGACTCTCCCAGGGCTTCAGTGACTTTCCTTTTGATGCTCGTCCAGTGGAACCAGCATTGCTATTTGACATTTTGAATTTTTCATTTCAGTGTGTGACCTCGTAGGGTGTCGTTTTGAAGTAACCAAATCCTGATTTCAGTCTAGTAAGTTTCACCCTTGCCTGTTTCTCCACCAAGGTCACAGCCAATTAGATGCTCTGTATTCCCATGATATACCAGACAATTAAAGCTGATCCTCCATTAAACGTCCATACTCGTCTACCTATGGCTTCGCTCAAATTATTTTGTGTGACATTATGAATTTGAGATACAAAATGTTTACACTTTCAGCTTTTTGAACCTCTACCAATTAAATATAGCAGAACATCCAGTTATTATTAAGTGGCAAATTCCTGCCTATATGTACAAAGTGCACTGTGTAAATGTGCAAGGCAGAGTCATTTAATTTCTTTCCAGGTTGGGCTCTTTTTGGTTCAAGGATCTTTTTTTTTTTTAATAATAGATCTAAATTTATACCAGTTGGTTACTATTTCCAGGACAGCCTTGTCACCGACATAAATCATCTCATTTCAGCAGCTACAGTAAGTAATTGGGCCCCTGAGACATTGTTTTCCATCTTCTCTGCAGAGGACTCCCTGCAACCTCTGGGTTCTCCCCTGGGTGTGCAGGGTGATGGCGCTGTTGCCTCTGGCCTTTTCATTTATTATTTGTTTCATTCATTGCAGGACTCAGAACAAATTGCAATTGGCAAAAAATGGAGAGAGAGTCTGTGGAATGATAATGTCCAAAGTCCTCATGATTACCAGAAACTGCGGGGCGAGCAGACAGGGAAAAAGAACAAGAAAAAAATAGTTTGAAATATTTCGCATCATAATACTTCACACAAAACACTTGTAACATAGTGAATTTTCAGGTCTCCATAACAGGAAGCTGGTTTAATAAAGCTTTTTGTTTTGTTTTGTTTTGTTTTTGTAAGTCAAACGTAGCCTCGATTGCTCCAAGGCCAGGGGAGGGCTGGGTCTAGACCAGGACCTCTGACCGGAGGAGGTTGCCAGACCTGCAGTCTTGCCTCCCTGGGGCTAAGCTTCTCCCAAGTCTCGGTTTTTCTGGTAGTAAACATCTAAGGATTGATTACTTTTCCCGGTGTCCCTGGAGTATCAAAAGGTCAGCTCTCTACTAGGTTATAATAAAGGTTTCTCTTTGGTTTCTGGTAAGTGAAATACTTTCCAGCTTTTGCACAAAGATTAATTTGCCTCAATAGAACTGAATTACAATTCAGTAGCTATTATCATTCAACTTTCATCTTGGACCAATTCTTCTAAAAACAAGGAGCTTTTAAATTGTATGATCCTGATTGATAGCAAGTAAGATTTTACTCAAAAGGAGCCTCAAATATATAAGGTATCTATCTGGTCCAGTGGCCAAAATAGAATAAATGCTTCATAATAGTGTCTTTCCTGTCTTTTGTTTTATATATATTTATTCTGTCTTCCAGAATTTTAGAGTTTGAATAGGTCTTAGAGGTCATATAGTCCAATGGTGTGTGATTTTGGGCACAATAATAATACTATTATTATTCATATTCTTCAGATGAGGAAACTGACATCTAGAAAGGTGAGATAATTTACACAATTATCCAGCCTTTTAGGTCACATTTAAACTCATGCTACCCATTTGAAAGTATTAGTCACCTATTGCTGTGTAACAAATCAACCCCAAAATTAGACACTTAAGAGAAAAATCATGACTTATTTTCTTGCAGAATATCTGTGGGTCAGGAATTCAAGAGTGTCTCGACTGGGCAGTTCTCACTCAGGGCTTCTCGTGAAGCTGTAATCAGATGTTGACTGAGGTGCAGTTGTCTGAAGGCTTGACTGGGGCTGGAAGATTCACTTCTAAGGAAGCTTACTCATATGCCTGACAATTGGTGCTGGCTTCTCCCAGGGGTCTTTTGCTAGTCTCCATGTGGATCTCTCCAAGGGCTTTTGAGTGTCCTTCCAGTATGCTGGCTGGCTTCTCCTATAACATGTGATTCAAAGATCAAGGCTGAAGTAGAAATACCTCTCATGATCTAGCCTCAGAGGTAACATACTGTTACTCCCACCACCTTCCATTGGTCACACAACCAACTCTAATTCAATGTGTGAAGGACTGTGCAGGGGTGTAAATACCAGGGGTGTGAGGAATGGATCATCATGGGCCATCTTGTAGGCTGGTGCCATAGCAAACCATTACTTCCTCCCTTTTTTTTCCAAAGCCCCTTCCAACTCTAGTCTATCACTCTTAGTCTATGTTGGCCCATCATAGATACTCAATAAATATTAGCCTTTCTAATGAACTCAATAAATACTTGGACTTAGGAGTGTGAAGAAACCCAATATTTCAAGATGTTGCTAGAGGAATTATGTAACTTGGGTCTTCACCAATGTCTCACTTTTTCTATCTGCTTTTCCTTTTTAGGAGCTGCTGGCCTACCTTCCCTACAAACCCATAATCCAGTGATTGTGTTGGGAGCCTCACAGCTGAGGCTGCTCTATCTGACCCATCCAGAGACATAAGAATAAGTTTAGCAGGTGGGTGCTTCTCAGTGGATTGGGATCTCCTCCTTGCTGTTGTGCCTGGGAGAGCGCCTACAGTCACTTCTGGTCCTAGAGACAGCCATGAAACAGATTTCTTAGCTGCTCCATTTCAGAACCAACCACAAGTCAATTCTTTAATGCATAATGTGCTATAAATATCGCCATGCATTAATAATGCTGATTGGTGGAGATATATATATATATGGCATTTTGAAAACGTTTCTTTGGGGAAAGGTCCATTTTACTATCTCATCTCTAACTTACTAATATTCTTCATCTTCTATATCATTGAAGATAAACCACTGAAACACTAGATAGGACAGGAACTCTGTCTTTGCAGAAATAACGTCTGGTGTGATGTTTAAAAACACAACGCTCTTTCAAATCCCTGCTCCTTTCTTGTTCCAAGGACGTCATTATCAATACTAACATAAATTTTTCATTGCTGGAGCCATTACAATATACAGGGAATAGATTTTTCAATTTTTCAAGTTCCACTGAGTATATTAGCAAAATTATCTGTCTGTCAGCAGGCGTGTGGTGACGCCAGTAGCATCTCTGATTGTGATTGTTCTAAATCTTTTTATTTTTACGGGTCTTCAGGAGCGGAAAGGCCAAGGATTTATTTGAAAACCCTCCTCCTCACCCATTCCTTTTGATCGCTCTCTCTTGTATCTTTTATTCTCTTGTCTGAGTCTTTAAAAGGATAAATACTAAAAGCAATCAAAGAGAAAGGATATGCATATTTCATTGATAAAATTATGAGCTTTTAAAAATCATGCTTTAAGGAGCTTTATTCTATTAGTTATTTTTAATACCTGTATAAGTTAGGGCAGAGACTTTATTAAGAAGAAGATTCTTGACCCAGGCAGATTTTACTGTACCTTAGAGGTAGACTCCGAGTGGAGCCAGATTCTAGCACTCAGTTTAGTGACTGGTCCAGACTTGTACACAGATGACCTATGGCAGCTTGAACTTTCAACCCCTTTGGAATCTTCATGAACTACAAATGGTGTGCATGCCTTTAGAATACATTTTAGATTTCAGTGTGGGGCCATTTGCAAGAAGAACTTAAGAAATGGCCCTGGTGGGAGGAGCAGGCTAGAATATAGCAAGAATTCTTAACTGGAAAGGTGACGTTTCTCAGGCCAGGTAATAATATGATGGGATCATAGAATGGTAGATTTAGGAGGGAGCATCAAGCTCTGCTTTGAGTTCCTCTTCTAATAGAATGGGGAGAGGAAATGTGCACAGCCCGATGTCACGTGGCTAAACAGTGGTGAGTGGCTCTTGAATTAGCACGTCCTGATTTTTGTCAGGGACTTTTCCCAATATGTTGCCTTACCTCAGCACAAAAAGATGATATTAATTTTCTATAGAATTTGCTTTTTTTAAATTTAGATCATTCGGGGGTAGAGAGTAAATAATAGGTTTTTTTGGTTTGCCTTCTTGACAGAGCTGGTTCAAGTAACTAACTGCATAGATCGAGTTCAACAGCGCTTCTGTGTTGCTGTGTGTTGTTTCTATCCACCCTCTGAGCTAGATTTGCAGCGTAATGCCAGTGACACTTCAGCACTTCATCACTGCATCATCACACAGACCACTTTGCCAATGGATCTGAGCCATTAACATTGGTATTAGTTTCTTATTGTTGGGTGAATAAATTACCACAAATATAGTAGCCCCCCCCCCAAAAAAAAAACACAACACAAATTTATTCAGGAAGTCAGAAATCTGACAATAGGTCTTACGTGGCTGAAAACAAGGAAGGTGTTAGCAGGACTGGTCCTTTCTGGAGACTCTAGGAGGAATCCCCTTGTTTCCCTTTTGACCTTCTAAAGGTTGCCTGCCTACCCTGGTTGTGGCCTCCTTCCAGCGATGACATCACTCAGACCTCTGCTTCTAGCCCATCTCCTTCTCTGACTCTGAAACTCCCGCCTCCCTCATGTAAGAACCTTGGTGACTACATGGGTCCTCTCTGGATAATCCGGGATTATTTCCCAATCTCAAGACCCTTAGTCACTACATAGTCACTTCTGTATAGCACAGGGAACTCTATTCAATATCATGTAATGACCTTTAATGAAAAAGAATATGAAATTGAATATATGTGTGTATGTATGCATGACTGGGACATGGTGCTGCTGTACACCAGAAACTGACACATTATAACTGACTATACTTCAATTCAGAAAAAAAAAAGACCCTTAGTCACATGTGCAGAGTCTGTTTTGCCATATAAGGTAACAAATTCACAGGTTCTGGAGATTAGAATGTGGACATCTTTGGGTGGGGGTGGGGCATTACTCTATCACAACATCTAAGTTTGATATTCAGTAAAAAGAAATTGACTATGATGGTGGGGGCCTTGGGAAGAGTCCGAAGACTGAGTCTGATTTAGAACACATCAGCTGGGTGACCTTGGGCAATTTCTTTAAACCTGAGCCTTAGTTTCTTCATCTGCAGATGAAAACATAAAAATAAGAGCCAGAATGTATGATGTGATCAGTATATTCGTTCAGTCATGATTCTTTACAAAACATTACTGTGCACCTACCTCATGTGAGGAAGAGGGCTGGGTGCTGAGGGTGATGAGCCGGTGCTGACCCGGGACCTGTCTTGGGAACCTGCAGCCTGGGGGAGAAGACAGTTCTTCGTCACTTTCGCCATCACACGAAGCATCGTTGAACTTCAAATAAGACAACGTTCTGCTGTAGAGGGACTTGTGGGAGCACAGCTTATAATGAAGCGTGCGATCTACAGGGGGCCTTGGGGAAGACTCTCCTGAGGAAATGACTCCTCAGTTGAGATCTGGAGACCACGTAGGAGTTAGGGAGCAGAGAGGGGAGGGAAGTGCACGGCAGGCAGAGGGACCAGCAGGAGCAAAGGGAGAAGGGAGGAGGCTGTGTGCAAAGGACCAGAAGGAGGTAGCTGGGATGGAGTGGGAAGAGGAAATGCACACCACACACTGAGTCAAGCTCCTGCTTATTTAGACAAGTGGCCTCAGGCAAGTCACTTAACTCTGCCAAGCCTCAGTTCCTTCATTGGTGAGTTAGAAATAATAACTTTATCTCTTAGGGAGAGTGCAGATTAGATAAGAAAATGCACCGAATCTCTGTGCATACTGCACAAGACTCTCAGCAATTTTCCTAATCATTAACTCCTTTATCCTTGCATTAATAGTATGATGGAATATTATTAACCCTATTTGATAGATGAAAAAACTGAGGCAGAAAATATACAATAACTTGCGCAGGGTCATACAATTTGCAAGCGGCAGAGCAGAGACTTGAGCTGAGGTCCGTCTGCCTGCTCGGAGCTGGTGTTCTCCACAACCGAGCCACTTGCCCCAGACGGGGGCTTCGGGGATAATATAGGCATTTTGCAAAATAAACCTAAATCCATAAATAAAAGGCTTGTGATTATTCATATTAACCTCCTAACTATTACTTTTCCTTCTATTATTACATTATAACAAAGAGAATATAGGCTGGCTGAAGTTGATCCATTTTATTTCTTCCCAAAATTTATTTTCTCTCTAAATAAATTCCCATCAAAGCTAAAGACAGCAGGAATAAGTTAAAGACACAAAGTGCATGTGTGTCTCATTGACTCTGAGGCCTCATTGTTTCAACCTGAGCTTATTTCTCAGGTAACAGTCAAGACAAAATAGCTTATTGTCTGTTATGCTCTCATATTCTGGTAATCAAGTGTTTGGACAATTGAATAATCTAGTAAATTTAGACAACAAAATAAACCATTTGAGGTTTACCTAATATCAAAGACTTAGAGTACAAAAATATATTTAACAACAAAACTCTGTGCTTAATTTTTCTTTAATAATTTCAAAGATGCTTCAGAACCATGCTGTTTCAGGACTCCAATCATCATGTCAATTACCGTTGCCCTGACAAAGTGCAGGCACGCTGCCTTCATAGTCATTTTCAGCCAGTAGAATGGCATATAATTGTCTCTTTCTGGAGACTGTCATAGATTAAAATTTGAATTTAATTTTGTGATTAAATTCTGTAAATTTAGAATAATGCAACGATTGTCTTGAAACAGTCTCCTTTTAATTTCATCATTAACGTGAAACAATAAAAAGGATTATGTCTTAAGTGGAAAATGCGTAATCCCCAAATGCTTTCCCAACCAAAACAAACAGATGCGGAAAGGCGGCGAGAGGGAGCTTCCATTTGTCAAGTTAGGGATTGTTTTATCAGGCATACAGTTGTCTGATGGTGGCGGAATACAGGTCTTTGGCAATTACGATGCCAAACAGGCATCCAAGGACAGAACTGTTGTCCTAAACACCCACAAAATGTGTACTTGGTTCTTGGTTGTTGTTTTAATATTGTCTGGCGTTTAAGAAGAGTCCAGCGCTAATCGACATGCCTTAGTTTCTGTGATTCTCGGTCTCTAATCCCTCCTACAGATTCAGGGCAAGAATTCAGCTGATGGAAACTATAGTTTGAGTCTTACTGTAAACATGTAGACTCTGAATCTCGGCTCCTTGGATAGCTGGGCCATTGAACAGCTAAGAAGGCACGGACAACTTGGAGCCCAGCTCCCAAAGCTGAAGCCCATAGCATATCGTATGCATTGACTGAAATCACGCAGTAAAATTCCTTTCTCTCTTAACAAGCTTCCTCCAGTCACAGAATTCCCTTTGCGATGCTGCAACCCCAATGTAGAGAGGAGAACATGTTCAGATATTGAAAAACCATAGGCCATTACCTACTTTATCACTCATATCAAAGACACTGAAAAGATAGCACATGTACAGTTGATGGATTATTCTCATCATGAAAGTCTGATGACCCCACTTGGGTTTTCAAACAAGGCATTTAATAACCACTGCCTTGTTAAAAGGTGGAAAATGATCTGGCTGGTGGCCTGATAGGACGAGGCTTTATTGATTTTACTGAGGCCCTTGACTTGGGAGATTACAGGCTTCTTAAGGGCAAACTTAAAAGGAAGCATGAAGATGGATGAGTAATTACCTGTGTGATGGATGTCATTCTGTAAACTTCAGGGCTGGGTAGCTTCCCCTTTGGGCATTCATTGATGGAGGAGGGAAAGACCACAGGCAAAGTCTCATCTCAGCTCCCTTTAGTCCCTTTGCATATGAATGAATTAGCTTTGTTCTGTTGGAAGTATTGGGTATAGATGATTTAAAAATGACAAACCTTTGTTTTTTTCATTTAAATGTTGGTTTATATGGAGTAATAGAAGGATTGTTCCAGATGCTAGAACAGCAAAATGATGCTTCAAATGTCACTGGAAAAACAAAAGAGAGAGAAGAAAGAAAGAACTTTGTGAATGCCTTAAGCTCCCACGGTCCCGTGGCCGCCTGGGCATGAGGCTCCCTGACACCTGGGCTTCCCAGTGGGCCAGGCTGAGCTTGAGACAACACCAGGGGAGATGGTGGGAAGGAGGTACTGAGTGGGAATCGGCGCTGAGGAGATGTGGAGGCTTCGTTGGGTGCCAGAGAGTCGGGGTCACGATGTAGCACTCTGAGCAGCAGGACAGGCGTGAGGGACCAGAGTGGGTGGCGCTCTGGATGCGCAGGCTTCTGTGCATGCATTGGAGATGGCTGCCTGAGAGACTGCGGAGTGGTGTCCTCAAGCCCATGTCCTTCGGCCCTTGCTGTCTTTGAATGGGTGCCACTAATTGTGACTTAACACGACTGTCCTCAGGGTGGAAAGGGAGTGGAGGACAAGGCTGTGTTCACTGGAAACCACTGGGCTGTTGAACCCGGGTGATGCCCCAAATTCCTTTAATGTTAAAACACTGAACTGAGCAATCCTTCTGAAGTAGGGAAAAGAGTAATTTTTTTTTTCATTTTTCAGTTTTATTAGGTAAAATTATAGTTTCATTGCACATATACAATATATTGCATGTAAATACATATATAAAATATACTGCATATATTTTTTTTAGTTTACAATATGTACTGATCATTGATCCTAAGAACAGCTTAGAGCTTTAACTTTTTAAACTTACATAGTTATCGAAGGAATAAAGCCAACTACAAAATAAGAATCAACAGAATGCGGTAATCCAATCACAAAGCGCAGTCAAATATGCTTACACATATTCAAGAAATCAATCATCTAAATTATAAATAATAAGTAGTTAATTTGTGTCTTTTTTTTTTAAGATTCCACATATAAGTGATATCATATGGCATTTTTCTTTCTTTTTCTGGCCCACTTCACTTAGAATGACAGTCTCCTGGACCATCTATGTTGCTGCAAATGGCATTATTTTATTCTTTTTTATGGCTGAGTATTATTCCATTGGCTTTATCCAGTCATCTGTTGATGGACATTTGGGTTGTTTCCACTTCCTGGCTATTGTAAATAGTGCTGCTATGAACACTGGGGTGCAGGTGTCTTTTTGAATTTATTTTTCTCTGGATATGTGTCCAGGAGTAGGATTGCTGGATCACATGGTAAGTCTCTTTTTAGTTTTTTAAGGAGCCTCCATACCGTCCTCCATAGTGGCTGCACCAATCTATGTTCCCTTCAGTAGTGTAGGAGGGTTCCCTTTTCTCCACACCCTCTCCAGCATTTGTCATTTGTAGACTTTTTAATGATGGCTGTATTGGCTGGTGTGAAGTGATATCCCATTGTAGTTTAGATCTGCCTTTCTCTGAAAACTAGCAATGCTGAGCATTTTTTTTGTGTGCCTATTGGCCATTTGTATGTATTTATTGGAATATTGCTTGTTTAGGTCTTCTGCCCACTTTTGGATTGGGTTGCTTGGTTTTTTGATAGTAAGGTATATGAGTTGTTTGTATATTTTGGAAATTAGTCCCTTGTTAGTTGCATCATTTGCAAATATTTTCTCCCATTCTGTAAGTTGTTTTTTCATTTTGTTTATGGTATCCTTAGCTGTGCAAAAACTTTTAAGTTTAATTAGATCTCATTTGTTTATTTTCACTTTTATTTCCATTACTCCAGGAGCTGGTTCAAAAAATATACTTCTATGATTTATGTTTGAGAGTGTTCTGCCTATATTTTCCTCTAGAAGTTTTACAGTATCTGGTCTTACATTTAAGTGTTTAATCCATTTTGAGTTTACTTTTGTATATGGCATCGGAGAATGTTTTAATTTTAGTCTGTGACAGGCAGCTGTCTAGTTTTCCCAGCACCACTTATTGAAGGGACTGTCTGTTCTCCATTGTATATTCTTGCCTCCTTTGTCATCGATTAGTTGACCACAAGTGTGTGGGTTTATTTCTGGACTTTCTGTCCTGTTCCATTGATCTATGTGTCTGTGTTTGTGCCAGTATCATATTGTTTTGATGACCGTAGCTTTGTAGTATAGTCTGAAGTCAGGGAGTGTGATTCCCCAAGCTCTGTTCTGCTTTTTCAAGATTGTTTTGACTATTTGGGGTATTTTGTGTTTCTCTACAAATTTTAACATTTTTTATTCCAGCTCTGTGAAGAATGTCATTGGTAATTTGATAGGGACTGCAGTGAATCTGTATATTGCCTTGGACAGTATGGCTATTTTAACAACATTGATTCTTCCAATCCAAGAACGTGGTGTATCTTTCCAGTTGTTTATGTCATTTTCAATTTTCTTCATCAGTGTCTTACAGTTTTTGGGGTGCAGGTCTTTTGCCTCCTTGGGTAGGTTTGTTCCTAGGTATTTTATTCTTTTTGGTGCAATGGTAAATGGCATCAATTTCTTAATTTCCCTTTCTGCTATTTCATTGTTACTGTGTAGAAATTCAACTCATTTCTGTATATTAACTTTGAATCCTGCAACTTTACCAAATTCATTGATGAGCTCTAGTAGTTTTCTAGTCACTTGTTTAGGGTTTTCTAAGTATAGTAGCATGTCATCTGCAAACAGTGACAGTTTTACTTCTTCCTTTCCAGTCTGGATTCCTTCTATTTCTTTTGCTTCTCTGATTGCTGTGTCTAGGACTTCCAAAACTATGTTGAATAAAAGTGGTGAGAGTGGGCATCCTTGTCTTGTTCCTGATCTTTTAGCTTTTCCCTGTTAAGTATGATGCTAGCTGTGGGTTTGTCATATATGGCCTTTATTTTGTTGACGTATGTTCTGTCTATGCCCACTTTCTGGAGAGTTTCTTTTAATCATAAATGAATTTTATCAAAAGCTTGGGAAAGGAGTTATTTTTACCTTATTTGTTGGATATAGTAGAAAGGTTGTAAACTTTGGAGTCAGACAGATGGGGTCTGGTTTTCAGTTCTGGCTTCGTACCCTGTCTAGGAGATCTTGGGCAAGTTTCTTAATTTCTCTGATCTCACCTTCCTCTCATTTATCTATCATCCATTTAGTCATTCATTTATCAAATATCTATTGAGCAAATACTATATATGAAGTGCTATGTAATAGAGATAAAGAATGATTTAAACATGATTATTGCTCGCAAAGAGATTCTAGTTTAATAGAGACAGTCACTTATGTAAGTAAATAAATAAATGCAATATTACTATAGGTGCTGCCATGTACTAGATAGATTACGTACTGGACAGAGCGAGGGCATGAAAAATGGAGCAACTGAATTTTCTGAACAGGGAATAGAACTGGAAACAATTCAGAGGTGGTAATGCTTAATTGAGTATAAAGGATGCTGAGCAGGGAGTGTGGCTGTCGAGGTGGGCGATGCCAAGTCGTGGAGTAGGCTGGAGTCATCAAGGTGCAGTGAGCAAACTCCTCATCGGGGTGTCTTTGTAGGGGATAAGGGGTATTTATGAACAGTTTGGGTGGGGGTGGGTGCAGGAGGGTAGGCATCTGCAAAAAAAGTTTTCCTTGGGTGATAGAGTATATGAATTTGTTGCAGAGATTCCTTCTGAGATTCCAGACTTTACTGGGAAGAAGAAAGTGTGGGCCTTATTTTTGATGTCTCTGTCCATTTTATTGATCTTGGGCACCTAAGTTTTTTCCTTTCTGTGGGCATCCCAAATGCATATAGTGTTCAAGTAATGTCTTGAGCTTCCTCTGTTAGGAGGAAGTGCTTAGCTGTTAGGGAGCACACCCTCCAAGGCCACAAATAAGAGGCTGTCCTCTGCAGTTATTTCTGTCGTAGGAGACACTGAATCCTCCTACTCATTCATAAAGGCAGAAAGTTTGCTCTATTTGCTGTTGTGATTCTGCTGGCTTCCATTCTGTGGGTTAAAGAACAAAGTTACTGTGTATAATACAGCAGGACAAGACACTCACTGAAGGTCTCACAGGAATAGATGAGTACTTAGCATCACCACAGCATGCACAAGCCTTAGAAGGGAGGAAATTCCTTGCTTGATTTCCTACTTGGAGACACAAGAGTGAACTCATGGAGATGAGGTGCTAAAAACACACATCAATTTCACCATTAAATAAACTAATCATTTTTGTACAAAGAAGAAGAGTAGACAGAGTAGCACTTGGGAGAATGGTCTTCCAAGTGTTGCAATGACTATATTGCAATTATATTCCAGTGGTGTGATACTATACATCAGAGGGATACTGGGAGATTATATTTCTAAGTGAGGAAGTACTCAATGACTAGAATACATTTTTCATTATATGGATTTTTATATATTTGTGTAAATTGGCTTTTTTCCAGAGAAAAAATTAATATATAGGGGATTTCACTTTGTCAGAAGCAATCTATAGTGAAGTGTTGTTATAAATACTGGAAGTGTGTGAAGGGTATTTGAATTGTTTTTCTCTTCTTCTCTCTTATAAATGTTATAAAATATTATACTACCACAGGTTAACCTATTTTGGAATAGTAAACTGCCAGAAATTTCTTGATGTCAAAGAAGAGGGATATCAAAGACCAATTTAATGTATGTTTTTGATTTTCATTATTTCTCTTATTTTAAGCCCACAGCTCATTTCTCGACTTAGAACTTTGAATCTAGTATATCCATGACCTCTTTCTGAATTGTTAATATCTGTAGGGTAGAATTGATTGGCTGTGTTTCACCCCAGGAAATGAATTCTCTGCAATGGGTTGTTTCATGTTCTGCTGCTGTGGAAATAATGCAGACTGTTGAAAGGCAGATCCAATACTCCAAATGTGCTCATGAGCACTAGTCCATTTGGGAGGGCAGCTGTCTAACGAAGATGTTTGGGGGAACAATTTTCTTGAACAATATTTAAATTCAAGCACATGTGATTAATAAAATTATGTCTTTTTCCCAAAATCTATCCATGAACTGTTGGAGTCTCGTGTCTCGAAAAAGAATGTTTCCTAAGATGAGTGAGGATTACAAAATGAAGGCACTCCAAACAGCTCAATTGGAAACGGGAGCCTTATGAACTGCCCAGAGACTTTGCAGTTAGTAGATGTGGGCTCAAATCTTGGTCCTACCACCTGTGTGACATGTTATATAACTTCTTTAGCCCCTGAATCTTCATCAGTGAAGTGGAATTGTTAATATCTAAGCAAAGGATATTTGTAAAAGTCCTTGCCCTCCTTACCCAGTCACATTGTGAGTTTTAACAAATGATGGTTACTATCAAGAAATGTAAATTCATGAGAAACTTTGAAAGAATCTCATCTCTCCCATGGAAGTAAACTGCCTAGGTTATTTGTCAATAACTTAGTTAATTTTCAGACTAATCTGAGCGTGAGGACTTCTAGGAATTTTGTTTTCACATAATCTGTTTAGATGGCTGTGCTAATTCATGCAGCAGCCCAGCAGGACAATTTTCCACGTGGTACGTTGACTTGAGCCACAGCACGTCGACCTCTAACAACCTGAGAATCCATGGTTAAGAAGTACGAGAGCAATAATGTGCAGAACAGGGAATACAACCAATGTTTTGTAATAATTTTAAGTGGAGTATAATCTATAAAAATATCAAGTCACTGTGTCATACACTTGAAACATAGCATCGTAAATCAACTCTACTTAAATAACAAAATACATATTTTAAAGACTAAAAGTGGCTAAGAAACTGATTAAAGAACAACTGAAAGTACTAAGGAAAAAAAAGTACCAGACCAAAAAAGAGAGAAGAAAACTCATGGATAAATTCAATATAAAACTCCCCAAATCATTACATGATATTAAGTAATTTTTATTTTTTCTCACAATATGTCTTTATTGTAGAAAATACCAATATCAAAAAAAAAAAAAAAAGAAGAAGAAAAGTCCCTTCTTTATACTGCTCAGGTATAATTTACAACTGACAGCATTTCAGTGTATGTCTGGTTATTTCTCTAAACATACACCACATTTTTCCAACAAGAATGGAATCATGTTGAACATATTTGTTGAAGTATGCCTTTTTAATGGTTTATTGCTATCATATTTTCAAGTCTTTGAAGTACTCCAGCATGTTCTTATGGCTGTATAATATTCCATCATGCTTTAATCAACCCTCTGTTTTGGACATTTTTGTGGTACCTAGAACTTCCCACTCTTCATCTGATGGGTGAGCCCAAACATGGAAAGTCACAGAGAACAGGAGAGCCACTGGACTAAGTCAAGAGAGCAGCCTACTCAACCTTTTCCCATCTAGTTATGTGAGTCAATACAGATCCTCGTTCCTAAGTCAGTCAATACAGATCCTCATTCCTACATTGGGGTTTTGTTTACTTATAGCTCAATGCATAGCCCAAAGAGCATCAATCATATCAGAATCTAAGGGTTTCAGTGCTTAAAATTCTGATTTTATGAATTTTAAAATTATGCCCCCCCCACAAAGTTCTACTAATTCTTTCTCCTACAAGCAAGTGGTATAGCATCTTGAAAAATCTGCTGAAGTTTATTTTGCGCTGCATAAAAAGAAGTTTATCACCAAAGTATGTGGCAGTCTAAGGCTCTTTTATGTTACTGTTCTGGGTGATGCAAACTATCTTTTCTCCAAACAGGTTCTGTCCTCCACCTCTGCTCTCCTCCCTCTTTAGTTGTATGAAGGATTGGTCTAAAAGAACTCGAGCTGGTTATCAAGGGTCCTGTAGTCACATTCTCCCGTCTGTGATTAATTCTTTTGGTGGTGTTATATAATCCATTAACTCTCTCTGTGACCCACTTTCTTTTTTTTTTTTTTTTTTTTTTTTTGCAGAAGGCTGTAATTTATTTTATTTTATTTTTCACATGCTTTTTAATTGAAGTTTAGTCAGTTTACAATGTGTCAATTTCTGGTGTACAGCACAATATCCCAGTCATACATGTACACATATATATACTCAATTTCATATTCTTTTTTCATTATAGGTTACTACAGGATATTGACTATAGTTCCCTGTGCTATACAGTATAAACTTATTGTTTATCTGTTTTGTATATAGTAGTTAGTATCTGCAAATCCTGAACTCCCAATTTATCCCTTTCCACCTGTTTCCCCTCCGGTAACCATAAGTTTGTTTTCTGTCTGTGAGTCTGTTTCTCTTTCGTAAATAAGTTCATTTGCCTTTTTTTTTTTTTAGATTCCACATAAAAGTGATAATCATATGGTATTTTTTCTCTCTCTTTCTGTGTTACTTCACTTAGAATGATAATCTCTAGGTCCATCCATGTTGCTGTAAATGGCATTATTTTATTTTTTATGGCTGACTAGTATTCCATAGTAAAAATACACCACAACTTCTTTATCTAGCCATCTGTCAATGGGCATTTAGGTTATTTCCATGTCTTGGCTATTATAAATAGTGCTGGTATGAATATTGGGGTGCTTGTGTCTTTTTTTTTTATTTAACATTTTTTTCATTGCATTATAGTCATTTTACAATGTTGTGTCAAATTCCAGTGTAGAGCACAATTTTTCAGTTATACATGAACATACATATATTCATTGTCACAATGTTTTTCACTGTGATCTACCACAAGATCTTGTATATATTTCCCTGTGCTGTACAGTATAATCTTGTTTATCTATTCTGCATATGTCTGTCAGTATCTACATGTGATCCATTTTTTTACTTCCCCTTTCCAACCTACCTATACTTATGTGGACAAAAGGAAGTAATAGATTCAAAAGTTATTTGAAAGAAATTCACACTTTTCCTATCCATTTATTTTTTATTTTTAGCCCTTGTTTCCACCATTCTGTTCCATATTTCTCTGGCTTTGCTTTAACTTACTCTTAGAAAATTCCAGCTTCAGATCTTTAAATACTAGTAGTTGTAACTGTAAGTTGTTCTACCTTAGAAGACAACTCCTGAGTAAAACACAGGAGGAAATGAAGGATATCTGGGGGAAAGTCTTCACAGGCAGAAGAAACAGCCAGTGCAAAGGCCCTGAGGCAGGACCATGTCTCAATAACTGTAAATTGTTCAGTGGGTCTCTGCTGTCTCCCACATGGCATCTACCATTCTTTTCCTTCTGCTTTGCTGATGAAATCCAGGCCACAGTTGTGCCAGGGACATGTAGCAGAGTGGATTATTAGTGCTGTCCTCCCAGAAGCCAGTGCCCAAGGACTGCTGCCATGACAGCATCCCATGGAAAGAAACTGACATCTGATTTTGAGAGTGCAGGAGGTATGGCCAGCGCTACCTTCACATGCCAGTGGTCCAGATAACACAACACCAATCCCGCCGAGCCTTCTCAGATTCTTCGGCTTTAAAAATTCTTTCTCTCCCATCTCCCCCAAACCCATGTGGCCCTAGTTAATTCTTGTTCCTTCTTAAAGTCTCAATATAAATGTCTCTTCTTCCAATCGTAAGCGTCTCTGTTCTATCCCTGTCCTATCCCTGTCCTGTCATTACTGAGATCATGTCACGCCTCTGCGCAAACACATCAATAGTTACCCATCAAATAAAAGTAGATGTGGTCACATTGGCCTGTTGGGTCTTCCCTGACCTTACACTTTCACGTTGACCCCAGCGTCTGCTGTGCGCCACCTCCTCATCTGCTGCTGCCAGGACATACCCGCCACGGTCCTGGCTCAAGGCTTTTGCCTGTGCCGATCCTTCTGCCTGGAAAGCTTTCCTCCCAGCTACCCCTCATCCCCTTTAGCGTTTTACTCAAGTGTCATCTCAGATGGATGAGAGAACGGGCCAGCCTACCTAAGATGTCAGCACACCTCCTTGGTTTCAGCTTCTCTTCCCTGATTTATTTTTCCCTTTAGAAATAAGTACTTTGTAAATATAACACCTATTTTAGTTACATATATTCTCTCCCCACCACTTCCCATGCCAGCCCACCAGGTTATGAGATCCAGGTGGGCAGGGGTTTCTGTGTCTTTCATTAAAGTCACAACAGTATTCTCAGTGCCAGCAAATCAATAAACCCTTACATCCACGTATGCATTTATTACCTACTTATTTATTAATTTTACTTTGTTGTATTGAAGACTCCTTTTCTTAGGACCCAGGCAGGAGGTCAAGGAAGCTGAGGCCAAGGGTGATCTGAATGAGGGCTGGCCAGCTGAATTCAGGATTGACCATCTTCCAACTCCCAGTGTCATTCAAGGAAGCTCTGGTTTTCAACATTGCATCACGTTGTCCCCATAATTCTCATGACATTTCCAGGAACATCCAAAACCCCAATTCTGGGGCACAAATCTACTGAAGCCCCCTAGTACATTAAAATTGGAAGAAATGAGCAAACCCTTATGTGTGGTACAGATAAACTTCTATTGTAACAAGATTTAGACATAGGATAGCAGTTAATTCTGTCATTCTCATCAAACTTGTAAAAAGAACATATAGTCAGATGTATGTATGGAGGGAAAAACTCCCTTTTTTTCCCTTAAATGTCAAAAATTCTTACATAGTGAAAAATTAGTACACCAAATCTTTTATTCTATTTAAAGAAAAAATGTACTCTGCAGGAATAAAAAAAGTCTAGTATGTTAACATTTATAAAAAATATTTTTAAAGAATTGAATCATAGACTTTTTCGATGGATATGGGCAGGTTGTGTCTTTCAAACAGAATTAGTTTTTAAAATCCCTGTGATGTTAGTGGGAAATTGCTCACTACTTAGTTCTTCAAATGGCATCCTTGGCTCTTGAGAAAGATTTTGAAAGCCTTTATTTGATTCTTAACAGCTGTGTATCCTTCCAGGTTGCCAGATGCAGCTCTATCTTGTCTAAATGTAAATACCTGGTTACCCGATGTCCTGTCATGGAGGGCAGTTTATTCTTTTCGTAGGAAGCCTTGATTTTAGAGAAAGAAAAGCCCAAAGGCCCTCATTAGCAAGCAGGCTTCAAAATGTTTCCAGACCTTGAATTTACTCTTACAGAGCAGACTTTGTTTTCATGCCCAATAAGTTTGAGGAAGCAGTAAAATCAGTCCGGTAAATGGGTCACTGACATACAGTGGGAGCCCAGTCTGGTCTTACAAACTATCAAGCAACTGCGATGCTGGGAATTTGGACCCCAGTGTGATGACTGGGGAGCAGCCCGCTTCCCTGTCGTCCCAGGCAACTAGGCTGTAGAACACTGCTCAGCAGGTGGGGGGCAGCACTGGGACGAGGACCCGCTTTGACTTACCTTGTGCCATCTTAACGTCTTGAATGAGAGAGCCTTAGAAAGGCTGCTAGTGAAATACACAAGCACGTGTCGCATACACACTCATAAAGCCTGCAAATGCTTCTTCTTCTTCTTATTGTTGTTGTTTGGTTGTGGGAGAGTCCCGAGTGAAATTGCACAATTTGTGCCGTCATTTCTGCAGCACTTGTGGCGAGGTATCTAGGTGTTTCTTCTAATGTCTCCACTGCAACTTCCAAATCACAGCCTTCCTGTGTTAGCTGAAAGCATTAAAACCAGAAATTACCATAATGGTGCTATTTACCCCTCATTTACGGAACGACGAGTTGTTAGTTTTCCACCGACTTTACAGAATGCATTTCAACCAGCAGTATTTTTGGTCTGGTTGGTGAAACTCAATTGTACTTAAAAAACACAGCTGGACGGTGTATCCGAAGACTAAACCAGCAGGCTTGTCATTTCACAAAAGGGACTTCCAGAAGCTGCCATCCCTGTAATCGGAGGGTGTTTCATCTGGAGTTTGAGGCTGTGGACGAATGCCTTACTGCACAGCTGATCAGCTCCATGAGCTTATTTAACTGGACGCGCGTTTGAAAGAAGACGGCACATTTCAACAGCACTACAAACGAGATGGAAGAAATTCTATTTCACTGAATGTAAAAACAGACTTGAAAGCAGGGGGTGAGAGAGATACAAACCCTGAAAGAGTTGCTTAGCCCGAACCAGAAGGTTGAAAAAAAAAAAGTACTGTGTGTGTGTGTGTGTGTGTGCGCGCGATGACCCCAGGTTGTTAGCACAGTTTTACTTCACTGATGTTTCGTTCTCAGGCACAGCACTTGGAGACTCTCTGAACGCCCAAGCAGCCCTGATTCTGGTGGTGGTGGCAGTGCCACGGGGTCTTTGCATTATTTATCCCGGTCTGCTTTACTCATCCCTTCCTGGGACTATTTTCAGATGGAATCACTAATTAGCACATATGTGGGAACTTCTCAAAGCCATTGGCCCCCGCCACATTACTTTTTAATTTTTTTTTCCTTTCTGCCTAATGTATGTCAAAGATAAAATTTTAAATGATGGGTTGGGGGAATTTTCAGACTGAAATGCATCCATTTCATGGGGGAAAAAAAGTAGCCAAGCACGGCACCTTTTATTTGATCAGAAAGAAAAGCAGTTCAAATCCATACTGACGGAGGAGGGTGCTGGTTTGCTCCGTAGGTGTTCTGTGGACTATTTTATTAGTTAACCTCCGAGAGAGCTTTCTAAAATTGCTTCATAAATATTTTAATAATCCTGTAAACTGTAGTTTATTTATTAGCACGTATCCTGATTTTGCGAGACATCACCGGGGCCCCCTTCTATTTATTTCCCTTGCCATGCTTTGAATCCTATACATTCTGGGCACACTATTGTCCCAGTTAGATCACAATCCACATTTGTAAGAACAATATTTTTTTTTTCATTTTGAAGCACTAAGAATAATGTGTATACAAGTTCTCTGAATCTTTGCATCTCCTCTCTTAGGTTTCTTCCTATCAGTCTGTTAAAAAGTAAATCACTTCCCACGTCATGTAGCAAATGGCACAAATTGAGAATTCTTAGGCAATGGCATTTTAAAGATGACAAAAGAATCTACGTTCCGCTGAAAGGGAAAATACTTTTACTAAGAGAAAAAGACCCATAAGCATATTTAAAACTAGATCATCAACGTAAAACAGATCCCTTAACCAAAGAATTCAGACTTGGCAAAACTATTTTGAATCAGGTAAGATGTTATTCTTTGAGTAACAGAAGCATTCCAAAAATATACTTTGTAGGTAGAGCAACTGTGTGTGTGTGTGTGTGTGTGTGTGTGTGTGTGTGTGTGTGTGTGTGTGTGTGTGAGTGACTGGATTGCTGCCTTTAGGGATCTGTCACATAGCTTCTTTATTATAGTTGCATTTACTTTCTGAAGATCTCTGTAAATATGTTGAAAACCATCAGTGTGTTCTCTGCAGAAAGTATGAAATGTATAGCCATTCGGTCAAATAGCCAAGTTACAAATGTCACCTAGAGGATCTAATAAATGGTATTAATTGAAGAGTCTTTTAAAACTTACTGCCGACAACTTCTTTAGCATTATATTTCCAATGTCTTATGAATCTAGTGTTTAAAGCTTAGTTTGGAAAGGAGACAAGACTTGTGTATCCTTCATAATTTTAGAGCGGTGCCTGTGTATTTGGGAAAGAGAAGCGTACAGGCTCATTTTCTCCACCAGTTCCAGTCTCTGAGAGTGGAGGCCTGAGGACTTACTGCGAGAGCGTGTTGGGATCCAGAAGTCGTATCTGTAATTGTTACAATGAGGAGTTTGCGGCAGTGAGAATATATGTACCAGGCATCTTCGTCCCTCATCTAAAATTTTACACTCAATTGTATGAGCTTGCTACTTTAATAGCCGATTTACAGATAAGAAAACTACATAGTGTTTTTGTTCCAAACTTAAGTTAATTCAAGATGCTCTAAATCTGTGCTGTCCAGTGTAGGGGCCATCAGCCAAACATGGTGTTGAGCACTTGAAACGTGTGGCCAGGCCAAACTGAGGTGTATTGTAACTGTAAAAATACATACCGAATTTCAAGGACTTAATAAGAAAAAGGATGTAAATATCTTATTAATGTTTGTATATTGTTACATGTTGAAATGATATTTTGTGTATATTGGGTTACATAAATATCATAAAAATTAATTTCACCTATTTCTTTTTACTTTTTAAAAATGTGGCTGATAGAAAACATATAATTTCATAGGTGGCTCACATTGTATTTCTATTGGATCGTGTCGGTCTCAATTAACATGTCTTCTCTTCTTTCATGAGCTCTAATGTTTAAATATTTTAACCTTGAAAGACAGATGGTGGTTTCTCTTCTACAACTGTAGAAAGAAGTTATTCTCAAAGTATTTAACTTACTTTCCATAAAGTGTAAGCTTGCTTTACGCCTCCGAGCGTTTGCTCTCACTTGCTGTTCTGTTCGGAATGCCGGGCCCTCCTTGCCCAACCACCCGGAGAAAGCACACCCACTTACTTTTCAAGACTTGACTCCCGTATCACTGTGGGAGAAGACCTAAAATTAAGGCTCGATATTGTATGCTGCCTTGATGTCTGGTGAAACTGAGACAGTCTCCAGCGGCCCAGCCCTCCTGGTCCCCCAGGCAAACAACCCTCCCCATCGTCAGGCGCAGTGTCTGCTTACCCCTGAGTAGTGAGTTTCAACCCGCTGCCAGGCACAGAACTAGTGAAACTAGCCAACTGCATCCTCCGGTGGGAGCCAGGGGCGTCTCACCCTCTTGGTACTGCAAAGCTTGCCTCGCACAGTCCCTGGCGGGTCACACCTGTCCAGGGTGCGAGCCCCATGTGCCCCCGGCGTGGCCTGGGGTAGCCTCCTCCCCCAGGATGTGAATATCTGTGGCTGATTAACTGCTGCCACGCTCACCTGTCACGTGTTGGGCCATCTTCACAACCCGAGAGTGGAATTGCTCCCCTATCAATAGAGTGACTAGGAAGTGATTAAAACAATTACCTTCTCTCATAAGCCATCCCCTCCCCCGTCTGAACTGGCTGTCCACCTCCTTTGTTGTGCTCAGCGTGTACTCTGTGTCTCTCCACCTCAGCAACCAGACCTTTCAATTGAAATCATTTGCTTCTACATGCATGTCCTTCTATTAGAAATGGAAAGCTAATGGTGGCAACAATTTCTCGTGTGTTTTCGTAATGCTGGCTCTGAGGACGGTGCCTGGTACACGTGGGCACTCAGTAAACGTGGGCTGAATGAATGGATTTGGAAAACCATTACATAGTTGATGCTAGTGCTAGGAATTTCCTACTTTTTAAACACAAATAACTAAATGGAATTTTTATCAGTCAAATAATTGCCACCAGAGGGGTAGATGAGGGGTCTGCTTATGCTGCAATTTGCTAGAAGTGGGGTGTGATTCGACGTAACAGGAAGAGCAGCAGTGGCTTATGTTTCCTCCCCACGTGGAAAGTCTGAGAGTGGTAAAAAAACAAAGACCGACCTTGGGAATAAATTCTGAGAACTGCCGTGTAAATGCAGTTGTTTGATTAACCACAAGCTGCCCTTCAGGGAATCATAGTTTAAATAAACAGATATTCTTTCTAAATTTAAGAGCAAGGCCAATGCTCAGTGTGATGATGGATACCTCAGACTTGTTTGAGAGGAGAGGAAGTCCATGTCAGGGAAGGGAAGAGACCTAAAGTGGATGAGCATTTGGTAGGAGTGTGGTGGGAGCATCCAATGAGATGGATCTAACCTCGCAGATCTGGGCTGAAGCCAATGGAGTTGGCAAGCCAGCGCCTGTGAGCAACAAAGCTTTTACAAGGTTTGGTCTTGCTGTCAAGTCACCACAATGCTTGCACTACAGGGACATTAGGACCTGCAGAGTCATGGGTGGAAAAAAATCATGCTGAATCAGACTGCAGCTTTTCTATTGGCCCCTTCCAGGGCCAGACATCTGGTCTCCCACTGCTCCTCCGTGGACTTTCCCCAGGAGGCAGGGGGAGCACCCAGGGCCAAGAGCACTGCAGCTCTGCTCTTCTTCAGGTCTCTCAGATGTTCCCAGGGGATGAGCTAGTGAAGGCATGTTGTCTCTTCATAATCTGATTTTCTCTGATCACTTATCTGAACAAGCTAGACCTCTCTGGTGAATAAATGACCATTACTAATTAAAAACGATTACAATTTTAAGATAAAATATGATGTTCTTGCTTAACTGCATTAGAATTTACTATTAAGATAGCTTATTTAAAAAAATAAAAGCATGTGTGGGCTAACTACCCTAGTTGGGAAGGGCCTCCTTTTGTTTCTCGTTTGTATCTAAATACTTTCGATGTTGAATCGTTCTGTCCTTCACACAGTTCTTGCAATCGTTAATGTCCTCACTTAACAGCAACAGCTTTGTCATCTGTCCCTAAATGGTTCTGGAATATGGCTGATCTCTGGTCATCTTAAGTCCGGACTCAGTTTTTCATAAAGGAGCTGATTGTTGCCGCTGGGGCAGCGTAAGAGGATGTGGCAAACCAGCACACACAGCCCAAAAGCCTTCTCTGGCTAAGCTCTGATTCCAAAGTCTGTTTCATTGATACTCATGGCCTCTGTTCCTGAGGATCTTCTGGGATTAAAAGACAGAATTCACCATTTACGTATCTTGGCTTCAGTTTATATCTCTGTCTGCAGACTGTCCTCCACTTAGAATTAAAGTAACTTAAGAAAAGAGTGCATGTACCTTGTTTGAAAATCTTTCCAGCTTGCCTGGTGATTTAATTTCAGCGCAGATATGATTGGGCCTCCGTGTTGGATGATGTCTGCTCTTCATTTGCTAGGTGCTGTTCACAAGGTCCCTGGATGTCGCAGGAGGCTGCCCGCGGAACAGCAGCAGCAGGACCTTGGAAGGCCAGTCCCCATGCATACTTTGCAACATCAGAGTCACAGGGCTGGCCTGTCTTTTCTGCTGCAATTGCTCTGGCTTTAAGAAGGAAGGCATGTGTTCTGTTCTGCAAAGCACCTTGCGTTAGTTTTTAAACAATTTGCCTTTGATACGTACCCAAACACCACACGTTTCCCCCCACCCCCTTAATTTTTAAACCCACGTACACTTCAAGAGAAATTGAATCCATATGTTTCTGATTCATTTACACACAACTCATCAAAATGTTGTTTTAAAAGAGCTCAGCTCAAACCCCACAGGGCCAGGCAGGGTTCAGCCTTGGCCGGATGCGCTCCCCTCCCTGGCCACGGCTGACAGTGAGCAAACACAGCTCTGCTGAAATCAGAACCCTCACACTTCCCAGAATCTGCACGAAGAGCATCTCTCTTTGAGGTTCATTTGGAACAAGGAGAGTCCTCGGCGTGCAGTCAGCTTCCCTTTCCGTAACTGCCACAGCCTGTGCTTCCTTAGAACGAAGAGGACAAGCCGCTCTTGACTTTGCTCTGGCCGAATCGGGATGGTCCGAAATCTTTCAGGGAACCAATTTATGTATATTTTCTGGCCTGGTTGTGGACTCACAAAATCATGGGGCTGACAGAGTCCCTTCAGGTTCATTCTCCTGCCTCAAGTAGGCCTCTCAAATTTCCTTAACACACTATGTCAGTTCCTACTGCAAATAATAGTTCCAAAGCTCAGCAACTCTCAATGTCAGTAACCTGGTCAAATTCAGATACATGTGCAAGGTTTGCGTCCTTGCCCTCCAATAAATCCTTGAGGTTCCACCAGCTCTTGGACAATGAACTGTGACATTGGCCCATGGTGCCATCTGGCTCCCAGTAACCACTGGAACGAGCATGGTGACTGGCAGGGCGTCCGGCAGTGTCTGTGGTTAAGCCCTGTCCTCCCTTTTCCCGACTTGGTCGGGAAGCTCGGCTGGAATGGTTGAGAGAGCCGTCAACATCTAGACAGCTCCACTGTGACACCGAGCGAGGCCGCCAAGGCATTAAACATGGCGTTTGGGGTTCCATTCTTCCATTGCCGATACAGAAAATAGAAACAGCAGACGTTCCGTGAACCATCAAAAGGTTAGCAATGCGACTGAGAGGCACAAAGATAAGCAAGAATTACCAAGCCTCCTAAGGGGCTCAGGACTCTGCAAGCGACCCCCTTTGTATTTTGACAGAGGGGCCCCCACAGCAGCAGTCTCTGACCGATACCCTGAGAGAACGGGCGAACCTTCCAATGGATATATTTTTTTAGTTGAGGTACAGTCAGTTACAATGTGTCAGTTTCTCGTGTGCAGCACAATGTCCCAGCCATGCGTATATTTTGATTAACGTCAGTTAATGTAACTGCTCTGAAATGGTGGGGCCTCATTATATCAAGAAGTTCTGCGGCGGGCGCCAAAGTGGCACCAGGCCCTCAGCTAAACTCCTGCTTCCCCCAGGCGCAGCCAGCCCGCCCGCCTGCCCGGGGCTTTTGCCTCCGCCGTCTCGCCCCTCGTGAGACAAGTTGACTCCTGGCCCTCGGGTGGGTTCGCAAACCCTGACAGATGTCTCTTTACAAAAGCATGCAGGCTCAACCTCCCTCGAAAATCTGAAAAGAATATGTTCTCTCTCTCTTTTTGAACTTTCTCCACATTGTTTATTTACTTATTTCACCAAAATCCATACTAAGAACATAGTCTACTGGGCCTGGCCCCAAAATAACGTCGTAGGGATGTGTTTGGGGATTTCAAAAATGTGTTTATTTTTTCAAACATTTTACTCACGGGTTAGGACTGTTTGTTATCATGGACTGTTCCTCTGGGTGACTTTTTGTGGCATCCTTTTGTGATCTAAATGTATTACGATTGGTTGGTTGAAGTAGCTAAAAAAAAAAGTACAGAGGGGCATATCACAAAGACACCGCTCGCCTGAACTCTGGAAGGCAGCTTTTAAATCAGCTGAATCTCTCTGCAACTGTCTTAGAAACACGTTCATTCCCTAGTATCCAGAACCTGCAAGGTAAATTTTTTACACAAGATCTGAGTGTGATCAGCATATAGTTAGGCAGGGATTTGTGTCGCAGTCTTTCTTCTGAGGAGTTCTACTGACAAAAAGAATCAGCAGTCACCCACCAAGGTGCCCTGATGTGTCCCACGCTTAGCAAGTTATCTGCATTATCTGATTAGACGAAGACAAGTAGGTGAAGTGGGCATCCTGTCACATCTATTAGATGGAAGACGCCACTGAGACTCCCGAGAGTGGGGGCCAGTTATCCAAGACCTACGGCTCGTAACTGAAGAGGGATTCAGATCCACACCCTCTGATTCCATTGCCTGCAGGGAAATGAAAAATAAAAATGGAATGAAAGAAAATGGCCTAAGTGCCACTTACTACACTTTATTGGAAAACATAGCATAAGAAAAAAGGACTTTTGCAAAGGTTGGGTATTCTGCATTTTAGGTGAATATCCCATGGTGAGTAGCCGGGATGAAGCTCGGAAATCACCTCCTCTGTGATGTCCTCCCTGATATCCAGGCAGTGTATCCTCTCTTTCTCCTCTGTAAAGCCCTCCTTCCTTCTCCAGTACCCTTGCGGGCCTGCATCTGTATTCCTGCATCTTTCTCCCCAGCCAGACTGTTTTGCCCTCCAGGGAAAGGACTGGGGCTTCTGGTACCCCGAGTGCCTGGCATGGTGCTTGCCAGGGAATGGATGCCTTTCTGTGGGTGGATAGTGAAAGGGGATTTTGAAGAAGTTTATCCACAACCTCCATCAATCAAACTTTCATGTAAAGGGGAAAAGTTCACAGGAACCCTCATTGTTGACTTAACTTATTTTTTGATATAATATTACATGAGCACAACAAATGCTGTAGTAGTATATTCCTCATACTTACGGCTCTAATACAACTGAAAAGTCAAACTCAAATGAAAGATAAACCGAACCAAAGAAATCTGAGCAATTTAATTCAATAGCGCTGACTTAGGTGATGGATGACGGTTTGCGGCAACTAAAATAGAATTCACAGGACGAATCTGGCTCCGATGGCCACAGTGTCATTTCCCCTGCCAGTGATAATGGGAGCTTTGTATCCAGTATCTTGGATGCTGATGGTGGATGATATCAAGGAAGACATGGTTTTCTCCTAACCAGGACGTGCGGCTGGACCTTGCGTAGGTAAGAAACCCTGGGACTGAAGGACATGCAAGGCCTTCTTGGTCCAAGGGCTCCCCACTGTCAGAGCACCAGCAGCAGGAAGGCGCCCCTAAATCCCTGGCCCAGGGTACATCGCCCTGGGAGTCGGTGCTCTTCTGGCGGGGGTCCACCCTCTAGGCTCCAACTCCCAGTGGCTGCCCTCACCACCACCCGCCTGAGGTCCAGCACAGCTCTGCTGATGTCCCCAGGAGAACTTCAGAGGACACTGAGTAAGACAGCTCGAATTTCTTCTGCAGGGTGTCCAAGCCTTACTATTTACAGAGGCTGAAGAGTGTGGTGTTTAAGGCCCTGGAGCTGGAGGCAGGCTCTCTGCCTTGCGTCTCGGCTTCTGCGCTGGTATCTAAGGGCACTGGGTGAGTTACGGAAGGTCTGGGTCTTTTTTACCTACAGATGCCCTTTTCAGGGTCATGTTGAACACTAAATGAGTGAACACGTGCAAAGTGCCTAGAACAGTGCCAGGCACGTCACAGGTGCTCAGTAAATGCTCTGTCATTGTATTTTCATCGCTTGGGGCTTCCTCTTATGGTGGAGAAAACAGAGGTGTAAATGAGTCTAATTCCTACAGGTAGGGGACCCTATGTTCCATGGTTACATGACCCTGGGTGACTTGGCTCAGGTGGGGCCAGCTACGGGGTGTGCCATTGAATTTGAGCGACAGATCCAAGACAGCTTCCAGGAGCAGTGATCTGTCACAGCCTCCGGGAAGCCCTGTGTGGGAAGGTGGACTTTTACCACAGAGGCCACCAGCCTCTAAGTACCAATGGGCATGATGTCGGGGACAATACTTAGGACTTGGCTGCACATTGTAAATTTTTTGTTGGAATTTTTGCCACCCGAGAAGTATGGCACCTAGAGGTGCTGCTGCAACTCAGACCATTTTCTGTCCCACCCTTACCAGCCAGGGGGCGGGCTGCCAGCCAGGGTCATGTGCTTCTGCGTAACAACCACGTCTTCCCAGGGCCCTGAGCACTATGGGGACAGCGAGTTGTGATTCACATTTTTTTTCAACTATAGTAAAATATATGTAATAAAAATTTTACCATTTTGATGACTTTTAAATATAATTCAGTGACATTACATACATTCACAACGTTGTGAAACCATCACCACTATCTAGTTGCAGAACAGTTTTTGTCATCCCACACAGAAACGCTATAACCATTCAGCAGTCACTCCCCATTTCCCTCTTTCCTCAGCCCCTAACAACCACAGGTCTGTACCTCTGTGGATTCGCCTATTCTGGAAACTTCATATGAATGGATCATATGATATATGGCCTTTTGTGTCTATTGCCTTGCACATGGCATATAGGTTCATCCAAGTTGTAGTACATATCAATTTTTCTTCCCTTTTCATGGCTGAATATTTTTCCACTGTATGGATGTGCCACATTTTGTTTATCCATTCATCATGGTTGGGTCTGTGAGGAATTGGCCAACCTTTCTCCTAAGGTAAAACCAGCCTGTGGTTCTCAGGTGGGCCCCATATTTCCAGACCTTCCAAGTTTTAAAGAATTTCCAGAAATGTATATATTATAGGAGCTTTCCTAATACTTAGATGCTGTCTATGATTTAAAATTTTTAGGAAAACCACAATGTGGACCAGGTTATATGCCAAAGACAAAACTTCAGGCAAAATCTGGCCCCTGGGCTACCATGTGTCAGTTTTGGCTACCTTTTATAGAGACAGCCTTCCTTAGTGATATATTTAGTGCCGTCTGTTTTTATTTTATTATTAGGCAGAATTTTTCAGCATCTTCCTGTGTAAATGGTTTAATACATCACCTGTAATATAAAATAGGTGTGATTTCTTGCAGAGAAAGTTCTGGCTAACATTTGGGCTATATGAACAATTAAGAAAGTCATCGATGCTTCTTAAGAACTTATTTATTTAGACAAAAGAGATCAAAACCCCGCTATGCCACGCTTTGTTCAAAACAAGTGCTGTTGGCTGGTCCCAACACAGCCTTTGGTACAATCCAGTTGACACCCCTCTACTTTCAGAACACAGTCCGTGACACAGGCAGACAAGCGAACATAATTAAACACTGGCTCAGATAGAATTTTCCTTAATTAGTTGTGAGTTTCTATAATAAAAATACCTGGAGATTTATCTGACTTCAAAGTCCCATTAAAGCTGTGCTGCTTTTGTTGCTTTGAAAATTTGGGAGTTTAGGCCTCTGCCCCGTGCTTCTTAATGATGATAATTATATGATATGCTTAAAAGTGCTTTTGATCTTGGCCTCTCAAAGCACTCCAGTAAGACATCAATTCCCTCAACCCCACTCTGCGGCAGGCCTTCCTTGTTTACGGGCAATGTGTGCTGACACGGATGTTACAGCCATTGCTGCTTCAGAGAGAACCTGCCAGCAGCACCTGGGAGAAGGCACAGTTACACATCTAAACTCTCCAGTTTCAATATTAATCAGTGGAAATAACTGTAACAACTCACACCTCTATGTGAGTGTGTTTTGTATAGCCTTTTCTCTCATTTAAACAGTAACAAAAAATTCATAGAGGAACCAAATAATACAGCAGCCATTGCACCTATCAACTGGGTCATGGAATTCTTCATTCTTTCTTTCCCTTTTCCCTTTTCTAATAGTTTCTCAGAAGGCAGTTCACCAGCCACGTGACAGGTGTTTTGGGTAAATTTCGGGCTAAAAGGAGCAATCCTCTACCTTTCCTACAGTTCCCCCACCTTGTTGATGAAACAATTCAGAGTGCAGTGAATTTCTTTATGTACTTGTACCTGATTTTGCTGACCTTGTACTTTGCTAGAATGCTCGCTTCTAATGATTCTTCATCCACAGGGCAGGCTGCAAATAGAAATTAATACCTCAGATGGAAAAATGAATTAAAAGTTGTGAAATTAAAGCTTGGTTCTGTCAGTGGGGAGGGTAGAGAGCAGTGGTAGAGTACACGCTGAGCATGCACGAGGTCCTGGGTTCAGTTTCCAGTACCTCTATTAAAAATAAATAAATATATAGTTAAATAAATAAATGTAATTACCTCCCCTCATTTAAAACAAACAAACAAACAAAAAACCAAAAACACACACAAAAAAATCTTGTTCCTGGCACAAGCCTTTCCAAGGAAATAAACTCTATTATGAGCAGGTTAGAGTTAAGTGAGTTTCCCTTTTAGATGTGACTTCAGTGTATACATCACTTTACCTAAAGTGACTGAATAAATCTTAGGTTTGAACAGATAGACATGAGTCTCATTTGGGGAGGCCTCTCAAGGTGCTTACAGATGAGAACTTGCTAATTTTATATGGAGAATAAAACACAAAGAGCACACCCATGTGTTCACACGCAGGTCACAGAATATCAAGCCTTCACCCTATCACTGCCTCAGAAACAAAGAGGATCTGGACCCAGGACATCGCAGAGCAGTGTTATAAACACACCTACCTGTGAACTTCTAGTGCATCTGGTGCGAAGCTTGATGTCAGCAATTTACTCATTTGGTGGGTCCAGATCCATGGAGAAGCTGCAGAATCAAAGAAAATTAAGAGCAGAATAAGCAAAACACAACAAAACAACCCAAAATCTCATTTTAAAATTGCTAAAATTAGACTGAGTAGCAATGTGATTATCTTACTTACTCTAAACTTCCATATAAAATACACATGTTTATCTCAAAGGCCCTGGTGTGCAATTTTTCTGTGTGGTGCATGGGTTCATAAAGTTAAGAAAAGGGAAGAACAGCTAATATCTGTCACGTTCTTTTCCTGCGTGCCAGAACTGTTCTGAGTCTCTCGGAGGCCATCTTCACATTAGCCCTCCAATGTAGGTGTTGCTTCTCTAGTTCTGAGAGGCAGAAACTGAGATTCAGAGAGGTTAACTAACTTGCTAGAAGACAGTGTTAATAAAAGAGCCAGGACTATTACTCAGAGCTGTCTGGAGCCAAAGCTCACATTCTCACTCTGCACATTATTTCGCCTGGAGGAGGCAATTTTAGATGGAAGACAGGGGACTTGGAACCAATAATGTTAGCACGGGAAAAACCCATCTCATCATCTCAGATACTGTTTTTCCTATGGAGGGGTACACACACACACACACACACACACACACACATACACACACACAGGGATCCAGAGAGAGAGACAGGCCGTGCCACTGCCTTTCACAGGTCTGGGAAGACCTTATAGACTAGCCAAAGATTTTAAAGATATCACAGTGGGTGTTAAATGAATACTCAGAATATAACCAGTAATCAAGCAGTAGACATAATAACATGGACACATTAAAAAAAAAATGTTTTTGTCATTCTAGTCTTTAAAGGAGAAAAGCCCTATGTTAGAAAAGATGATTTAAATCTTGTAAACCAGGCAAGTGCAAGTCCTTGCAATGTCACACTGGAGCATCGTTTAACAGGCCCTCTTCAAGGTCAAATCTTTGCTTTCCCTCCTGTTGGCCGTTGGTCAGGGCCCAGACTCCGTGAAGTCGGAAGTCAGCTTGGAGAGTCTCTCCAGGGGAGGTGCAAGCGATTCTGTCCCCAGAGTAGGTTAACCCTAAAGGCTGTCATTTTATTGTCCTGACGGACATTGACCAGGCTTGTCTTTAACTTAGCAAACTTGTTTAACATGCCCTACCTGAGTGATAGATAACGTCTCCTGACTCCCCCATTAACGAGTCAAAAGACTTTTCGATATATGCTAACTTCTTATTTGTGAGAGTCATTTTTTCACTTGTTTAAAAATATAATGCTGACATCTGAGGAGGTTGAATAAGTGAAATGGATAAATCTAAAATAAGAATTTAAGGCAGATCTAACAGAGAAGACTCCAGATGAACAAAAAGTAGGAGACCTGGCACATTAGAAACCCCTGTGCAAGCTTAGACTCCAGAACTAAACCAACTTTCATCTCTGCTTGGGCAGAAACTAGCTGGAGAAAGCCGGCAGCGGCCAGTGTGTCCAGTGTGTCCCAGTAGAAAAAGAGGCAGACTGGACTTGCAGATTTTACCCAGACACACTAAAAGAACAGACTACCCTTCCATCATCTCTTACCCTTTAAAACCGAGTCGATCAGAATGAAGCTGATGTCCTGCTGCTATTCCAGTGCAGAGGGAGACGAGGTCAAAGGTCAGGTCACCCCAGCAGTTATCTGAGATGATCTAAGCGATGTGCCTTCGAGAAGTGTTTCTTAAGTATGATATGTGGCCTACTGGAGACCAGCAATTGCTCTCCTAATGGACTGTAGACTGATCCAAAAATGTCAGCCCTTTTTTTTGAGTGTGAAGGATGCACCACTCTTTAGATTTCTCTTTGGTAAATGGCCAAGGCTACCTGCTAGCAAGCTATCATGTTTTAATATTAAAAACAAAATTAGACTTGCCAGAGCTCACTGAGGACTCAAAGTTTACTACAGATTGCCCTTGTTTGGAACTATGTAAGCTCTGTGAGAGAAAGGACTTGATTTTATTCACTGCTGTATCTCCGGTACCAAGAAAAATGCTTGGTGCACCTAGTAGGCACTTGACTGCTATTTGGGTACGTACTGAAATATTTGAATAAACGGCAGCTCTTCCTTCACAGGTGCATAGGCGTTAAGTTGGTTTCTCACAATTTGGGGGAAGAATAAAATGTTATTATTCCGTCAATAGTTTGCTGTGATTTTCAACTGATGCTAATTTTGCCTTGAGTGATAAATTGCTATTAGTTTAGCTTCAGCATCACTAATTTTAGTCTGATGTGGGTTGTTTGGCTAATCCTACAATACGCAGCCCTGCACGTTTGCATCGACATTATTTTGGTCCATAATCTCCCAATATCTAGATGTTAAGGGATGCCTGCAGTGAGTTCCAGAATGAATCGTTTATACATCTAGAGACAGAGCAGACACATCCACACATCATCTGCCAAATGATGCTGCTTCGCTAGTCATGTGCTGCCTAGACGTTTGCTCTAGTTAAATAAAATGTACCATCAAAATAAATGTAACAGCACTGGATTATTTTAACTGTATAAGTTATTGTTTTATAAAATAAAACTATATATAAACTTGTAATTAACTTGTGAATTTTGTCCACCCTAACCCAGTGTGACCTCATCTTAGCTTGATTACGTCTGCAAAGACCCTATTTTCAAAAAAGGTCACATTGATGGGTACTGGGGATTAGGATTTGAACCTGTCTTTTTAGGGGACAGAATTCGATCCACGACATCCTTGTTTATTGATTTTTCGCTGGTGTTAATCCTCTTGGCTCTGTGTCTTGTCTTCCTGTCTTCAGTTAGCCCCATTTGATGCCGTGAGCTTGTGTGTAAAGGCCCCTCTGAGCCTTCCAGCTTGACCCCCACCCAGTGTCCTCCAGTCCACACATCTGAGATGGAACCATGTTTGCACAGAGCAGGCCCTGGATAAGTGTCTGCTGGAATGACTTAGTGACTCCTGAAGTCTCCAGATAATAATGTTTTTTATTTTAAAGAATCAGTATCACAGAATGACTGCCCCTAAAATGATCACTAACCACAGAAATGCTAAGAATTAAAATATATTTTTAAAAATTATATACATTTTTATATATTTATACATTTATAATATTATATGTTTATATTTTATTTATATATTTTATTATACATATTATAATATATATAATTATATATATTTTATATATATATATATATTCACTGAAGATAGCCATACTCCAGTAGCTGCTGGACAAGGCAAAGCATGTGTTATTGACCCATTAATGCACTTCTCTGTGGCTTGGTGCTTCACAAGGCCCCTAAAGGCATGTATAATGGCCCAGTCATATGACACACCCTACTGTACGTTTTTGTGTAATTGTGCTCCTGATGAATCAGGTTAAACCATATATGCTACTTTTTAAATTGTGGCTTAAGCACACTTTTGTTTCTTATGTTCACTGGTGTTTTTTTACAGGATGTCTAAGTTCATCAGAATGAATCTGTTGAGAACCAGACAGTGGCTGCGGGGATGAGGCTGGACAGCCCTTAGCTAATTGCCTTCCATGTGCCAGTCACTGTGCACAGAGCCTTAGCTAATTGCCTTCCATGTGCCAGTCACTGTGCACAGAGCCTAGATGCTTTGCTTGGAGGAAGCACTGGGAGTCCTCACCAGACATCATAGGGAAACAGTCAGAGCTCGGCCTCACCCGGGGATAGTTACCAAGGGCATGCCATCATCTTAGCATTTGCCCTTTATACTGCAACTGTCTGCTTATAATGGTCTACACACTAGTTTTGAAAGTATTTAGGAAAAGCAATCATACCTTATTCGATTTTGCATTATTAGCAGAGTGTCTAGTGTGTGAGCTACTTAGTGAGTGATGGTTGAAGTCAGTACAAGTATCTTCAGTGCCTTAATCTAGATAAAAGGGGGCAAGGGCTCATCCAGAGAAAAAATAGTCTAAACAAGACAAGCTCAAAGAATAATGATAAAAAAGGGTTGAAGGTAAAGTCATGCAAAAGATATACCAGATAATATACTAGATCAATATGAGCTTAAAGGAAGTTGGGTACATCATAAGACTAGACACACAGACGTAGTTAAAGCAGTATTCACATTGAATTTACGTGAGAGAGACTATTAGAACAGCACAAACAATCAGCTTTCTGTAAGGAACACGTATGGAACCCTGTAACTAACAAATTCAGAAATTCACATTCTTACCAAGCACATACGGAACACCTCCAAAAAAAGTTACTGTATGGTAGTCCAAAATGCAAGTCTCAAAAAATACCAAGGAGTCAGAGTAATTAGGACCGTATTTTTTACTATGATGGAATTATATTAGGGGTTAGAAATGGGAAATAAATACAGAGCCGAAAGAATCCCATGCATTTGGAAACTAAAAAACTCACTTCCAAATAATGTGTGGATTAAAGAGAAAATCATAATGGAAATAAAAAAGTATTTGGAAGGAAAACAGTAGAACTTCCAAACATCAAGTCTTGTGGGATGAAGCTAAATTAGTGCCTGGAGTCTATTTATAATTTTAAATGTCTACAAAAGAAAGGCAGAAAAATTGAAAATTATAAGCTAAGCTTTCAAGTCAAGTAATTAGAAGAAGAGTGTCACAGTCAAACTAAAGAAAAAGAAGGAAATGTAAATCACATACGTTAAAAGAATAAACGTTTTTAAAACAATAGAAGAAATTGACAAAAGCAAAAGCTGATTTCTTTGAAAAGAATAATAACATTGAGAAACTTCTGGCAAAATCAATCAAGGAAAAAAAGCAAGAAAGTAGAAATAGCAATACTAGAGATTTTAAAATGGAACATAAGATTACTATAAAATGGAGCGTAAGATTACCATAGAGACGAAAAACTCCACCAAATACTATTCATGACTTATGCCAATAAATTTGAAAATGATTAAATCATTTTGTGAAAAATAATTATCAATTGCCAAAGAGGACCTAAGCAGTATTGGAAAATCTGCATATACTAAGGAATTTATTTCAGTAATCAAAAACCTACCATGAAAAAATTAAGATGCTTTTACAGATGATTTTACAGGTGAGTTTTCTTTCAAGGAATAAATAGCCTGTATCTTATATGAATTGTTTCAGTAAACAATAAAGGATGGGAGCTCTTTTTATAATTTTTGTATAACCTTGGTACCAACTCCAGACAATACAAGGAAGGAAATTTAAACTAACCCCATCTACAATGATGAAGATAATGACAGCTGTATTTAAATTGAGCATTTATTATGTTGTGAGCACTTTGCTTGTACTATTTCATTAATACTGACAACAATCTTATGAAGAAGGTCCTATTCTTGACTCTAATTTCCAGCTGATAGAACTGAAGTATAAATTGGTTAAGTAACTTGTCCAAGATAATAGCTGGTAAGTGTTAGAATTTGGATTTAAGTGCAAAAAAATCATAATTTAAGTGAATCATAGTATGATGTATGTGTATGTGTGTGTATAACCTACAGCATTAACTGACTTTAGTCAGATGGAAAAAGAACTATGTTCATGTCAAAAATAAAACGCGATGCCCATTATTATTATTATTATGGATCAGCAAGCTACTAGAAGTTTTTTTCCAACATGATAAGAAAAAGTAATAAAATGTATATGAACTGGAAAGTAAGAAATAAGAATTTTTGTTATTCACACAGAAAAGTTAAGATGATCTACAAACTATTAGAACTAATAAGAGCTCAGCGATGAATCATATATAAAAATCATTCATGTCCCTATAATCAGGAATAGATTAGAAAACATAACTTTTTTATACTTTTTTAAATTGAAGTACAGTCAATTACAATGTGTCAGTTTTTGGTGTACAGCACAATGTACCAGTCATGCATATACATTCATATATTCATTTTCATATTTTTATAGAAAATACAATTAAAAAAAGAAAAACATATCTATTAAAATTATGACTGTAAAGGATATTTAATGTCATAAGACAATGGAAAAATAATCATAATGTAATGTTGAGTATAAAAAAGAAAACAAAATTATATTTATATCTGTATATCATTTTCTTTAAAATGCATGTAAAGCCCTGTCTTTCATGGGTTTTGGTTGTGATTCCCTGGAGTATGTATATGAAGTCCAGTAAAATGTCAGAGTCATGGGAATTTGAGAGAGATTTTTTTCTTCACAATTTCCTGCCTTTTTTCAACTATTTATAATAAACACTATTGTGAAAATTAGTAAAAATCTTATGAAAGCATTTTAACTAAATATGCTGAATAGATCCTGAAGAGAAGTTATGAACAAATGCTTTTGGTGAAGATGGCAGTGGTTCTGTTGAAGGAAGGAGGAAGACTTAATTGTGATGTTAGTTCAGGAAGTGGAAAATTAAACTCCAGGATGGCCTTAGAAAGGCTACTATTCCAATGTTAAATCAAGGCAACGGATTTGGGGGGAAGGGAGACCTAGTGATACCCCAGTTCCTTTAAACACGTCATTCCCCAACCCTGTCATGTCTGCTAGGTGATTCCACAGACAAAGATCTGCATTGGGGAAAAAAAAAAAAAGAAATCAACTTAATAGCCAAAGCAACTGCTAATTGCTGTTGTTGACTGCACAATCTGTCGATGGTTGTGATTTAAAGTAAGTGTGGGGTGAGGGAAACACCCAATCTACATAGAAGTGTCCCTCTGTCACAGCTACATGTCTTCTAATGGTGGTTTGATTCTCGGGTAAGTATCTGGACACAAAAAATGAATTTATGAAAAATTATTTTAAGATACGAAATGAAGCAATCTGAACAGGAGCTCCAGCCCGGTATTTTGTTACTGATGCTTCACATTCTGCTCCTCTGCATCGTTAATGTCAACATGTGGGCGAGCGTTAGTGAGGAGACCCGTGCAAGGGCTGGGATGTGCGTGTCTTTTGTGGCAATGAGTGTGGCCATTAAGAGAGTAAGTTTGTTTCAGAACAACTTGGTCTGAGTCTTAGTTCTGCCACTTTCCAACTATGTGACTCTGGGCAAGTCACTTGAGGTTTCTGAGCCTCAGTCACCATATTTGTAAAATGGGGATAATCCATGTTGCAGACGTGTTGTGAGCATTTCAGCAGATAAAGAGCACAAGGAGCTTAGTGGTTAGCTATTATAATATAAGCTAAATATAAATTGCTAACCTTTGTGAGCTGTTCAATTATCATATACACCAATTCGTAAAGAACGTCCATCAGCTAAATTTTCTCCAGATGCTCCAATCTTCAATAAATTTCCTTTCTCTGAATTTAAATATTGCAATAGTACATATAGATCAGCCCAAAGATTTCCCTAATCCTGAAGAAAGTTAGAACTTCCTGAAGGCTGTGGACTGTATACTCTGGCTGTCTAATCCAGGTTGAGAGGGGTGTCTGGAAAAGCACTCAGAAGGAAAGTCCAGAAGGTTCTCACAAGCCAAGTACTGATCACGCTCAAAACCAGGCAAACTGAATCAGCAGGAAAAAGGAAACAAAGCCAAAGGGTTGGGAGCCAGACTTCTGGAAACAGTTAAGGAGCAGAGCAGTGATGGTTTTACATGCAACTAAGGATGCTTGGCTGGCTGGTTCACTGACTGACTGACTGATGGCTGGCCCCAATTTTATGGTGAATCTGCCTCTTTTGAAGACTCAGAGTAAGGCTGTCAACTATGAAATTGTTTTTGAAAGAAAATCAAGTCAATAGCTATCATAATAATCCAGAAACCATTACAAAAATCTTTTGTCGTCTGCCTGTCTGCGGCTGTGGCCCAGGCGATGATAGCTATGAAATGGTTAAAAAGTGGAATTGTAGGCTGCTGGCCTTTGAAGGGGAGAAGTGAAATCAATGGAATTAAGCAGGAAGCATCCACAGAGTTCTCTTTCTGTCCATCTCAGGGTAACCTAGAAGTTGCTTTTATTCTGACTAATGGCATTGGCTATGTACACAACCCCCCTCTGATAGCCGAGCCAGACACTTTTTGATTCTAATAAAAGAAGCCAGAGGATCTTCAATAGAGAACAAGAGGGAAGACATTCCTGGGACACTAAGCACCTCTCTGCCGACATTTTGGGAGTGCATTAGAAGTCCAGTTACTTTTCTGAATTTTTAATGGACTTTTTTAATGGAGTTTTGGCTTTGGCAGAAATTAGGAATGTTAAATGTCTCAGTACTAAAAAGTCTTTATAAAAGACTAAATGCATCACCATAGGCCAAACATCATACAGAAACTATATAAAATATAAAATGCCATCAGGACCTAAAAGGCTAAAGAAGAGAAGTCAAACTGAGCAGTGGCAGTAAGTTTGTGTCACCGACAAATGAGAATACAGAGCGGAAACCCAGGATGGTCTTGTCTGCTGCCTTCTGATCTACCAACCTGCATCCAGACCCAAATTAACTGCTCTTCCTCCTGAAGATCAACGTGTCCCGTTCCCTCTCACTGTTTCGGGGTTTTGCTGCGCTACTGCCTTGGCTGAGTCTCTGTTGCTTGATCAATGGTCCCTCCTTTCCCCAAAAGCTAAAATGATGCTAAAAGAGCTTCCAAACAAACAAACAACCATGCTTGAGTCCATATTTACCTTGGGTTAAAGTCCCATTTTTTTTTGTTCCCTTTTGTGGCAGACATACAAGAAGAACTGGTATTCTCATATTCTGAGTTTCCCTCCTCCACGCTCCTCTCTTTAATCTGGCCCAGTCAGATTTGATCTCACCACTGCACCTCCCTTTCGACCCTCATCTCACTAAATCCAGCCACCTCTTCTGTACTCAGTGTTGCTTGGCACCAGCAGCTCACTCTTGACTTTGATCTGACGTCTTTTGTTGCTTGTAACGTGGTCTCCTCCTGAACGCTGAGACACCACACGTTGCTGATCTCTTCCTCCTCCTCACGTGCAGGAAACGGTGGGCTTTTCTCCAGGGCTCAAGTCGCAGGTCCCGCCCACCTCCCCATCTCCGTTCTCTCTGTAGAGGCTGCATCTCATCGAATGCAGAGTTTTAAACATCACACCCCACCAAGGAGTCCCAGATTTGTGCTTCCACCCTGACTGTTCTTCAGGGTACCAGACTCCTGTGTCCCAGTGCCTGCTTAATACCTTCCCTTTAGCATCTCCTAAGTGTTTTGAATGAAACAAGTCCTAATGGAACTTTTGATCTTTTCATCTTGATTCTTCCCCATTAAAAAAAAAAAAAGATTTAGTAACATCGTTGTTAAGCCATTCTCCTCTCTCGGGTCAAAGATCCAGGACTTATTGTTACTTCCTCTTTCTTCCTTACCCTCCCCATCCAATCCAGCAGCAAATAGATGGCTGTTGGCTCCACCTGAAAAACATATTTAGAAAAGTAAATTCTCACGGCTTCTGCTGTCATCCGGGTCCAAGCCACCAGTATCTCTCACCCGGATCACTGCAATAGCCTCCTCGCTGGTTGTCCTGCCTCCTCTCTTGTTCACTCAGGTCTACTTTACACACAGCCAAGTGACTCTAAAGCCATTTGCAGCAACATGGATAGACCTGGAGATCGTCATTCTAAGTGAAGTAAGCCAGAAAGAGAAAGAAAAAATACCATATGCTATCACTCATTTGTGCAATCTAAATAAAAAAAAAAAAGAAAGAACGTAGAGGGCACCAATGAACTCATCTACAGAAGACACAGACTCATAGACGTAGTAACAAGCTTATGGTTACCAGAGAAAGGGGGTGGGAAGGGCTAAATTTGGGAGTTTGAGATTTGCAAATGTTAACCACTATATTAAAAAATATGTAAAAAAACCAAATTTCTTCTGTAGAGCTCAAAGAATTATTTTCGGTATCTGGTAATAACCTTTAATGAAAAAGAATATGAAAACAAATATGGGTACATATGTACATGACTGGGACATGGTGCGGTACACCAGAAATTGACACACTGTAACTGACTATTCTTCAATAAAAAAGAAAAAATGCAAGTCAGATTGTGTCATTCCCCTGCTCAAAACCCACTGCTTCTCACTTCATTTTGGATAAAATTCTAAATCTTTACTCTGACATACAGGGTGGTCCTGTGTGAATTTTTCCCTCTCTGTTTTTCTGCTGTTCTTTTCTCCTTCTGTCCCCAAGACTTTGTGCCCATCAGCCGTGGTTAGACTCATGGCTGGAACAGCCCGCACTCACGTTCCCCTCTGGGACGTTCATACCTGCTATTTCCTCTTCCTGGACGACTCTGCCCCTGGGTCCCTGCACAGCTGTCATCACTCATATCTTTGCTCCACGGACACCTCTGAAAGGACTTCCCAGGCTACCCGACATAAAATAACAACTTTTCCTCTCCCATCTTTCTCTGTGATTCATCTTGCTTCCTAGCACTGACCACTGGCGGAACTTACATTGTTTAACAGTTTACTTGTCTGTTTCTCCTAAGAGAATGTGAGCTCCTTGAGAGCAGGGACGTTGTCTTTCTCCCTGCTGTGGCCCCTGCCTTTTGAAGACTGTCTGGCACAGAGAAGTAGCACTAATACATCCTGACAGGTATAAGCAAAAAGAGTGCATATTCGTGCCCAGCCAGCCGATCTTCTCTTTTGTAGGAGAGAAAGTGTTTTGCAATGTTTTGCGTAAATCTCTGTCCCATGCCCAGAAAAACTGAGTTAACATCACACAGAATGAAAGCCCATGGTGGTTCCCCTTTTCCTTTTCAATGCATGAATTCAGGCTCACAGGTACATGCCCCACAGACAGCTAACTTCCAATGGAGAGAAAGCGCTAGGGACTCTTTTTCAAGCCATCAGCCAAGTGCAGGCATCTTTTGTCCAGTAGCATTCACATTACCATCACCTCCTTTCTCTCATCTTGCTCTCCCATCCCTTGTAGAAGGTCATCTGAAAGTTGTAGACCCACAGACACCTGTGGCAGGTGGCTGTGGCTGACGAACAGCAGGTGTTTTGCTCCAGGACACCTTATAATTTAACAGACCAGCGGAACATGTCAGCTGATTTGCAGATTGGTGGATCACAAGGGCTGCCTGGTATGTATATATTGAGAATATACCATCAGACTCTACAAGGGTGACTGTCCAAAGCATGAGCCAGTACACATTTAACAACTAGAAGCTAGAAGCCTTGGTGCTTCTCTCCACTCAAAACTCAAATGAAAGTAAACATACAAGCTTTAACAATTGAAGATTCATGGATCTGGATAAGATCGGGTGGCTTCTTGTTTAAATTACTTGATGTGTATAAAAGGGGTCTAAGGTAGAAAAGTTATAAAACTTGCTCAGAGTCACACACCAGCCAAGACCGCCCACCCCTTTCCACCATGTGTTGGCTCAGGTACCAGTGCCTGGACACCACGGTGTCTGACTGGCTTCCACCAGAATATCTCCCCATTGGAATAACATACCCCTGAAATGGTAGTCCCTAATCTGCCCCCTCCCCATATTTATTTCATGGTAACTATATCAGATTGCTTTGACTTTTGATTTCGTTAACACAGAAATTGTTTACCCTGGTCCTCATTTCTACAGAAATATGCAAGTGCCATCTTTTTCATGACGTTTGTAACCCAAATTCTTAGTCATAGTGACTTGGTGTGACATTTCCTTCACATTCATAAGCAAAAATTGCTGCTGAATTAATCTTTATAAATGATGTCAAGCCACGCCTCCATGTCCACGTCACTTGCTGCTAGGCAATGCAGCACGATGGCAATATACTCATTATTCCAGCACCGAAGGAAATATCTTTGGACAACTTGGAAATTGAATGCTGTTTAATATTTTGGCAATAACTTAAAAAGCAGAAGCAATGGATGATTGCCAGATCATCAGATTTGTTTAGCAAAGGAATAATTTAACATTTGACAGAAGTTGCAACTGGCTTTACATTTTTCTCCAAGTAAAAGTTTAGTAAAATTATAGCATTTATAAAACTCTTCTGTTAGTTTGTGAAAACAAGCTGCAAGGAAGCTCGATTTTACAGAAAGAATGTAAGAGGGAGAGAAACTGAGGCACAGAAAATTCAGAACCTTTTCTAAATTCTTAACATCTGGGAGAGACTTTGATCTGGGATTCAGAAAGCAAAGCCTGTTTCTAAAGAATGATGAGCTGAAAAAATCATAGACCCTGAAGCCAGAATTCCTGCCTTCAAATCCTAGCTGTGTGACCTTAAACAAGTTACTTAATCTCTCTGCCTCAATTTATAGGGAGGCCTCAATTTCATCTTCTGTGAAGTGAAGGTAATAATAGTATGTTTAATACATGGAGCGATAGTTGATAGTGAGTGTTCCACAAGTCTTAGTTCTCATGAATTTATCAATTTATATACCAGAAGTTAATTTTTCCAAAGAATTAGGATGAGGAAGCACAAAACAAAGGAGGAGGAGGTGGAGGAGAAGAAGAAAAAAAAGAGGAAGGAGGAGCGGAAGGAGGAAGTGTTGGAGGAGGAGGAAGAGGAGCAGACCCTGTGCAAGGCAAGTAACCTACTAAGAATGTGAGCCTGCAGGGCAGCATCCCTCGGACACCACCCTACCTGCTCCTGGTTAAAAAAAAAACATGTGCTCCCAGGAGACCCTGGAAGGAAAGGGAGGACGGCAGGACCAGGAACGGTAGGAGGCTGAGCAGGGGTGTGATTCCAAGCCAAGTCCCGGTCTCAGCCTGACCCTGCAGGGCAGCCCCGCAGTGTAAATTCCACTTCTGTTTTGTCCCAACTCAGGCAAGAGCCTTTCACACTCCTCCACCTGTCAGTCATTGACTGATGGGCTTCAGGGAACTGTAACCTCCGGGCACTTTTTTTATTCGTATTTTTTATTGAAGTGTAGTTGACTCGCCATGTTAGTTTCAGGTCTGTAGCAAAGCGATTCAGTTATACTTACACATACATGTATGTATTTGTTTTCAGTTTCTTTTTCATTAGGGCTCCTTACAAGAAATTGAACATGGTTCCCTGTGCTATACAGTAGGTCCTTGTTGTTTTACCTGTTTTATATCCAGGAAAAGCCCTCTGTGCGAGCAGAACATTCCAGTAGCCCCGGGACAAGTTTCCAAGTTCTGCAGTCATAGGTGGGCGGTTAGAAGGAAATGCTCCAAGAGAAAGCCGAGAAATGTTTAGAAGGTTCTTAGGGAGCTGGGTGCAACATGATGGTTTCTAATACTCAGGGTTTGCCCCGGTTTTCTCCCAGCAGGAGGCTGGTAATGGGCTTATAGCTAATGTGCCAGTGAAGGTCAAGTGCAAAGAGAAGACCCGGCTGGGAAGGGGAGTGCCGAGCGCATTCACTTTTCCAAAGCGCAGACACCTAAACCCAGGTGTGTCTGCAGACACCTAAACCCAGGTGTGTCTGCAGACACCTTCCAGGAACAGTGATTTCAGGGGTCTAAACGATTCCTGCTTTCTGTCAGAACAATGAGAAACTTTCAGAAGAAAGCCATGTTGTTTGATTTTCAACGGGGAATTTTAGCTTATTTCATTCTCCTATTTTTTTTTTTTTTAATAAGCTCGGGGAGGGAGTGATGTTAATTTTGTCTTGTGTATAGCATGGGTAACATTTCACCAGGCGATCTGTCACACTCCTCACACTCTACATGGTAACAGAACTCATGCAGATTGCACGTTTTGATATTTAGGAAGTGGCACCCGTATTTACATATTACTATGTATATATAAATACATATGTGTATAGATATAAATATACATGCATCTACATACTTCTTATTTGCGTACACATACACAGATATGTGGAGAGACACATCGCAGCCCCGAGTGCAATTCAAGATGAACTTTTTGGATTCAGCTTCTGGTTATCAAGCTGCTTATCAGACGACAGATACAAAATGCTCCACACTCTAACACTCCTTCCCTAACCTAGACAGTCACCAGGAAGCTAGAGGAGCGATTAGGGTTTTCCTTTATGCCTGAGGGTTTCTCATGAACTCTAAAATGTCGTCACAAAATAGCTAATACAACCTACTTTAACTGAAGCTATTTGGCATCACCATTAAGACGGGATGAAGTTTTCAGTGAAGTCGCATGAAGAGCCTTATGTAAGTGGTTTTATCATCAGAGAATAAATATATTATGAACTCTCACAAATATTCTGGTAAACGTAGTATTTTAGTGGAAGCAGGGAACTTAGGTTGGAATCCCGGCTCTGATACCTGTTACTGATGTGATTTGGGGCAAGTCCATTTTTCAGAGCCTCATAAGGGAGTGACAGAAATCTAATGTACTTATTAGGATTAAATGAGATGATATGAAAAAGCACTTTGTGAGCTGCCCAGTGCTGCGTGGTTGTCAAGTTTTAGGCTCTCGGTAGCCACAATTACAACTGAGGTCAAAGTGATCATGGAGACAGAAGACTCCCAGATCCCGGTATTGACTTGTGGGTTCGCCTTAGCTGGCAGCTCCGATGTTGTTAGATGCACTCATTCTGCCTCAGCCGGGGAAGTACTGCAGATCTGTGACATTCACAGTGAAAAGAAATATTTTTAAAATTTTGTGTTCTTTGTAGCATTTTCTAGTGTTTTATGCCTTGTTACTTTCAAAGTACTGTAATATATCTGTGTCTGTGTATCTTTATCTCGGTAATGACAGATCTGCATCTACTATTTTTCCTTAACCAGTAAAACACATTCCGGAGGAGTTACAATTTCAGTAGCGTTTAACTAATTGATCATGGTGTATGTAAATACTCTGCTAGCCCAGACAGCAGGAAATTTGTGTGATGTTTTCCTGAGAGTTTGGTGCTGCAGGGTTCTGTAAGTTGACTTAATTGGGTGAGTTTGAAACACCAAGGATGCAAGTTCCTGTAGTTTTTTCCTAAACTTCGGTAAACTCGTTACCCACAACCAGTCTTTCCCTGCTGACTTTCTCAGCCTGAATCGAGTGTGGTAGAGCCTGATGCTCAGTATCAATGTACACGTGGGCAGGTTAGTTAGTCCCTGAGCTTTGGTGTCCTTATCTGTAATCACGAGACAGTAAGGAAGGATGAACCTCAGAAGGTTAGATGCTCTAAAAGCAAGGGTCACCTCGGTCGCCGGCATGCAGTAGGCATTTACTAAATGTTTCTTTGCTTTCTTCCCCCTCCTCCTTCTTGTCCTCCTCCACCTCATTCTTTTCTTCCTTCCCTTTGTCGCGGTTGATTTTCAGCAACCTGAGGTCCTCACCTCCTATTTGTTTATTTATTTTAAACCCGATATTTACATCTGTCTTATCCTACAAGCAGAACTCCTGTAGGGTACTGTGGTTTGTGACCCGGTGGTTGTCGAGCTGAAGGGTCAAGAAGACCCTGCACTCAGAAAACACAGCAACAACGAGTCTGCCCTTGAAAGCCGGTGCCCTCCTTCAAAGGGCAGCTGGAGGGACACAGCAGCAAACCCTCCTCTCTGCACGCTCAGGGCCACGAGGAGAGTGACTGTGTCAAGGCCCAGTTATGAGAGGACTGCTCGGCAACACCAGGGGTCATCCCGCCCGTTTATCTCCTGTCAGCTGTCACCGGTCACTGGTCAAGAGTTGGTTGCCAGGTTTAGCCCTGAAGCATGTCCTACTCAGGTGGGAACAACAGAAGGCACTGAAATCAATAAACAAAGATACAGACCATATGATGGGAAGGAGGAAAACGAAGAAACTCAAGAAGAGGTCCTTCGGGCTGTGCGTGGGGTGCCTTTTATAACGGGTTTCCTGTGATTTAGACAGCCAGCTCCCAGTTCGTCAGAACAAGGAAGAAAATGCACTCTTATTGCAATTCGCCCTCTGACTTTCAGTAGGTTTGCCTTGGCTTCTTTGTCTTTGGTCCTGTATTTAATATCTGATAATATCCATAGGGTCATCACATCTAAACACTGCAGGGCCTTGTGAGGTCACTTAGCCCACAGCAGTCCTAGGAAATGGGCATGCGGCAGACCGCAGATGTTTCTATGATTCTATTCTTCTTTATTTTGGTTCCTAGTCTGTATCTCATTCAAGAATGGGTCCAAATCCTTGGATTTTAGAAGAGAGAAAACCTCAGAGATGGTGTGCATCTGCACATTTCAGTCTTTTTACCACTAGCGGCCTCTTCCTCCCCCTCCTCTGCCCACCTTCCCCTCCTGATTGTACTTTTCTTGAACCATATTCTGTGGTTCAGGTGGTGGCACCAGCCATTAACGAGGTCAGCAATTCACCAGTCTCCTTCAAGTCTTTTTGTTTGGTTTTCTCGTTCAATCACAGATTCAAAGGATACATAAACCATCACCACCTTGGTAAAACACTTTGGTACTCATCACAGACGTATAATTACGGTCCAAATATTTGTCTTTAAATGTCAAGGAGAGACGTTACCTGGGCAGTGGACACCTGGCTGTGTGGTCGAGTCAGGTCAGGCTGGGTGGACTAAGCCTTCCGGGTGCAGCAAGCAAGGTCCCCTGAAAGTGAGAGGGCTGGGGACTGGGAAGGGGTGAGGAGAGCAGCAGGTTTTTCAATCGTTGCTGAGTAATGTATTAGTCAGTGAGCTCCAGATATTCTATTATATATTATAGTATATATTACATATGATGTATATATGTACATATGATGTGTGTGTATATAATAAGGAGAGAAGTTTTAAGGAGTTGGCTCAGGCAGTTGAAGGGGCTGGCAAGTCTGAAATCTGCTGTGCAGACTGGAAGTGGATAGAAAAGTTGACAATCTTCACTCCAAAGCCGGTGGGGGTAAAATTCCTTCTTCCTTAGGTGACGTCAGTCTTTTAAAATTTTCAGCTGGTTGGATGATGCTTACCCACATTAGGAAAGATAATCTGCTTTACTCAAATCCTACTGATTAAACTGTTAGTAACACCTAAAGCATGCCTTCCCAGCACCACCTAGACTGCTGCCTGACCATAGAGGAGTCAAGCCAACACATAAGATTAACCATTTCAAGGGGCATCAATTATACTGTACAGCACAGGGAAATATATACAAGATCTTGTGGTAGCTCACAGCGAAAAAAATGTGACAATGAATATACGTATGTTCATATATAACTGAAAAATTGTGCTCTACCCTGGAATTTGACACCACATTGTAAAATGACTATAACTCAATAAAAAAGTTAAAAAAAAAAGATATACAAATGGCCAATAAACACATAAAAAAAAGAAAAAGAAAAAGAGACACATAAATAAAAATTTGAACCCTGAAAATAAAAGGGGGCATCGATAGTTTGGACCAAGAACCAAGGACCAGTAAAGGACAAGGGCCCACAGGGGGCTGGAGACACTGTTTTATGTGTGACTGCTCCCCACGGCTAGTGGGATTTCCTCAGGCAGTGCTCAGGGTCTGGATTTAGGAGTAGAGAAGATGAATTATGGCAGTGTCCCGGGGATGGGGTTGAGATCTGCAGGAGTGTAAGGACTGTGAGGATGCTGAGTGACTGTTGACAGGAGATTGAGGTCATCACCATAGGTCATGGCTGGTCAGGGAACGGAGTGAGGCTGGAAGACTCTATGATCGAGACACAGGGAAGTGACCTGGGGATGTGCGGGCCCCGCTGCAGAAAGTGCAGGGGTGGTGGGAACAGGGACACGAGAGATGGACAGGTTGGGAATCACGGGAATGTGCTGACAAAGAATTAATCGCTGAAGTTTGATATTACATGTCAGAATGATTCAGAATGATGACAAATTTGAGAAGCAGAGTGTTTTTATTTTTTTGAGATAAAAAAAGTTTGACCACTAGATTTTTCATAGTCTATTTAGCCGCTCAGCCTGGCAGCTCCTTCCTAGCACGTAGTTCCGTGAGGAAAGGAAACCACGTCGTTGCTCCACGAGGTGTATTTACTCCATTTACTTATTTCACTTATTTACTTGAACAGAGGCACTGGGGATCGAACCCGGGACCTCGTGTGTGCTAAGCATGCGCTCTGCCACTGAGCTGCACCCTCCCCCCGGAGCTGTGAGATTTGGATGTGGAATGGGTCTTTCACACGTTCACGGGAGCTACCTAGGCTGGCGGCCAAACTTGAACTAAAGCTGTGAGTCATATGCTAATATTTGTAATTAATGAGGGACATAGTAAAAACGTTGGTAGAGACAGTGACAAGAAAGGTAGTGGTAGGTGACCAGATGCCAAGTGCCTCAAAGGTGTTATAATTTGGAAACGGCTATGCAAATCAAGAGTAATATCAAACTCTCCTCATGAAGCCTGTGGGGCTACAGGTGTCAGGAATATAAGAGGTCTCCATCAGGAAGGGTATAAGGGAGGAAGCATTATAATTTTGGTAAAGGCCATGATGCAGACAAAGTAACTCCTAGTGAGTTTGAGGATATAATTTGTTTTCCGTGAACTGGGAGTTTGAGAGGCTGCAATTAAAATTTGCTACAGCAGTGGAGGTTCTATGATTTCTATACAAGAGATGGTTAAAGTTAGGAAATCGGTTAGAAGTGGGGCCTTGGAGACTTGTCTGGGAGCTACATTTACAGAGTAAGTACCTTGTTTCCTTAGATCGCTGAATGCAGACACCTCTGGGATCCATCCCTTGGCTTTTCTGCTCATTTGGACAGAGGTGGGTGATGGGGAGGCCAGAGGAGTTTGGGATGAGAGAATGGAAGGTCTCTAGGGTTAATATTTTAGCTGATGGTGTTAGGAGGTCAATTGAAATGAGCTGGTATCCATCCAAGCAGGTGCACCCATGCTGTGGAAGGGGCGCTGCAGTGACAGTGACGGGGTAGAGTCAAGTTTAGGGCTGGCACATCAAGGGCCTGGACACCCGGTTCATTCCTATTCATCTTCTAAAACTCAGTTCAAAAGTCACCTCACGGAAAATGATTTTCCTGACCCTCCCTCTCATATAGAACTGTTTTCTCTTTTACTCTGAGCATTTTTTTTAAAAAATCACTTTTATTGTGGTATAATTCCTGTACAGTAAACTGCACATATTTCAGATGTACAATTTGATGAGTTTTGATAGATGTGTACACCGAAGAAACCACCACCACAATCAAGACAGCTGACATTTCCATCATTCCCCAAGAGGTGTAAATTTCAAACTCCTGATTTGTCCCTTCCCACCCACTTTGCCCCCTGGTAACCATAAGTTTGTTCTCAGCTGATGACAGGATAAAGAAGATGTGGTATATATACACAATGGAATACTACTCAGCCCTAAAAAAGAATAAAATGATGCCGTTTGCAGCAACATGGATGGACCTGAAGATTGCCTTTCTAAGTGAAGTAAGTCTCAGCATGTTTTTAACGAGCTCTATAAGGTCTTTTGGTTTATATCTCTATGTCCTATCCTCAAGTCTAGGCTTTTTGAAAGCAGTGACACTATTTTATGTGATGTTGTCCCTACGGTGCTGAGTGTCTGGTATTTAGTATAAACATGAAAGTTATCACTGTCACACAATAAGTGGCAAATCTGAGTTAAATTCAGTAATCCATTCATTCACGTGATAAAAATTTATTGAGCACCTACTATGTGCTAGGAACATGCTGACTCGGAGGCAATCATGACGGAAATGGGTTTGTACCCTCATGCTGTTTATGATCTGGGAAGACCCTTAATTTCTTGGTCTCAGCCAAGCATGAAACCTTGAAAAAGTATCAGTGACAATGCCATGCAGAGTTCAGACTTCACTCCAGTCACCTTAGGGTCCCATGGGCAGGAGATTTTCTGATGTCACAGTTTGAGTAGTCTCATTCAAACGTCATTATTTATGGCTTCACCTCCCAACCTCATATGGTATGGCTGCCCTGATACACCCCAGGGAAACCATGACAGCAAGCACATGGCTCTGTCTCAATCAGAGTAAGGCTGCCTCTCAGGACAGCAGGTTTCACTGGGCTGGAGTCATGGTTTCAGAACTAGAGTGAACTCCCTGGAAAACGGAATGGGCACAGATTGTACTAGCCAACATGCTTCTGGGTGAATTGGCAAAAGAGAAAGGAGCTGTCAGCAGTCACGATGAAAACAACATGGCACACGTTGGACCATTCAATAAATGAACAAAGGTATTTCAACAGCATCCCGCAGGCAGTTCATCGGATGAAAGGAAATGAGACTCACGTCCCATGAGAACAGAAACAGCAATGATCAGCACTGCTTCACTGATGCTTCTCCTGCTCCACTTTCTCTCCCTTCTCTCCTTCCATCAACATCTGAAGGTCTCACCTATTTCTCCTTCATTTCCATAGACAGAAATACTTTTAAGTTGGGCAAACTCAGTGGTCTGCCTGTGCCAGACTGAGATGGTCCACCTGGTTCCCCTCAGCTGGGTGACATGGGATGCCAGGGCCAAGGCAAGTGGCTCCTTCTCAGTCCCTCGGGAAGCAATTCATTCTGTGAGACTCTTAAGGGATAATCTTTACACTCTTTTCTTTGTGCCCTGCTTCACGATTCTATTGTCAGCCATGTGAGCTCAGCTGTTAACTGCTCACTTGAAAAAAAAAAGACCTCTCCCCACAACCCTCATGTCGCCCAGTAACAGCCTGATGGACGAATAGCACCTGCCATTGCTGAGAAAAAAATAGCTGAAAATGGAAAACTAAAGGCACGAAGCATGAGAATCCCAGCAATGCCTGGTGACTGATCTTATTAGCGTGTGTAGTACGTCTTCAGATTTTTCCAGAATCTTAGATCTCTCTACTGAACCGCCACACACACACACACACACATGCACGCACGCGCACACGCACTCACGCACACAGGCACTTTGGAGCAGGCTGCATCCTCCCCCGACTCTGCCTGGAGCTTGATTGTCAGTCTCATACACACACCCAGACAATGCTCTCAATAGGCGTCTTTGGGGGAGACAATGGCAGAAAGCATGATAACAGGATTTGTCACCCTGATGTGGCTGCTGTTTCAGCAAGCATTTCTATAATGAAAGAAAGTTTTACTAATTGTAAATGTGAATGAATTTCAGCTGTCTCTTCCTAAAAAAAAAAAAGAAATTCTCTTGGAAGAAAGCCAATGAAGATCATCTGTCTAATGCATCTATTCGCCACCCCCCTGCAACAAGATGTCAGTTATAATAGACGTCTAATAAAGGCAGACTTCCCAGGACAGGGCGCTGAGCATGCTGAAGCAAGGGCGAGAGCAGAGCCTCAACCTGCGGCATGTTTGCAGGTGATGGATGGAGCTTCTCCCTGGGAAACTTGCGTCCACAGGGTGTAGAGCTGGGGGCGCTTCCAGTGCACCCACGTGTCAAGATGGAGCGGTTTGCAATACAGCGCCCTTCCCTACCACTGGTCTGGTGCATTGTCATCTTCCCAGTGAGCTGTGGAGGCTAATATCAAAATCCACATCCCGGCTCCAGATGCCTGAGGCCTTAGATCCGGAGCAGAAGCGTTTACCCCAGGAAGGATGCGCCAATGCCTTTGGGAGCTGGAGCCTAGGAAATTGGGTTTGTAGATTCTTTCATGAAGAAATCTTCTTGGCAATCTTATTTCCTGACTAATGTGAGACTTTCTCTCTCACTCCCTCAGCTGCTACTCTCAGCTACTCAACCCACTGACGTTACTTGTTGAAGGCCACGTGGGTCCATTTAGGGCATCCTGGTCTGTCCTTTGGAGTCAGTAGTCAAGGGGACTCTCTGTATTGTGATGTCTAATCCATCACTGAGACTAAACCCCCTTCACTAATGTCCCTAGTCCTGCCGTGATGCTCACGTTAACACCACCATTAACACCACCTCCAGTGTTGCCAGCATCAACATCACTGCCACCGCCAGCACCACCACCCCAGTTTGTACTAAGAGCGTGGAACTTGTCAGCATTTCTGCTATTGTCTGCAGTGACTCCACCTTCACGACCACTGCCACCCCAGACCCAGTCACGTGTCTGCAGTAAGCTGCATAACAGCAAAAGTAACCGATCCTAGAATCTGTCAACGTTACCTTACAGGGCAAAGAGTACTTTGAAGGTGTGATTAAATTAACAATCTAGAGGTGGGGAGATTATCTCGGATTATCCAGGGTTTCCAGTATAATCACAAGGGAGACAGAGCTTCTATTTCCCAAGATGGCACTTTGACACTATTTTCCATCAGGGAAGGAGGAAGTTAAGATTAGCAGCTTAGACATTTGCGCAGAAGTCCTAGATAGTTTCTCTTTTCTTTTTAATCCCAGACTGTTCCAGGAGTATGGGATTGATCTCAAATTGACACAAGGCAAATTGCTCTGCTAGCAAACTGAAAATGGGGCTGGCCTGTACGTTTTCTTACCTCAGCAGTTTAAATCCCAAACAGGAGGAGAAGTATCTTGTCCCCAACTTCCCCTGACCTATGATTCCAGCCACCCATGGCATATGCAGATAATTCTGAGAATATTCAGTTGTGGGTGAGTTACATGTATAAAATTCAGTGGATACAGGAATGAGTTTTTCAGTCTGTTCTTTTTTTAAAAAATAAACCCACTGGTGAAATTATCTGATGCTTCGCACACCCACAAATAAAAAGAGAGCTGTTAGAATAAGAAGAAAATTATCAATTTTGTTAATTACCATTAGCAGGATTTACCAGCCCTCTATTTGCACATGGCTGGGTCCTGGGCAGGGTGGCTCGTTTTCTTGGAGTTACAATGAGCCTGAATAATTTAGATTAGGTGGCTACACTAATTGAATTTACCACATAATTAGCCCACGGTTTTCACTTCACTTGGCCATGCAAGCCCATTTTAAAAAGTAAAACTCATTCTAATTTAACCATTGTGTAAACACTTCAGATCAAAGCTTGGTCAACCAATTTATATAAATTAGGTGAAGAATATATTTCTTTTGAGTTATATTTGTGAAGATTCAATGTGGTATTGATATGCTAATAATGATACACTTTTTCCTTTAAAAAAGTCATATTAATTATATTACAAACAATTTGCCAAAAAACTCATAATTGTATCCCTTGGACATGACCATTTGTAGCAATTTGCTATTTTTCCATTCATTTTTTTCCGTATGCCTATAACTGTCACATAATTAAAATTAGAATGTAGGTAGCATTTCAAATACTTTAAATAAAATATTTTTAAAAATTTGCATTAGAATCAGGTGTCTGCTCCCTCATCTCACTGAGACATCTTCCCTTCCAGCTTCCCCTTCCCACAAGGGTCCCTCTTAACTGGCCTAATACATTGGGATTATAAATATATGGGAATGTAAAAGCCTCTCCTTGCTTGTTGCATTTCTCTCAGCTATCACCGTCCTGCGCTGCCGATTAGCTGATGTCTGAAAACCGTGGTCTCGTGCACTTTATGAGGGCTTCTCCTTGCTTGTGGTGAATACACTGGTCCAGAACTCGCTGCAAGGAGACTCACTTGGGGAATTCTGCAGTGCGCATCATCTCAGCCAAGGGGGTGAGTGCCATGTGTTCCCCAACTTCTTGGTGCTTCTAAGAAGCTTCGCTGTTGCTGGTGAAGGAACCGTTTATCAGCGGTCGTGTTAATTGCTTAATAATGAAGTGATGTTTTCAGTATTTTGCATTTTAACAGGGTGGTTCTTACTTATAAGAGCTTCACTATTTTTTAGTAAATGTGGGGATCTGGGCCAAAATAAAATGCATCGTAATTTTTCCTATTTGAAATAATGGGAAATACGCTCCTGCTTAGCCATACCCTGGACTAGGTCTAAATTCCAGAAATTTCTGAATTACTAGTACTAACCGGGAGATGCCTTTCTGTGCATAGGGCATCGACTGCTTTTGCACACAGCCTGTCTGTCTTTTTCACACTATATCCTGTAGTCCTAGAATAGTTCTTGGCTAAGAGTGGAGGACCATGAAATATTTGCTGATTAAGTGAACTATAGGTGTTCAAGATGGAAACTTCCATGATGATGATGATAATAATTCTTATTATAAATATTGTAACATTATATACAAAGATATAATCATCATCTATTTTGGTTATTAGTTGCTGCCTTAATTAAATGAACCACATTGAGCCATTCCGCGTGCTAGGCTGAGTTGACTAAGTTAAGGGAGCCTTGCTCCCTCTGCACGAAATACTGGGAACTGAGAATGGATACTACCCAGTCAATGTGTGCATTCAGCAGCACTTAAAATAGCAGTCAGGTTCGGTGGGTCTGTTGGCTTTATTATTTAACTGAACATTTAGTTGCAGTCAGCTCCAACATCTACCTTCTCAAAGTGTGGAAGTACACTAAAGTATAGTAGGTTTAGAGACAACTCAATCTCCCAGAGCCCAGGAATTTTCAGCCCTTCTCACCCTCAACATTTGTGTGGCTGAAGGTAAGAGCACAAATGGAGCCCCACGTATCACAGGTCAAAATGTAAATTTCAAATCAGTTACCAAACATTTTAATAAAATAGGTCCTACCTTGCAACCTTGGTAAATATATTCTCTGATGACTGGGAAATTCCTGGACTCCTCAGTGTTCATATTCCAAAGGAGGGGGTCAGTTTATTACCATCCCACAGCCTGCTTCCCACCCGTCTTCCCCACGCTTGGCTCTCTCCTGACCTAAGAGGATCTTTGATCTTTTACATACTTGTAAACACCCATCCGCATATCCAAGGACTGTCCAAACTCCTTGCTGTCCCTTGGCCACCCCTCAGGTGTGGGGGCACTTACACCAGTGGTGAATTCAGGTTTCAGAAGCACTGACCCAAGGACAAGGCCAGCCCAGGCCATGGAAGAGGCTGCTCAGTCATTTGGGCAAGTACTTCCTTGGCCTGAGCATCAAGGCATGATCTGGCAGGAGTGGGAATGTGGCCTCCATGAGACACCTCCCCTAGGTCCAGTAAACCCAGAGGCATGGCACGAGGGCTCTTTAAATTCCCAGACCTAGAGCAGGGTCCCTCTTAACTGGCTTAATACATTGGGATTATAAATATATGGGAATGTAAAAGTTGGGAAGTCAAGCTATTCACGTAGTGGATTTTAACAGCAGATACTTCTAGCTATCTGACCAATATCCACCCACACGCCCTTCTTTCTAATGACTAGAATCTTGCTTTTATTTAGGACAGCAATACTTCCAGGTTAGAAGCTACATCTTCAAGATGCCCTTGCAATCAGGGGTGCCCATGCGGTATGGTTCTAGCCAATGAAACATAAACAAAAATTTTTTTTCTGAGGATTTCTGTGAGAGCTTTGCTCTCGATACAGTTTCTCCATGCCCATCTTGGTGGTTTCTTCTTCTCATGTGAACGCGAAGGTGGAGTGGCATCTTTATAATTGCGAGATGCACTCAAAGATGAAAGTAAAGATGACATAGCAGAAACATAAAAGAATACTGGAACACTGGTGATACTAAAGAGTTGCATTGCCAGCCTTCTTGTATTAAAATGACTAAGCCAATATAGGCATGCCTACTAAATGCATCCAAAAGTAACTCCTAATCAATGCATCAGTTGATTTACGTAATCCCTATTCTTCAAAATAAAAAGTTCATGTTTGTGTGTTGCTTGTTAACTTATACCAGGAATAGGGGAAACCAATCAAATTTATAAATAAAGTGTATAAATTATCTTTGTGTCTGTCCACCAGGCTATAAGCTCCTTGAATATAGGGACTAAGTTTTATTCATCATTTTCCTTAGTGTTTTCCATCTAATCTGAAACATAATCGCATTAATAACACAAAGATAGAGATGCGTTAAAAGTTTGGATAAAAAAATATTAGCTTCTATGTACTGAGATCCTTCTATGGTACCATAAAGGATTTAAAATCAAGGTGGGTAGTAATGCAGCAGCATCTTGAAATAAAGTGTAAATGGAAGAATGCTTTATAATTTCTGAATTATTTGTTTGTATCAGTTCTTCAATGTTCTTTTTTTAAAAAAAAGAGACTTAAGAATCTACTCTGAGAAGTTTGAATTGTACTAGTAAAAAGACAATGGATGAATATTTTTTCTTTCTTGGTGATTCACTAACAATTTCACAGAAAAAATTTTAGGTTAAATTTATAAATATTTAAATCACTTATTCTCAGAAATGAAAAAATATTTGTGTTTATGATTTTGCTACATATCTTAACTACTGTCTTTTTGGTGATAATAGAGGCACTCAAAATTTAGAATTTAGAAGTCACATTCATTTGCATAAAATGAGTCCCCTGAATATGATTTTCTGCAGAAAAATATATAGAACTTTAGTGAAAGATCAGCCTACACAATGGCAGAATTTGGGATCTGATACATGGGAGATTTATCAAGAAATATACCTATCTTTCACCTAATTTATTGTGTCCTTTTATCTGTTTGAAAAGAGAAAGTCTTTATTCTTTGATTTTGCACTCATGTCTTAGCACATATGCAAAAAATAAAAAGACATATTAATATTTTTACTTGAAGTTTCCTGTGTCTATTCGAAAATCCAAATAATTGTTTGAAAAAAAATAAACAAGATCATTTTTCCCTAGTTTAGAAAATGTAAGATATGAGATTAGCAAAGACAGTGAGCTTGAAGTTGGGCAGATTTAACATTTAGATTTTTTTTTAGCAAGGGCACTTGAATATGAAATCACCACTTCTTTGTAGATGAGAACGTTTTCTTTTTTCATCTTACTTTTCTTTGAATGAAGCACAGTTGGTCCATTAATTTTAGTTTCTTTCTGAAATGCATGCTGAACGCACGCCATGAATTCTAACATATTCTGCTTTGCACACTCAAGATGATAACAGCTCGTCATGGGGTTCTGCTTCTGTTGACATCCACAAGTTGCTTCTCACTCTTGCTGCTTCCAAATTAAAGGTATAAGAAATGGTGTCGAATATGATTTATTACTTACTCCCTCAGAGGTTCTGAGTGGAAACTATTATCTCCTTCAAACCTTTTGTGCTATCTTTATTGAAAATTTTCAGACAGACCTGAATCAGTGTACTTCTTCTTGACCTCGAAGCTGCAGCAGCACAATTTTTGTGCTGGGAAAGAAAAATATAACAAATAAAGGGCTAGAAAGGATACACGTTTAGAGTTACAGAAAGAAACGCATGCACTATGTTCCGAATTCAATATATTGCATCATCCGAGGCACAGCTAGCTTTAAAATATAGCATTGAATAAATGATGCAATTTTTATAGTTATGTCATTACAACTGTTAGGCATGACATAAGAATGTTTGCAAAGAAGAAAAGCTAGAATAAAAATAAGCTATTTTTCAACATACCTCCGTATATGAGCATTCTTAGTAAATTGTATTAAAACTAAAAATGGATTACATCTGGTGGTAAACGTTATTCACATTCCTTTTTAAGCTAGTGTTAGTTAGCTGGGCATTAATTCTGTATTATCCTAAATTAGAAAAGGGAAAACTTAGGTCTGTTTCCTCCCGTTAGGATTGATTGTTCATTTGTCCATTTATTCATTCAATAAACATTTTGATTGTCTCTATATGAAGTGGTTCCTACAAATAAATGCAAAGCCCTGATATGTGAAATAATATATAGGTATATGTAATGTGTAGTGACTTCTCTCAATTCTCTCTCGATAAGCAAGACAGTGATTCTTGAACTGAGTCCTGGGCCAGAAGGTTTCACAGTTGAGTTGGAGAGGATGCCGAACCAGAGTGGAAGCAGGGGAGATGAGAGGTGTGAAGACGGTACAAGAAACGAACAGGTAATAATTGACTTGCTGTTGGGATGAGAGCGAGACGTCTGGTATGAGCACCTTGGTGAACGGTGTTGCTATTTACCGAGAGTCAACAGTCTGAGGCAGCAGATGACGAGTTAACTTTGAGCTTTGTTGAGTCCCAGTCTCCTGGGGCACATCTGAGAGGAGGTTTCACCAGCAGTTGAATCCACAGGTCTGGAGCTCATGAGAGGAGATGGTGCTGGAGCTAGAAGTCTTCAGCACAGGGCTGCTCTCTGAAGCCTTCGAGTGGATGAGCTCCCTGGGGGAGAGTGTGTGGAGAGAGAAGACATGAAGACTGGAATGGCCAATGGCTTCGTTAGACTGGAGCACAGCACAAGAGAGTAGAAGGGACTGGAATTGGGAGGCCACTGAATGCCAGGCTGAGGAACTTGGATTTTGCTTCCTAGCTTCTGTGTAAGTTATAGTTCAGTGTCTTGGTCAGAGCTTGGTTTCAGAGGATTCATTTGGAGTGAAAAATAGGTGATAGCCAGGTGACCCAATTTGGAAACTGTGGTTGATGAAAGGTTCTGATCTGGGTGGAGATGACCCAGATCTTAAGGCTCCGGAGAAGGTACGGGGTCAGAGACATTCCAGTGACAGATTCCATAGGACGAGGCAGAAAATAGGATGTGGGAGAAAGAGTTATGAAACCAGGGAGACATTAAGCACCATTGAGAGGAAGAATGCTGAGTTTGAAAAGAAGACTGTAGGACTGATGTCAATTAAGGTTTCAAATTTAAATAGGTTGCATGGGAGGGGAAGGGACACCCCCACAGGCTTGGACACCTGACCCCAGCTCTGACCAGAGAGCCAGGGAGACTGTCAAGAATGGACATGAAGAACTGGGAGTCATCTGAAGCCAGGTGATAGCTGACTCCGTGAGAATGTTTCCTGTCACAGAAATACTGTCCCCATGGAGACCCAGGAGTAACAGAAGATGCATTTTAAAGAGAAGTGACATGCTTTGTGTTTCACTTGTCATTGGATACCCCTGGTCTACATCCAAAAGATCAGGAGGATAAGTAACTTTTTTGGCTTATTGGTAACAATGTTAAACTGAACACCAATCCTGAACTTTGTATTGCTTAAAATAATGATTGGAAAAAATATTTTCTTTTTTTTTTTTTTTAAATAATGTTTTAACTCAGGTTTGGCACTTCAAACAAATTTCCTGATAATGCTGGCTGAGGACAGACTCATCCATAAAGCTGGAGCAGTCCCCAGCAAGGCCAGTTAAAGGCTACCAGTTTCCCACCAGGACTTCAAGAACGCACACGTGATGCCTAATGTGTTATTAACTATGCAGAATGCACTCCGGTTCCTGGTTCCTGCGGGTTCCACCGAGCGAGTGTGGAAGCCTGCATTGTTTTGCAAAACACCTTTTAAAACTGACTCCCAGGTTCGCCTTACCTGCTGACATTTAAAAATAACTCAGTTGTTTACTCTGTTTTCATTTCCTGGAGCAAATAAAGGTAAAAAAGACACTTAGCATTTGGGTCCTGGAGCCACAGTTGGAGATGCATTATTTTTTTCTCCTTCTTTCCTTCTTGCTGTATTTTTTTTTATGAAAGGTTGTTATTTTTGTTGATTGGCCAATTAGAGGAGCTGGTAGCTGCTACCTACTTCTAAGACTTGATTCTATTATACAGCCTCAGAGGCTAATGCTGCTTCAGTCTTGCCCTAAAGAGACATAAAAGGATACACTTGCCGTTAAGTCTCCCGACAGATGAAGGAGCATAAACCATTGATCACAATGCGAAATGCTGCAAACTGAAAAAGGAATCCAATTTATTTTAAATAAAACTACTCTGTTCTCCAGTGACAGATTCCAGAATCAGACAACAGAAAGGAACTGACAGCAGATGTTTTAGAGCCAAGACACAGAGAGACTGAGTAATAGTATAGAAAAGAAATTGCTTTGAACTTCACCCCTGCTTTAAATACTTCAAATCAATAGGGTCACAGAAGCCTTTAATAGAGTGATGAGGTCTTGCCCTGGCAGGTCTGTACAGTGACAAGTTGCTGTGCGTCCCAGCAGCAGGGTCATACAAATGGCAGGCTTCTCCCTGAAAGGGGGCTTTGTGTGAGCGGGGTCCGCTGGAGGGACTGCCCTGCACGGCCACTCTCGAGAGCCAGGCCCTAATAGTCTCCATCTAAATGGGACTGACCTCATGAATTACCTCAGGAAACTTAATCTATAAACTCGCTTCTTCTTATGCAGACTGATGAATTCTTGTTTATTCCTAAATGGCTGTCACAAGACCTATTCATCAAACCCTTAAAGGGGGGAAGGAGGCTCCCAGAAGCCAGCATCAAGTGCAGCACCGTTAAATAATCATTAGGCTTCACGGCTGGTCTTGAGACCCACTCCACATCCACAAAGCGGGCTTCTTTTTTATTTTGTAAACTACTCACTGGGGCTGCATTTAGATGAGATTCTGACCTGATGAAGAAAAAAAAAAGTGCTTTTTGTCACTATCAGTTTCATGGCTGTGTTCTTTCTCTTTGGAGAGTTTTTTTTTTTTTTTTTAAACAAAAGTAAAAGAAAATAAAGGCAGATGGCCAACCCTTTTCAATATCCGTTTGCTTTATTTGAGCAGTTTAATGTAGTGAAACAGAGTGAAATGCTGCTACTTGCTAAATGGTAAACAACACCATTACCCAGAATTCTGCTGTCGATTGGTACAAAACAGGGTGCTGGTGATTAATTAAACCCTTGTCGTAATTGTAACGCATGATACATAATAGATAGTGTGCCGTGTATTTTAAAAGCAGCAAATTAGCAAATAACTTTCCTCCATAGCACATCTCCATTGCTTGCTGCTAATGCATAAATAATGAAAAATAAAAGGCTATTATGCAACTACCTAATAAAAGGAATGTTTCTGATGCTCACCAGTCTGTAAACATGCGCTAGTGAAGTGCACACCGTGGTGGCTGGGGGTCAGATGCCCCTGGAGGCCAGAGGGAGAATTTTCTCCCCAGTGGAGTTATCACCGCCTACTGAATTGTGATGTTCCCTGTCCCAGTACCAGTCACACAGGCAGAGTCTCCTATACCCACATTATGCTCTTGTGGAAATCCAGCCTGGGCTGCAGAAATAGCTGCACAAATGCTTTTTCTAGAGAAGATATAAAATGATTAAAAAAGAGCGATTTTATGATATATGCATATCTTGCCTACTTTTTCACTGTGACAATTTTTAAAACATGGAATGTAAAGGTGATTGTTCCTCCTCCCCAATTCTATCTGAAGTTCTCTACCATTTGGTGGGCAAAAAAAGAAAAGCAAGAGAAGGCAATTTTGGCAAATGAGTGCATGCTGGCCACTCATTTGGGGTTATTTAGATAAAATTGCACAGAGGGAAAGAAGAGACTCAGGAGGTTTTCATGAACATGAGAAACTTTCAGCATAATGATTTTTTTTTCCCTTTCTCTTATTTTATTTAAGCTGAATGATCAATCCAGGATATTTTATTCTTTAATAACTTTTTGAAGTATAATTTACATATCGTAAAATTCACCCATTTTAACTGCACAATTCAGTGATTTTTAAGAAATTTACAGAGTCAAGCAACCATCACCACAATTCGATTTTTGAGCATTTCTATCACTTTCAGAAGTTTCCATGTGCCCATTTGCAGTTAATCTCTGTTCCCACCCCCAGGTTTAGGCAACCAAATCTATTTAGCATCTCTATAGATTTGCCTTTTCTGGAATTGTCATATAAATAGAACCATGCAAACTGCAGTCTTTTATGTCTGGCTTCTTTTACTTAGCACCGTATTTTTAATGTTTACCCATGCTGTAGCATGGATCAGTATTTCATACCTCTTTATGGCTGAGTAGTATTCCATTACATAGATATACCACATTATGTTATGTGTTCACCAATTGATGAACACTGGATATATATTTTCATTTCTCTTGGGTCAGTTCCTAGGAGTGGCATTGTTGAGTCACATGGTCAGTTAATTCAACCTGAACTTGTAAAACGATCTCTCTCCATTTGCAAAATGATACTGAATTCCAGGATGAAGAGCTGTTAGTAATTTCTACCCTGTTTGGAGACTGAGAGATTCTGGGTCGGCTGGCCTGTCCATCATTTCCACCCTTATGACCACAGCCATGGTCATATTGCTCACTCCACTGTCCCGTGAAAGATAGCTCCCGTCGTGCAAATTCCCGAGAGCAAAAGAGAACAACCAACTCAGGTTTGGTTAATGGTGCTGTTTGGTTGGACGTGGATTAGCAGAGTTGCAAAGGCAGATGAGACTCTGGCCCACTGTCGGAAGCATGCAGACCCTGATGCCTGCAGTTGGCGGACAGTGGGATCTGGTGAGTGCCTCCACCTTTGGCCCTAGTGTGACCGCAGGAGAGGAGGGTGAGTAAAGTGCAGTGGTTCTTTGCCAGCACGGAAGTTCCCTTTCTGTGATGCTGTTTGAGTGGGCTTTTCCCTATAAACCACGTAAACATATTCCCAGGAGATAAGGCATCTGGGGCTCCAAGCCTCCCACCTCCCTCAACCATTTATTCCAGGTGATGAAGAAAGCCTCTTTTGCTCAGGATTATTTTTGGATACGTGGTCACCTCGGGGCTTTCTACTACCGGCCTTTGGTGCAGACTGCTGATAAGCCACAATTCACCCCACCTCCACTCTCTGAAAATGAAAACAAATGATGACTTCTCTAAGTGTAGTCTAGTAAAGCTCTGATCAGTGCTGTAAAGCACAACGTAGTTGATTGCTGCCTGGCACGTAAGTAATGCATTTCAACACTCACCGTCCTCCTTGAATAAGCCATGTAGCATTTAGTCAATAAAGACTCGGAGAGAGAGAGAGAGAGAGTGTGTGTGTGTGTGTGTGTGTGTGTGTATAGTCCTCCTTCCTCACCAGACACAAGATTCTGCTCTCTGCCCCACAAGGGGATTCAGAGGAGCTCAAAAAATTAGCCAAGTGAAACCAGGACATCCTGGGAGCCCAAACTGGTATAAACCCCGCAGAGTGAGCTGCCCAAACTTCTGCAGGATTCTGGAGTTTCATGGAGCATAGACACTTCCCAGTGGGAGATGAAAACATTATGTACAAATAACTCTGTTTGCACAGGGTGTGTGCCACGAACAGGTTCTGCTTGCTTGTATTTGCCTCTTCTCTGGGACAGCATGATTTTTTAAACAGCATAAGGGCAGGGTGGTGCTTTTCCTTACCTAAGATTGCCTGTGCTGGGGAGCTGGGATGCAGCACAGAGAGTGCCCCACGGGGACCATGTGCATATAGGTTCATGCAGTCAAACGAGGGCAGGGTACTTGAGTCATGGCAGCGCCAGATTTGCAGTACATCCCTTACAGGTGTCTTCCTAGCACAGCCTCAGCAGTGTAGCCAAGGACTGGCATGACCTCGGGGTGAAGGTTGCACTCCAGCGGTTAGTTTTCCTCTTTGGGTTGCCAGGATCTGAGGCTCATAGAAGCCGCCTTAAAGAAATGGAGACATTTTAAGGATAAGTATGAGAAGAATTAGAAATGAGAGACCATCCAGAGGCCAGGAAAAGGACAAGGACCTGTTACTTGTGGCCAGTCTCATGAGTCTCTGTATGTCCTGCCCATTCCTTGCCCATCACTGACTGGCCAGTTTCTCCATCTTTTGTAGGACTGAGTAGGAGAGAGCCTGTCTGAATGGCCACGTGGAAACCATCCATCACCCCTGCGGAGTACGGAGCTCTGCTCCAGGTTACTTCACAGATTACTTGCCAAACTGTGGATGATTCTTGAGCCGCTTTTCATCCTGCATATTCATCAGACATTTCTGCACAAAGGCTGGGCAAGCACCATGTCCGTGAGTTTGGAAATGAAGCTGTTCTTTAGAGAAAGGGCAGTTGCGTAGGGCGAGCAGTGGATTAATCAGCTCAGCATAGAAGTCAAAGGGGAGTGGTCCCTGCTCGTGCGTCAAACGAGGAAATAAACAAACAGAGGCTGATATATAGGAAAGAATGTTGATTTGAATTTGGGGCAACTATTTACGAATTAATTCAATAAATGTGAACTGAGTTCTTACTTGTGCAAAACGTAGGTCCTGACTACTTAGAAAAGAATAGTTGAGCATGAGTGGAGTGCCTAGTAGTACAAGGAGTGCCTAGTAGTACAAGGAGTGCCTAGTAGTACAAGGAATTACTTGTTCATCTACTGATGAAGAGCCTGGCAGTCGGAGCATTTGAGACTTGCCCCAAACTAAACAGCTACAAGGACAGTCTGGATTTGAACTCATGTTTCTGTGGCTCCAAAGTCCATGCTCTCTACCAGACTTCCCTCCAAAGATGGATATGACTGGATTTCTCCATCCAGGAGCGTAAACATGATTGGAAAAATACCAGTCAGTTTCAGAAAAGAAGATAGTTATTTCCCCTGAGAATGTATGTGCCAGAAATGTTTTCTACATGTAAATTATTCCTATATATACACACTTTTCACTTTATAATCACGTGAAGCCTAAATCTTCGGCATAGAATTACAGATCATTTGTTTACTATTTACTATCTGTAGTTTACGAATTTGCTTTCCTGGTACAATGGTAGATAAGTTAGATCCTCTGACCCGGATGTCAGTGAGGGTGGTACAGCTTCCATCTAAGCTTCATTGCTTCTGACGCCACAGGACTGGAAGGACGGATCACCACCTGCATTTGTTTGAGTCACTCCATTTAATGACGACTCTTGATGGTTTTTACCTGGTCTGAATAAAAGTCAAATTCTGATGCCACTCCTTATTAACTTAGCTAATGAGACAATTTCTAACTGGTATAAAAGAATTCAAGACCCCCACTAAACTTGAAAGACTTTTTAGTTGTTTTTGTTTTCTCTTAATTTTCAAAGCGAAAGCTGAATTCAATTTTTCTGAGATAGTTCAAAGAACTTGTATTTAGATTTAAGGTAAATTGTTTTTAAAAAAAGGCTCTTGAAATTAAAAAAAAGAAAAAAACAACCCACGAACAATTGATATGAACCCCCAGCAGTGGGAATGCCCTGTCTGTGTCCCCAAATAAGCCTCCCAACAGGAGTGCCAGCAGGAACTTCTGACTCCTACCATGTCTGAGACCCATTGTCTAGTCTCTCTTCGCAACCTGGTCTCCTTCTGTCTGAGTCTTCTGCTCACGGTGGATGTGATGACCTGGGTTTCCGCTTTACAAAGTAAATAACTCACTAAGGAATTAGAGCTACTCTTTCTGGGTCATTGGTTGATCTGCTTTAGGACCATCCTCCCCTGTGGTGGGGAAGGTGTGACCTGCTTGCCTTTTCTTCTCCATTTTGTGCTGATCAAGGTGTCTCTGTCTGGGAGAATGTTGGAAAGAACTGGGTGGTTTCTTCACACTTAATCAGTAGCTGATGATGATACAAAACCAGTAATAATTATAAATTTGCACAGCAAGAAATAAAATACTTTTTCTTACCCAGAAGAAGCTGCCCTACATGTGTAGGGCGTGTCTCACACAGATTTTCTCAGAACTCTCCTCACAAAAGTCAGTCTTCTTTGTCTTCTTTTCCAGTTACAGTCAATCAAAATGGGAGATTCTTGCAAAGTTTATGCCTAGAGAAACTGTAGTTTTATTAAAACATTAGTAGCCCATGTGCTTTTTTCACTTGCTTCTTTTTGTTTTTTGGAATAAGTGGATCTCAGGTCCCATTCTGTCTCCTAGAACCATCTGCCTCAAACAAGTCTAATTTGTGTTCATTTATTTTATAGCATCTTACTGGGTTAGTATTGTTACTTTGATTTATTTTTTTAAAGAATTTAGTGACATTATGGAGTATTATAAAAATGTGGAAAAAATGTTTTGTTTGAATTATTTGATCTCCTAAACTCTGAAAAGTAGAATGAAAGTCAAAATGAGCATGGACTAAAAATAACCCACTTTCCTTGGAAACCAGATTTTTCCTCTTAACTATTAGCGATGATAATTTCCTGTATTCACAGACATGTTAATGTAACATCTCCATCCCCCAACAATGTATTAATAAGAATTCTACTTTAATTATATTCCTTTTGACCAGTGAAGAATTTGATAAGCATGGTTTCTATTTGACTTTTACTGAACATTACTATTCAGTACCATCACTGTGATTGCATCTCTAAGAAACCATCATTTGTAAGAATTAGGATGAGAGTTTCTGAGTTCAAACCCATTAGACTGTGAGTGTTGAAACCGATATGAAAATTCTGCTTCTCTTTTAAGAGTCATTATTATTGAAAACTAATATCTCAGAGGCAGGGAGTATCTTAATAGTTCCTGGCTCAACCTTAGCCTAGAGCCCAGGCTGGGGGGGAGGTTGTACACACCAGATGGTCTGAAGAGTTATCAAGGGAATAACAGCTTGTGTTCCCATCACATGTGTGCAAACTCATCATTTCTGGTCAAAGTTGTAATCCCAGAATGATTTCCCCCTGGACACTCTGGTTCATCTCTCTTGGCTCCCAAATGTGTTCAAACACCAAGTAGTGAGAATAAATGAAATATTTCTCAGGAAAAGAAATTTTCTTTGGAGAAATGTAAAAATCTTGTGCCACAGAAGTCCTTCCCCAAAGGTCTGGCTCATATTGACAGGATTGATCATACTTTTATTGGTGTCTGCTCCCCTTAAAAGTCTTTGCAATATATCTCATGGGACATTAGTTGCCCCCATTCCCAATAATTCAAGCATAAGTTAACAGAGTCTTTTTAGGGAGAAGGATGACTAGGAGAACGACCCCCATAAAGTCCTGTAGAGCATCCATGATGGGGTCTTTATGCTCTTGGGGCACACAAGTTTAATTTAGGCTAACAGACAGAACCTAGTACCCACCAACACAACTTGATAAACCTGTTATTCCCTGTAAGTTTCTTTGTATTTACTTTTTAAAAAATTGAAGTATACTCAGTTTACAATGTCATGTCAATTTCTGGTGTACAGCATAATGTTTCAGTCATACATGTACATACATTTATTCATTTTCATATTCTTTTTCATTATAGGTTACTACAGATATTGAATATTGTTTCCTGTGCTGTACAGAAGAAACATTAGATATCTATTTTATATATAGTAGTTAGTATCTGCATATCTCAAACTCCCAATTTATCCCTTCCCACCTGCTTTCTCCCCTGATAATCATGTTTGTTTTCTATGTCTCTGAGGCTGTTTCTGTTTTGTAAATAAGTTCATTTGCATCTTTTTTTTTTTTTTTTTTTTTTTTTAGATTCCACATATGAGTGATATATGGTATTTTTCTTTCTCTTTCTGGCTTACTTCACTTAGAATGACTATCTTCAGGTCCATCCATGTTGCTGCAAATGGCATTATCTTACTCTTTTTATGGCTGACTAGTATTCCATTGTATAATTATACCACAATTTCTTTGTCCAGTCATCTATTCCCTGTAAGTATTTGACTAGAGATAGGATTAATCAAATTGAACCAAAATATGAATTTTCACATGATAAATTTGGACCTGTTAAATGATGAAGAATCACTGTATTACAGCAGGGTAAAACTTTGAAATGTTCACTAATGTATATTTTCATTGTTCACCAGGACACCTTGGCTTCTGAGGTTCGGCATCTTAAGTTCAGGACAAATAGGAAGGATTTGTGTATTTAGATACAATTTGGGTAAATAAGTGATAGGACAAAGTAAGGCCTACTATGAACACTTTCCCCCAACCTCCAAGACTGGAAACCAGTTATCCCAGATTGGGGAAGGAGGGGAACATCGAGGTGAAACAAAATGTGAGGAGATACTGTGGATCCCTGAGAAAGAAGACCCTGGTTCCTCCGCTTTTTGAAAACAGCATTTTAGGAAGACTGCAGCTGCAAGAGAGAAGATGGAGTGGTAAGTGAAATGGAAAACTTGGTTTTATAAAGCGCAGCAACCCTTGAGAAATTTATAATCTAGTATGAAAATACATATATATGTGTAGCAGCCAATATCATAAAAATAAACAACTGTTGGTTGAAAATCATCCTGGAATTGGTTGAGCTGACTAGCTGGACCTATGCTCAGGAGATAAGATTAGGATGAAGGATGCAGCTTTTGGAAAAAATGATGATGCCTTTAATTGTATTAATCTGCTATGCCTCTCTTCTACTCCCTGGGCCAATGATTAATTATGCTACTGCAGACTAGCCACTAGACGTTAGATTTTATTTTTCTATTTATTCTTCAACCTCAAGCTAATCAAAAAGTGAGAAACTTTCATCAGTTGGAGTTTTTGGAGGTCAGCAGCAGGAAGCAGAATTTGGCTAACTTAAAAAGAAAAAAAAAAAAGGCAATTTTATTGCAAGTTTATGGGAAAGTTTCAGGATCAAGAGGAGGCTGAAAACCAGGGAGAAAAGGAGAGGAATCAGGTGGCTTCCAGGAACTCAGAGTCATCACTACAGGACTTGACTATGACCGTCTTCTGCAGGCATGATGGCAGGAATGCGTCACGTCCAAACACAGTCATTCCCTGTCCTGGTTTATATTTTAGGGAGAGAACTTGGGTCACGTGGAGGGAAGAAGGCTGAAGTTCCTTGACTGGTAGTACCACCAAGCTACACTCAGTGACACAGAGGGAAGACTCTCACAAGGAAGCCAGAGTCCTGGTACCCAAAGAAGGAGGAGTAGGTTTCACCGAGCCAGCCAGTCACGTACGTTCCTTGCCGGTTTGATGCCACTTTGACATGTGTGAATAAAGAGCAGTGACACCTCTAATATCCCCGCAACAGCAGGACTCATTTCTTTCTGTGTTTTCTGGCTGACAGTTTCCACTTGCACAAAGGATGTCAGAATTGCTCTCAAGTGCCAATTGCCTTTTAGAAGAAGGAACAACTTAACAGATCCTGAGATGCTAAGACTGGGTCTGAGCCAGAGATACTAAGTGCTGACATTAACATTTGGCCAGTGACCATGAGGGCTTCCATATGCAGTCATATATTTCTTCTTAAAAGAGAGAGTGTCCTTCCCAATCAACTTGAAAAACAACCCCAGCGCACTCATTATTTAATATGCTTTTCTAAATATCTTCTGCTGACAGAACATTCTTCTGTTGCAAAGGAAACTGCTCCCTCTTATTCCACTGCTGAGATCAACACCAGGAGTCTAAGTATTTGGAAATACTCAGTCCTCACAATTTACAATTAAGTTAACCTTACGTCGAAAGTAAATGATATATTTTATTGATTAAGCTAAGTAATCACCTGCGTTCATAGTCAAAGAATGAATGCTGGGCATTTTTCATTGCAGTCTCCAATTTTCAGTTTGTAACAATGACATTTGGACTTAAATAACACTTAGTATTCATTCTATTGGACTTGCTGTACCAATATACTGAGTCTTTCAATTGAACTAAAGAACTATCAACTGCTTTCTACATAAATGCATTAATCACTCATTTATTTATACCATTTATTAGACATTGATCATTATAGAATACTCAAAACTCACTTAGAGACCAATTCATTTAAAAAAATCAGTTACACAGGTTGTATAATGTATCAAATATAGTCTAAATGATTTTGGCCTTTTGGAAACTATTTGCAATTTATAAATATATCTCCCTAAGTTAATAGAAATAATATATTAATAATTCAGCAACCTGCATGTTTATACACAGAATTTCTGTAACAGCAATAGATGTAAATATCAGACCTGGGGATGTGGAGAATGCTACAACCCATCACTTTCTACCTACCTCACTGCAGAGTAGCTGGTGTGGCTGGTAGGAACAGCACCGGCTACATGCTCATTCCTTCATGTAATCTCATCTGGAGGCAAAAATACAGAGCAATTGATTTCAGGCCCAGCTGGAACACAGACATGACACACAGACATACAGACACACACTGAAATTCACACGTAACATACACACATTCACAGACACACAGAGAGCGTAAAAGAAGCCAAAGGGGTCCACTCCTGATTATCTGAAAGTCTAAGCTGGTAAAATCCAGACCACACAGCAGTTTTCAGCTTCTCTCTCATCTTAGTATTTCTTTGACCGCGGTACTCTTCATTGCACCTAACATAGCTCATTCATAGTAGTTCAGTTGTGCATTTTTTAATAAAAATATCAATGAAAAATCCACACAGTTTAATAATGTCATTTACAGTAGTTTCTATTGTGCCTAATATTTGCTTTTTCAAATAAGCCCAGAAAAACGATTTGTTTTATTTCATTTTGGCTCCTTTCCTTATTCTGTCTGGGGGAAACATTAATGAGAAATGTATAACCTCAAATCAGGTGCTCACACAGAAAAGCAAGAGTCCAAACTCATCCGCAAGCTGGGCCATCAGCTGCTGGACATTGGCGAGTAAGTCCTCTCCTGCCTGAATACTCAACAGTCTGCGGTGTCCTACTCAGTATTTTTTCCCTCTCTAAAAAAGAATGTGATGTGAAATGTAAGCTACAGCCAATTTGTAGGAGACAATAACACCGCATTTATTCAGTGGGTGATCCAAAACACATGTATGTCGAAGACAAATTTCATGCTCAGAATCCATGACATTCCTGGTATTTTGCTAAGATATTTCTGGAATCTTGACTATTTTAACCACTTTAGGGCAGAAGCTACTGTCAGACACATGAACCCTGGCACTAATTCCGCCACATCTTTGATTTCTCTTTAAATTTTCAGTGCTGCAAAGTATTCCAAGAAAACATTTAAATAGATTGCTGGCAGATAGAAAATTGCAATACTAACAAGGTAACCCCTGCACATGACTATTTTTCCAAAGCAAAAATTTGGATTGTTTCAAAATACATCTTTTCATCAACCTTGTAACCGAGACAGCAGAAGAATTTCATTTTGAAAGAGTAAAATTGTACTGAGGACAAAACAAATCATAGAAGCAAATGTTTATAGTCACATACGTGTATTTTTAGAATCATTGTCATTCATCACAAATAACTGGAAGGCCTTTTCTGAAATTCAGTCCAACGCTATTTTCCTACTCAAGTGGGTACTTATTTTCTGAGTTTTAAGTGTTGTTTCTTCTTCTTTTTTTTTTCTTTGCCAAATTTGTAAGCCAGTTGCTTCTTACTTTTTTCTTCTAAAATAAATAGCCAGCAGGAATGAGTGTGATTTAACGTTTCCTGGTGATACCAGGGATGTGGTCGAGTCATCCAATTCTCAAGAGATGTGCCTTATGTCTTAGTGTTCCTTCTAGAACGTCATTTCATGAGACCAAAGTGACTTCATTTTCGATGGGGTTAACTTAGATAAAGATAAAGAAGTTCACAGGACTGACATGACTGGGAAAATAACCCATCACAAGGGATTTAGGTTGACAAAATGGAGAACTTGGGGATTGAAACCATGCTGTTCGTAATGGTAGCACCAAGTCTTAAGGCATTAAGTAAATAATTTACTCTTAAATTTAAAGAAAGTAGAAAGAAAGACAGTTTCTGATGAATTAAAAAATAAAGATTGCCAAATCTGCTACATTTTGTCCCCCTTAAATGGTTCTATAATAGGAACATTTGGACTAATTAGAATCTCTTTCCCATTCTAAGAGGAGCTGTCACTACTGACTCCCAGAATGGGGTTACAGTGTCCCATCCAATGTATGGAATGCTAAGAGTAAAGAAGAGTGCTGGGGAGGCCAGGAGGTGAGGGGCAATGAGAGGGGGAAAGGAAAGTGAGTCCAGGTGCTGACCTGCAGGAACTGGTACCCCTGGAAGCTAAGCAGCTGCCTCTGACTCATCTCTGTGTGCGAGATGTATTCCAACTCCTCAGATCCCACCAGGCTGCCTGGTGCTGATTGCAATCAGCTGAGACTAGGTTGGGGACCAGCTCTTGGTTCCTAAGTTTCATGCTTAGGGCAAGTCTAACCAGATAGAGCGTCAGAAATATGATCATCTGAGTTATTACAGATGGAGTTTTGATTGACCCACGAATCTGCAGACAAATCTGCCCAGGACCGAAGGCAGCCATTCCTAGAGGCAGAGAAATTGCCTTGGTGACTTCTAACGTCCTTTTTCAGCTCAAAGGCCCTGTGGTTTCCTGCAGAAGACTAGACAGATGGAAATGCTGAGAGAATATAAATGGTTCTCGGGATTTTGAATGGACACATTTCACACATCATAACTAGAACTCAATTTCTTCTGCTTGCCTTGCAGAACCCATAATGCTAATAAAATAAGCTATTGTATGTGAAAGGGAGTTTAAAATCATTCTTTCATATAAGTTCTTTCTTTTTTTTTTTGCAGGTAAGATGGAAAAATATAAAGAACTTAGGAACATCTTTTAGTTAAATTATATTCTATATTTTGAATGAATATGATTCAGACTTAAAACCACTGTTTAAAGTTGGTCAGATTTACTCGACAGCAGTACTGATTTTCAAAAGGATGACAGAAATGTTCCTTTTTTCCCTCCCCTCCTAGTTTATGCTTCAGATCTGTACTTCCATAGCACCTCAAAAAATGGGGGAATTGTATCCTGGCCTTAGGGTTGGCAGATTTAGCAAATAAAAACATAAAATTTCCAGTTAAATTTTGATTTTGTATTTTAAAATGAATTTTTTTTAACATAAGGATGTCCGATGTTATATTTGGGACATACTTAAACTGAAAAAAATATTTTATTGTTTATCTGAAATTCAGATTTAACTGAGTATTCTGTGTTTTATCTGCCAACCCAGTCTGGCCTCTGCCTGTGCTCTATTTCCAGGAGTGACTTATTTGACAGGCAATACACTCTGTACTGCTTATCTACCTCGTTGGTCAGCGATCAAGGGCTTTTCAGACCCTCCACCTCCCCAGAGCCACCATGACTTCAAGCTTCTCCCAGACATAAACCATGTTGCTACTGGTGACAAATCATAGAAGCCAGGAGAATTTAAGACTCTAGTGATATACATAAAACCACTTGCTGCACTGATTATCTTGATAAAATTCTTCTTGTTTAGAATTTTAGATGTCACCTCCAGAAAAAGAATGTGCCAAACCCTTCTCACTAAGCCTTGGCCACCGAGACCCCAAACTCTTGGATTTCAATCCCAGCTCTGCCATCTACAAGCTGTATGAGCAGAAGCAAGCTATCTGATCTCTGATTCTCCGCATCCTCACTTTCAAATGGAAGATGATGATGGATAATAATAAGAGATACCCTGGGAGGAGGATTAAATGAGATAAAACACACAAAATGCTTAGCTCAGTCTTAGTAACAGCCATTTCCAGTACGACTTCTACCATCACTACCTCGACAACTATCGCTACACGAACATTATGTGCCAGACGACATAAAGCAGTTGTTAAAGAGCTCGCAGGCTGTTCTGGAAATAGCCCAACTCTTAAAGAAATAAAGAACAATATGAGCCAGCAGGTTCTAAGTGCCAAATGAGGGTCACAGATGGATTAACTACAGGAGCTCAGAGGAGGAAGGGACATTGGCCACATCCCTGGAAGCTTATGAGGATAGAATGGTTGATGTCCCACCATTTCCCCCTGGGAAACTTCCTCTTAATGGACACCTCCACATGCAGATAACTGATCGCTTGTTATGGCTCCACCAGCTGCCGTAGGGCTTCTCACTACAACGAGCAGAAGCTTTCTCCCTAGACTCACCAGTAACTTTCTCCAGGTTAATTTCAAAGGCTATTATTTCTTTTCATATCCTTCCAAAATTATTTTTGACCATCTGTTGATCATGCATCATTCTTACATTTTTTTTTTTTTAATATACTATATGTATGTCCCCGCTGGCCTCTCTTCTTTCTTCCCCTTGCATTGGATGTCAGTTCTGTGCCTTTTGGGGTGGTTTTACAGAACTAACGAATGAACATCACTGGTTGGTTTAGGTAACTCACTGCCTGGGGACTAAAGAGGGTTTGGACATTAAGGAACAATAAAGTGAAACCAACTGTCAATCCGCTGCTTACTTGTCTTTTGGCATTGAGGGTCTACACAAAGACATTGTAAACTACTTTCCACAGTCATTTGCATATAGAAGAATATTTCTTTTTTAATAGGATGTCTATAATTCACACAAAGCCTTGTCATTTGCATAGAGTTTCTTTACACACATGATGAAGGGGACAGGATCAGCAGTCAGAAGACATGGGTTTTCATTCAAGCTCTGTTCCTTTCAATGTCATCAGTTTTCCCATCTGTAAAAAGGGCATACTACCCAGGATTGTTAAGAGAGCTTGCTGAGTTTGCCTAATACATTTGTCCCTCAGGGTCCACCTAGTTATAAAGAATTAACATCTCAATTATCCAATTTATAGAAAAATAATTGTTATTACAATAAAGTATACTAAATTTAAAGCAAAAAACAAGACAAGTGGTTTCTTTACATTTGTCTGTCATTCAGAAATGTCTGTCAAAGTGTATAAAGGATTTCATTTATCAATTAATTACATACATGTATGTGAGCAGCTTGAACACGGCAATCAACAAATATTTGCTAACAGATTATAAAATGACACTGATGAAGAGCAAAATAAAAAAGAATTCATCAAGTTACTCTGAAGATTTTACATGCATGCTATAAAAGTGGAAGTTCCTTCTTCTTATATCTGAGTTACATCTTACCATTCTATCTGAGTTACACGCCCTTTGAGGTGCGGCAGATTCTGTGCCGATGCGTCTCAGAACAGGCCTACCAGTCATTTAAGGCCAGCATCCATTATGATTTGCTGATGTCCATGCCATAATTTCACTCCTACTTATAAAGACATTTTCAAACTTGCAAAAAAAAACAAAGGTTGATATCCAGTTAATTCTCCCCACACTGTTGTTCGCTATTTAGTTGCCTTATGGGCAACGTGCGTGCAGCGCTTTGTCTTCTTTCTTAAGCAACGTACTTATTTGTGCTAAATTGCACAGAACGTCTACAGTGGTGATAAATATTCCCAGCCATGAACCTTTCTGTATTTTATCGTTCTTAGTGGCTACATCGACACAGTGCGGAACATCTAGGTGAAAACTTATTAAAAATTACTCAGATGTTTGGAAATGTATTTTATATTTACTTTTCTTTATTGGTATCCTTTTTTATTATGTGTTTTGGAAGTGTCTTGGATAATAAATTAATTATTTTCCAGCCTGTGTACAGATATGTGTTGTGTTGACTGTTTAGCAAATTATTCAAGCAGATAGTTGTTCATCCAGAGGGCTGCAAATCACCAGAAGGATCACTATTACTGATTTTTCTTTTGCCTCAAGCTCTAATATGGCTCAGAACAACACTGTTCATGATCTGTGTCATATACAATTTTGATATTTTTTCATGGCTTTTTTGGTATTTATTTTGACTCTGTGGTCTTGATGGAGAGGTAGACATATAGATAAATGGAACAGAATTAAGAACCCAGAAAGAGACAAACACAAATATGCTCAACTGAATTTTGACAAGGGTGCAATAGTAATTCAAGGGAGGGAAGATAGCCCTTTCAATAAATAGCGCTAGAGCAAGTAAACATCGTAGGCAAAAACATGTCTTGCATCTCACGCAAAGAATAACTCAAAATGGAATTAAATATAAAACATAAAACTATAAAGTTTCAGAAGAAAACACAGGAGAAATCTTTGGAATCTGGGGCTAGACAAAGAGTTCTTAGATTTGACACCAAAAGCACAATCCAAAATGAAAAAAATGTAATAAATTGGACTTTATCAAAATTTATAACTTTTACTTTTTTAAAATCTTGTGAAAAGGCTTAAAAAAAGCAAGCTACAGAACAGGAGGGATGGAGGGGTAGGGAGGGCAGAATATTTGCAAAACACATATTTAACAGAGGACAAATATCTATAAAGAACTCAAACTCAACAGCTGAAAAAAAAATCCAATTAGGAAATGGACAAAAGACATGAAGAAAAATTTTCCTGCAGAGAACATACAGATCGCAAATAAACAATGAGAAGATGTTAAATATCATTGGCATTAGGGAAATGCAAGCCATTTCACCTATGAGCATGGCTAAAATGAAAAATAGTGACAGAGCCAAAGGCTGGTAAAGATGGAGAAAATGGATCATTCATCTATCATTCATTGCTGGTGAGGATGGAAAATGGTCCAGTCATTGTGGAAAATAGTTTGGTAGTTTCCTAAAGACCTAAATGTGCAACTACCATGTGACCCAGTCATTGCACCCTTGGACATTTATCCCCCCAAAATGAAAGCCATGTTCACACAAAAATCTGTACATGATGTTTTATAGGAGCTTGATTTGTACCAGCCCCAAATTGGAAACAAACCTGACGTCCCTTAAGTAGCGGCTGGATAAACAAACTCTAGCACATCCGTACCACGGACTCAACGATAAAAAGGAACAAACTATTGATGCATACAACCACCTGGATGAATCTCCCAGTCATGCCCAGTGCGGAAAAAAAATCCCAGTAGGTTATACATTGTATGATTCTCTTGGTATAACATTCTCTAAATGACAAAATGATTGAAACGGAGAAGAGTAGTGATTGCCTAGGACAGAGAGGGAGTGGGCGTGGGAGAGAAGTGGGCATGGCCATAAAAGGGCAGCACGAGGAACCCTGGCCATGATGGAAATGTTCTATATCTTGACTGCTTCAATGTCAATATCCCGGTTGTGAGATATACAATAGTTTTGCAAGATGTTACCATTGGGGAAACTGAGTAAAAGGCAGTGGTAGGGAGATTCCTTTGTATTATTTCTTACAGGGGCATGTGAGAGTACAGTTGTCTCAAATTAAAAAGGAAAAGGTTTAATTAAAAACAAACTTTAAAAACATATTGTATTGAAACATTATTTATCTTGGTTACTGAGTTTTTGGTGTCCCCTTAAATTTTATATCAAAGAGTGCCTTTCTTTCCTCACTCTAACCTCAGCCCTAAGAAGTCAGATTAAATGAGGCAGAAATCAGGATGAATGCGGATGGAAAGGAATTGTCAGAAGTTTTTTGGGAAGGCTCTGCTTGCTTACAAGGATCGAATGCATTAAGATATTTGGGGAAATGAGAGCAGAAAGATAGATAGATAGTGGAGGAGACTAGACACCACAAAAGCTTCAGGAAAAGTTTAGGGACACAGAGTTTGGGAACAGAATCTTCCTCGCAGCACTTGGCGGCAGGCACAAAGAGAGGGGATATTATGCAAATGTAGATATTTAGAGGAATGAAACAAAACAAGGTTTTTGTTGCCTTTCTTCCCCTTCCATCACTCTCTCCCTCCTGCTGTGAATCTTGCCAGGAGGAATCTCAGAATGCTAATGCCTCGTATTTGACACAGCGAGTGATAATTGCACAGTGGCCAATTGATTTCTGACTCACCCTTTGCAGAGCAGCCCTGCGACTCCGCATTCATCCGAGCCTCCAGGAGCTGAGCACAGGAACAGCAGAGCCCACCTTCACCCATCAGATAATAAAGTTTAGTCATGCAGCTTAAAATAAAATAAGCAAGAAGCAGATGGCAAAAGGACAGAATGTAGTGTATTTAATCTGTCCATGTTTGCAAGGAAGCAATCGTCTTCTTAGCTCCAGAAAACAGAGCAAGACAAACAATAAATCTCCTCTTGCCTGGGCACATATGACAGCTGTTTCTACAGGGGATCTGGGGTTTGGGGTAATTTGACCCTCAGCTTGCTGAATTTCTCTTTCTTGGAACCAGGAAACTAAGCCACCCACTTCTCCAGGTAGGCAATCCGTGCAGGGGGAGGTTTAGCAGCACTTGCTCAGTAAACAATGCTGATCGAAATGCTAACACCCAAATGAAGCCAGTATTGGACCACGTGAACGTCTCAAAGAGCTGGGGTGGTCATCTGTAATAAAAGAGCTGTCAGAGCAAATGGGCAAGCGTTACACGGTTCAGTGTAAACTGTTAGGCAGCCACCACTAAGAAAACGCAAGTGGTGAAGTAGCATCGTGGAGATTTTATTCCAACTTGGCTTGTTGAGAATCCCTGCGATGTTGGAGAAGGTCAACACAGGGAAAAAGGCTTTGCTCCTCTGAGGGGGCACTCTCTCACAGAAATCAGGGAGGCTGGCTCGAGCCCCTTTGCCTGGAATTTATGGTGCCTGAGTGTATTTTAGTGAAGTGTCATTGCTGACAGCCAGAGTGGAAGCATCCAGCAGAAATCTACCTGCAAGAGTGAGGTAGATCTGGGCAGGTAAAGAAGGAGAAGCTGTGAGGAAATGGGAAGAAAGGTTAAAAGTGAATGAAAACCAGGTTGAGGCCAGTTATTTTTTTCCACTATATTTAATCGTATGATAGAGAAAACAATAAAAATGCATGTTTTTAAAGGGCGGGGAGGGACAAATTAGGCGTTGGGAATTAACACACGTTACTAAATACAAAATAGATAAACAACAAGGACCTACTGTATAGCACAGGGAGCTATATTCAATTTCTTGTAATAGCCTATAATAGACAAGAATCTGAAAGGAAAATATGCATGTATATGTATAACTGAATCACTTTGCGGTACACTTGAAACTAACATTGTAAATTGACTACACTTCACTAAAAAAGTTTAAAAACATAATAATAAATAATAAAAAGAGGAAAAAAATGGAGGAAACTTGGGGTTGATCAAGAAGAGAACTGGCAGTAGGTCTGACGGCCGACACTGTTCTGCATCTGCATCTGCATCCTTGGAGAGTTTAAACTCCAAAGATGGGGAGACGCTAGGTGACCTGCTAATACGTGAAAGCCATTCCCCTCGTCCATGTAGGCTGGGCTTTGTGCTTTGTCTCCTAGCACATGTACCACGCTTTGTGGTTTCCTGCTGTGAGTCAGGAACGGAATGAGGACGACAGTAAGGGACCGGCTGCCCCCTCTCATTGTACGTTTCTTCTCCACCGGACCGGGTCTTTACCAAGTCCAGTGCACTTCAAAGCTTCCTTTGCTTCTCTGAGTGTCTGTCGTACCCACCATGAAGCGCACATCTCAGCCCTTAACTTTCTGACGTTTTCATCGTCATCGACCTCACTTTTGCCTCCACTTGGCCAGCTGGGTCCAGCACAAGTGCTACCATGGTGAGCAAAAGGGCCAGGTTGCTGTTTTCAAAGCACTTACCATAGAGCAGGGGAGGAGATTTTAATGAAAGTGAGACAGGAAGGAAGGGGGCAGGGCACAGCCATCCAAGGAATGACACAGCGATTAACACCAAGATGGTGGAAGATTCAACTCCCAGTAGACCTTGAGGCCCAAGACGGTGGAGATTTGACTTCCAGTAGACCTTTTCTGTTACCATAAAAACTAACAACTCCCACACCTCATGGCCAGTGTCACTTTCCTAGATGACCCCATGCCTCATGGCCGGTGTCCCTTCTGAGTGAGAAGGCCTGCATTCTGTCCATAGAGTGTGTATCTACTTTTACTTTAAACTGAGGACCCAACCCCCACACCTTGTGGCTTTTCTCTTGCCTTTGGAAGCAGCCTGCCCTCTGTCCATGCAGCATATATCTCTCTGAGTAACTCTACCTTTACTCAACTGTGGTATGTTCTTGAATTCTTTCCTGTGAGAAGCCAAGGACTCACACTTGGTGGGCATTTCCCAGGGACTCAACCGAGACCTGGGACACGGCCATCTTCTAGCTCCACATTTTTCCTTTATCAAAAGCTCCTTAAAAACAAGGAACCGTCTTGCATTCCATGATTTCTCAGAGATCATGAAGTGTGTTTAAATGATTTCATCTGAAAAGATGCCATCTTGGGAGTGCCCCGAATTCATCCAGAATAGTGGCTCCTTAAAGCAGGTTTTTCTTATAAAAATACAGATGTTGAACATATAATTTTGATTATTTTTCTGAGAGCAAAGTATGAGACTTTTAAAAATGAGGTTATTGTAAACTGTAGTATGTTATGGGCAATAAGAAATGAAATTACCCATGCTATAACGGAAGTAGAGATTGGAACCTGCTACCAACTGTGGTTCTAGCCACGTGAACAGGGAAATGGAGAAAGCTGGTCAGCAGAGGGACCTAGCCATGATGGATGGTGACCAGCTCCCCTAGTGTGTCTGCACTGAGTGGTTTCCTAGGACAGTGGACTTACAATGCTAAACCCAGGAATGCTCCAGACAAGCTATGATGAGTTGGCCAACCTACTAGGACTTCCTGGAACCCACTTGGTTCTTGAACTTGATTCTATAGATTCCTCTTTTTGCTTACATTTTTCTGATCTGGGCTTCTGTCACTTACTTGCAAACCAGAGTCCTGCTAAGAAATAATTAGGTTGTATTTACCACTTGATAAAGAATTTTCAAGTCTCACAACCACTCTTTAAGACAAAGTAGATGGCATCCCATTTTAGAGAGGCGAGAATGACTTGGAATCCTGGGACCATTTATCAAGATCATATGGCTAAAGGGTCAGGGAGCAAAGATAAGTCCTCTGTCTCCCGGCAAAGGAGCTTTGTACTCTTCGTACTTCTAGAAAGGCTCCTTCTCAGTGTGCAGGGGCTTAATCATCTTGCAGAAATGGATTGTGCAGTTTGTGGGCAATCCGCCAGCCACCACCTGCCCTTCTAGAGGCTCCTGCCCACAAGTCTGCTTTGCGAAGTCTGAGGGTTGCAGACACTTCCTGTACTCTGCGTTAAACTCTACCATCGTCACCCCATCACCCCTTTTCCTGTCCACAGACTTCCCTGCAGCTTTGCTGGATGAAACATAGTTAAGTAGGAATAACCAAAACTCGGAGAACACCTCCCTTTGGGGCTTTACATACGTTACCTCATTTAATCCTGAAGGCAGTTGTGTGAGGTGCAGATAATGAATCGTTAACTCAGATTATGAAGTGACTTGTTCAGGGTCACACAGCTATTATCCCAGGGAACCATGATTCAGATCTAAGAGCTTCTGATTCCAAAGCGCATTCTTTTTCCTTTTTTCTTCCATTTTTATTATTTTTAATCTCTTTAATATTATGTCTTGTTGTTTAAAGACTTTTTTTCCCTCTTTTTCAGTTTAATTAGGTAGAATTTTTACAGTTCGACTGCACATGCACATTATATCGCATGTAAATACGTATAAATAGTACACTGCACCTTGTTTTTTAGTTGACATATATGTACTAATTATTGTTTCTAAGAACAGATTAGAGATTTAGCTTTTTAAACTTACTTTCCTCTACATAATGCAAACTTCCAGATACACAGGTTGCACCATTTGGGGATGTACAATTTTTTTTTTTTTCACATGAGGAGAACAAAGGAGAGTCTGTGCAAACTTCCAGGATGGAGAAAGGCCACTGAGACTCTCGGGTGACCCTGGGTGCCCAGTCTTAGGGCTGCCCTATGCAGTACCATTCTGGAGCTTCTAGAACAGACGCCCCAAGGTATCTGGTAGTTCTTATTCACCATTCATTTATACTCTGGAATTTTCCCCTTCATGTATTTGGAATGTCCCAGAATGAATGTACCTTAAAAGGAAAGAAAAAAATTCAAAAAGAAGGAGAGATATAATATTTCATTTAATGTATAGCATTTTTTATTTTATAACTAATAGATCTTTATTATAAAACCATAATTGAATTACAAAATTATTGAAAATACAGATGAATGAAATAAATTTTAAAAAGCCATCCTTAATATGCTTCCCAAAATCACACTTGTAAAGATTTTCCTATTTATTCTTCCTGATTAAAATCACATCCGAATCTATAATGAAAAAGAATATGAAAACGAATACATGTATGTATATATACAACTGAAGCATTATGTTGTGCACCAGAAATTGACACATTGTAACTGACTATATTTGTTAAAAAAATCACATAAACACACACATACTTTTTAACCAAAAATAAAATCATATAAAAATGGTTTTGTAACTAGTTTATTTCTCTCTTAAAAATAAATTGTGACTATCTACATGTCAATGAACAATCATTTTGATTGCTTCTTTCTAATAGCACAGAGCATGCATCTCTATCCAGATAGATGTCAGTAGTTATGTGGTTTCACTGTTGTTTGCTCTTCCCCCTCCCCCATCACCAAAATTCAGGCCCAGCCATGAGTAATGCAGTGTCTGATGAGCTGAAGTATTTAGTAAGCTAATGTTCACTGTTCACAGCAGGAGGCCCGCACAGCTTGGCTGATGAGAAACGAACTGCCTGAAGGCATCTTTTAATGGCAACTAATTTCCCATATTTGATTCTCAGCTTAGCCAACTAATATCTAGTTCAAGCGTGACAAGGCATTCACATTTCCTTTTGAAAGTTCTCTGTCTGAGAAGCCGAACAATGTGTTCAGGGCCATCGTGACCTTCTGAGATCTTGTCCTGGCTTTTCCAGACCAAACTTTGATCCGCCGGGGTCAGTGATCTCACGAAAAAAAAGTTCTTAAGGACGGGTGTCTTCATATTGAGAGCTTTCTGTTTTTCATTCCCTTTTCAGGGAAGTTTGTGATGAAAATTACTGAGCAACAAAGTTTGTAAATGTCCAGTGAGACTCTTCAGGGAGACCATCCCTCCAACCCTGAAACGTATTTTCATTTCCTCTGTTTCCTCCAAACGATTTTGCATCAATCGGTCTTTCTTGCTCTTAATGCATTCAAGATATCTAATGTGTGTTAAGCCTCTCTATCCTTGCCTTAAACAAATCCTATTACTCTGTAAGTCTATCCCATTACACAGTGATTACTGAATGGAGCTCAACTTAATTGGATACGATCACATCCCAGTACGTAAAATTATCATCCAGGAAAGTTAGTATTTTTAGTTTTCACCAGTATCCTTATTTTTGTTATATTTTAATTTTAACTGTATTTCCAAATCTATAGGAGGTTTCATTAACATTTTTTTAAGTGTCTTTAAAATTTTTTAATAACTGGAGTATGACCAGATTCGGGGGAGAATGTAGTCAAGGATCACTAGCTCACAAGTTCTATAGCAGAGAGGGAGGTGGTCCAGGCAGCTTAGTGAACACCAGGGAGCCTGAAATGTAGGTTGTATGCATGTGTGTGCATGTGCACATGTGCACACGTGTGTGTGAACACACACTGAAGCTGTTTATATCATCAAAGGGAAGTGCCATTTCCCACTCCCCGGCCTCCCACCCATGACCTCTCTTTCACATTCCTGGTTTCTGGAAACCAGAATTAGGAATATTTTTATTCTGGACCAGATCACCATTTTTCAATTCTAAGACAAGCTTACCACCTTATTTACACTTCGGTAAGAATGGCCGTCCCCAGCAGTGCTGTACACTATTGCAAAAGCCCAGCCTCATACAGACAGCACAGCAAGCCGCATGGAAGGAAAGACGTCAGGAGGCTGTCAGGAAGCGTCACGGACCGCGAGTCCTCAGCCCACACTGACGGCAGCATGAACGTGCTACCGTCAGTCCTGGGCTGTTCGTTCCAGGGCGTTCATCTTCCCAGCACACTAGACTCAAGTGGTCCATTCCGTTCCGGCTCTTTAGGAAGAAGTGAGATCATTGTTCGATTGCTTGTCTTAGAGAAAGTTTCTTCCAGAGACTCCTGTGTCCCAATATCCCCTTACACTGCGTAGGAAGCAGTTTTCCAAGTTGCAGACTCACTGATCTTAATCCATTGGCGGAGTGGTTGTCTGGCATGGAAACGTTCGTTCTTCTATGAAGTCTAAGAAATTCCATCATCTTTCTAGAACATCCTTACCCTGAAGTGGTACAAACCCACATCACACCGTGCTGAGAGCAGTAGGCTCGAGTCCGACTGATCTGACTTTGAGCCTCAGGTCTGCCATGTGTTCTCGCTATAACACTGGACAAGTTACGCAGCCTTTCTCAGTTTCAATTGTCCAGTCACTAAGATGGGGAAAGTAATAATAACCATCTCATAAGGCTGCACGAGGAATAAATTACATAAAGCAGGCAATACTTCTTAGATGAATGCCTAAGACATAATAAATGATTCACTGTTTCTGCTACTGTATTATTTCACCGTTATCATCTTACGTATGTTTCCGAAGCCCAGTCAAGTTAGAAATAATTTCTTTGTTAGGTCTCAGGCTCTGATAGTCCGTATCCATTGGATTACATTCTCATATTTAATGCCTATTGACTATCAGATAGTAGACACTGAAGACTTTACAGAAGCTCTGCCTTTCTGTTTCCTTGTTATTTGTTTCTTTTGTCTTGTTTTATAAATTTAGGTTGGAGTCTAATAAAAGTAAATTAGCTGTAGTCTTTAGATTACTGGATTTTTTTTTTTTTTTGGCTAAAAAAGTGTCAAAAATTGCCATGGAAAGGGAAGACTGTCACTGAATCTTTTTAAAAGATTGTAGTAAACAACTGTGGACAGTAAATGACATTCACAATCCAGGTGTTGAATTGTCACTTAATAAAATGTTTTGTTCTTTCCTTGTTTTACTGTCTAGCATGGTAGCCATTAGCCTCATGTGGCTATTTAAATTTAGATTATATTAATGTAAAGAATTTAAAAAGTTAGTTCCTGGGTCCCCACTAGCTACACATTTAAGTGTTCGATAGTTACATGTAGCTAGTGGGGCTACCACCCTGGACCCTACAGGACAGGGGAGACTGGGGACACTCCTGTCACCACAGAAGGCTCTGCTGGAATGCGGGGATTCCGGGGAGCAGGAGGAAACAGGCAGCTTCTAGGTGGGCTGAGGCTAATGGGCAGATCCTTTCCACTATCTTATGACAATCACACCACCTCTGCTTACGTGCCCCCAAGATGTACTCCCTCCATTTTGAAGGACTGTGATTTGATGTTTTTAAGTGATTTACCTAAATTTGTGTGAACAAAAAATACTGCAAACCATATCAGTAAACAAAGACTGCTGAAGCCATCAAGTCATCCGAGGCTGCCCCACCCCCCAGGGAAGACAAGCCTGCAGCCTCGGCAGCCACTCACAGTGGTGCACCCTGAGGGGACTCAGAATGAGAAAGGACAGGATGCTGGCCCTAGATAGCCAGGTGCTTGTTAAAGGAATGAATTCGATGAGCCCGAATGTTTGCTTCCTTCCATACACAGAAAAGCACTGAATTCTTTAACTTGAGATGCCTGGTTTTCTTTAGTTAACAAGTAATCTTTTAATGTTCCAACTACCTGGGCTTTGTTGTAAAGCTCCTGTGTATCCTAGCTCCTCCCCTACCTCTTCAGAGAAGCCCTTCAGAGCGATCTGGGAGGCTGTCATCCCGAGCGCAAAGGGGTTCAAGTCCTCAGAAATGTCCGCCAGAGAAAACATAACTCTCAGCTTTTAGGCGGTGCATTTATCTCAGTCGACATCTGGATATCTAAAATTGACACAGATACATGGGGTTTTAATCCAGATTTTCTGATTACAAATCCTGGGTTCTCCTCCACAAACTAGGATATGTTGCAGCTTTAATAATAAATATAGAACAACTAGTACCTTTGCCAGCGTGGTCAGAGAGTTTATTTTCCTCTTGGGCTAATGACTTCTCTTTCATTAGCACGAACATCCTATTCACATGTGATTCTCATTAGAATGGGACAAATAAGATATGATGATAATTCTTATCTTATTTTTACAAACTAGGATGCCACGGGTGCCAAGCAAAAGTGCGTTTGCCCTATTATTTCTCAAAAGCTCACCTGGCATATGCCAATCAGGTAATTGCTTGTGCAAACGCATCATTAGGTGCACAATTACCTCATTTGAAACACAAATTCAGGGCTGAGTGGAAGCAAGCCCTGCATGTGTGGTTCCCAGAGTGTACTCATCACACCCGCTATGGGAAAATTAGCCCTTAAGTTCTTTTCCCACCTATGGCTTTCTGTTTCCTTCACTGATGGTATCCGTTAAAATCAAACAAACATGGTGTGTTTTCTGGACATAAACAATGAGTCACTTTCCATCACCGTTTTTGAGTAAACATGTACATAAAACCAAGTTGCATCTGCAAACCTCACCTCATTCCATCCAGGAAAGGTGGTTCTCTCTTTACCCCAGGCTCCAGCTGACATTCCACTTCATAACTGTTTGCATGGAAATGATGAAGGCTTTATTTTATTTTATTTTATTTTTTTCTTTCCAAATACATTTGGCAAAATCTTCCAAGCTGTCTCCTTTATGGCAGAACATTGTCCCTGGCCCATTTATATGCTAATTGCTGAAGTGTTACCTTTTCCTGACAAGTATTTACATGTTAATTAACTTTGGGAGGAGGCTTAGAAATACTAGTTTGCCCTGTTTAAAGTGATAAAGGGGAGGCTTTTGCCTTTCAAGAAGAGAACAAAGACCGTATCATAAAAGGAAATTATTTAATTACCCTCCTCCTAAGAATTAGAAATATGTTTTCCAACCTTTCTCTCTGTAGAGGAATTCTCCAGCTTGTGACCTGAGGCACTAAAGGAGTAGGGAGCGAACAGCCTTCCTTTTAATCTGAGTTCCAGGTGAGCACATCTGGTGTGGGGAATCTAGGTCAGAGACAGTGAAGGAGAAAAAAGAAAAAGAAAAGAAAAAGAAAAGCAAGCTTGGAAATAGTATGCTTTTCATTGAAAACAACTGAGAATAAATGGGTTCTATGAAAACACACACAAGTGAATTAGAAATAGTCTCTTGACCTCTTACTTTCTCATGCTGGTGTGTGTCCTGACAATCACTAAAGGAGGAGGAAGAGGAGAACCAGAACAGAAGGATGATGTGACAGTGGAAATACCATGTGCTGCTGGAGGAAGTGATCACAGCAGGAGTCAGTAATGTTGTAAGAACTAGAGGAAGAATACTTTGAACTCAATGAACAAAAGAAATCTTTACTGTAACAAGCAACAGATCAAATGGGAATGTTAAATTGAGGCAAATTAAAATTTTCAAGAGTATATTTGAACAAAAATCAATCTAAATAGTGCAACGACAAACCGAAATTGGTGAAGGGGGAGCCACCCCAGGAACTAGGGGAAAGACTTTTATAGACAAGAAGGAAGAGAAAAGCAAGAGAATTATTTGATTGGCCAGCGCTTAAGTGATGCCTTATTTGGGAAAGTCTGGTTGTCTGTGATTGGTTCTCCTAAGGGTTCCATTTCTTAACCTTGAGGCATCATGGACTTAGCTTTTGGGTTGCTTACACCTACTGGCCTGCTTGTTTAATTAATTTAACATGATCAAGAAGTAAACAAAGTACAGAAAAATGTATCCCGGTCACCATGTGAAGACACTTGTCAGGGACAGAAGATTCAGTAACGGTCAGTACTTACCCCTCTAAGTCTTGTAAACTCCTAAGTGCCCATACCTGCCCTGATGATATTCATAGGCTTATTTTTAAATGTTCAGAGTTTGAGGTAAATACCAGCTGGTACCCAAGATTGCCTGTCTTTGTCATCCTCTAGCCTCAAACCCACTCAGGCAGCAAACCCTGGAGATTTTTATCTCCTCTCTATCTTTGAAATATATCCACCCCTGCTCTCCATTTCTGCTACCTTTTCAAAGCCACATCACTTACCCCATCAGTACTGCCAGAAGTCTTCCTCCCCGGTCTCACTAGTTCCAGCGTGGCCAGTCTCCAATTCATCTTCCACACTTCAGCCAGACTGATACACTGTATCCACAGTTCACTGATTTGTCTATTTACCAAACACTTCCTGGGGAATTTTCCGAGTCACAAGCTCAGGGCTAGGTGTGTACGTTTCACATGCCCTCTTACTCTCAGGCATTTGAGTGGACTTGCATCTGCTCATTGGTAATCATTTTCATAAAATATAATAAATTTAAGGAAACTATGCTGTTGGCTATGAACTTTGGATTTGAGATATTATATGTGTTGAGTTCAACAGAGAAGATGGAAATGTTTTCCATAAATTTAAATATGCAAAAATTTCATCCTTCTTCTCTAACAGCATAGATGTGTTCTATGGATAGAGGTATCTTTAATGAAGCTACTGCTCGGGAGACGTGGAAAAACAGAGAGTTTATACTATCCTTTCCCCAGGCCTCTCCCCCATTCTTCGAAAGGGAAGTGGTGAATGGTATAAAATAGTGAGGTCTGTTTGCGGAGGGAGGTGGGAACTTGTGTACATTAGTGTATAGAGGGAGAGAAAAAGGTAAAGAGAAGATAAGAAAAGGTCAAGGAAGTGTGTGTGTGTGCGCGCGCGTGTGTGTGATGGTTGGCAGGGGATGGTGGGGATAGTGGAGGGAGAAACAATGCAGGCTGAAAAGAGAGAAAATACAAAAAAAAATTCTGATTTCAAGGCAGAAGAGCATCCCTGATAGGAACATAAAGAAATATAGAGTAAATGCTTTATATCTATTTCAATATATTGAAAACTAAACTCTGGTAATAGACATCATTTTGCATCTGAAGACAATATGTTCCCCAAGAAAGACTTTTTGCTGTAATAAGGAAACATAACGTGCTAATAGGGTTTTATTTGTAAATCTAAGCATTATATGGAATCTCAAACTTCTGATCAAATGGAGGAGAGTTTATATCCGTATTTGGTAGGAAGGAAGTAATTTTCTGATTGTGTTCTGCACAGAAGAGCATTATTGCCCTGCTGATTTTTTTTTTCCCTTAACTTTCACATTTTGTTTGGTCTTAAGCCAAAAGAGGAAATAGAGTCTGAGTGCCAGAGCTTGGGAAGATAATTAGGGCCTTTCCTCCAACTAGCTGGCTGTAAGCAGGCACTGAGAGCTCTTTCTCTAGGAAGAAACAGTCTGTAAGAAGAGAAAGACCAAATGTTTTTCTGTTTTTTGTTTTTTTGCTTCTGTGCCAATGTAGCTCCAGTATTTATACCTCAAGAGGGCTCTTGTCTAGACACAGATATTCGGGGTGACATTACCATCCCACTGAAGCCTGGTTGAGAACCGCGGGTACCCAGAAATTAATTGGTAATTGACCAGAGCCGAAATTTGGTGACGGTCATATGCTGAAATCGGTGTATTTATACATGATTCAACAAATACTTGATGTATTAAGTATTAATACCTGTGCCAGACTCTGTCGTAGGTACTGGGGACACGTTGATAAACCAAAGCATCTGCCTTCATGAAGGTTGCAGTCAGGTAGAACCACGTATCTACTTGTTTGTTTGCTTTTCTTCAACTCTTGCTTTATTAAATGGAGTGCTTACTTTTAAATAGAAATGATTGGTTATGTTGGGAGGGCAGACAGTATTGTTCCCTTTTAATAAAAGATAGAAGAGCTGTGGATCCCAAAGTCCCAATTAAACCCCACTTCTCACTCTGCATTTGCCCAGAGTATATTCTTTTTTTTTTTAATAAAAAAAAAAGTTTTTTTTTGGTGGGGGTAAGTAATTAGGTTTATTTATTTATTTCTGGAGGAGGTGCTGGGGATTGAACCCAGGACCTCATGCATGCTATGCATGTACTCTACCACTGAGCTATACCCTCCCTCCTTCCCGGAGTATATTCTTATTGCAGGCAAAATATCAAGGAGAAAATGAAATTCCCTTATATTCTGTGTAGAAACCCAAATTTAAGAGGTAAGAGTAAGTGTCACAGGAACAGACTCTTGGGGAAAAAAATCTACCTTAACAAAGGAAAAGATTTCCCTAATACCTGATGTTTTGTTAGCATTCTTTCATGATCCACACATGCACATGAATAGCACATCTTCTCATTTACTGTTTATTTTTACTTGAAAAATTAAATATGAAAAGGAAGAAATGGTTAACTTTTTCTGAGACTTCAGAGGTCCTTGTACACAAAAGGATAAAAACAGTTCACTGCCTGTCCAGTCAGTAAGTATGGTCATTCTTTAGTTTGATGAAGACGCTGTGAGATAAGAAATTAATGAACAATAGCCTTAATTTTTGGTAAACATTATTGTTTTTAGGTCTCTGTTTCTCAAGTCTTCTATTGTTTAAAATTTCGTCTCCTTTTCCCTTTGAATACTAGAGTTAATGACTGAAGTATTCACATCAGAATTTTCCCCTTTTATGTAGCCCTCTCAAGCCCCACTGTTCATCCACTTGAAACACATATAATTATAAAAGATGAGAGCCCAATTATTACCTTCTCTCCATCCTCCCAGGTGCCTGGCTACTTCAGGAGTGTGAGCTAATCACAAGGAAGCTTCATTCTCACTCAGCTGCCTCATGTGATCAACTCAAGAATGAGTCCAACAAAAGTGGTCTACCTAATGGAACTGATTTTTCTTTCTCCTCATTAGTTTATACAGAATTGAGATTGTGAAGTGACAGACAAATATAGTGAAGAACGACAATTTAAAAATCTTTTTCTGACTATTTTCTTTTGAATCTTTCTTTTCAAAAAAATATTAAAAATTAGGTATTGGTACTTTTTTTCTTTCTCATTCTTCGCTACTTGTCTTCCTCTGTTTTTCCCCTTGTGACAAAGTGTTCGAAAAATCCATGGTTGAAGTGCTGAGAAGATCTGGTAGACCTCCAGGTTTTCAGCTCTAGCGGAGGTAAGAACTGACGTACAGTTGGCCCTTGAACAAAGCACGGGTTAGGGGCACGAACCTTCTACCCAGCTGAAAATCCACTCATCATTCATGGTTGGCCCTCAGTATCCAGAGTTCTGCATCTCAGGATTCAACCAACCAAGGATCAGGATTCAGCTAACAAGGACCATGTGGAACTCTAGTATTTATTTTTGGAAAAAAGAAAACCAGCATGTAAGTGGACCCACGCACGTCAAACCCGTGCTGTCCGCTGTCCGAGAGTCAACTCTGCTCCGTCAAGGAGGCTGACGTTGCACTCGCATCCCGGAAACCAGGGGGGCCTCCCCGCAGGGAAGACTGGAGGGCGGCAAAGTCAGGAACTGGGAGTGTGTGTATGAAAGCATGTCATCGTGTATTTTTGCCCACATATAATAATTACACTTTTCTGCTAATTTTTCCTCTTAAACACTGTTATTACACTATTTAAATTCATTGCTTAGTAAAGCTGCAATTCACCTAATTCACCTGGCTTGTTCGTGGTAATAAAGAAAGAAAGAAAGAAAGAAAGAAAGAAAGAAAGAAAGAAAGAAAGAAAGAAAGAAAGAAAGAAAGAAAGAAAGAAAGAAAGAAAGAAAGAAAGAAAGAAAGAAAGAAAGAAAGAAAGAAAGAAAGAAAGAAAGAAAGAAAGAAAGAAAAAGAAATTGAGTAGTTTTTCGACTGTCTTTCAGTGCCAGGGGCAAAATAAAGTGATGTTGGAGAGAAAACAAGGGCCGTATGTCAGAGATCTTTTGAGTGAAAGAAGTTGAAACCTGGAGCCCAAGTAACTTTTTAAAAGGGGTTGAGGGAGTGTCTTATACAACGAAAGTGTCCTGAAGTAGCCAGACGGAGATTAACTCCACAGATCAACAGTGTCCCCCACAGAACCATCTGTTCCCTTCCCTCTGTCTTCTCTAGGGGTGTCCTGCGCTGGCTGCTCACAGCTGCTGGGAACTGTTTGCTTCTTGTTCATACGTAATGGGAAGAGACAGCATATCTTGCAGACGTTATTTTAGGGGGGGATCAGCAAACTTCTTGAACGTAAGTCTGTAACAATGTGTCTGGGTGTCTGATTGGTCCAATTGATCATGTTCTCTGAACCAATCACCATGGCTGTGAGGATGAAGCCTGAGTGTTGATTGGCTGGGCCAAGCAGGACCCACACAAGGAGGTGGGGGTGGAGTCAGTACATATATGGGTGAGATACTGATGCCAGAATTATGGAAAACCCAGGGAAAAGGGTGGCTGGATTCTGGGAGGTTCAAAACAGTACACACTCACCTCAAGGCTGAAAATTAGAAGGCTCAGGCAATTCTCGAAATGTCACTTACAAGATGATACACAGTGATACAGTAAGTATTAATTCAATAAGATTTTAAAACTCTAGTAAAATGAGTTTTACATAAGTAAGGAAGATTTTTGCATAAGGTGAGTTTTGCATATTCATGGTGACTGTGTTGTATGTATTTTTTTCTTTTCTGTATATTGTGGTTTTTTTTTTTTTTTTTTTTTTTTTTTTTTTTCACCTCTTAAACTTATCCAGCTAGGGAAAGACTGCCCTTCCCTGGGCTAGTCAGTCCTTAGAGATAACAAATGGTGCCTTGGATATGCAGACTCACGCAGCCTGAACCACAGCTCATCCATTGCCCCATATATTCTAGGAGGCAATATTCCTCTGCCTTAATCATCACAGAACCAGGTAACAGGCCACTAGGGACCACATCTCACAGCTTAGAGTCCAAGGTAATTATTCAAACTAGACAATCTTAAACTGTTCGCCTGTCTGAACTTTTTGAAGAAACCCCAATAACATTTCTGGTCTCAGTTGTCCCCCGTGTTCCGCTCACATGACCCAACCCTGGCACTGCCCCATGACCCTGTATGGTATGTAGTGGCCCCTGTCTGGATCTGTGAGTATAATAAACCTTGTTTTCCTGAGCTTTTCCACGTCTCCTCTTGTGGTGGAACCTGACCATCACGTTAGCATAGCACAGAATAGTGAATTTGTGGATTGGTTTTATATTTCAGAGAACAGACAGTCAAACACAGGGATTAGAATGGTACTGTACTGAGTTACCCACAAGTCATGACCTGTCCTGAGAGGCGCCCTGCGATGGTGGCCCGTCTGTGGGTATGAGGTGCCCAGGAAGGACAGAGGGCAGCAGGCTTGGTAGGGCCTGTTTCACAAGTCTTAGCTCCAGAGATCTCCCAACACGGTCTCCAATGGTGCTGACTTCAGCACAACACAGGGTTCACTGTATATGTTTTAAAGAAAGTTCTAGATATTGGGGATGTGAAAATATATTCACTTAAAGGATAATTTTCTCACTGCAGTGTGTGGACTATGTGACTCTTATTCTACCGATCTGAAAATTGAAGAACCATCACATTCCTCTCTTTCCTTTGCTCAAACTAAATCCAGTTAATTTCTTTGATGATGACAGGGAACATAATCTTAGACATTAGCTAGGTTTCTCCATTGCATTTTCCTTCTCCTGACTTTCTTTCCACCTTTACTTTTGTCTCCTTTCCATAGTCTTTTCAAGTGGCTCAGTCTTTAGAGTTCATATCTCAGTAAATTTTTATTATACTTTGAAATAAAGACCTTCACTGCCATAAGGGAGTGCTGGGACCTAGCTCCTTCGTTCAATAGGGAAGGGGAAAATGCACTAAGAATACATACAAAGCAGTGATTCAAATCATATGTCACCATGTGACCATGAGATATACTCTACAAACAGTTAACATCATGTTTCCTGTAATATATTGTTTCCCCCTTCAAAAAACACCTGGAACAGATTGCTAAGGGAAAGTATGCAAAAATCCTTCCCTGGAGGTCTTAATGATAAGCCGGAAATTTCCTGTCCCCTAGAGTTTAGAAATGCCTTGCAGTTCTCATTCTCCGCCTCTGTCAGCCTCCAGACCTCCACCAGGGCTGCTTCCTCCTCCCGGCAGCGCCATTCTTCATCCAGTTAAATCCTCTTCCTTCTAATGACCTCAACTCAGAAGTCACCGTCCCCCATCCAAATGATGCCAGCACGTTCTGTGTGTTCCCTTTACTGTGCATAGATTTTGCAAATATAATCTGAAAACCATTCATTGATTAACGTCTGCCCTCCCTGCTAGACAGTCAGACTCATATGGCCAGTGACCATGTTCTCTTTCCAAATTCCAGCACAGTGCCTGCTATATAGTAAGTGTCCCATACGTGTTTATCAAATAAGTGAATGTAAATTTTTTTCACCTGGTAGAAGGAAAATCTCTTAGAAATCAAAGAGGGAAGAAAATAGTTTGGGGGTGCCCAGCACTATGCCATACTTATTATTTCCTTCTCACAGCAACTTGAGGTGATAGATGGCTTTATCTCCACTTTGTGGATGAGAGAACTGAAGCTTCAGAGATTGTTTAACTTACTTGAGACCAAGAGTGTCTGCCTTCAACTATGGTGTGTTTTACATGGTCCCGTTGTCAAAGCGACTGGTCTCTTGCCTCAAACCTCTGGAACAGTGAAATTGTGGAAGGCAACGTATTCTTTTCCCCCTCAGAAGGTGTAGACAGAAAAGGAATCATCCTGATGAGAAGAAATAAAGGAAAAGACATTTAAAATAGCTCTGAAAATCTGAAAACAGAGGTGCCCCTTTTTCTGGTGCCCTGCTGGGTATACCCTCTGCCTTCACCATTGATAGGAAACCAACATTGAACTTAGATCTTCAGAGAGGACAAACTTGTATGTAGCGAGAAGGTTCTCTGATGGTTGGTGTGCTTATTTCTGCAGAGTCGAAGGGACCATCCCTATGGTGATGCTCAAGCAGAGATTTACTTTTATTCCATGAAAGTGGTTTTACTGAGATGGCTTTTTCCCAAGTGCGCCCTGTAAAGCGGATATGAGGTTCACGGCCATCACTGGACCTGCCAGCCCGAGGGGCATCTCCACCGTGCATGCAAATCTGCATTCACTGGCCCCCTGCAGGACCGCTCTGGTTGGAGTGTGCAGAGTTCTCTCTGCTTTACGTCTGCTTCAGCTTTTCAAGCAAACGCAAGGATCATTTTTAGCGGGTGCCCTTGTCAGCTGTTTCTCGGAGAATAGGGCCTTTGATAACATCCAGAAAAAAAGTAATTGTGCCACCGCCCTGGCTTCATTTACATAACTGAGATTGATGAGAAGGGAAGGAAAGTGTTTACAGTGCAGGAAGATAGGAATTTCGGGATTAAGTAGGAAGCAAACCGAAATGAGCTGTCTGGGGTAATTATGAAATGCATACTTCATATGTTTTCATTAGATATTGCTATTATACTGCAGAAGGCAAAGGAGTTTGATTAAACTACAGTTCGGTCTATAAATGCATGCATAAATTACAGGGGAAGGAGTTACTTCATTACATTTCAAGAACTCTTTGGGGACGTAAAATAAGTAGAGATTTAGTCATTGGGTATACGGCATGGGAAGCAAACCTTGGTCAGGCGAGGAGAGTGAAGTCACAAAACAGATAATGAGTGTGCTCACAAAACAGGGCCCGCAAAACTTGACGACCATGGATTAAAAGACTAAAAGCCAAGGTGGCAGTATGGGACATGATATAAAAATCCACGACAGCTTCAGAGCTATCATTGGTATCTATTGAAAAGCAATGTCCTTAAAGTAAGCTTTAGGCAAATTATATGAAATAATTTACCAATTCTCACCTGCTGCTTTTGCATTTGTACTTCCTTAAGTGTCCGAGATGGAATGAATGGTTTCTCACTGTGCCAGGGCACAGTGCCAGGCTTTGAGAAAGCCTTGAGGAGTCACTCGTGGTCCTCAGGTAGCCGATGGTGACTTTCAACTTCCCCGGCCAGTCCTTGGCCCATGAACCACCCACACATTGTCCTTTCGAGGTTTGGTCTGAGTCTGATCTTGGAACAGAGTTTAAAGGAAAAATGGGTTTCCTTCAGCCCTAGCCAGAAGTATTCTCTCTCTTTCACAGGCACCTACTGCTGTTTTCCATAGTCAGCCACTGTACCAAATTGAACCGATTTATTATATTCACTCAACAAATACTCCCTTCACAAATATTTGCCTACTAAGTGAGAGGCGAATGTTTTCCTTTCCTAGGGCTGCTCTAACAAATTACCATAAACTTGGGGACTGAAAACAAAGGAATGTGTTGTCTCACAGTGCTGGAGGCCAGAAGTCCAAAATCAAGGTGTTGACAGGTCAGTCCCATCTGGAAGCCATGAGGAAGAAACTGTCGCTTGCCTCTCTCCTGGCGTCTGCTGGCCACTGGCAATCCTTGGCCCTTGTTGCCTTGTAGACCCATGACTCCAGTCTCTGCCTCTGTCTTCACAATGCTTTCTACACTTCGTTGTCTCCTTTTCTGAGCTGTATTGGGACACTCTCTTTGGGTTTACGGCCTATGATTTCATCTCTTGAACTTTGTCTTTCTTATACCTGCAAAGAAGGGTATTCTAAATTCCAAACAAGGTCGCACTCTGAGGTGAGCTTAAATTTGGAGACAACACTGTTAAATCCACTGCACGGATTCAATTGGATTCGGCTTAAGAAATGATCAAAGCTTTAGACCGCAACTTTGGGGCTTGCTCAATGTCCCACCGGCGTCTAGTGTGTTAGGTATGTGTGAAGAGCGTCCTGATTGAAGTTGGAGACCAGAGCTTTGCCCAGATCCTCTGATCTGATAGGATGACTCTGAGCAGTGTCTTCAAACTGTGGATAGGAGATTTCTAGGTTTTGCAAGAAGCATCTAAGGATAAGGGCAGAATGGTTACTTCAACCAGAGTGGCTAGTCTTTTTCCTGTTTTATGTATTGGGGTTCAGTATAAATCCTTACTCATAAAAGAAAACCCATTTTATAAATGATGGAAAATTAGTGGCTGAGAATTCCCCTGCCCCAAACACATATTTTCAAGTAAGGAAGCACATTACATGTTTCAAAACTGGGCGCAAAATGAACTCCATCACCTTCCAAGGACCTGAAGGAATGGCCCAAAGGGCTGGTGAGTTTCGAGAGGAGAGGAACCTGGAGGGGAGGACCTAGACCCTGAGGTGCTGCTTCAGTGGGTGACCTCTTTTCATCACTGTTTTGAAGCCGGCAGCTTCAAACAGGACTGGAGCTGAGGAGCATCCATATAGTCTGAGAACAGAGCAAAGAGTTTTATAAAAGGCTCATCCCTGAATACTCAGGGGATGGATGTTATCAGCTTAGGCTCGGGTTCATTCCTGGTCCACCTAGCAAACATGAATAGTATTGTGCTGTGAGGCACAGACGGGTCGAGGTGCCATGGTGATTATTCAGGGAGTTGGGAAAAGCTCCTAAACTCACGTTCAGGCTTCTCAGCTCTCCAGCAACCCCAAAGCAATGAGAGTGCTGGAGTTATAGAGGCTTTCTGGACTCTCACATCTGTTTATGAATAACCCCAAAGTCTAAGCTAAGCAAATCTATTTAACTCACTGTAATTATAAATATGAGCTTTTATTATTCAAATGACTTCTTCATATGCCAGGAAAACCACCTTGCAAAGCTTATTAAGAACCACAGAGCAGAAATCTCTGTTCTCAGAAATGACAGATGTCTTAAAGCAAAACAAAGCAAAATAATAATAAAATACCCAACCTCCCCCAAATGGGAGCTTTTTATACTAGATGAAGAATAGATATTTGACCTTCAAACCAGCGAGATGTCTGGAATGGGAAAAAAAAATGGCTGTTTGGCTACTTGCTGCTTCATCTTGATTAATAAGCGTCTACTTCAGTTGGCTTGGGACACTCATTATGAAGTATTTCCACTGAGATCACATGGCGTCAACTCCGACAGCCCCTCTCCTCACCCCCTCTACCTCCCCACCCCGCCGTCACCACCAAGTAAAGGTCACTCTCAGTTCTATGCTCTCTGACAGTACTTTGATCTTAAGGGCATTCTTAGTCACGCTGGATTCTCATTCTGTAGTTTCTAATTAGTTTTGTTGCCTGGATTTAAATTTGATTCTTTGGAGATGGGACTGGAAAAGGTAGGGGGGTGGTTAAGGTGCACACTCCATCAACGCGTGTCTCATTTCAGAATGAACTTAACCATGGGCACCGGTGGCTTGGTCAGGGTGCTGTGTGCCCCAGTGATGACACAGAGATGAGGGCTTGTTCAAAAGCTGAGGTGGTAGGATCACTTATTCCCTTCGAGGGATAGTCCAGGTAAGTGGTGAAACGGCACGGGCTCTGGGTGTAGCTCTGTTGTCATTTATTAGCTGGTGACCGCAGGTAAGGTCCCAGATGCTCAGTCATGACAGTTACATAGATCAATGCGTATCAAGTATTTGGACCTGTACCTGGCATTTTGTAAATGTTAACTCTTAAACCAGTCAGACAAGGGCTCCGTCCTCATCTTCATGATCAATCAATCAATCAATCAATTGGTTAATTTCAGATACTGGTGTGAAATATGAAACAGAAAAGGGGCTAAGGCCCAGATGGAGAAAAACCGTGGTGTGAGGGGGTTAGAAAGGAAAGCGTGTAGCTGGGGTATAGGGGAGGGGAGGGGAGGGGAGGAGAAGAGGTCGTGGCCAGACCATGAGGGGCCTCGCGGGCCACGGTAAGGAAATTGGATTTTACCCAAATGTAATGCGAATCCACTGGAAATGACATGAGATTTATGCTTTAAAAAGATCCTTTGTTTGTGGTAGGGGCTGTGAGCTGCAGACCGGCAGAAGCAGAGTTAGCAAGGCCAGGCGGGGGTGCGCGTCATGAGAGAGTCCATGGCTTGCAACTGGAAAATCTGTGCTTGACAGCGGTGTGGACAGGGGTAGGCTTTCTGAGACATGCTTTCCTCGTTCAGTAACGTGGAAAACAGTAATGTTCAGCTTGCAGGGCTGATCTCAGGATGAAATGAGATAGTGTGTATGGAAACGTTTGGCGAACTCTAATGACAAACATCGGTTCTCAACACTATTTCTACATCCACTACTTAGAATTGTGCTTTTAACTTGTGTTTTTCTCACCCCTTCTGCATCAGAATCACCCGAAGTACCTATCGAAAGTACACAGATTTTAGTTCAGACTTAGACATTTCCACCACTGTTTCGAGTCAACCATGCTGGTCTGACCGAGGCATCGCAGTAGGTGGTAAACAGGGCGCAGGCTGGGACAGGACTGCCTATTGTCAAATTCTGGTTCTCCCTCAACAGCTTTCTTTACCTCTCTCTGCCTCAGTTGTCTCACCTGCTAAATGGGAATGATAAAGCTCTTCTTCTATCAGATCGCAAAGACATGGCCCATGTTTGTGAGGTCCTCAGTCTTACAGAAGGGACAGAAATAAGCAGATTGATACTTTGCAATATAATAATGGGCCCAATAAGCATGAAAAGAAAAAAGTGTAAGTAAGAGAGAACGTGTGCTGGCGGCTGACTTGTGGTTTTAATTTGTGTTCCATGCTGATCTCTTTTTCTGTTTAAGCCTAGTTTAGTATTCTTCTATCTTTAGAATCTTTAGAATTGTTAAACTTGGCTAACTCAAATGACAGTTAAAATACCATTTAAATATTCATTTCCTAAGTACTGAGCCTTCGAGAAGAAAAAGGATTGCAAAAGCCTTACTCCCTTTGTTTTTTCTTCATAGGCTTCCTTCTAGTTTGTGTTCCAGTAAACATTTATATTTATAGCTGGCTGAATAAGCTTGCTTCAGCTTTAAAGAATCCAGTGCAGTCTGGCTGTAGCTATGGAACCATTAGCAAAGCTGAGAGGGTGACTATCCAGCTGAGCAGAAACTGGAGCCGGAGAAAGAATGTTTAAGAGTTTTTGCTTTGGGTGTGGACTCTTTAATTTTCTGTTGATTTTAAACTTAGTGCTGGATCTTTAACGTATGCCACGAAATAACTTATTAGCTGCCCACTGTGGTAGAGGATACGGAAAATTTTACATGGTTTCTAGGAGGCATGGCATACACAAAAATGCAATACATATCCACGTATCGAGTGGGCTGTGCTGGGGCAGGGACTGCGAATGCTGTAGGAATTTACAGGAGGAAAACAGTCAGAAGAAGCTTTATAAAGGATGTGATTCTTGAGTTGGGCCAGGAGGAAGGTTAAGGAAAAAAAACATATTCTGATGAAGAGAGTTTCTAGTACTTGATTAGTATAGAGTCTCTAACCCATGTTTCTTAATAAGACCCATCATGTAAGGAGAGAACATTTTTTGACATTATAATCCACACCTACGTATCTGGAACTGATTCCTTCATCTTGAACAAATACTCTTATTTGCTGTTTGTTTTTTTTTTTTTAAGGTTTTATGGGAACAAAACACATTGGCATCAAGAGTGTGCATCATATTGTTTGAGGATTTCTTAAAATTTATTTATTTATTTATTTATTTATTGAAGTATAGTCAGTTACAATGTGTCAGTTTCTGGTGCACAGCACGATGTCCCAGTCATGCGCATACATACGTATATTCATTTTCAAATTCTTCTTTACTAAATGTTATTACAAGATATTGAATATAGTTCCCTGTGCTATACAGAATAAATTTTTTTTAATCTATTTGTATATATAGTGGATGTGGGCCTTAATGTGTAACTGTCACCTTGGTCAAGCTAAATAAGCCTCCCAACCCTCATTTTCCAATTTTCACAATGAGAATAATAAATAGTACTTACCTCATGGATTTTTTTTGTTTTTCAGTCGGTAAGTGGTATATTTAGACATAGGATTGGGTAGAAGTTGTGGTCAGGTTCATCCTGTTGTGTCAATTTCCAGGGTAGAGCACAATTTTTCAGTTATACACGAACATACATAGATTCATTGTCGCATTTATTTGAGATGTCTAATTCAAGAGGAGAAGTAAATGATGGTTACACTCTGCAACACTGAGTCTCTGGGAAGCAAATGACTTCCTGGATCTTCATACTGAGTGTCCAGCCAAGCCAGAAACTTCGTGAAGAAGGCGTCCCATTCTATTGCACCGTGTTTTCCTTCCAAGTGTGGTTCATGGCTGTCTAGGTCATGTCCACCTCCCCAATACCAGTTCAATCCTTGCTTGATCTCCTTTCCATCCACATTTACTGCAGAAGGCTCTCGGAAATGCCCTTGGAGTAACCAAATCCTCTTTGAACTTGTAGAGCATTCGACAGAATCATCATTTCCTCCCTGAGATGCTCTCTATCTTGGGCTTTCTTGATGCGGCACAACTGGACTATGACCTGTTTTCTTTTTAAAGTTTGGCTGTTCACATACCACTATCTCTCTCTCTCTTTTTTTTTTTTTTTTGGTCATTCCATATTCTGCCTCTATTATGATTTAATCAATAATTTTATTTACAGACTCACTTTGAAAAACAAGATCTAGTTAATAATTAGGAAAAGGCAATAATGCTAATGCCAAAACAGAAAAGCCAGTGTCAATTGCCATAAACAGAAGATGACTATCAGACAAATAGGATTTGAACAAAACCAGTGATTAAATTCTAGACACGTTTCTTTTGAAAACTTTGAACCTGAAACCCTCACCCTTCTTTTTTTTTATTACTGAGTTATAGTCAGTTTACAATGCTGTGTCAATTTCTGGTGTATAGCATGATTCCTCAGTCATACATGAACATACATATATTCATTTTCATATCCTTTTTCACCGTGAGCTACTACAAAATCTTGAATATATTTCCCTGTGCTGTACAGTATAAACTTGTTTATCTATTCCATATATACCTGTCAGTGTCTACCAATCTCGAACTCCCAGTCTGCCCCTTCCCATCCCCCGCCCCCTGGCAACCTCAAGTCTGTGTTCTGTGTCTGTGAGTCTGACTCTGTTTTATCCTCCCCTTGCTTGTTACAGAGGGAGGCTAACCATTTTGTAAGAGGCATTTTGAGTCAGTGCCTCATGGAAACTTTCTCCTTAATGTGATCCCAAGGATGGGAATAGTGTTCTTTCCGTATGATTAGACGTTATACAAAATCAAATTCATTTATTCTTTCAAACGATGTTTTTAACCCCCAGTTATCTGACCTTACACTTCAGGAAACACAAACATGTAGAATGAAATGTAAATCCCTCAGCCTGGCACAGGGGCCAAGAATACACCTCAGTTTTTTCCTAGCGTTGCTGTGGTCTGCCTGCACGCACCTTGTCTGGCAGTGAGATTGAGCCACTGGCCCTTCCTAAACATATGAAAGTTCGGGAACTGTCCGTATCTTGTTCACACCTTTTCCTCTACCTGGATGGTCACCTCAAATGCTCCATTCTTTGCCTATCCTCAAATACTACTTGAAGCCTTTCTTAATTTCCTAACAAAATATTTCTTTTTTTTTTTTTTTAGTTTCAAGAACTTACCCTTCCCTTGGCCACTTCACTACTGAACTCATCACCCAGTGTTGTAATTATCGTCTGCATTTCTCTCTGGTAGGGGAAGCAGTGATCCTCGAGGACTTATTTATTCTCGCTTATCCCCAGCAACTAGCAGATGGACCAGCAGACATTAGGCACTTCGGAAATATCTCTAGACTTGCATCATTGGGCTGGGCTTGGGCGAGCCTGGTTTATAATTATTTCACTGTCTGCGGTATAATAAACAGGAAACTTATCTGGGAATCAAGATATCTGAATTTTCACTCTGCCAAATTGTCTCTAGGCAATCAACTAATTTGTCTGACCGTTTGTGATAAAATCAGATCTGTCCCGGTTTACACAGAGTGCAAGATGTCTGGGCAGTGGGTACGTAAACGGGCTGGTTAAAATGCCACTGAGGGAAGAAGGGGGACTGGACGGAGCTCCAGTGGTAAATCCTTCCCTAAGAAGGCCATTGGTCAGTATTTTCCCTGTGTGCCCAGGCTCTTTTGGGCCAATAACTCCTTTATAAGAACGAGGGCACTACACTCTTTCCTGTAAGAGACAAAATACTTGCACTCGGGACCCCAACTACTTCAATGCCTCATCTTTAAAATTCCTGTTCCTCATCTATAACAGGCAGATAATAATGGCTTCATGTGATGATTCAATGAGATCATGTGCGAAAGCTTTCATCAATGCTAAGTATACAGTAAGTGCTCAATAAAATATTAATTTATTTTTCTTCCATATTAAACTACATCTAAAAAACATGTGACATTTCCAACCATGCAGAACACCTATAACCCAAACTTTACACACATGTTTTATTTATAACTAATGAAATTAAATGCGCTTGCTAAAATGTGCATGTGTTCCGGTTGGTGTTAATCTCTGCTTTCCCTTCTCCTCCTGTGTCTCTTTTCATGGTTTCTGATATCAGTGAGCACATGACCCCCAAGCACTTCTCAGGTGCAACCAAAACATCACTTTCCTTCATGGAATCCCACGGACGCGAGCCCTAGGGAAGGCGGGGGGAGGACAGTCAGGGGGCTAGAATGAAAAGACAGAAGACTCTATTATCTGTATTCGATTCACCACTATTCTTCCCTTTTTTTTTTTTTTTTTTTTTTTTCTGTTTTGGTTTTGCCTTTAGCCTCTTTTTTCTCTCCATTCCTCCTCCACCCAGCTGCATCCTTTGCCCGAAACCATTTCGGTTTATTATTGGTTCCTTGGCTATTTGTTCAGTTTGATCTTCTGTTCATGGTCTCTGCTGACATTTGATTCACGAGTCTTCTTTCTTTATCCTCTCTGATCTCTTTCCATGAGAACCCAGCCCCCACTTGTCATTTCTCCAGTATCTCCTGTCTCATTTCCAACAGTGGCTTCAATAAGGCTTACGGCTACGTCTTCCAGCCCTCTCATCACTTTTAGGCCGGCGTTATGCTTAAATATTCAGCCTCTATTGATTTCCACTTGCACATCACAGTTTAGTTAAGACCGTGATGTCAAATACCCTTTACAGCCCTTTCAGTCCTCTTTTTTCCCTGTCATGCTTCTCTGCCCCTGCTTAGAATTTCCTCAGAAATTTCCCTGAAGTGACCAAGATCTGCCTCCATTTTTCTTTTCCTCCTTAGGCCACGGGCTTTCTGTGTCACTGCTTAATATTATTTTTCTTCTTTCTCTGCTTACATTAACTACCACTTTTCTCATTTGCTTTCCTCCTTTCGCTTACTAATGAACACAACTGCTGATTCTTCATACAGTCTTTGGATTTCAAGAAGCTGATGAAGAGGTCTTCATCTGCAGTGACTCTAGCTTTTTTTGCCGCACAGCGGTAGGATTGAAAAGAAGGGAGGGACACCATGAATTAGGTACAATATGAAGGACCACTATGGTAGGTTATCCACAGAAGCTAGAAGAAAGCAGAATGTTAGTCTTACAAGCAGAACTCTGGCCAGGAGGTTAGTAAGGAATAATGGTGACGCTTGGGTGTCTCAGTTTGGGAAGACAGGGTGGTAAAGGGCTTTGCTACTCAAAGTAGTGTGGTCCATCTTGAATAGCAACCTTGACGTCACCTAGATGCTTGTGACGAATGAAGAACCTTTGATCCCATCCACCCTCGACCCACACAACCAGAGCCTGCACTTTTAACAGGTGTGTGCGCACTGCGGTGTGAAAGCGCCGGCTCAGAGGAGAGCATCTTTGCAGTTCAGATCAACTCTGCGTTAGCCGTCCTTACGCAGACTCGGAGTCCGTGACGGGACCTCTTTGCATTTCTGTTTACTCACCCATGAATTGTGAGTAATAATATCGAACCTTTCGAGTTGTTGTAAGGAATAGAAATAAACATGTACAATTCTTGTCAGTCAATACATAGTAACGGTTACGCTCACGGATTTCTTCAGAGAACTAGGAAGGGATTTTAGTTCCTCTGACTACATTTTAAGTTTGGGGTCATTAAAAGGTGTAGAACCTGGTTCCAAAAATGCTCCGATTTCTCTCCCTGCCATCTGAAGCGGAAACACACAGTTCTCAAGCCATATAGAGGAAAGCTAAATTATTTTGTGAATTATAAAGGTATTAACAGATGTTAAGCACATGTTTAAGATTGTGTATACCATCCAGACAAATGGACGAAACATTAACCCTTGTTAACCATTTCAGGTACTTCTCTTAGTAACAAGAGTAATGACTAGACTTGGGTTTGAGTCTCAGTTCACTTACTGATCATGTGAGCTTGGCCAAGTCAGGACTTTTCAGGGCCTTGGTTTTCTCATCTATGAAATGTGGGAAGTAATACTTCATAAGCTTGCTCTGAGAATCAAATAAAAGGAATGAGGTTGATTTATTTATGTATTTGTCCTCAACCATCCATCTGTCTATCCATTCATTTGACAAACATTTGTTAAGTTCCTATTACGTTCTGGGCACTGGGAAAGGCGATAGACATCTAAAGGTGAGGAAGACATGGAAACTTTCCCTCAAGGAACTCACTCTCTTTAGAAGAATACCCAGAGGCTGGAGCTACAGCTCAGTGGTAGGGTCCACGCTTGGCATGCATTAGGTCCTGGGTTCAATCCCAGGGCCTCCGTTAAGGGGAAAAAAGTTAAAAATTTAATAACGCCATTTGCAGCAACATCGATGGACCTGGAGGTTGTCATTCTAAGTGAAGTAAGCCAGAAAGAGAGAGAAAAATACCATATGATATCACTTATATGTGGAATCTAAAAAAAGACAAACTTATTTACAGAACAGAAACAGACTCACAGACACAGAAAACAAACTTATGATTACTAGGGTGGGAAGGGGGTGGGAAGGGATAAATTGGGAGTTCAAGATTTGCAGATACTGACTACTATATATAAAATAAACAAGTTTCTACTCTGTAGCACAAGGGACCATATTTAATATCTTGCAGTAACTTATAATGAAAAAATATGAAAATGTATATATGTATGTATATATATGACTGAACTATTATTTTTTTCCTATTGTTCTGTAGTATCCTTTATTTTTATTTTATTTCATTTTTAATTGAGTCATAGTCAGTTTACAATGCTGTGTCAATTTCTGGTGTAGAGCACAATGCTTCAGTCCTACATGAACGTACATATATTCATTTTCATATTCTTTTTCCCCATGAGCTACTGCAAGATCTTGAGTATATTTCCCTGTGCTGTACAGTATAAACTTGTTTGTTCTATATACACCTGTCAGTATCTACCCATTTCAAACTCCCAGTCTGTCCCTTCCAACCCCCCTCCCCCCTGCCAACCCCAAGTTTGTATTCTATGTCTGTGATGACTGAACTATTATGCTGTATACAAGAAACTCACACATTTTAAACTGACTATACTTTAACAAAAAAAAAAAAAAGAAAAAATTTTAAGAAGTATCTATGTAGAACCCAGCTACCATAATATTGAACACATAATAAATGTCAGGCACCATACTAAACACACTATGTTATTTTCCTTGTCTCTCAGGAAAACTGAGGCTTAGGGAGGCTGGGCAACTTCCCAAGGGCATGCAGTGAGGCACTGGCAGGCACAAAATATAGTCAGCCCTCCACGTAAGCCACAGAACAAGCCCTGTGCGAAAGTTAGCTGTTAGGACCACGGCGGAGGACAGAACCCAGAACTCGACGGCTTTATTGGAAACTGCCCTGACCCTGGAGTTCCCTGTTTTGCATCTTTTCCTGAGAAATGAATTCCTCCTGCCGTGGGCTGTTTCTCTTGTACAGATGCTTCCCAGCTGGAGCTGGGACTGAAAAGTCACCTGCAGAATGCTGAGACTCACTCTCCTTCCATCCTCAGAAGGAAAAATAAGAGGAAAAAAAAAAAGCAAACAATCTTCTGTGGTTAAATTTCACGTGCCTTTTAACTCTCCAGCAGCCGTTCGGTGTCTGCTGTTTCTGTTTTGTGGATGAATTTATTTTAAGTGCCATTTCCCCCTTAAATTTTAAGGACACGTATCTTCCTGAAAAGAACAAAAGAAGAAAAACAACTTGTAAATTATCACAAGAAAAACCCCTGCTAAAAGCAATAAGTTTGCTGACAGATGGCAGAATCAGTTGAGAAGCGAGTACCATATTTACTGAGTCTAACCCATTTAGTAAGCCAAAAAAGTGTTATCTAATTCTATCCCCTGTGTATGTGTATGTTTTGGAATAAACAGATGTCTAATGAGGACTGTGTCTAGTGTCGTCTGGGAGGAACCTGGATAAATCCAGGTTTCGGTTCAGGCTTGGATTTTGACAAATATCAAAGGGTGCAAAGTCAAGTCTATCGTAAATTAAGTTGTCAGAGCAAAAAAGCTGCATTAAAATGTTGTCAAAGCAACATTATTAAAAAAAAAAACCCAGAATTATTGTAACACGTAAGTTTGCTTTTAAAAATCCCTGTATTATATAGTTTTGTAACAACTACAAAGTACAAAGAAAAAGAGGACACACGCCCCTTCATCATTAGAAAACCTGGAGGTGTGCCAGGCCAGTAGGACGAATTTGGTTATTATCAACCTTTTTATAAAGCAATCTAGAACAGAATGGAAATAACTCCTCAAAACATCCGCTTGTTCTACAGGACACAGCTGAGACTCGCCCTTCCACCCGCGCCTCCTTCCCCTGGAACCCAGGTTTCCAAAAGAGAGAAACATGGCTCCCACGCCTGTCTGATTCTGAGTGCTGAATTTTGAGGCTGTGTCTTCAGATGGAGGTGTACCCTGACCCAGTCCAAGCCGCAGGGCATGAATGTCTATACAGTATTAGGGATAAAAAGAACTTGGAGTACACTCAGATTCTATGTGAGCCCATGGACCGTGGTTTCTAGAAAGTGGACTGATTGGTTTTTATTTAATGCCTCTCTGAGTTTCCTCAAGTAAAACACGGACAGCAACAGTTTGCACAGGGTCAGTGTAGGTACAGACGTTCCTTACAGAGCCAGCACACGTGGAGAGAAAGCCGGCTTGCTCTTCTTTACGGACTTTCTCTCTCCCTCCCTCCCTCCCTCCCTCCCTCTCTTTTCTCTCTTTCTTTCCTTCTTTCTTTCTTTCTTTCCCTTTCTTTCTCCCTTCCTTCCTCCCTTCCTTCCTCCCTTCCTTCCTTCCTTCCTTCCTTCCTTCCTTCCTTCCTTCCTTTCTTTCTTTCTTCCTTTCTTTCTTTCTTCCTTTCCTTCTTTCTTTCTTTCCTCTTTTTTTCTTTCTTTCTTCCTTTCCTCCCTCCCTTCCTTACTTCCTTTCTCTTTCTTTCTCTTTCAAGAGAAAACATGGAACCATGAATAATCAATTAATATCACACAAAGTAAATTTCAAAACGAAGAATATTTGATGAGGAAAATCGTTATCACAGTGATAAAAGGTTCAACTCACTAAGAACCCATCATGTCCTAAATGTGTGTGCATCTCATAACAGAACCTCAAAGTACATGAAGCCAAAATGACAAGAAATGAAAATCCAGATAGAAAAAGTACCCAGTCCTAACTGGAGATGTTAACGATCCTCCTTCCGTAACTGATAGAACAAGGAGACCGCAAAGCAGAAAAGACAGATATGAGCAGCTACCGAGCGGACCTAACTGACTTTCATAGATGCCTATGGCTAACAGCCACAGAAGGTGTGCTCATTTCAAAGGCACATGGAACACGCAGTATCGCGCTGGGTTTTCATTTTCATTTTCGTCATTCACGGGCATAAGCGTACCTTTGTGTGTTTGTTGGTTATTTGGCTGTTGGCACAGATGCTGTTGGAGTCCTGACCCGATCTCCACCAGGATGGTACCTCTATGCTTCAGCTGCTGATGAGAGCTTACTCTTGTCTCTTCTTAGAGGACTGCTGTTGTCTGATGGGGGCCATCTAACCCTGTAGAAGCCAGCCTGCTTGGAGCTCCTGGAAGGATTTGCCACCCTGCCAGGGGCAGCCCATAGCTAGACGGACTGATGTTGGGGTACAAGGGGCCAGCTACCTTGTGTCTGGGTAGCGGGAAAAGCTAGGGGTACAATTTGTATTGCAGAGCTTTAAGATCAGGTGAGGCTAGATTTTAAAAAGAGGGGGGAAATGGAGCAAAACACTTGGCTTTCCCTCTCCCATGCCTGCCGGGCGGGCATCAGGGGCACTGCCGGTGTTCCCATGTCCGCTCACCCAGGAGAAGTAGAGAAACAGACCTAAGCCTACTCATTTTAGTCTTTGTTTCTTTAGGGCATAAATTGCTAACGGTAACAAAAGAGAATCCGTTGGTTACTTTGTATAAAAAAGTAATACACTGAATTACAAGAACAGAGAAATTTTGAATTTTCTTGATTTGAGTTCTAAAATCTTTCTAAACCCAAGGTTACCAGCAGGGTTGAGTTCTCTTTGAAAAGTAGGCAGAGCGAATTCTGTAGAGACGGTTAGTAACACTTTTCAGGTGACAGGCAGCATTTTTCCCTTCCCTTCTAAAATATGAAAAGTTCTAATTCATGTAAAGTTCCCCCCAAAATTCTTGACTTTCTTCTGGGTAAGTTCAACCAAGATTCAAGTACAGATCTTCCTCCTTTTTTCTTTCCAGTAATTTGCTGAGCTGTGCTGTGCTGTGCTGTGTGGCAAGCTACTTAACCTTTCTGAACCTGAATTTAGAAAACTTCAAAATCCTTGACATGTTTCTCTCCAGGCGCTGGTGGAATTAGCAAATGATTCAGCAAATGTGTTCCGTGATTCCTGGAAAAGCAAGCTCATATTTCTTATAAGCACTGCGCAGTGTGAAATAAATCTTATCGAACATTTTGCCAGTCTCTCCTAAGGTACTATTTTAAGTCAATACCCATGTTTCTTTCTTTATGTACGGATTTTATGCATGCCTTCCCTCTTTTTTAGAAAGCCAACCTATGTGACCTTCATTTGATGAAGCAAAGTCTGGAAAAGCTAAGCTTTCAGTGGATTAGTTCTTTCCATTTTTTATTTTTTTTGACTGAAAAGCTAAAATCTATTTAATTTTTTTTCAAACTTCAAATATGATTTCTATCAGGGGCCAGATCTGGCCTGAGGACTGTAGTTGGCCAACCTGTGATTTAAGCTGGTGGAGGAAGCCTGTATTCACCCCATTGCATACACAAGCTCTCTTTCTCTCTCATCCATTATTTACTTGTGGTTTGCTTTATATGTTTCAGAGCTTTTTTTCCTCCTATATTTTTAATGTGCCAGATTATTCTCAGAGAAATGAGCTATATATAATACTGAGTGGTGGGGTAATCAGAAAAATGTGAGAGGTAATTTTTTCCACCTGACCCCTCTTACCCATCATACCAGCACCCCCCGAACAACTGAGTTGTGCTGTCTTTTCATTTTCAAAATTTAAAATTTGCATTTAGTAGGGTTTCTCTTACTTTTACCTTCTCTTTAAAATTGTTTTTTTGAACATTTTATTTTCAAAAATTTCAAACCTACAGGAAAGTAAATGAATATCCATATAAGATTCACCTGACTTTGCTAATTATTAATATCTTCCCACATGTGCTTTCTCTCTTTCACATACATTTATTCTGTGGATATGTTTGAATGTAAGTTGCAGACATGCAGACATTAGGACCCCTGACCCCTTTGTCCTTCAACAGATCCACCCTCAGAGCAAGGAGGCGCTCCTACAGAAACACAAAACCATCGTCACACTCCCACGTGCACAGTGATAGACTAACATCTAACATACAATTGTCCCAAAACGTCTCTCCACTGAGCCCTGCCCCCCCCCAAGCCCTGAATTAGAACCAGTTAAGGGTCACACGTGGCACTCATTTGTCATGTACCTTTGTCTCCTTTAATGTAACAGTGGCCCCTGGTCTTTTTGTTTGTTTTTCATGACACTAATATTTTTTGATGCGTATAGATCAATTGATGTCTAGAATGCCTTCAGATCTGGATTAGTCCAATAATTTTCATATTACTGGATTCCACATAAACATTTTGGCAGGAATATTACACGAGTGCTGTCTTGGACCTTGCATTGTATGTCTGCTCGCCTCATTCTTGCCGATGCTAACTTGGGTTACTTGACTAAGGCGCAACTCCCAGCTCTCTCTTTGCAACCAAGAAGTATTCTGTGGTGTGATATTTTGAAAGTATGTGAATATCCTGTCCCTCAAAAATGTCCCAATTTAGTGTTTGAGTAAACAGATGATTTTCTAATTTTTTAAAATTTCTTTCACATTTATTAGTTGCCATTCTTATTTAAATAAGAGCTTTACCTTCTGTATTCCCATTTTCTGTGGAATATTATGATAGTCTCATGGCTTTTAAAAATTCAATGTGCTGTAACTTATTATAACTTTAATCTTTTTGAGGCTCAAATGGTAAGTGGTTTGGCCAGTGGGAGCCCATCCAGCTGACATCCATGTCTTTGTGACGTCTCCATCACTGGACTCTGACTCTGAAATACATCATCCTGTCAATGCATGTGTTCTATCATAATGGAAAAAATTAGATTATTACTCTAATTGTACTGATAGCAACAAATCCACTATGTAAAGTTTACAATTTCTTTGCAGTTCTTTGTTTTTTAGACTATGTGTCATCAAGAATATACAATGAAGGTACTGTGTTTACAAGTAACTTCATTTAATATTTTTCTCTGTGTTTATGTTATCAATTTGATTAAAATTGGGTTTATTTGTTTCTGTTTGTATTTAATTTTAGGGTTAAGCTTTGACATCCTTTTTGACTTAATTCTTTCAGTTAAAAATACTTATATGGTTCAAATGTTATAACTATATATAAAAATATAATCAGAGATATCTCATTCTTATTTCTATCCCTTCTATTGCCTTCTTAGCTGCTCCTGTATAATAATTACTGTTGTATGGTTTAAACTAGTTTTAGTTTTTTGTAAAAATTAGCAGCATCTACCCATTGGCAATATACTTATGTCTTCATATTTTTATGTGTACTCATATGTATCTTACTTTCTTTACTGAACAGTACATCCTTGAAATCGCTTCCTATCACTTCATAGAGATCATCACATTCTTTTGTACAGCTGTATACTATTCCATTACATGGAGGTTTACACAGTTTAATCCGTCTTCCATTAGATATTAAGGTTGTTTCTAATATTTTGCTGTTGTACATATTGCTTTAGTGTATAACCCTGTGCATGTCTGTGTGTGCTGCCTTTCTTGAAAGAGGATTATTCTTGCCTGGAGGACTTCGATTTGCTTGGCTCCTAGGAGATAATAAGGCTGTTTTATGGGGTTGGAAGGAGAGAAAGGGATTCGTGGGATTGAATGTGAAGTGAGTGGCAGGGCCCTAAAGAGAAGAGTTGGATTCTACGAAGCTGAGGAAGAGAAAAGGAGATAGGTCAGTAGTCAGGAGAGTCTTGTTCCTAGTTCTGCACAGAGCCTTCCAAGATGGGAGACGCCACGTAGGAGAGATTAGGGTGGGGACAGGAAGGAGCTGTAAGGACCTGGGCCTTGGAAGTCTAACAGATTTCCTGTTGACTGAGTGGGCTTGGAAGGAGTGGATTCTATGAGCAACAAAGCCACCGACTCTCCGAAATACCACCCAGGCTTGGGGAATGTCTCATCTCATTGGTGGCCATGGTAGACTCTAGGACAGAGATTGCTCCCAAAGTTTTATGAAATTTATGCTCCCAGGACGTTTATAGAAACTTAGGAAAGAAGAGGAACACTGAAAATGTTACTGAGATTGGACTTTCCACCAACCAGGAGAGACAGGAAGAGACATAGGATGTTTCTTTGCCCCAGTGCTGTGCAGTAAATTCATTCCGATTCCCAAAATGATTTATTGTTAGCATGTGTGTAACTGTGTGTTTACTGAAATGGTATAGCATTCTGAATATTTACTAAATGGTATAACATTTTCTTCTAGGACTCGTTTTTCTTAGTTCACAAAATATATCGAACATCTTGTATTTTTTTTCCAACAACTGCATAGCATTTTACTATGTGTATTTATACCTATATGGATGCATGCTGGTTTTTCTTGATGGGGCGCTGTTAGGGTAAGCAAGTACTAAGAGAGCCAGGGAGTATTGCATAAATCTCTTAGAAGCGGACTTCGCAGCTGATGGCGCTGCTCTAAGTAAGTTTTAGCTCTAAGAAACTTTGCGTTCATGTTTTTCACAAGGAAAATAATTATACAGTGTTCTTTGTATTTTTTCAACATTGACAGATGGTGAGTGAACAGCCTGGGAGGAGTAGCAGTGACCCAACTTGCTTCTGCCGTGTTAGAAAAGACATCAAAGCAAGAGGCAGACACTCCCAGTGCCGAAGGCTTTGTTTTCTTTTTCACTCATCTCATTCAAATTGATCACAAATTGCTTTATTGCATTCTACTGTGTCAAAGTAATTCCTTTCTCACTTTCCTATTGAAGAAATGTCTTAGCTTATGATGAAACGATTTCCTCAGTTCACCTGAGGTTGAGAGTAATTGATAACAAAAACTGTTCAGAAATCCGCTGTAGTCGTAATAACAATATACAACATGAAAAGGTTAAAGTGTTCCAGTGAGCGTTATCCTACGGGCGGCAGAAAACATATGGGCAAGAAGTTAGGGAAATTTTGTGTGATTCCTCCCCACCTTCTGAATGTATCCTGGAACGCCATTCCTTTGCGCAACACCAGATTTAAGTTCTCATTAATTATGCAATAATATGGAGACCACTCTGTATTGCCAGTGGGAATTATTTTGTCCACTTTTCTGTCTTGTTGAGCATATCTGTACAACCAGTTAACCTCTAAGGTAGACACTCTGACACCTAATTCGCATATATTCTTAAAAAAAAAAGATTTTCTAAAGCACAGAAAATGGCTTATACATCATGGGGTTGGGGTGGGGTGTGGAGAAATGTGAATGATGAAGAGCCCATATACTCAACTTCTGTTTGCAAATATCTCAGATCCTAAAGAGAAGGTCAGCATGGATAACAGCCACGATGGAAAAGTATTACGTCAATATAAAGAGTGCCAAAATTAAAGTCAGAACATTGGAGCTTCGGTTCTAATTTTGTCATTAACTGCGTGACTGTGGGCAAGTCATTCAGCATCATTACTGGACAAAAAGTGTGTATGTGTTGGAATCATTGGTTGTCCAAGTCCTAATAATTATTTTGCTTCTCTGCGCAGCATGCTTTGTGCAAAAGTCACATGTGCTTAAAATAATGTAATGTAATTTAGCACTCCAAAAACTTTTCTAGTACTATGTAGCTGTTTTTTATTTATTGATGTCATATTCTGGAAAATAAGGTATATTTATTTTCATCGTATAGGTGATGGAACTAATAATATTCATAAACTTTAATGTTTTCTGAAAGATCAATATATTACAAATATCTAACTACAATCCAGACTCTCTGAACATTGATTTTTTTTATTCACAAGTATTAGAAAGAGACTAACATGCACTGAGTACTTACTAGCTAGGAAGTTGAAAAGCAAGGACTCAAGTCAGAATGGATTGAATTTTAATCTCAATGTTGCCATTTTTTAGCTGTGACCTTGGACAAGACCTTTGAGTGTCAGAAGTTCATTGGAGGAAGCCTTAATTCTTTGAAGGTGAAGCAAATTTATTTAAATACTTTTCAGTCTGTCCATTTCTGGTGTGAGTGTGCTAGATAATATTACTTACGACCCTGGATTCTAGTGAAAATTATCAAGTGAAAAATTGTTTAAAGTAAACAGAGTACACATTAAGCTTGTCTTTATAAAGCTGATGGCAGAAGAAGTCTCTAGCTAACATGCTGAGTGTACATTGTGGACTAAAATTGTGCTTAGTAGAGGGGAGGGTATAGCTCAGGTGGTAGAGTGCATGCTTAGCATGAGTGAGGGCCTGGGTTCGATTCCCAGTACCACCTCTATAAATAAGTAAACCTAATTACCCCCCCTGCCCAAAAAAATGATTGTGTTTAGAAGGGAAAAATATCTGAAATGAAAATCAGTTCTCAAGATGAGTATTTATATCACTGACTGGCAATCCAGAACAAAGACAGACCTCTTTGTGTCCTTGAGCCCCAGATTAACTTTCGACGGACAAGGTGACCCACACCTAGCCTCCATCAGTCCCCAAATTCCAATGCCAGTTATCCCTCCAGAGTCTCTGTTGTTTGATCTAACTACAAATTTGCACCCTCTTTTCTCATCCCATGTGCAGGTTGCTCACTGGTTTCTCTAGCTTGGGGAAGCAGACGGTCTCAATATATTCAAAGCCTGATTGATTGCTTGTCCAGGCTGAGGCAGCCGTGATTGGACAAGAACACACCCATTGCCTTAAATTCATTCATTCTGTCTCTTTGAGTATCACCTTGTCCATGCTACTGTCACCCCTTCCCCAGTTCTTGCACCAGCTTCTTACCTGGTGTCCCTGCATCCATCATTGCCCCCATCAGCCTCTTGTACACCTCGTACAACGATCTCTTCAAGCCTTCAGTGTGATCATGTCTCTCACTTGCGTAAACATTTTAAACATTTCCCACTGTTAGAAATTAGGATAAAGACCAAAATCCTTAATGTGCCCTTTGAGTAGGGTAATAATCTTATCTCCTTAGCACACTGGAATGCATGTAAGAGTGAAACGGTGGGTTATTACTAATTACAATGGACAGTGGCATAAGCTGAGCCTGTCTTAGACTTTCTGGGGCATAAGTCATCCTGCTCTAAGCGTCTACATTTGCTTGTCCCTGCCCCTTTTTCCAGCCTCATGTCTCATCTTGCTTCCTCTTGCTTTCAACCCTCAGCCATGCTAGCCTTCTCTCAAGTTCTCAACCGCGCTATGCCGTTTTAGCACATTTTCTTTCTGCCTGGATTGCTTTTCATCCACCCCAGCCCCGCTCTTCTCTCTGCATAGTTAATCCCTTTTCTTAAATAAAATTCTACTCTAACATCACATCAGCTAATGATCATTTCTTCAGCAAACTTCAGCCCTCCTGCATTCTGTAGCTCGTTCCCTCCTTCTGCACTCACCAGACACCTCACTGACAATACCCTCACCCTCCTCTAAAATCACACTTATTACTGTGACGACTTCATCGTATTTGTCCCCCCTCACTAGAATCTGAGGGCAACGGAAGGCATGGCACTATTTTATTCCTGCATCTAGAAAGGCGCCTGAATCTCTGTATGTCTTAAGTGCTTGACCCATGATAATGCGCACTTCATCTGTTGATTTTATTAGTTAATATCGCTCTTAGCATTCAGAGAGTCTACACAGGAGACCGAAGGGATATACACCGTACATTTAGGAATGATCATCATATGTATATGACTTTTTAGAGTGTGTTCAGCTTCCTCTTTTTAAATGTTGAATTCAAGAAATCTTAGATTCTTACCTAATCTCTTATGTACCCATAAATGTCTCCTTCTTTTAGAAGAGAAATGGAGGAAAATTAACATTTCGGTTCATGTAAGATGAAGTAACCGGCATGGGAATTAATGACTCATGGCTCAATGGCTGTATTCCACATTCATGAGATGAACAGTCTATGGTACATACAATATTTTAATTTCAGCAACATTCACAATCAATACTGATCATCACAGTCCACTCAATTGTTCAGTGGTCCGTGTCCATCGCGACAGCAGCTGAAATTCATTGATCGGGTATGTCCTATACAGGCAGAGTTGCCATTGGGAAAAGCATTTTCAGGGAAGCAAGACCAGGCTTAGACCAATTTGTGGAATGACTGTCAGTTGTCACATGAGCCCCCCCGATCTTGTACGATTCTGCCAGTTCAGGTGATAAGTTCTCCAGATGTGCCCCATCTTTACCAAAACCTATTTTCAGAAAATTACCAGTTATATATCTTGTAGGGAGATGTCTAACTTCAGTTATAGAAACTTCAGAATTTTAAGCAGCATCATCTCGTAATACACTGAAGGAATATTAGGGGATTTGACATGGGGCTTATGGGCCATCCTAAGCACCTTCAAAATAAAACCTATTGAGCACTGTGATAAAGAATTAGTCTCACTCTCGCAGAAAGGTTACTCTACATTAGTAATTTCACACTCATGTTTAGAATACTTCATCCATTCCTTCTTAGGATTTCAAGAATCTCTTAGTTTTAAAAAATCTTTTTTTTCTGCCTGAGGAAGGATGGATAAGTTTAACATGAAATTTAATACCAAATGGTAGTCAATCAGTATTGTTTTCAGAGCAATATCTTACAAGAAAAAACTTCAAGAAAATTTTCAGTTGACACAAAATCTGCTTTTAATAGTTTAATAATTGCAATCCCTAAATAATTCTCTCTTAGGATTGGTTACACTCAACTACGTGGAGTCAATATTACTATTAGCCATTTGATGAGAAAGCGAGAGAGAGAGAGAAGAACCCAGATAATCTTTTTTATCAGTCTCCTTATAATGTGTACACACACACACACACACACAGTCCCACAAATACCCAGACAGGCACACACACCACCAACTCCTACTGCATCAAATATGAGCCTAGTTATTAACTCATGACTCAGTGGGAAAGATAATGAGCTAGGTAGAGATTGATGGGAAAGAAATCACGGAGAGTCTACCACATTCGTCATAGCTAATAGAAGCTGCCAACAATGTCTGTAAATGAGGAGCATTTTATTGAGAAAATACAATTTGTATTTTCTAGACCTTTAAGATCCCTATGGAAGCCCTACTCTTACTTTTGTAGTCAGTATGCTTTCTCATGTTAGGCATAAAAAATCATAATAAATGGCATGAAACCCCTGCAATATTAGAATGCTGCTTATGAAGAGAAGGAAAAGGCACATGATATGCTTCATCCTATGAAATACAGTGAGAGTTCAAAGACAAAACAAGCAAGACAATGGAATGAGATTGGAAGGAGATGGAAGAGGCAAGAAAAGAAAATGAGAATCAATATACAGAACTAAAGAGAAAAGCAAAGAGAGAGAGAGGAAGGAAGGAAGGAAGGAAAGGTGAGTAGGCAAGATAAATCAATTCATGAAAAACAATATTCAGTTTACTGACGTTAACTCATGATAATCACAGTGAATACAAAGGAAAAAGGCAAAGAGAATAAAGCAATTACCGTAAAGATAAAAGATATGATAGGAAAAGAGAATTCAACATAACATATCATTGCTACCTTTAGGGTGAAGAATCCAATAAACTAAGAAGAAAAAAAAGTCTACAAAGTTACAATGAAGGTTGATTTCTCCAGAGACTGAGAGATACATTGAATCTCCACAGTGAGACTGACTCTGCGTCTCAGGAACTGAAAGTCCACACAGAATCACATCCAGGTTAATTAAATAGCAAACATTGGGAAGTACTTTTGCAGGCATCTATAAAAATTCATTCACGAAGGGGAAAAATCAGGCTGGTTTTGAAGTTCTACACAACAGCAGTCAATGCTAGAACGTGATGGTGTGATGTCTAGAAAATTTCAGGAATAGTAGCGTGTGACTGAAGAAGGTTAGCCCAGATGTAACGTGACTACAAGGGCCATAGACAAACACTCTGTAACATACAGGGGCTCAGAAGACGGGAAACCTTGACCTCCTCTTGAAAATAGCAAGGGGAAAAAACCTCATATATCCAAGCCACACAAAAGATACATTTAAAAAAAGAATTCATAAATCTTAAAACTTGTAAAAGAACTGAAACTTTATAATTCTTGGCAACTTAAAGTATAAAGTGCTAAAATAATTATTAAATAATAATTATTACTTACAATAATATACATACTAATATATAATATAATATGTAATTATTAAGATAAGTAAGGGTATTAAACTATTAGTATAAATCTAATACTCCAACCATCCATAATCAGGAACTGAAGAATTGGAGAGAAAAATCTAAGATTGTTCGTTTCACATCTGCCATAGTAGGAGCTAAAATGCAATGTGCGAGTTAAGAAGACAGAATTATCCCAACAGCTTGATGATTTTCATAATCTTTTTTTTTTTTTTTTGAAAGCATATTCAGTCTTTTGGAAAGCAGTTTCCCTTGTGATTAAAAATGTTTCATCTAAATTCTAGCGTTACTGTCATATTTACTTTAGTGTCATTTTTTTTTCAATTAAACTCATGTAACATTAATTCTAATGATTTTTAATTTACAAGTAGCTTCTACAATTTTATCTTATTTTTTAAAAAATATTTTTTCCTAACTGAATATTACTATTTTCCTAACTACTATTAATATGTATTCATTCAGTGTTAACAAATTTTATTTCTGGGTGGTAAGATGTTGCATAATTCTTTATAATTTTTAGCTAACAGTCTGTGGTTTATAGTATTGTTTGAATTTTTAATAATAAATACATATTATCTTTTAAATGTACAATCAAATTATTCATCTCAAAATCACAAAAAAATAAAGTTAAAATATCTCAGTCATTTATTGGTTTTGTTTTAGAATATCAGAATAACTTTCCACTTCTCCTTTGTCTTCATTTTCTTCACTTGTGGCTTAAATGTTTATGAATAAAAAGTCTGTTGAAATTCTTTTTTGCCAGAGATTAGTTTAATAATTGGTAATTTTCATATCCACACTGTTTCTTATATAGAGAGACAGTTCATTCCCTCATAATTCTTATCCCCATTTCTTTGGTTGCTCTAATCGCACAAAATCATTTTCTTAAATTCTAAAGTATAAAAAAGCATATACTATTCATATATACAATTGAAAGAAAAATAAAACCAATATCCAGGTACCTGTAACCCAGCCTTTGAAACAGACTGTTCCCAGTGCTTGTGAAGTCAACTCCCCACCCCCAATTTTTTTTCTTTCTTACCTCAGTGTTCATTCTTTGTCTTTTCTCTCCCTTATAAGAGGATGTTTTTTACCGGTATCTTCTTGCTTTGCTATATGGAATATATATACATGTATATATATGTGTGTATCTAAAACAAAATTCTATTTAACTTGACCCACTTTTGAGTTTTATACAAACTAAATTATTATACACACACATTCAATGCTGTGCTTGTGATATGCATTTGCATCATGCGGTTGTTAATAGTTTTTTACCACTGCACAGCATTTCTATGAGAGCTCTCCAGAGAAACAGAACTGATGGGCTATGTATACACAAGTATAATAAAAAGAGATTTATTTCGTGGGATTGGCTCACAGAATTATGGAGGCTGAGGAGTCCAACGACCTGCCCTTTGTAAGCTGGAGGCCCAGGAGGCAGGTGGTGTATTTCTGGCCTAAACTCAAAGGCCTAGGATCCAGGGGAGCCAGTTATGTGAGTCCCAGTTGGCTCCAAAGGCCCAAGAACAAGGGGTGATGGTCTAAATCCAGGGCTGCAGCACCAGTGTCCGCAGACAGGAGAAGATGGAAGCAGAGAGGAAATTCACCCCTCCTCTGCCTCTTTGTTGACTTCAGGACCTCAGCAGATCAGATGATGCCCACCACTTGCACTGACGTTCCCGAAATACCAGTTGGAGACGTTAGAACTTCTCCTTTTCTCCTCCATAGCTCTTCATCTCTCTTTTATATATTTTCCATCTCCTTGTTTTGCTGTCTTAAAATCTATGCAATTTATTGAGTTAAATATTCTGTTCCAACTTGTCTCTTGAGCTCTGCCCAGGCATCTTTTCAATCTATTCATTGAATTTTAGATTTCTGGTTTTATGCTTAATGTATAGAATTTTCTTTGGATGTTTTGCAAATACAATTGGTCTTTAAAAAATATATGTATTACTGTTCCATGCTCCTCTTTGTGACCTCTAGTTCTAGGTGAGTTTTAGCTGTCTGCACACAATCCCTTGTAAGACTTCATTGCCTTGAGTTCTTATGTCTTTCTTGACTATGAGCTTATGTTCCTTAGAAATTCATCTATGGGAATACTTTGATTCTGGGTTGAAGTACACAGATTGTGTGAATTATATATATATATATATATATATATATATATATATTTATTTATTTATTTATTTATTTATTTATTTATATGAGGGGTTATAGCTTACATTTAAAAGGCCTGAGATCCTAGGAAAGTAGTTGTGTACATAATATGAATTTAAATCATTAAAATACATTTAAAAAAAAATTTGTGTTTACAAATTCTCAAGGACTATATTTAGTTTTTCCTTCATCCAGTGTCAAGGTCTGGAAAGGAAAGATTTCTGCCATTTCTTCTGTGTAATTAGCTTATTTTTAATTCATCCTTCTACTGAGGATAGAACCATTTAGGATTCTTGCCTTGTTTCCTATGAAACTGTCCTTGGACAGCTCTGAGACTTCTCCACAGTCTGTATCAAACACTGTCAACCATGCAAATACTCATCAGCTGTGGACTGGCTAAATCAATTATAGCACATTTATACAATGGATCCTATATGTCAGTAGAATAAATAAACTATTGCTAGTTGCTATCACATGAATAAGTCTTTTAAACAAAATATTTTTTTAAAAAGAAGCTACTCACAAAAAAATATGTATACTATGTAATTCCGTTTTAATGAGCAATACTAATCTATAGTTTGTAAGTCAGATTAATGGTCACACTTTAAGGGAATTAGTAACTGGAGATGAGGGCGGCCCAGGGGAGCTGGTAATATTTCGTTTCTTGGTTATAATGGTTATACATGTGTTACAGAGGGTGGGATTATATAGGTGTGTGCTCACTCTGTGAAAATTCGTTGAACTGAACACCTGTAATTTCTTTGCTTTTTTGTATGTGTATTTCAGTAAAAATTTTGCTGAAGAGGTTTTTGCTCCAAAGCCATTTACTGCACAGCCACCACTTCCCCACTGCCAACTCGAGAGAGAGGAGAACGGGAGAGTCTTGGGGATGCGGGAACCTGGGTGGCCGTCCTCCCGAGGGGAGCCAGGCTTGTCCTGAGTCCTGGCTCCCGACTCCCTGTCATGCCAGGTGCATTGGGAGCGCAGGTTCCTACTTGCTCTTTTCATGGCATAATTGCAGATTCTCTTTTTCTCCTTTTCTTTCCTGACACGTGTTGATTAAGGATGCAAGTGCCAGAGTCAGACATCCTGGGTCTGAATCCAGACGTTGCCAAGCTAGTCTGAGCTAGATACGCACTTTGACCTGCAGCTTTCTCATCGGTAACTTCAGGACAACACTAATTCCTACATGAAAGGCTTGTTGTGAGGATTTAATCAGATACTGTGCAGAAGGCACTTCGCACTGTGCTGGGCCGACGGCAAGCTCTGATGAAGATTTGGTGGGAGGATGATTATCATTAACCCCCACTTCCCTTGATGTCCTCTTGCACTCCCTTTCTGCCTGGTCTAGTCAGACTGGAGCACCTTCTATTCAGATGCTCGTCTATCCGCTTTCCTTGTTCTCGCCCTCCTTCCCACCACGCTGCAGACCGAAGTAGACAGTGGCACAGTGCCCAGATACTTTTATGAACTCCAAGAATGCTCTCAGAAGCTATCACGCAAATTGAATAGAGGCAATAGCTTGATCCAAAATGAGAGAGAAAGGCTTGCGTTCTCACATATTAGAGACAAAGCCTTCAAACCTCTACAGTGCCTAGCACAGAATCCTGTATTTAGACCGGGTATTTAATAACATGTTTTGACAAGGACGATGACAAGAGTCCATCCACTTCATACGCAGGACAAGGTTACAGTGTCCTGACTAGTCCCCTCCCTCGGGCACCTGCAGAGGTGCTCTGAGATTCCGGGTGGTGTGTGTGTCATCACCATGTACGATTTAATCTTCAGTCTTCAGTTTGTGAACTTCCTTTAGGTGTGAAACTTCACGACTAAACAGAAAGAGCTTTATTACGGTGGGGGTACCCGGTTAAAGGTTGTTTTCTCTCTGTAGCCTACAACGTAATCTGTTTGTTGAGTTATTTACATAGATTCTCATCTATACATGGATATATTCATGTGTTATTAGATCCTTATAAAGATGAAAAATTTCGTGTAAACTTCCAGACACAAAGTAGGTTCTCAAAATAATGCTGGATTCTTCTCAGGTCAAATTAGAGTCTTGACCTGGAGGCGTGGGAAGGAAGGAACTCTCTGAATTTACTTCCTCACTGTTCAGAATATCCCACCTTCTTTCTCTTTCAGAGCATGGCCTCAAGCTGGAGGGGGAAAAGACCCTGATGCGGTTTTGCCCTGGTCTGTGAACCATATAAGCCACCTCACCCAGGGTACACTTTCAAGTCACATACTGTTGGTACTGGACACTCTGTTAGTGACATTTCTGTAAGTGGGTTACAGATTGTGGCTGTGGTAGCTACAAAGCTTATTGGATAAGTGTCTTTAGGAAAGAGAAAGTCATTCGTCTCTTCGTGATCAATAGAATAATAAATCATGTTTTGTTTCTCTTCCTGGATTTAACGTTTACCTTTTAAACAAATGTGAGCTTGCTCATTGCTTCTCTGGTTTCCAGGGCTCGTGGTGTCTTGAAACACAGTCACTCTCTCCATATTCAGCATATCCCTAGCTTCTCTGCTAGACAATAGTTCCACAATTGGAAAGAACAAAGAATAAAAACAGCTCAAGGACATGATTTAGGTGGCAAGTGTGGGCAGAAAGTTTGATAATGGACAGTGCTCATCCCTCAGTGTGTGAAGCCCGAACTGAACTAACTCTCAAGTGGAAGCATCCTTTCCTACCGATCAAAAACACACCGGTATGCCCCCCTCCAACACGCTGAGTTCCCCTGCATCACACTGTCAATAATGTGTGAAACGACAAATTTCTGACTACCTAGTACTTAAGAACAAATACAGAGAATAGTCTTCTTGGAAGTTGATTTATAATATTACAGTAGCTTCAGATATACAGTACAGAGATTCAGTATTTTTATAAATCATATTCCATCAAAAGTTATTATAAGGTAATGTGTATAATCCTTGTGCTCTACAATATATCTTTGTTGTTTATCTATTTTATACATGGAAGATTGTATCTCTTAATCCCATACCCTTTTCTTGCCCCCCCCACCTCCCTCTCCCCACAGGTAACCACTAGTTTATTTTCTATATCTGTGAGTCTGTTTTTCTGTTTTGCTATATACATTCATTTATTTTAATTTTTAGATTTCACAGATAAGTGATATCATACAGTATTTGTCTTTCTCTATTTGACTTATTTCACTAAGCATAATATTTTCTAGGACCATTCACATTGCTGCAAATGGCAGGATCGCATTCTTTTTATGGCTGAGTAATATTCCATTGCATATATATATATATATATATATATATATATGTATATTTACACCACATCTTCTTTATCCATTCAGAAAATGTTTTCAACTAATAGCAACTTGACTAATTTCCATGCAATTCTGCTTTCTCTAATTCAAGTATGACCAGTCCTTAAGATTCTGTAAGAGCCAGTGTGGAAATGCTGTTTGTTAGCAAGGCGATTCAAGGAGGAGAAGGGAGTTTTATTAGTGTAGTTTCTTTCCCCCTTTATCTTCTTTCGTGAGAGTCATTCCCATTGAGGCAAATGGCTGCCTAACATCCCGAGAGATCATGGCCAGCCCTTAACAATGGGACCAGAGAGAAAGTCTTCATAGTTTCTTTCCTTAATTTTCCTCCCAAATGACTCATTCTGGAAAAAAAGAAAAAGTAATGTATTATATTCCTTGTCCCAGTTCAGTGGGGGTAGCTGGCAGACACAGGTGAGTTTAACCCCTCTCCTCCTTCTCTCTCTTCTAAGTACCTTCTGCCCAGTTTGGCTGTATCCACAGCTAGTCAATGACAGATTCTTTGTAATCAATGTTAAAATTAAACACCCAAGTGTAACCAGAGTCCTTCCAGACCAGTCCATATCATGAGGTGCAGAAATCATTTAACAATACTTCTGGCATTCCTACTAGATGTCAGCCGGGCACTCTGCTAACATCTTGAATCAGAATGTGGCTACTGAGAAAGAATGAACATTTAAAACCAGGGAGGAAGCCAAACTGTAGAGTAATTTTATTTTCTTCGCCAATGCTGTATGGAATATGTAAGGTAAGCTCCCATACTATTGCGTGTGTTGATGCACGAGTGCAGATGAAATGCACAGGGCTGGCACCGGGTCGCATTTATACGCCTTGTTATTCCTGCACAAGGATGCCCAGCCCCACTTTTGTTAATTGCTAGTTAGAGTGATGGTGATTAAAATAAATACAGGAGTACAAATAGGAATGCTTTAAAATAATGGTGTAATCATTACTAATTCATTTTATATTTATTGTGATATTAATTCTAATGAACCTTCTTGATATTAATGTGGATGTTATAAGTACTCAGATTGAATGCTTCACTGTGAGTCAGTATTAATTAAATGAATGGATATTATTACCTGTGTAATGGGCCTAGGAGGGATATTATTTTGGTGTTTATAGAAATCAATAGTAATGCTTTAATAGTAAAAGCTTGTTTTCATTCTTTCGTGTTGATTGTGGGTGCTGCTGGGTTAGTGCATGCACATCACACAGTCATACAGTTATGCAGATTCCCAGCTCATTACCCGAAGTCCCTGTAAGGTCTCCCTCACCCTCCAAAGAAAGAGGACATCCTATTAAAGTTACCCTGAAATGGGATACACTTTTACTTTTCTACCTCTTTGAAACAGAGAGCCCATGTATGGTTTTTAATGCTCTCAATTAGTCAGATTTTTACAACAATCAGCATAATTTTCTGACAGTAAGTTAAATGAGATGCTATAAAAAGGCTTGAAAACTATAAATTCTTATTTTCTTATACTCTACATCGGTAGAATATTTTATAGAATTCAAAGACCTTTCACGACCATTTCCCTACTATAATTATTATTAACATCAGCATTATTTTTAATAAGAAGCAATATATTTAGTTCAGCTAAGAAAATAATTTAACAGAACAGAGAAAATCTTGCTTCTGGGGCTGAATCCCAGCTCTGCTGCTTACTAACCATGTGATCCTCTCAGGCGCAGGGTTATCCTACAAAAGAGGAATAACGAGCACCTCGCTCAGTAATCACCACAGCATAAGCTCCCAGTTTGTGCTAACTTCTGCAGTTTGACGTGATGGTTCGGCAGGGGACTGAATGAGGCTGGAGCCAGCTATGGACCCATCGAAAGTTACAGGAAAGACATTTAGGAAGCATTTTTCCTGGTCACAGGAAGGGGCATGATGAAAGAATTGCAGGATGGAGCAGAATACGGAATAAGAAAGGAGATGAAGCCTGCTGCTGAGACAGCTCACACAGGGCAGTGAGGGACCGGCTGCAGGGGGGCAGACTCCGCTTGACTTGAGAGCAGCAGGAAGGAAGCCCACCGCTGAACCGACTGAAGGAGTCAGAAGCAAGCCTGGAACACTGAGAAACTTGACCGCGCCATCTACACATCCTGAGGAGGAAATGGAAATGAGCCAAACTTTCCCAAACGCATGACCCACTCAGAAACTTACTGCCAGAAGTGGGAATGACTTTTATCAAATTTTATGCATCTGAATTAACTGACAATTTGATTTACTTCATGAGTTAACGTGAAATACTGGGAGCAAAAAGGAATAATTCTTTCCATTGTACCTCTAAAATTATGTTTTGCATTAAATAGGATTAAGATAGTTGTCAAAATATTCAAGATATAATTTTAATGCTTTGTTGGAAATTAAAAATTATATCAGTCATATCCATGTGGACCACGTATATACACATGAAAGAAAGTACTATTGTTCCACATTAGAGATTAGCTTTTACTTAATGCAAAATACCCTTCTGTTATATTGAGGTTTTAAATGTGTATATATATAAAATTCCTTTTTGCTAAAAAGCAAAACATATTTTGCTAATTATTTAATAGCACACAAAACACATTTAATCTCAGTTGTAATATTATTGCTTTAGTATCAAAACATAAATTAAAATTTCCTATATTTTGAAATAACCTTAATGCATACAGTATTATTAAATCTCAATGCATGTGTTAAATAGCTACTCTGTTAATTTACGTCCTGAATGCATTTGATACACAGTGATTTATAGTATGATTTGAATCATGGTGTCAATTGACATAATCTTCATATCTAAGCACAAAGAATCAGAACAAAAAGTGGAAAATTGAGAATGGAGAGAAAGTTGGTGAAAATATAAATTAGGCCATCATGAGTCACAACAGAGTGTTTCACGTGTGACTGGAAAACTGAGCACTCCCCAAAGCTGCCAAAATCTAGCATAAATTTGAAATACGACTAAAGACATGCATGATATTCTGCTGAGTTTAACCTTTCTCTCTGTTTCTCTGTCTCTGTCTTTGTCTCTCTCTGTCTCCTTCTCTCCCTCCCCACCTTCTTAGCATCCTCTTTCCTTAAATAATCCAGTGGGAAAAAGTCATCAGGCTCCTTCTTTCCCTCCCTCTCTCTCTCTCTTTCTCTCTCTCTCACACATATGGACACACACACACATACACACAGACACACACACACTCTAATGTAGCTGATATTTTTTTAGTAGAGAATATAAGATTCACAATTCACCTAACCTGTAAAATAAACTCAGGACCAGAATGCTTATTTCATAAATAAAGTGAGTGTTTTATATATAGATAAATTATATGTAATGATCTGCTCATTGAAGTGAATGATGATAGTGGAAAAAGGGGGGAAAGGCAAAAAGGAAAGAATAGAAATATAGAATATACATCAAGAGGAAAAGCAAGTGGCGAGGCACGATGTACAATCAAAGGAAAGAAGCGGACAGAAGGTGTAGCTCAAATGGTAGGGCATGTGCTCAGCATGCACAGGGTCCTGGGTTCAATCCCCAGTACCTCCATTAAATAGAAAAACTAATAATAAATAAGTAAATACATCTAATGACCTCCTCCCCCTCCAAAAAAAAAAAAGACCCCAAAACTGAAGGAAGGAGAGGAAATGACATACATAGAGAGAGGGTGGTGGAGGATGGGGGAATTGACAGAGGGAGGTCAGAAATTAAAAATTTGTTTTAGAGTTTTGTGGTAACAGTTAGATGTGCGATCTAATCTGCACAGTTAGTTGTACTTCAGTTCCGCTGACTGGAACACTGAAGAAGTTATTCACTAGGACTGCGGATCACAGAACACTGTTGAACTCAACCTATAGATGGAAAAACTGGGGCACGGTGACATCTTCCGCCTAGTACACTGTTTAAGTACATTTCAGCGATTGATATTATTTCCAGATTATAAAACCATTTTCCCATGACAAAGGGAAAAGGGAAAATGGGGGAAAAAAAAACCCAGAGTCTTTCTTCGGTTATTAAAAACGACAGCAGTGGCATCTCCACACATCTTCCAGGTGAGACCAAGACCCTAACGTGGTTTCGGTTTCACTTGATGTCCTGAATGGTTAAAATCTCTCTTAAGCTGGTATGAAACCAATACTCCGTTTTCCTTTTGATCCTGCCATCTCTCTTTTGAAGCTGAACATGGCAAAGAGAGGACCTAAATGTCCATGTAATAAAAATAGCTAAGGCTGCTTAAAAATAATTGCTTCCCAGGGAGATCTGATTCAGTAATTATCTGTGCTGTGTTGTGGATCAGATATTTGCTGCTTGGATAGAGTGAATATTTGATATTTAAGAAGCATGGATATTGCTATTGATAAACAAAATGAGGTCTGACAGGATTACACAGAGGAACACTGCAGCCAGCCGCGGGTGGGAACAGGGCAGCCCGCTCCGGGCAGCAAGGACCCCGTGCCTGGTGACATTCCTTTGGATGTCCCCCTCCGTCTTCAGGGATGAATGATGTAGAGTCAATACCAAAACTGTCAATCAATCAATTCACTAAAAATTAACAGAACCTCTGTGTATATTCTCTGGGTCCCAGATCAGTTTCTAAGTGAAATCTATCATAAGAATACTTTATAAACAATGTTTGTTCTTGCGTTCCTTGATTCTGCTCTTTTTTTCCAACTCGCCTATTTCGTTTTCCACTTGTCAGACGTACAACACCCCTTTCCTTCACGCCTGCTGTTTACTGTGTTATTTAGGGCAAGTTGATGGTGTCCTTGGAGCTTTTTAAATCTTTCCTTTGTAAAATAGGTATAATGATTCTGCCCTAAATTTTTTGACCGCAGCTAAGTGAGTAATTATGCACATTCTTTTGGTCAGTCCTAGACACATGATAAGTGTTCATACTCAGTGTTAAGGTGTCTCTTTAGTTTGCATTGTAAATGCACTTTTAGAATAAGTTATAAACAAAAAAGAGACCAACACTGTTTCTTCCACCCTGCAAGAATGAAAGAGTACAGGTCCCTTCACTAGTCGGGGGGAACAGACACGTGCAACAATGTGATTTACAGTTTGCAAGGTGCTTCTGTCTTGTTTGCTGTGTAGACCTGACATTTGGATGGGATGCAATGTCTCCAGCCTCATTTACCATGGCTACATACCCTGAGCCCCTCCACTGCTGTCAAACGGCACCACTCTGCACTCCACAAGGCACAGTGCAGACCCTGGGTCTTTATGCTCCCTCTTCGGCAGTTCCTTACCTTCTGATGAGGAGGAGGGTGTAGCTCAGTGGTAGAGCACTTGCCCAGCATGAGCAAGGTCCTGTGTTCAATGCCTGCTACCTCCATTAAGTAAATAAATGAATAAATAGATCTAACCCCCTTACCCTCTGATGAGTTCTCCCTGTTTTAAATGGACCCACTCTGGTGGAAGGCTTCAGGAAGAGCTGGTTATTGCTACGATCTGCAGACATTTTACAGAATCTGTTGTTTTTAAATTATTTGCACAATAACTTGACCGCTGTAAATGCTCAAAGAGAAACTGAGGCACACTGAAATTTCCAAGAGTTTATCTGAGCAAAGATGGATTCTAACTGGGTGGCACCAGACTGAAGCGGTCAAGACCACTCCACCCGCAGAAGTCAGGGGAAAGCTGTCTAGAGAACCACCCAGGAAGCAGAGCAAGGATGTTATCTGATGGGCTTCCATTTAAGCAGTTGCCTAATTTAAAGGAAATATAATTTAGGAACCGCTGGTTGGCCATTTGTGATTGGTTGTTCTTAAATTGAGTTGTTTTTTGGGATACGAGTGCGTTCGCAGGACTTGACTGGCTTGGAGGTGGGTTTGCACACTTAGGCTACTGAGGCATTCGAGCCACCGGAGTCTAAAGGCCTCCTTGTTTATTTACTTTACCTTATTATTTTGTTTTGTAAACTGTCCTTTCTTTCTCTCTTCTCACTAAGTAAGCGGCAAGTTGGAGAGAGCGTGCCATGCACAATGCAGGTCGAGCAATTTATCCACTGGCTGAATTCATTGACCATCATTTTACAAATTCTTTTAAATAGAGAATAATGAAGACACAGAATTTTGGGATAACAGGGACATTCCAGGGCTACATCCACCCTGTTGATCCAATGATTAATTATTTTTAACACCCCATCAACTCCGGTCAAGCAGAAGACCTGCCAGCATGTGCCAGTCCAGAAGCAAGCTCCCCACAACAACCCCCGCATCCAACTGGTCACCAGGAGTGACTAATTCTCTAGTATATTTTGTGCCATCAGCAGGGATAAAATAAGTTCCTGATAAAATAGCTTCCCATAGCTCTCAGTTTAAAAATTCATGATGGCACCAAAAAATAAAAACCTCGTAACACTGGAAACTGAAGTCAGCAATTTACCGGAGTCTGAGAGGAATTTTCTTTAATTACAGAATTAATGAGTTCCTCTTTCACTTTTTTTTTAAAGGCTGGTTTGAGCTGATTTGCTGAACATAATCAGCGTCCCATGGACACTTTACCCTCTGAAATGAAATAATGTAGCTGAACAGGTACCGCGGAAGGAAGGACTTTCCCTCACTGCTGGACCCCATCTTGGAGACGTAGGTTACATTCAAATTACGGAACACTACCCTTTGCTCGGGGGTGTTCAGATATGGCCAGATTTGGTACTGATTTTTCTACAACCATTCTAAGACCACAACCCTCAGTAGACACCACACTGGGGGCACTAAAGGCAGAGAGATGCAACAAGAGTCAGGGGACAACAAAGCCTGGATGCTGTTCTTTGCTGTTTTGCATGTGCTGTTCCCTTGGCATGAAGTGATGCCCCAAACTTACGGATGTCATTACTTGTGTTACAACTATTGCTTTTGCTTGTCAAGAACCCATTTCTTTCTTTAGTAATAATTTCTCTGCTTTATTTTGGGAGAGCTCTCTCTCTCTCTCAGTCAGTCCTTGCTCCAGGTGAAGGAACGTTCCATTTCTCTGGCCTCAGCAGTTCTCTTTGAGAAGGGCAGACGGCCCATCGAGGCAAAGAGGAGTCACTTCTAAGACTGGTTGGAATCACTGGGAACGGGAAGCCACTTTCTTGTTTGGGTCACAAACATGGTAGTGAGTGAATATGGAGTGGTGTTTGGTCTTTGTGAGAACTGTGGAGGCTTTTGAAGAATTAAGCCAACACAGAGGATAGCAGAGTCAGAGGATGGAGAGACAAAGTACCTGGATCCAGCCACCCTTGAAGCCTGATCTGGTCTGGACTTCTCGATTCCTTGAATCAATCAGTGTCCTTTTATTTAAATCCGCTTGCTAGACATCTGCTGACAAACAAAATACTCCTGACTGATCTCTCTCAGCTCAGCTAATCATTGCTTCCTCGGGTAAGCCTTCTGTAACACAACTGCAGCCTCTCTCCTCTTCCTTCTGCCTTCTCCTTGGCTGGGTCAGGCTCCTTTGTGCCACACTCTCATGAGATGGTGTTCATCCCTTTTATCTCAGGGTGGGATTTTTACATTTGCATCTGTGATTATTGGATTAACATGTCTTGCCTCTATTAATGACAGTGATAATGATGATATTATACATGTTGAGATCTAACCATGTGTCAGGCGTTGCTGTAACGGTACTAAACATAAATTCACCTTATACTTGAAAACTGAAGTGTAGTGTATAGGTACCCCTAACTCAGACAAACAGATAGCTGCTAATAGACAGTGGAATTGGACTGGGGGGTGGAGAAATCAATCATTAATTCATTAATCCATGCACTACATGAAACCTGAGAATGAGGCTGATCTACAAGCATCGAAGTGGACATGAGGAGCAGGAACAAAGGCAAATAAGGGATATGTGTGAATTCATAGATGTAGATTCTTCCTTAATCAAGAGTGAATTAAAAAATAAAAATCAATAACATGGGAACTTTGTGGGGGAAAAGTCCTTTGTGGGCGAAAAGGAAAAGTAGTGTATTATATGAAAGAGTTAGAAGAAATTGCACCACTATAAATGGTTTATTAGAAGAAATTTAAAAAATAGACTTGTTTCCAACAAGATAGGCAAAATCATGGTCCGCATAGAAAAGTAACAACAAAAAAGGAAATCATATAGAGAGATCAGAATAAGGTTGTAAAAGTTAGGCTGCCATGCAGAATGCCACAAAAAAGCAGATGCTGGAAATACCAAAAAACTAAATCAAAATTGAAAATGAAAAAAAATGGAAACCAAAAAGAAAAATCACAGGATTAAAATCTGTGTTGCAAACACAAAATAGCAGAATTTTTTGAAAGCCACTTAGCTACAATAAGGACTAACTTGAAAACCTCTCCCAGGATGAAGGGCGAGCACAGGAAGATGCTGCAGGAGGCGGTCCTGGTGGCTGACCCCCTTTCCCTGCCACCTTCCTGTGAGGGTGGCGTGTGACCAGTTCCAGCCAAAGGGGCACAGAGGTAGTCGTGAAACTGATCCATTCCAAATAAAAAGGCGAATGTGACTGGAAGAAAGGCTGCTTTGCCTTTCGGTTCTTGCCCCTCTATTTACTCTCGGGAATGCAGTTACGAAGCCCATAGCTGCAGCAACCATTTTTACAACTAAGAGGTAACAAGCCCACGCACAAAGACAAAGAACAAAGAGATAGAATGAGCCTAATATAGTGCTACTATTTTATAAACACTGTTTCTGACTTTATGTAAAACAAACAGCACTATTATTTAATCCATAATTTGCTGTGTGTTCTATTATTTTCAGCTGAACACATTCCTACTCGATAAAGGAGAAAAAATTACAAGATGGAAAAGTGGAGATGGAAAACAGAAAGAAGGTCAACTTAAGGATACAAAATTTTTCCAATTAAAAACTAGAGACAATGAGATAAAAATAACAAATAAAATTTGAATAGAAGACATTTGTCTGAGTAAAGAAATCTGAGTCAGCTCATCCAAACGTGTTATTGTGTATCAGGCCAAATCAACACACATGGACTTGCTTCAAGATTTAGATGGGATTTTTTTTTTTTTACTTAAAAGGATTTAAAAAAATACTCCACATAAATCAAGTTAGAAAGGCAGAGTATCTAAAAAAATAACAAATATTAGGAACAGTTCTCAGTCTTCCTTCCCTTCAGAACCCAATTCCACACACACACAAAGCTAGCCATATTAATGGCTTTGATTCAAATTCAAAACCCAGGAAAAAATTTATGTGTTAAGACAATAAAAATTTATGTAAGGGCACAGAAGGAAAAAAAGCCACACACATATCATTACCAAAGGAAAAAAAAATTGCAAGATATAGATACTAAATGAAGAGAATTAAAAAAAAAAGTAAAAAATTGGGAAAGTGGGATGACAGATAACTTTAAAGAAATTAAGTATATGGGCCAAAGCTGGAAAGGTGTGAGTATTCATCTGATTTTAAATGAACAAACTCCATAATTCTGAAAACTACTGTCCCAAATGCAGTTTCTGGAGCTGAATCCCTGCATCTTTTGTGGCTGGCCATATATCTGCCACTCTGGTTGTCCTTCATACATCTGGGAACTGTGACTTCATGGGAGAGGGACAAGGGTTTACCCCCCTGGTGTGGCTGTGGTTCTCTTTGCTGACACTGGTTCACCATCAAACCTCCCAGAACAGCATGCATCTAAATACCTGCTTCTCCTTGGAGCTCAGAAGTGGCACCTCTCAGGCACCTGTACTGTGTTCCCGTGTCTTTTATTTTCTGTGTCCTGAGACTTTGACATCTGGGGCTTTGCTGACTCTGGAGGGGACTGCCCCTTTCAGGGTCAGCCAGTTCCTGGAGACAGTAAACAAACTGTCCAGAAGCAGCACACCATTCAGACACAGATGAGCCAGCCCGGAGCCCACACTTCCACCACCTCTTCTTTTGGGCTGTCACATCCTGGGCCACTCTCCACTTGCCCTAAACTCTCCAGGGCCAGGTACCAGACCCTGTGCCCCAGAACCTGCTGAAATTATTCAAATTATTCAATTTCAAGCTTGCTTGCCCAGCTTCACCCATTCCTTCCCATGGAAACCACAGTAAGGCTCTTGCCCACCTTCTCCCTTTGCTCCCTTGGGCCCCTGACTGACCCTGGTGCTTCCCCACGTGGCCCCCTCATGTTAATGTGGCGCGGTTCCTATTTCCAGGGATCCGTGCATATAATCAATTTCTTTCTTCCTAAGTCATTTCCGTGTCTGGGTGTCTAATTATGCCTGGCCAAAACAAATACTAGATACCCTTAAAACACACAGGGACCGCCTCTTCAGATAATTCCGTTGGGTGAGTGAAGCACTCTTTGGCTGACCTCGGGAATCCCCCATTTCTCAACCTCTTACTGTGGCATCTGCTAATCCAATTAGACAGACACGCTCCACCAAGCCAACTGACACAAGTGCAGGGTTTTCCTAATTCAGCCCTTGCTCTCACATGGAGGTTCAGGCAAATCTCAGGTCCTGTGAACTCACCGGGGGGAGCACGAGCACCAGTCACTGTGCTCCAGGGACACAGACCACTCACAATGCTTATTGTCTTGCTCCTGGCACCAACTATAGGGTCCAGCCAGCCATGGGGCATCCCATCTTGCCTTACATAGACCCTCCTAAGGCAGTGCTCTTAACCCTTTCTCCTTTGGGCGGGATAAAGGGGCAATGCCACAGCTATTAGGTCCACAATGCTCAAACTCAAGGACTCTTTTCATTCCCCTTTTAAATGGAGGCAAGTGATCAGAATGGTGCGTGCTGATTATTTTATAGGAGTTCTGATAAACTTTTAGTAAATATAGGATGGAGCTGCCTGCTACTTCTATTTAGAATGTGGAAGTACTTTTTCCTAATTTCTTCAGCTTTGGGGTCCTAAGTTTCAATTCCATCTCATCATGTACCCTGAATTTAAGCACCATAAGAAGCATCTCCATTGAAGAGATTTAATGTAGTGAACCTTTGAGCTACTGGCATCATAAGGAAATAGTTCTTGCTTTTATCAGTTCCCTAGTAGCAGTGCAATTTTGAGAGAATTTTCCTTGAAAGATCCCAGGGCATTTTATTCTAAAGTGGCAGAATTTGGCAATACCAAGTAATCTACTTCTCTACGGTCACATTAAAATGCGTGGCACAATTCGTTAATTACCTTCTCCATCCAGTTCCCTAAGAAGTTTGCCCTAATTGCACTGTTGATATGCACAGATGCAGATAAGATGTTGGTTGTTTCCCTTGTAGCAAACGACGGTTTCTAGTAAGTCCCAATTTATTCTCTTGTTAGAAAGGTTGGTGGGGTTCCGTTGAACCCCTGAACATTGTTGCTCTATCACAAATGATAATAGCTAAGCCCAGACCCCTAAGAGTACGTTGCCCCCCACCAACTTCCTCCTCAATATATACACCCATGCACAGCAAAGAAATGTCCACAAATAAAGCAATGAAGAGCAGGAAATTCCCCAGAGGCTGGCAGGAGGGAAGTGCAAATTGGACATTTGCGGAGTGGCATTCGCCAGAAGGTATATGAAACAAACAACCCCTAGCTGCTATGCTTTGCTTTTGTAAAAAGATCTTACGGTTGTTTCACAAACACAGGTGTGAGAAGGAAGAAAGAAAAAGGGAAGGAGAAGAGGGAGAGGATGATACGTGGAAAGCTGACAACCACAAATAGGGATGGAAAATGGACACGTTGATATGATGCAAGGCACCTGTCTCACTTCCCATGGCTACTCGCGTTGATTCCTGAGACACACTCAGCTTGGACAGGTGTGAGGAGGGGTAGAGGGGAGGTCTGGGGGGACTCAGGGAGGGGTCTGACGCCTGGTTAAAATGTTTTTGTTAATCAGCTAAGTGGAAGATTTGTAATGTATAAAATTACCTCTCCTTAAAATCATGTTTCGATCACCATAAGAAGTAAATAAGAATAAATATTTCTCTATATGAATTTTCACATATGCACACAAATGGGCACTTACTTATCTTTTAGTTTATTTCACTTGGAGTATTTTGTCCCTTTGCAAAATGTTTTTGTCATTGGGGCACTTAATTCAAGTGTGCTACAATCCAAAAACTTGTGAATTCTGATTTTTCCAATCTTGATATGATCTCAAATTTAATTGTATAAATTAAATTACATTAGTGGCCAAAATAAACATTTTATCTTTTGTGAATCAGGGATCAGATTTGGATTCAAGAGATCGTAATGATCAAATTCTCTTCTCACATCTGCCTGAGGGAGCTTTGGGTGGTGACACTTAACGCTAACCTGTGATTCTTCGTACTTCAGTGAATTATTTCTTTAGTTAAATGGACATTTGGGATTGATAGACTTATTTTCACTGAAGCCTCCTGGAGCATTCGGGTTTATGGAAACTAAGCCCCTTACTTTAACATTCAAGGAAGAAGAAAGCGACTTTGTAGGTGAACACATCCCTTCGACAAAGACTGGAATCATTTATGCACTCTCCAAGTGTTTTAAATATTAGGATTGGAAATTGGGGATATTGACATCATGACATTTGTTTGTAACCCGGATGGTAGAGTTTCAGGGGGATAAAGAGAGACACTGGCTACTTCTTTAGCCGGCTCTTCGCAGATATTTGCATTTTTGCCCTCTGAGCACCTATTTTCCCCTTCTGTAATAGCATTCCAACTTTCTTCATAAAACTTTTTTCAGAGTGTCAGATAAAATACATGGCTCCCAGTTAAATCTGAATGACAGAAAAACAATGAGTAACATGGGGATAAATATATTCCCACTATTGCATAAGGCACACTGACACCATAGTCATCATTTATCTGAAATTCACATTTAAATGGGTGTCTTGTGTTTTCATTTTCTGAACCTGGCAGCTCTAGCCCTCTGCCACTCTCTGCACTTGTCTCGTGTGTGGGCAACCCCACCACTCAGCTTCAGGAGCAGGAACGGGATCCAGATTTGCCAATCAGAGCACAGCCATAGTGACCGATTGAGGGATTGGCCTATGATCATCCCAGGCAAGTAAGAGTACTTCTTGGCCCTTCAAGTTTTTAGGAGAGAAAACCCTTCTTTTCCACTGGGGTTATTCAGGAAGCCAATCCAGACCTGCTGAAGAACATTATGCATAAAGAGCTTACCTAAGAATGGCATTAACACAGAGGAAAACCGAGTCAAGAGGTGCAGAGACCGAATCTTGACATCATTGGAGCTCCTTGATCTGGCTGTGCCTGAAGCTCAAACCTTACTTGAACCAATAATTTCTTTTTTAATTTAAGCTCATTTGAATGTTGTAGGGTTTTTAAAAACCGTTATTATTTGTCCTCTGTTTTTAATTTGTGTATACTTCCTTCTACCTCAGCCGATCTGTGAACTGCTCTAAGGGCGCTTTGGGTCCTGTTAATGACACATTTCTTAATTTGTAACCTTACTTTACTTCTGGATCAAAACCGTTACTGTTTGTTGAGGTATTGTTGAGAAATATCACACTTTTGGGACTCTTTTTATTCTTCCTTGAACAGTAAAAGAACTAGAATGGGTTAAGAATAATATTCCAGTATTTGGATGGATACATGGATAAAGCATAATTTGAGTGAAAAATGTCAGATTCAAACTATATATATGTGTGTATATAGGTATACACAGACACGCACACAGGCATCTATGTGTTTATACACACACACATACACACACACATACATAGAGATTCTACGTACTACAGAAAGCGCAAACACAGTCATGGTCTTTAGAGATGGATATGTGCATGGAAAAATATAAAGTATAGAAATATTTTTGAAGTATTGCCATATTTGTAATGATAGTATTTACCTTCTGGGGGTAGTAAGTGGATAATGGTTAAGAGATGACACCAAAGGAGCCTCTGGGGCTCTGATAATGCTTTATTTTTATTTTTTAAATTAATGTTTTAATGGAAGTATAGTTACTTTATAATATTGTGTTAGTTTTAGGGGTACAGCCAGGTGATTCAGTTATACATATATATTTTTTTCATTATAGGTTATTACAAAATGTTGAATATAGTTCTCTGTGCTTCGCAGTAGGTCCTTGTTGTTTATCTATTTTATGTACATTAGTGTGTATCTGTTAATTCCAAACTCCTAATTTATCATCTCCCCGCCCCTTTTTCCTTTGGTGACCTTAAGTTTGTTTTCTATATTTGTAGTAATGTTTTATTTTTTGACTTGAGTGATCGGTATGACTGTATACTTTTCAAACTTTAAAAATGTTTAAAAAGAAGGAGGAAGAGGTGGAGGCAAAGAAGAAAATGTGGGGAACAGATGTTGACCACCATTCACTCTTTGGGTGACTTCAGGCAAATTGCATTGTCCCTTTGAGCCTTATTTTGCTCATTTGTAAAATGGGAATCATGTCACCTTGCTCACAGAACTTTCATGAGGATTATGTGATCCTGCATATATAAGACTTTGTAAAGATACAAAGCACATTATAAAGTTTGAGGAAAAAAACAGTATTATATTGACATCTAATGCCATTCTGGAATTGTAATCATCATAATAATATTAGACTTAAATGAGTCTTCAAAAACTATTCGGTGCATTCATCAGAAAACTCAGAATAAAACTGAATTAGTTGGGAATAATGAAAGTAAAATTATTTATAATCAAGTAGATTTATTCCAACTTATACATATTTTATTTCTTCTGTACAGATACACACAGCACGTCCCTCCCACCACTTCTCTAGTCTGGACCCCATTTTCACAGCCCTGTAGAATCTTATGCCCTCTTGAGCTCTCTTATCTGAGCCAAGTAAAACTCTTCCAGGGGAAGGGAGAGGGTAGCTGGAGACTCAGCAGGTTTTGTTGTTACCAAGCACAGATCAGAGCCCGGATGGCAGCCTGCACAGTGGTGATGCTTCCAGAAAGAAACTCAGAGAAGCCCTGAGTCGAGCAGGATGGAGCCCTGTCCCCCTAGGTCCTTGAGTAAAGACTCCTTCCATTGTTGCAAGTCTTTGGCTAACTTCCCAGAGTTGTAGAATGGTTGATTTTGACAATTTTTTATCAATGTTCCTGCTGCTTTTTATGGAGAAGTGGGCTTTTAGAGGCCCTGAAGCTGCCATTTTTGCTGAGGTCCTTCTGCTGTCCCCAGATCCTGACACGGCCTCTTTCCCTGCTCCCACTCTGACAACTGGCCACCTAAGGGTCTTCCCTTCAAAGACTGACACACGTTCTGCCACAGTTTTCCCATTAAAATAAATAGCTGCCAGCCACTCTGTCAGCATCACTCACTCCTTTGGAGACAGTCATCACTCTTTCCCATGGCTTTTCTGCATCCTTGCTCCTAGTCTCTGTTTGATTTCAAACTCCAAAGGCGCAGCCTTTTCTGGTAAGACTGCATTCCTCAGTGATTCTCATTAGGTTTTGTTTTGTTTAAATGCCTACTTCGCCAACTATAGGGCTCCTTACCTGTTTATTCCTGAGCATCCAACGTCAGTATCTGTATGCCCCACCTCCCCAAGCCTTCGTTTAGATAAGTGTGTTTCTTGAGGCTGTGGCCTCTGACTTTTCACTCCTATACTACATTCCTCGAAGAACTACCCCCCTCCTCTGTGGCGTCAGCTGCCACAACCCTACGAATGATTTATAAATCTTTCCAAGCCTTTGCTGATCTAAACACAAGCCATAGATCTCTCAATGCCTCTCAGACATTTCCACTCTGCTATATCTCTATTAACCCCAACACAGCAACCTAAATGGAACTCCTATGAAACTGGGACATCCACTGTCACGTTCAAGGGACCAATTTTGACATCCAAAAGTATTTTAGAGTAATTCAAATAGGACAGTCATTGCAAAACAAAACACAACACAAAACAAAACAAAAATCCCAAAAGAGAGTTTCCTTAATAATAATAAACAGCAAAAAAAATTTTTTAATCACTTCATCAATCTGTCCTCTGCATCTTTTGAAATCATATAAAGGCAGCTAACCAAATAAGTCTACCTTTCATTCTTTTGTGTTGTTTTTTGATGGGGAGGTAATTAGGTTGACTTGCGCGTTTATTTTAATGGGGGCACTGAGGATTGAACCCAGACCTTGTGCATGCTAAGCAAGCGCTCTACCACTGAGCTATGCCCTCCCCCCTTTCATTCTTGAAACTCTCTCAAACTCTCTGTCAAATATACTATGTTCTAGATGTTTCTCCTCTTGTTAGCACCCTCCCACACCCATCTCATAGTCTCATCTATAAATAACTCTCCGTCCTTTCCAGGATGAATTGCCGAGATCAGACTTCTTAATTCTCTCTCAAGCATTACCCCAATTCTACACAGTGAAGCCTTAGAAATTAATCTGGCATGGATGGCGTTCTTCTTAAGGCTTAAGGGAGGAAAAAGATTATGTGAACAATCATACACTATTTTCTTCTATCATATCATGATATCCCAAACTAAATCAGCTTTCCTATTTCCTTCCTCAAATGACACCCAGGCTCTCGTCTCCTTGGTGATTATCATGACATAACCTTCAGGTTTTAAGTGGCTCCTGAGGACTTCATGCATGAACATAGAAGCAGCTTTGGAGAAAAAGTGCCATTATGAGTTGTACTGATGCTTTTAGAGAAAAAAAAAAAAAAGCTGCTATTATTACATTAAGAGAGCGTATCCAAAATAATCAGTCATAGAGAAAAATAGTTTCGTCACTCTGGACCAACCAGGGCAAGAAGATGTTCATGTGTATTTTGATAAATTACTGAAAAATTTTCCCATGCATCTAATATTTGCAAAGATGATTCTTTAAGTCGGCGGTAAGGGGTGATTCAGCAAAGACTTTTGAAGAAAAGTGGACTTTGAACCGGCCTAGGAGGTCACGGAAAACCAAGAGTAGCATCACCATGTGCCCCAGAACACAATGAATATTCAGTTTACTACAGGCTTGGGCATGTGATGGGGGACAGTGTCTGGCACACAGTGAGTCATCAGGAAGTATTTCAAAGAACTAATGGGGACAGTATGAAATACAGATAGACTGCTAAATTAAGGCCATCCAGTTGACCATTTTCGGAAGCTTGAATATTTTTGGTAGGCTATAGATGGTGAATATTTCTTTGAAGAAAACGTTTCCAGTTTTCCTGACGTTAATATTTTCATAAAATGCCAGAATTTGAAGGAAAGTGGGATAAAGTGAGGACAGGAGTTTTCGGTGTGTAGTTTTTAAGATTACTTATGTCTTCAGCTTCTTTTTAGGCAAAATATTAATCACACTGAAACAAATTTGCAGGCAGAAGAATAAGTGAGGGAAGAATGCCTACTTTATCATTTCAGTGCAAATTAAACATGAATTAGTTAATAAAATGTGAACAAAACTATTCAGTGTGGCACCTTCTTTGCTCACTTCACGGTCCTTTCTCCCTTCCCCACACGAGCCCTGAACATTTCCCTCTGAAATCACTTTTGTAGAATTTCTATCATGTCCGTGGCTGAGAAACAGCATCTTCTTCCTTAAACACCTAGAAATCGTGCGGAGATAATAACCGGAATTTAACAGCAGCAACGAAAAAAGCCAAAGGAACTCATTTCAATGAAGTAGATCTAATCCTCAGCATCAGTACGCATTTAAGGGCTTCAGAAAGCAGCAAGAAGGGGGCAGAATCCACGTGAGTGTGGCGAGAAGAAATGTGGAGGGTAGGGCACAGACGTGGGGCTTCAGGTCTCAGAACACACCTTTATAAACACATTCCTGGGGGGGGTCCTGTTGCTCCAAAATGACAAATTACAATTTTTATTTGCAAGAATACATCCCAAAACTAGAGTGAACGAGACCCTTTCAGATTCGATGCATTCTAAATCAAGTGCTTCCAGCCATGCCAGGAAAGGTCAAAGCTACAAACCACCTAGCTTATTACGTGAACTGAAGCATTTCTCCTTCACTGGGACCCAGAGTTTACTCACCCAATACAAGAAGGTGGCATTTGTCATTGTATTTTTTTAGGTGAACAGAACACCTGGTGAAATTAGCAAAAGGAAAAAGATTTGAACTGAACCCCTGGGGGCGTTTAGCTGCAAGGTAGTGAAGGAGATGGCATGGTGTGGCTTTGGAGTCACAAAGATCTGGATTAGGCAGGGCAGGGCTACTGTGGTTAGCCTTTAATTGGTCCCCCGACCTGCCTTTTTCCCTGGCTCCTGCCTCTTGATTTATCCAGTGTCTCTTCCAGTCGGATTCATTTTGCTCTGAGCAGCCAGCTCGGACCCTCGGGCTCTAGGCTTTTGAGCCACTTCAAAGTATTGGCTTTTCTGAATACAAACCCTTCTTTCCAAATCCAAACCTAAAAGAAGAAAAACTAAATCTGAAATAGGATTGTGGAAGTTCTAAGGAGTTCAGCCTTTTCCATTTGGCTTTAGGTGATAAATAGCTGTGACCATGTTCTGGCTGCTATGATGTGTTCAGGTTTAGGTCAAAAAAAAAAAAAAAACCACCTAGAAACAAAACAAAGCAAAACCACAAAAGTGTATGACATGCACCTTAAATTAATTACATGGGAATCTTCCCAAGATCCAAATCTTACAGGAAGTTTTCCACTGGAAATTATTTGTTTAACTTTAAGAAGGAAAGAAAAGATCCCAGGATAGTTAGATTCAGGGGGATATAAAATGTAGAGGGATCAAATTGTATATTCTACCTTTGATGTTAAAGGTGTAGAAAGGCATCACATACACACACACAAAAACCCCATGCAACAACAAAACTTGAACCCCATTCTGACCTTGACTGAAGAATAAAACACTTCTAAAATTCCATAGTAAAATGTCAAACTGAGGGCTGTGAAAGCGGGCTGAGATCATTCATCAGTCTGTTAGCCGCAGTGGGACTCTGTTCCAAACACATTTCTGGTATCAAAAACTTGAAAGTCCAAGCTAGGGAGTGAGATGGGTGTCTGGGTCCAGCAAGGGGTGTTCTTTATTCCCAGGGGGATTTTGGGTTATTTAAGTGCTTGGGACGGAAGCCTCCTCTTGCCGCTTTCCACATTCATCAAATTGATTTTAGAACATCACAGAATTCTCCTTTCTTCAGCAGCCACAGAGGCTGCAAACTCCAAGGCATTCACTGAGCTTGTGTAGATATGGGCAAGGTACCTACTTAGCAGCAAGTGAGAGAAACAGTCAGGTCCTCTTCTCCTCTGCCATTTGGGTTCCCCCTTCCAGCTTTCCAGGGTGACTCCCCACCCTTCCTAACAACGGGACAGAGGCTCTGTTTGACTGCGTTTGTCACTAGCTGTCATGTGTGAAGCAGATCTTTCAGTTCCGTTACCTTTTATTTTTAAAAATAAGAATGGAATTCACATACGATAGAAAATCCACATAGCATCAGGAGTACAGAAAAACAAGCAAGTGTTAATAAATTTCCAAGAAACAATAATCTATTTCTGCAAATGCGCCCTGCTGTTCATTTAAACGGAATGATACTCTATAAATTTACCACTTCACTCTCCGAGCTATCGAAATGTAATATGCAACACCTTCGATGATCAAAGGGAAAGTAAGTTGAGAAATCTGATTTGTTTTTTCACCTTTTAAGCTCTTTATTTAACATTTGCATCTCAGCCTTCATTTAAACAAGCTTCCATTTTATTTATGCACATTGCAGGTATGCTTCAAAGGTTGTCGTGGAAACTTGCAGTTCAAACTATAGTCCTATTCAAATCAAATATATCTATAAATGAGAAAAAAAAATGTGTTCTGTCACACTTGAAGATTTAAAGTAACTTATCATTGTACCATTCAGTCATTGATGGAACCCGAGGTAACCACTGGAGGAACTGTGATGGGATTGTATTTTTCTTGGGAAAAAAGTGAGACAGGAGCAATGGGCCATATGGCAGAACTGGGCTCCCGTGGTTGTCATAACGCATGGCCAACATGTAGAGTCTGAGGTTGGTGGTAAAATGTAGATGGAATTTATCATTTAAAGGAATTGACAGAAACACTGAGGGAAGTAAAACCAAAAAGGAATGATACGTGACTGCCTCTGGGGAGGTGGATGAGGGCTGGGTCCAGATGAGGTGGGGCGGCGGTAACACGGCAACACTTGCTTCTCGTCCTCAGTGCTTGCGCCATGCTTCACCTCTCATGATGTGCCAATGTTACTTCAATAAAAAACAGAATAAACAATAATAAAATAATTTGTAACTTTAAACTTCTTGATGCCCACCGAATGAAAATCATTTTAACTCTCTTATTTTAGTAAGCAGGTCATTAATTTTCATAGTCATTACCATCCTGTATGAGCTATGCCACCTGAACACAGTCCATTCAAATATGCTGTGTCCTTAAAGAAGCCCTTGGCGCCTCATTTAGCACCAAGAGGACTGACTGTAGCAGAGATGCACAGGATGGCTCTGATTTTTCCCTGGAGGGATTTTCTGAGATAAGAATTAGGGAACCAAGACAAAACTGACCACCCAAGCCAACAAATGCTCCGCCCTTCCTCAGCCTGAGTTGACTCTCTCTCTCCTTTTCTTCGGAGTCACAGTCTCCATTCACACAAATGTCATTGCCTCATTTTCTGATCCTGAATCCACTGCAGTCCAGCTCTTAAATCCATTTAGTCCCTTAAACTGCTTGTCCACTGAGGACCTCCTGACAGCCAAATAGAGTCTCACCATATGCGAGGTTGTCATCAAACTCTTTTTGATGCTCAGAGGGATCAGAGTTACATCCTCCCTAACAGTCTCTGTACTTCTTTCTAGGGGGAGAAGCTCTTTGTTTATTACAAAAGGATAAAAATAAGAAAAATAGATGTTTTATATGGTGAGAGGAATGCCAAGTCTGCTTTAAAGGCGTTTTGGAAAAAACTGAAATTAAGGTCATGCTAATTAGCAATGAGAATATGAAAGCAGGTAATCAGCTCAACCCGTTGGCACGTCAGGGAGCCCTGAGTGGGCACCAGTTCCAAGGGGTAACAGGCAAGCGAGGAGGGTTGAACTAGGCGGCAGCGGAAGTCGTTATCCCAGAAGGCTGAGATCAGGAAGCAGGTACTGGATGGAAGTTCTAGGAAAACGGTGCTTTTGACGGGTCAAGAAGTCACTCATGTAAATCATTTCTTTTCTTGTGTATCTTTTTTATCACATTATATTTCAAAAGCATTTTCAGGTACCTGACATTCCCGAGTTTTCTGCCTTTTCTTCCTCACTTGGTTATACATCTGGATGCACTATCCCCATAACTGTCCACTTTGCTTTGTGTGTGAGGACCGGACACTGGGGCATCTATGCATTCCTGTCCCCAGGCACCTGCATTTTCATGACTCTATTTGCAAATGGAGCGATCGTTCACATGGGACAGGACAGAATGGCAGTCTTGGGATGTTCAAAGGTCTCAGTGGCTCCTAATCCAGTTCTAATGCTTGGTGTTTGATGCAGTTTCCAAGGAGAGCTGTGACTCAAGGGTATTAATCTACCTTGTGACAGCATGGGGTTTTAATGCATTTTCTGTATCCGAAGAAAGAGCCTCCTATGGAGGTGGTGAAAGGAGTTATGGCGAAATCAATATCTTCATTTCGCCGGGGCACTGACAATTTGTAGCAATGATACAAGGGATCACTGCACAGGGAGTGCTTGTTGGACAGAATCTAATGCACAGGACATACACTTCTGAAAATGGACACAAAGACATGCTTCAATGAGTTAAAAATAAATAAAAGGTGAGTGGGCCACAGGGAACCTGTGTCTTTCTAGGAAAATGTAGATAACCTATTGTAACACCAAAGGCATGATTTTGGAGCAATAAGAGTTTCATGATGTCTCCATTTTGCAGGAGTCATGTTATCTGCAAAGAAAGATAAATTCCGTAAAACATGTTCAGGAATCAGTGAAGCACATCCTGGCTGTATATTGAAATATCCAAATCAAAATTATGATGGCTGATAATCTACTAAAGGTACAAGACCAACCAAGAAAACCATACAATGAAATGCTAAGAATATGACCCTTCAGCCTTGTCAGTGAGACTGGCCGAGGAGGGAAGTGAGGCACAGCCGGGGGGTGAATCAGGGCGCTCACTGGACGAGACTCTGCAACACTGTCTCAACCACAGATATTAGACGGATGTTAATATCAGTGCCGCTTGAAAATGCAGTTTAATAGCCAACCACTGATTTATTTTGTGTACCATTACTTCTTCCTGGGCACCATTACTCACCCTGATTTTTGTGCTGTTCCAATGGTATATGCATACAGTTGTAATTAACATTCCTGTTTATCTATCAAATCAATGGATGAGGATGGATACATATTTTTAAAGATGATTATTTATTGTTTTGGTATCTTCATAGTTTCTACAGTTTAAATATATATACAGGGAAAAGCCTCTTTATGCCTTACATGGGTGTACGATCATGTTACCCAAAGGGGTCATTTAACTTATTCTACATGCACATAAAGATAAAATGGAAATGGCTAATTTTTCTCTACTTCCCATGAATTTTATTTTCTTCTTTGTAAAATTTTTTTCTGACCATGTCAAGGAATAACAAGGTCCTTATATTTGGAAATTTTGAACATTCTCTTTTCCTAAGTCATGGAAAAAAATTGCTTTACTGTGTCTCTCAGATACCGTGGCTATTTCTAAAGTGAAGCCAAGATACACACGAGATGCAGATACTCAAGAAAATACCTTCTGTTGCAAAATTTCCCAAACTCATGTTCGGTGGAAAACTGGTCTCGAAACAGTTCCATCATCAAATCAGTTTGGAAGCTGCTACATTTTATCTCCCTTCTTGGAGATTTGCAGCACACTTGAGAATGTTTAAAACTTTGGTAAATTCTGCAGAAAAGAAACTCATTTAACAAAGCCCAGCATTTCTTAAACTTGCTTGACGATGAAGCTTGGCTTTAAAAATTCATGAACTACCCATTAACATCCATCGCTTAATGGTCCCTCACCCAGGGGCAGAATACTTTGCACAGAGACTCCTGAACTTCAGCATGTATGGTCCATCCCGTGTAAAGCCCTTGGCAGACCAGGGTAGACACAAAACTCTGAATCCCTCTGCCCCCCACCTTAATGACTTCATCTCTTTTCATTACCTTCATCGTTATTTCATAAAATTGCTGTGAAAAATAACCAGCGAAATGGTCATTTGGCTTGTCAAATTAAGTGCTATATGAATGTTCTAATAATAGCGACCATTAATTGAGCACCCACTGCATGTCAGGCAATGAAGCACTAAGTCAGACACTTAATATAAACTTTCCCTGTTCTGCACAATAACCGGCAGAGAGGCATTGCATCCTCCCATCAACTATCTTGGAGAGGTCGTCCATCTTGCCCAGATTCACTTGCTTCTCTAGGATACAGCCAGAATTTCATAACTATCTCTCTCCGCTCTCCCAAGTCCCTGCATTTCTCACTATATCATACTGTCTCTCTGAATAACATGAATTCAGCCAGTCCCAATGAGATAATAAAATATGAAGTGATAAGAATAATGATGCCAATAATGGTAATTAATAACCATCAGAAAGGTATTAAAACTCTACGTATTGTCATTGTTTAAAATTTATAGTGGTGCCATGTTTTAACAGTCTAGAGCCCACGCTCCTTTCTCCCACCCCCACAGCCAATTAATCATTAACTCCGGTTGATTCTCTAATATCGCTACTGCCACTAGCCGTTGCTCAAGCCACCATCTTATCTGTTCTGGGTTTCTACTGCAGCCAACACCTAACTGGTATCTGTGTCTTTCTCCAGTTCACTTTGAGTGCTGCCATCACAAGTGGTCTTTTTAAGATCTGATCACCTGAGTACTCACTATTCAGTTAAAAGCGGCTAAGACTTGCCACGGACAATAGATTAAAGGCTGAACTTGTAGCTTTCTAGTAATCCTTCATCTTCTGGCCCCGATCCCTCTCCAGCTCCAAACACCACACTCTCCAACCTCATTTGTTTGGTTTTCTTCATTTGTTTGCTTGTTTTCCACCTCCACCCTGAACCAGAAGTGAACCCAAAGATGGGGAAGACCTGGACTCCCCTGTTGACCCCCGTGTCTCCCGACACCCAATGCACATCTCACACATAGTAAGCACTAAATTAATATCTGCTGAAAGGACGGCTAGATGGAAGGATGGATGAATGAATGAAAGAGAAGCAGAGAATGGGAGAGAAACAGAGGTGCAAGGGATGTCCATGTACCCCGCCTGCATGTCCCTTTTGATGTCATTGGAGCTGCTTGGGAGAGAGGTCAGCAGGAGAAGCGGAAATCTGTCTCTGACAAATCTGGGGGACGTGGTTCCAGGCAGGCTGCTTCGTGGCTTAGGTGAAGTGGTGTGATGACACGGGAGGGCCACAATCTGGTCCCTGGGGACCTCAGCCTGGCTCTGCAACCTCAGTGAGGGGAGCTTTGGAACCATCAGCGAGAAGTCCTTTGGGGAAAACGTCAGGGTCCCCTGGAAGTGCCCTACCAACAGAGGCAACGGGGCGGGTCTGCAGAGGAGCAGCAGGAAAAGCTGAATAAAGCCACACGCCGAGTCTGTGCAGTCAACTGCTTCGTGAACACACGTAGGACAGTCATTCCAGGGTGTGCAGCTGTATTTGGTAGGGCGAGGCGAGGGGAGCCTTCTCAGGGGAGAGACTGGAAGTCTTGTTTTCAGGAAAAAAAATAAACAAAAACACGTGTCATCAAGTTCACCCAGGCTCACAAATTTGGCAACTGGCGTTCTGGAGCATTGAATTTGGAGCCAGAAAATCTGTCTGTCTTCTAGCGCTTTCGCATTCCAGCCCTGTGACTGTGGCAAGCCACACCGTCTGCCCGGCTCCTATTTCTTCATCTGGAATATAGGATGAATGAAACCTACTGAAAGGTATTAGGAAGAGCAAATGAGGTAAAATTTGAAAATATATATGAAAGCACTTTTGTAAACTATAGAGCGTGATGAATTATTCGTTATTTGGCATGGCCACATTTGGGGTGGTCTGCCTGTCTTATGTCGATGCTCTTCAATCCTTAAGTACGTCTTCCACTTCCATAACTGGATGCCCCGGGAGTCACGCTGGTTGCTCTGGATCGCACCCCTTTGGCCAGAGTTTGTTGGACTAGGAGTGGACATCTGACCTAAGTTCACCTAATCAGCTTTTTCTTCCAGGTATTTTAGAACTGGGACCAAAAGACTCCATTTCAGTCCAAGTTGGTCTTTGGAATGACATTGTCCTAAACCCAGGAGCCATGGAGGAGTGGGGCATCATAAACCCACATGTCCCTGCAGAGCAAAGAAAGACGGTCAGGAAGGAATGATGGAGCAAATCTGTACAGAAGCTCCCGAGACTCAGGGTAGGTTTTCAGTCCCCACGTCTAGTTTCATTGGCTATGTCTGTGTCTTCATGACAAAATCTGAGTCTTAATTACAAACATCCCTTTCTCGCTTTAGTTAAATAAAGGTGGGTCCAGTTCCATTACAATAAAAGAATCCATGTATATATGATGGTATATACATGATGGTATAAAGATGATGGTATATGTAATACACCATGGTATATGGTAGTGGTATCTATCTATCTATCTATCCATCCATCCATCTATCGATGGAGGTGGCTAGCTCTATTACCAAATAATATTTCTGGTTAGAGGGAAAGGCTGTGTTGCAACTGTGAAATGAGCACATGGAGCTCATTTCATAGTCCTGTGGCCTGTCTCCTTCACAGAGGTGTCACCGAGACAGACATCGGTATGGTGATTTGAAGTTTGCCAAAAGAAGCACTATGTGAAAAAGCTGATAACTATAATAATGCCAATAATAGGAATAACAGCACTTCATACAAATCACGGAGGTTTCAGCACTGTGCATCGGCCAGCGCGCCTTGTTTAGCAGCGGGTTTTATAACACCAACCACCATCGCAGGAGACGTGCGGGGCTTAGCCTTGCTTCAGATGGGCTGCTTTCATATGGGAATCCCAGGAGCCACTGCTCCAGTCTGCTCTCCTCTTATCTTTCTTATTTAAATGAATTCCATCTGTTTGGAAATACTCTTCCTTTCAGAAGCTTGCAGTCTCCACTTACTAATCAGACAAAAGAAATCTTCCAGTAAAAGAAAACAATAACGTTTACTCCTATGAGCTTGTCCAGTCATCTGCTGGAATGTGGCAAATGTCCGTACTGATCTTTGACTGCTGTAAAAACCTGCTTTCATGGTTTAAAAATACATGTGTTAATGAATGTCTAGGAGCGCGTGTGACCAGTGCGATACATAATTTCCATCTTACACCACATCATCCCACTGCACAATTAAGCCCACAATGCAGTTTGCGCTCTTGGAACGCCTAGTGTTTTAGTAACAGTAATTGAAAACCAATAGCACTTGGTAAAACGAAGTCATGGGTACTCTTGAAACTCCAATTATGGACGTATTTGCTCGCTCAGAGTCTGGCAATGACAGGGACACAAAGAAGGAAGACAGTGTTGAAGGATCTGAGGCCTACGGTGACACAGCACATACAAAAAGTTAGCTTTATGACCTGTAGGGACACGTGTATATTACATGCACGCATTTATGAGCACAGGTAAACCTTTACAAGGGCCATCCAAAGTGTGCAATTCAGTTTGTTCCCGAACTATTTCCCAGTGATACAGTTACCTTTAAAAGCCTATTTATGAGATCTTCTTTGACCAAAAAAATTTGCCCACCTGAGTAGGCTAGGCCTAGCTCACTGATGCCTGAATTAAGAAATCATGTCTGTACCATGACTTCACCAATCTGTAGGGAGATTTGTCTGAGTTAATGAAAGAGTATGAATTATATAATTTTATGTAATAAATTACAGTACTTTATTAAATTGGCATTCTTTTCAAGTTGGCTTCAATGAATTATGAAATTAACTGTTAATAAGCCACACTCATTGCCAACAAGAATACGCTAAGGTATGGTAAAATACTTTCTCTCTGCGTAGATGTTTTACAGGCAAGGTTATATTTATTTTATTCTAAAAATGATACCCTTAGTTATATGATATTGAGATAACTAGCTCAGTCCAGCCCCCCACCCCTAAAAAAAAAATCTCAGTAAATCTCTATTCAGGTGTTTCCCATAAGAGCCTGGGTCTATGCCCATTGCTTTGTGTCACATATTTTACTTATCAGTTTGTGAGCCTTTTCCTCCCCAGCAGACTGCAATCTTCCTGAGGTCAGGGATGGAGTGTGCATCTCCAGTGTCTTGCATGCAGTGTCTGCAACAATAATCATCTGTTAAATACATCAGTGTGCTGGCTTTCACTCGTGATGTCCACGGATTTTCGCAGCGGGGTAAAGAATGGTTACTATGCACAACAGGGATCAGAGGGTTACGATCTGCTGGATAAGGAAGCCAGATAATGAATCATTTGAAATAATTTTCAACACAGATTCTTTAAGATTTGCTCTCAAATGGTTCGTTTTTGATCAGTTCAGCTGGTTTGGTCTAAAAAACAGAAAGGCGAGTCCCCTGAAGAATGCTAGAGAAACGTCATCGGAAGCCAGGAAGAAAAAGACATTGTGGAAGCTGGTGAAGGATGGCAGAGCCATTGTGTGCTCTCAGAATTTCCACCCCCACGAGCCCTTCCAGATTTCTCGAGTTTTCTGGCTGGGTTTTAACAACAGTAATGTTTTATTGGACAACACATCGCCAAGGATCATTCTTTAGCGAGCCTATCCGAGAAGCCCCCCGTTGCTCATTTTTGTGCTTCAAGGGGTTGGGGGCACCCAATGGGACTGAAAGTTGGTGGCCAACATTATCAGTTCTGTAAGAATGAGCTCCTTTTCCCTGTGAGAACACCGACATCAATGAATATCGATAAAGGCAGCCGATAGTTGTTTCCTACTGCGACTTTGCACAGCCACTTTCCCAAGGTGTTTGTTTGTTTGTTTGGTGCTGTAAGCATCTGGAATTAGAAAAGATTGGTTCAATGTGAAGGAACAGCCGGTGTGTAGCATTTGTCCAATTCCCACACACCCGTATCCACCCCGAGTTGCTTCTGCATGATGCTAACGTCACATCAGATGCGGTGACGCTGCATCGCCCTCAGCACAGCAGAGACCAACTGTGGTGACTGCCTGATTCCAGGGTGGTCCTGTGTGTGTGCTGAGCCTCTCCCTTGCAGTCTCCCTTTCGGCAAGCAGCATCCATAGGCCTGGTGACACCCCAAATGATGGCACTGCTGTCAATCCCTGTTCCTTTAAGGATAGAAAGTTCCAGAGCCTCACCCCTCACCGAGACTCCAGGTTTTAACTCGGCATTTGGAAAAAGTGACCTGTGTGTTCAGGGTCAAGCCTGATTCTCCAGATCCCTTTGTGCGTTCACAGAAACCACCTTGGGTTTCAGCTTGAGTCTCTCCACGGGATGACTCAAGTCTCTCTGTTGGAGGCTCCTTGGGGATTTTGCCCTTGTGGATCTTTGAGAGCATGTATCTGCGGGCAGTGAATGAGACAGCAGATCTCCCCAAGTCCTCTCTGCCCTTCCAAGGCAGCTAATGAGATCAGAGCTGCTCTGTGTTTTTATCTACAGTTCTAATGTGTCACATGAGATAAGAGATCAGGGTTTCCCCCAAAGCAAACCAAAAGGAAGCACGAAGAGACGCTGAAGGATGAGAAGACGACCTGGGACAGGATCGCTTGGGCCCGGAGCCTACCTGTTAATTAACCAGAGCCACGACCCAATCCTATGTCATGAACCAGAGCAGGAAGCAGATAAATTGTAGTCACTTCCAATTAGCTCACTTCACAGGCCAGGAGCAAGTTAAGTCTTAGGTATTTAATTCAGTCAATTGACACTCAAACGAGGAGAGACAGAAACAAATGGTGTCGTCTTTGCAAGGTTGTTAACCTGACCCAAGCTCATCAGAATAACTTAAAATTTTCAGCCTGTCTCCAATTTTTCAGTATTGCATAGATACACATTTTCAAAGGTAAGTTTAATGTCCTACTCTCTGGGCTAATCTTAGGTCCACCACCAAGTGTGGACCTGTCATTTCAACTTTGTTTGCCTCCGTTTTCTCATCTGTAAAGTGGGGATAATTATGGTAGCCATATTTGTAAGAATTCAGAGTGATACTTGCTAAATACTCAGTGGATATGAACTCATGATTATTTCTGTGTATTCACATTTGAGACACTGAAAGAGAGGAACTCTGAAAATGCTTACATCATTCTTTGTACAGCCTGTCTTCAATCAGGGACGCGTGCTCTCCCATGCTTAGCACACAGCAATAACTATTCATGGGTCAGCATTAGCGTCTAACGATGCGACATTTATTTTCTCTATTATATTAAAATTGGACGTTTGTTATCTTTTCATAATTTTTTTCTCCTTTTCTGCTGTATGATTGCTCTTGGGGTTTCGCCCTTTTGGTAAGGAAAAGCATTGCTGATGCTCGTATTAACTTTGCTAATTCCTCGGAGAGCTGGGGCCCTGATTCCGCTTCTGCAAAGTGCCACGTGTGCGCAGGGGCTCCTTCGTGCCTCCATCTGTGATTCACTGTGACTCCTGATTATTGCAACCAGGACGGTCTTTCTCTCTCTCTTTCCTAATAAGGAACAGAACCGACACAACTGAGAGCACTTTGAACACGGGCACTTCTTCTGAATACAGTTCCAACTCGATTTGTATGTTTATGCTGTGGGTGGAAATGCCAGATGAGAAGAAACAGATGAAGGCAGATGAAAGGGTGAGATGGAAGGAGGAGGTCCGTTATTTGGATTTTCTTAGGTGGGACATTTGTTGCAGAAATGGCAACCAGCTCTTTAAAAAAAAAAAAAAAAGCCCACATTGGAGTTTAGTACCATTCACAATAGATAAAGAAAGGAGCGAAGTAGCTCCCCAGCGTTAATCTCACCCCTCACAGATAATGGCACCAGTGACATTTGACCATGTGACAGATGAGTGAGTGGAGAGCCCTGGGACCGCGGTAGTGACAGTTTTCTTTTTCTACCCTTGTAAATTATTCAGCATTGGCACAGCGCTGGGAAAATACAAACCTGAGGAAGGGTAAAGGAGAAAAGGAATTCTATTGCAAATGAGAATGGCTGCTGACAAGTCCATTAAAAAACAACAACCGAACATCCCGGCTGCGTCTGCTGCCTTCCAAATGTCCTTCAAAGGGTCGGTTCAGACACGTGAGAAGGTGGTGGAGAAGGGAGGCAAGCCCCTGTTCAAGGCATCCCGTACTGGTCTCTCTGAATGTCAGTGTGTCATCATCAAAGCTGGGATGGCAGGGCTCCCTACGATCACGCGGGTGGTTAAAGCCCAGCGTCCCAGCCACACGTTTCCATCCCAGGGATTGCATCCTGCTGACTGAAGTGCCCCCCATCGTTTTGGGTTGATGGGATCGCCTTCCACCCCTTTCCTTCAACTGTGTGAAGGCTGCCACCTCAGCAGAGGTTGCTTTCCTGAATGTGGTGATAAAATTTCACAGACAAGTTGTAAAAATGCCACGGCGGGGGAAATGCCACAGTACACTCTTGAAAAATGGGAGTATATTATTATTTATTAAGGGGCTTAATTATTTCTCTTTGCTTGGAGGGAGGAAGGGTCATTGTCCCACCTGAGTACCCCAAGCAGAAATGGGGGCCCAGAGAGATCTCTAGAAATAAGGCTGTGAATGAGAATTCTATCACTGAGCCAGACCAGTTGCCCTGCCCCAGCCTTCTCTCCCGCCAACATCTGCTGTGCAGCTGGAAGGCAAAGGAGGTGATGTTTTTACATCACTGGTCCAGCAAGGGGGGCTAGACGCTACAGTTCCATTCCTGTTGGGCCCTATTCCCCGCTAGTGTATCCTGCCAGAGAAAAATCACTGGTAACACCTTGTATTTCTATAATAGATTTTATGTGACATTTTCAAAATATTTTACATTAATGTATGAAGCTTCCCTTGGTAAGGTATAACAAGTGAGCACTTCATCTCCATTTTCTGGAAGGGTAAAATGATCCAGCAGCAGGCTCCGTGAGGAATAAATCTGCTGTGGTGTCAGGCACGGCCCCCAGATGTTGCCTCCGCTGCCCCCTCCTCCCCGCAGCTCTAACGTTTCTTGTCTACAGTCTTCTCTCGACAGCAACGGTATGATTTTCAAAGCCGGGCCTTTATCAGCCCTTTCCTGCCAGGAAATCACACGGGAAGGTGGGAGGAGCATCAGAGAAGGTTGCCTGGTTTCATTTACGCAGTCGTGGTGATTCACTGGTAGCCTTTCCAGCCTTCCTGAGTGGCCCACACATCACTAATCTGGGACAGCCTGAGCCTGAAAAATGAACGTCCTGAGGTTTCAGTCTGGTGAGCTTCATTCCGCTCCTTATCTCCCGCTCCCTCCCCGCTCACCCACACCCGCCCACACTCTCCAGCTTTACCCCTAAACAGGCCAGAGAGCGTCCAGTGAGACCTAAGTCAAAACTGGATTATTATCATTTCTTTAATGCTGGAACAGGTTAAGCAGGCGGATATAAAATCGCTTTTCTGGGGGGAGGGTACAGCTCAGTGGTAGAGCGCATGATGAGCGTGCATGAGGTCCTGGGTTCAATCCCCAGTACCTCCTCTAAAAATAAATGAACCTAATTACCCCCACCCCCCACCCAAATAAAAAAAAAATTAAACAGTACAATAGTAAGTAAAAAAAATTGAAAATAAAATAAAATAAAATAAAATTGCTTTTCTGATAAGCTAGGTCTACCCAAAGGCAGGCTACTGGACAAATGATCAGAAAACAGAGGCAATGCAACCTAGAGTCTTGGTCTACACATCTGTGACCACAATTTGAGTCTTTAAGCGGCGCATTTTCTCCAGGTTTATATAGGAAAATGTTTCTGCCCCAGATTTACTGGAGTAAAGCTGTTGCCATGATTTCTCTCCTCTGACCCTAGACCTCTTTTAGGCTGCTACATGATTCTCACACTTTTGCGAGCGGGGGAGACAGGTTATGGCTTTGGAAGACCTGGCCCTGCTCTTAGCAACATGCCAGGTAAGGCTTAGGAGCGACAGTAGTGATGCTAACTCTAGTCATTGCTGATTAGAAATCAGAACCTTTGCTCATGAAGGGTTAGTGCCTCAGTCAAAAATTCAATGCTTAAAATGGTAACAAATGGTTAGTAGGCTTTAAATTGCATGCATTTTCATAACAGACCTGGTCTTTACTTTTTGGTGGGAATCAGTGAGAACATAAAAGGGAGATTGCTGAATGGCAGAAGCCATTACGGGGTTTCCTAGTCCCCAGATGGCCCTCAGTCCAGTCTTTGCTACCTGAGTAGGGCTGGGAGGGCCCTGGTTACTCCAGTATTTCCCAAGCAGAGGCAGACACAGGTCGACCTTGTTATTTTTATACAACAGAAAGTATCTTTGGCAGTCCTCTGTTGGTGAAGAGGAAGAAAGGGCCATTCTAACTCTTTTCTTTTGCAGCCCATGCTTTCTTAGGCCACATGAGTCTGGGTAAAACTAAAGCCATTTTACAGTAATAAATGCCTAGCATTGTGGCATCCTGAGCCTCGGGTTCTCCCAGGTTCCTAGGCTTCCCCCACAGACAGATTTCATCAGGCACCCTCAGGAGGGCCTCGCTGGGGAGAATGCCCTCGTCACAGCTCCTCCAAACTCAGCAGACACTGAGACTGCTCCTGGTCAATTCAGCTGTCCAACAGGTAACTGCCAAATACCCGCTCAGTGTCAGACTGTGATCAGTTTGGGAACTCTCTCAGTGACTGTGACATAAACTTAATCTGGGTCCTTTGTTACACTTTGAAAACCCACCTGTTTACTTTGGAGGTGCCTACTGCTTAAGAAAGTGGGAGGTTTTATTTTTTTTTTTTTGTGAGTTTTTCTTTCTGGTTCTTTCCTTTTTTTTTTGAATTAATGTCTAATCAGTTTACAATGTTGTGCTAATTTCTGATGTACAGCATAGTGATTTAGTTCTATATATATATGTGTGTGTGTGTGTGTGTGTGTGTGTGTGTGTGTGTATTATATTCCTTTGGGATTTTATTTTAAAGTATTGGCCACAAGTACCAAAATATGGTGACTGAGTGTAGACAAGTATATAAACATATGGAAATGATAGGGCCACAACGGCACATCGCCTGGCCATTCTCACACTTGTTCCTTCTGCTCCTTGTAGCCTGTGAACCCACTGCGGGTGAGATGATGCCTTAGCTTCACTGGGAGCAAAATAATACTCACTTTTTCCATCAAAAGTGAGAAAAAGGAAGTGTTTTAGACAATATCAATTTAATAACTTCTTTAGTTAAAAAAAAAAGAAAATTGTGATTGTCTCATTTGACAGATTACGTAAGGACCCTGGCATTTATTCTTTCAAATTAGGAAACTACTTTTGAGTTTTCATTACCTGGAAGTTGCTGAATCAATCAAATTTTTTAAAAAAAAAGAATAAAATAATGCCATTTGCAGCAACATGGATGGACTTGGAGATCATCATTCTAAGCGAAGTAAGCCAGAAAGAGAAAGAAAAAAATACCATATGATATCACTCATATGTGGAATCTAAAAAAAAAAAAGAAAGAAAAAAAGAAAAAAGAGGACACTAATTAACTGATCTACAAAACAGAAACAGACTTGCAGACAATCTTATGGTTACTGAGGAAAGGAGGTGAGAAGGGATAACTTTGTGAGTTTGAGATCTGCAAATGTTAATCACTATATATAAAAATAGATTTTAAATAATTCTTCCATATAGCACAGGAAACTATATTCAATATCTTCTAATAACCTTTAATGATAAAGAATATGGAAATGAATATGTGTATATATATATATGCATGACTGGGACACTGTGCTGTACACCAGAAACTGACACATTGAAACTTGACTATACTACAATAAAAAAAAAAATTCTTTTTTTTTTTAATTTTTAAAAAGAATTTCTCCAACTCTGCCAACAGAGTTGACTATTTCCCAAGTTGAGTAACAAAGCCCTCCAGTGGCTGTCAGCCCTGGCCCTGCTGAGAGCCCTCATCTTTGTTCTTCCTCCGGTGACTACAGACAGCAGGAAGGGACTCGGTTGCCGGGGAGAGTTTCACAGGCAACTTATCTACCAAAAATATTTCTCAAACTAACTTCAGAAAATACTTTTCCCTGAATTATAAATGAAAAAAAAAAAAAAAGACAAAAAAAAAAAAAAAAAACAGTTTTATAGGCATACAGAGCACTTTCTTTTTCGTTTTAGATTTATCTGTGTGGGCGAGAAACTTCTTCATGGTGACTCACAGCATGGAACTTAGAGAGGAATACGGCCCACGGGCCATGTCAAGGCTTCAGAAACTACTCATTGTCTGATCTGCTTGAGCAGATCCGAGTTTGCTACCAGCTTCCAGTTTCTCTGAGGCTGGAGAACTGGCGTAAGTTTCCTGGGCTGAGTGGGGTGGGGGGCTCACATCGGAGATTATGTCAAAGAGGCGACGGGCGAAAGGGCAGCGGGAGTCGTGGTTCTGCTCCCTCTTGTTGCGTGGGCTGTTTGGGTGGAAATGAGGAAGTAACACTCGCGTGGGAGGGCAGAGTGGGGGGGAGACTGAGAGAGAGAAAAGGAGAGACATCCTGCGAAAATTATATTATCAGTAATTTTGTCATCATTCTTTCTTTATAGAGGATACAATTTCCAAATGACTTTACCACGCCATATAATACCCTAATTTAACCTTGTTACTCTTTTATAATTTACCTTAAAGATATACTTTGGATGGTATATCTTGGGGTACCCAAGATTAATGGAACATCTTTCTTAAAAAATTGTTTCCAGCTTTCATTATTTTTTGTATTGAAGTACAGTTGATTTACAATGTTTCAGTTGTACAGCAAAGTGATTCAGCTGTACAGATATATACATATATACACTTTTCCAGATTCTTTTCCATTATAGGTTATTATAAGATATTGAACATAATTCCCTGTGCTACATAGTAGGTCCTTGTTGTTTATCTATTTTATGTACAGTAGTGTGTATTTGTTAACCCCAAATTCCCAATTCATCCTTCCCACCCTCTTTCCCCTTTTGGTAACCATAAGTTTGTTTTCTATGTCTGTGAGTCTCTTCTGTTTTGTAAATAAGTTCATTTGGATCACTTTTTTTTTTTTTGGTTCCACATATAAGTGATATCATATGCTATTTGTCTTTCTCTGACTGACTTACTTCACTTAGTAAGATCAATTCTAGGTCCATCTAAGATGAGTGAAACTTCTTGACTTGCACTAGGGTCCCTGAGCTATTTAGGACTGGGGGCTAACTGAGTTCTCCAGGTACCAGAACTTTGAGACAAAATGGGCTCATCATGTCTCCGAGGTGGCTTCTAGCCTTGGGGGAGAATGGGTAGTTGAAGGCTAGGTGCTTTTCTGAGTTGTCTCAGATACAAAAGAACGAGGGACAGTGTAAAGTCTGCAGACAGGAGAGACCTGAGCCTGCTTGAAGATGCTGGGACCCGTGGCTGCCCCACCGCCAGCAGAACAGTGCCTAGGAATTATAGTCAGGTCAAGTGCCAGCTGTCTCAAAACAGTATTCCTGAAGCCACACAGGAAGCTTACACTCACCCAAGCTTAGCGTGGTGCTAGGTCTCTGCCCTTCTCTGACATGCCGATGGGTCATCCTTGACTTCAGATACAGACAGTTGCTTCTAACTGTATTCTCACTGAGAAGAAAGAGTGTTAATTTCCCACAGAAAAATTTCAGACTTGGACCCAGACTTAGGAGTCCATGTCACACCAGCTGCAAAGACCCAAACATCTGGTTCCCAGTTGGAACTATAGCATTAAGAAAAACTGAATTCAGAGTTCTCTAAGAAATCTGTTCTTTGAATTTTATTTTTTATTCCAGTAGATGTGCATCAGATCAGCCTGTGAAATGCAACGTTCAGCTGCATGTCAGCTGAGCCCTTCTGATGTCTCCAGAACTGCCCTTGACCTTTCCACGTGGGAGTTCAGGGAGTCTAACCTGACCCTTTGATTCTCGGCCCCTCATCACACTCTCGCCTACGTCAGTGTCAGTGCAATGCTCTCATTTTAATATTTACGTTCAGTCTAAGACCCAGCCCCACTGGCACTCCAGCTCAGTTTACTGGATCCCTGCTTACTGGGAGCCTGCCTTAGTGACCTGCCTCAGGGCTTCCTAAGACTGAGGGCTTTTGTCCTCAATGGACCTCTTCTCTTCTGTTTCAGGTTTTTTGTTTCTAAAAGTCTATTATGAATTTTGGAAGAAGAACTATTCCTAGTTTCGCTTTTGATTAGTTTTGCTCAATTACACAAATATCCCATGAATTAAAATAGATGCTCACTTTGGCATACATCTAATCACAGTTCTTAGAGTTGACATTTGTGGGGGTTTGGTTTGGTTTTGTTGCCCTTCAGCAAACATTTCCCCATCTTTCTTCTGAAAATGGCCCTCACTTTCCTCTGGGAAACCATCTCACCCCAGTTGTTCATTCCAAATGACTGTGGATGAGTTTGAGACCAGTGCTGCCTCCATGTTGGATGTGTGACCCAATATAATAAACATATCCAGTTTCCTGGTCAAAACGGTGGGTTCAGGTTTGGGAAAGTAACCAAATTCAGGTCAGTAAGAGGAGTCAGAACTTTTGTTCAAAGTCCTGCTGAGGGTGGATGAGCGGGGACTTTTCTTCCCTGGACTGGGCACTGGGGAGATACAAGGCAGAAGCTGCTGGCAGCCGTCTTCCCTCATGGCTTAGGCAGCTTTCCCAGGAGTGGACCAAACATAAAGGAACGCAGGACAAAGGGATGTAGACATCCTGAGGTCTGCGGACATCATTTGCGTTCCTGCATCCCAACCATGACTGGACCACACTACCTCAGTTCTCTCTAGCTCATTAACTGTTTTCGTCCTTGTCCATTTGAGTTGAGTTTCCAGACACCTAAAGACCCTTGACTATTTCAGGTCTGTTTCCCTCATGCCCGAGGACATGGTGATCGCCTCTTCTCACAGCTGTCACCCTGAGCTTGGAGTTACCCTCCAGTCTCATCAAAGCTATAGATGGACGGCGGAAATGCAAGTCACAGTCTGGCCACTGTCACTGCAAGAGGAATTATCCCAGGGGCTAATCCTCCAGACAGTCTGCTAGAGTAAAACTAAGCAGAGAAGCTGTTTTTTTTTTTCTCTCTTCGGGTGTTAAGAAACCAGAGCCACTTTTTATCTTACTTCCATTTCCCATAAATGGTATGTCTGGACTCATGGAAAGGGGGTGGCAGAAAACAGAAGACACGAGCCTGCTTTCCCCATTAGACCATAAAACCTCCTTCAGGGAAAGCGCTCTACGAGTTTACTATTATCCCTGGAAACCAGGCCAGCACCTGGTACCTCCATAAATGTTGGCTGATTGAATAAGTAGAAAATGTGTGAAATAGGGCTGCTTGTAGACACTCATCACTCTATTTTTTTTCCCCCTCTGTCATCCTGTAGAAAGAGCCTGGCTATCATCAGAGCTGTCCCAAGACCTGTGTGTCTTGTCAGTCACACTCACAACCACCAGCAAATTCAAAAGGAGGCAGGATAGCAAGAATCCAACAAAGTCCAGAACTCACAGAAACAAACATTCCAAGCCACCCCGATTCCCAGGATCCAGGGGCACTGTTGATCTGGGAGGCACTGTTTTTCACTGCGTCAAACACTAACCTAATGAGCAAATCTCAGACAGAGGCATGGCCTGAAGCTAAACGATGTTTAAGTGTCTGTTGTCTATCTGGCAGTGGTCGGGGTGGGCAGGGAGGCTAAACATTTCTTCCTTTTCAGGATCTTGGGGCATCCTCAGATGCGGTGCCTGGTTCAAAGTCAGCTAGCTGCAGGCCGTGGGAGCTTAGCAGAAGAGAGCGAAAAAATGAGGCCTGCTTATATTTTGTGGAACAAAGAAGCTCAAGGACTCCGCCAGGGGGACGACCGCCCAGGCACAAGGAGTGTGAGATGAAGTGTGGAAAGACGGGCTGGGAGTCAGGTTCCAGCTGGAGCTGCGGCTGGCTCCTCGGTGATGGGGCTTTCATGGCAGATCATCCATTAACTCTTGTCAAGCCAATCGCGGTGCTCCCAGGGTCGTCCACGCTGACGGTGGGGCAGAACTCATTAGGCAGATACGATCTGCGGGCATCCTGGGGACCGCAGACCGTGAAAGGCCAGTTAGTTCCCTCTTATCCCAGCCACTCCCTCCAGGTTAGACGGTGATATTCATATAAAGGGGAACAGAACTCAGGACATGTGCAGCTGAGAGATGTGCCAGGGCTGAGGCTGGGCCCAGAGCTGCTGGGGTTGTGCCCATGTGTTCAACAAGCAGCCTCTCTTGCTGGGAGGTCAGGTGGAATGAGAAGCCAGCTTGAGCTGCTCAGGAAGATGTGCTGGGCCTTTTTGTGATTGGAGGTCAAGTTAGATGAAAGCAAGTCTTTGCCCTCCGTTCTCGCTCCTTCTCCCTCTGTGTCCTGGCAGCAAGAGGCAAATGAGGGCAAACGTCAGATTATTAGTAACAACCTATATGGTAGCATCCTTCCAATCAGGATGCAATCCTAGGGAATCTTCAAAATGTGCATCTTTTCTGGGACAGGGGTAGTTCCCAGGGGCTGGAAGAAACAGCCCTGTCCTGTTCCAACTTACAGAAACTCTCTTTGAAAGTGAGGACTGTCATGATCACAGAAGTTCTGCTGAGACCTAGCTATGCAGATACATGGATGATGAAAGGGCCCTGCTCAGAAAGTGGGGGAGACTCGCCGGCTCCATTCAGCACGCAGCTGAGACCGGCTCCCAGAAAACCAACCGTGTCATGTGAGCGGCAGGGCAGGCGGGCTGCCATTACCTGCTCTTGGCAACTCAGTTTCCACCATGCTACTTGCCGTACGATTTAAGATACTCATAAGAACAACAACAACAACAGAAAACATAGTATTTAATGTCCAGACAGAATGTAAAAATTAAAGAGAGAGAGAGAAATTGAGAGAGAAAGAGAGAATCGCTTTTGAGAATGATTCTAGAAATCCCCAGTGACATAGCTGAAATATTTTGGATGTAATGTTTTTCTCACCTGAACAAATCAACAAACAATAACTAATTGTGAAGGTAAGAGGGTAAGAGTCAATGGGGGCGTCCCTGACCTTGAACTGCCTTGTTCAAACCACTTGGATTCCCTTGAGCTGTGGTTGCAATGGCCACCATGACGCATGGTCTTCTGCTCCTCATGCTCTGAATTCTTCTTCTAGACCATCAGGTTTGAGTCCTTGGCCTCTGTTCTTAGAGTCTTCCCCTTGGTGAATGTATACACTCATTCATGCTTAATTATACCTTTGGTGGCCCGCTTTATTTCTGGCTTTGATTGCTTTTAAATTATTACCTTTTATCTCTCCAACTGCCTACAAGACATTTCTACCTAAATGTTTTGCTATCATCTCAAACCCAACATGTCTATCAATCTGTCTTCCCCTTCACCTCAGTCCTGGCTTCTTCTCTGATTTCTATTAATGATTTCATCATATTCCCAGGTATCCAGCCTCAAAACAAACAAGATCTTTGACTTAACCCTCTTTAGTGCTAATGGTCAGTCAGAATTTCCTATTCGTTCTTCTCTGTGTCTTTTCTTCTTTTTCTTTCTTCTCCTTTCTAACAACCACCCCACCGTTCGTCTGACGACTGAGTTATTAACCTGAGCCATAGACATCGCCATTCTTTGGTAACCTGGTCAAATAGTGGAATTGCAAACGGTTCATTCTAATACAGTAGAGCTGTCTGCGTTGATTTCTGGTAAATGAATAAAATTTAGATTTTGGTCCTTTAGGAAACAGCTCAACCTTTTCTTCACTCTTAATATTTGAAGCATCTCCAGGTGCTTTGGAGTACAGAGAAAGATCTCAGTTCTCGAGTTGTGCCAACCCAGTTCAGACATCCCCGTGGCCGTGGACCTCACTCCCCCACCCCCACCCCCAGATTGGGGGCAGGAGGCCCCGAGACTATATTTCCATGACAACTTCCAATCCTCTTTGGAAGTGGCGATAGAATAAATTTTTAATCAGCCAACCAGGGCTTTAATGCCTGTACTTTGCATCCTTGCTTCTGCCAGGATGAAAACATCTTGCAGGACAGGAATATGACTCCGTTCATTTTGCCCTCTGCTCTGACATAGTCGGCTGGCCTTCCGGGCACAGCCTCGGGCCCCTCTGTTCAGTCACAGTTTGGCCTGATTGACCCGGGAGAGTCAGCCAGGTGAGGGGGTCCCTTGGATTACTATCTTCTTCTCTTTGTACGTGGAGCCAGAGAGCCCTGGTGCTGCTGCCTCCTCCAAGTGACCTAAATCAGTGGATGCATAAGCAATGTCTTCTGTAGCGACTTCGTCCGTTCCAAAACCTTCCCTCCTCAAATCCTGTGCGGAACAAGTCAGCACATAAATATACACATAAATAATAAATCTAAAATATTCCAAATGGTGGCTTAAGAAAAATTCTCTCTCTTTTAAAAGCAAGATGTTTTACCTTTAAAACAAGCATTTCTATTTTCATGCCACTTGAAAAGGTGAATATGAAGTATTTTTCTGCTTAAGTATTTTTAAAGATTTTATTATTCAAAAATATACAGTTGTCGGGAGACTAGTCTAATGAACCCCCACGTACCCAATCATTGAGTTTCTACAGTTGTCAACACTTCGCCAACCAGGTATCATCTGTTCCCCCATATTTTTTCTCAGAATATTTTAAAGCACGCTGGTTCATTTAACCTGCAAATATTTCAGTATGCACACCTAACTGATAAAAGCATATAAAAATATAGCCACCATGCCGTTTTCACACCTAAAACTTAATAGCAATTATGTATTTCATTGAAATGTCCAGTCCGCATTCACCTTTTCCTCATTATCTTAAAGTTCCACATATTACAAATAGTACGTCTCTAAAGCCCCTTTTACTTGTTAACAGTGCTCCTCTCCACCCTTTTCTCTATCATTGATTCATCCACTGATTCGTCCAGCAGCCCCGCCCACTCTCTGGGTCTGACTGATGACTTTGTTTGGTGGCGTTTGCCTTCTCACTCCATCGCCCTTACTTTCTGTAGACCGGTAGCTCTAGAGGCTTCTTCAGACTCATGCTCAACTTTTCAAGCAAGGATATTTTGTAGGTGAGGCTGTAGAGTTCTTATTTCGTCAAATCAAGAGGCACGTAATACATTGTTGTCCTACTTAGCGTGGCTCAGACGAATCAGGGGAAATGTCAAGCCGTCCATCTCTCACACTTCGCAAAGAGAGCTTGACGCGTGTGAACGTCACAGTCCTGTGCGCAGTCCTCAAGGACGACTGAGACCTGTCAGACATCTACACAGAGCATTTGCCTCTAAGAGATTTATACCTTCACGCGAGAGGTAGAGAGACAAAGATGCATGGAACAACACAAGCTGTAGAAAACAGTACCAAGTGCCGAGACGGGAGGGAAGGGGGCAGGGCGCAGCCACTAAAAGAATGACACAGCCGTTGATACCAAGATGGTGGAAGACTCAACTCTCATCGTTACTGAAGGCCAGTTCGCTTGCCTGATGCACCATGAGGCCAGACTGAAACATGGGAGTCTGGAGCAGAGTAAGCTTTATTGCAGAGCTGAGCAAAGGAGGACGGGGCGGCCCATGCCCAAGAAAACCCCAACTCCTCAAAGGATTTGGCAAAGCGTATTTAAAGATCAGGTAAGGGGCGGCGGGGGGGGGGGGGGGCGCGGTCGCAGGGTACGTGATCAGCGCATGCACAGTTCTCTGACTGGTCCATGTGGCGGTAGCACGGTGGTCAACTCTATCAAGCCTTAGGCTCCACAAGGGCTGGGGGTTACTTTCTCTGGATCATCAAGTAGTTAATTTCTTCCCTTTGGTGGTGGTTTTTAGCAACTGAAAACTCAGGAAATATGCATGAGATACCATTATCTGGGTGCTTCAGAGAGGGGCTACAGCAGAGGACACGGGGCAGGGGTCTGACCCTGGAGGGCCCCATGAGTCCTGCTCAGTTACACCAGTAGACCCCGAACTTTGTTACCCGCTCACTGTAATACAATAATACGGTAAATGACACCCCCACAGGCGCCTGACAGTTTGAAGGCTGACCATAAACGGTCAAAAGTGGGTGAGGGCCCAGTCCCTGGGAGTCCCCACCCCTCCCCCAAAGCAGCGGGAATAGCCCTCCCACCCGTTAGCACGTGGAGTTACCCAGCCCGTAAAAGCTGACACCCCCAGGCCTCGTGGCCTCTTGTTTGCCTTCTGAGATGGCTCCACTGTGTCTATGCAGTCTGCAACTACTTCTACCTTAAACCAAACACCCCCATGCCTCGTGGCCTCCCTGGCCTGCGATCTGTCTATGAAGAATGTATCTCTCTGGATAAATCTACCTCCACTCAACTATGGCTCCCTCTTAAATTCTTTTCTGTGTGAAGCCAAGGACCCTCACCTGATGGGCTGTATCTCAGGGACTTGCCTGGAACCTGGGTCGCGGCCGTCCTCTCACGCCCTATTTTCCTGCATCAGCACCACGTGGTTAAAGAACCAGATGCTGTTTGGCGCAGGAATACAAAAATGGAAGAAAGCAATGTGGTCAGGAGTTGCTCTCCGAAGAAGTGGCTCTGAGCTAGATTAGAAGGATATGCAGGATGTCCTGGCAGAGAGAAGGAGAGACAGGCAGGTACGTAAGTGATCTAGCTACGGAAGGGAGGGAGAGAAACGTACCGCGGGTTCTGGGCACAGCCATCTAATAGAGTCTGTTCCATTAACACCACCTTCTCATTAACTCTGTACCTGAATAAGTACTTGTAGAAAAAGACTCAGCAGGTATCCGTAATGACTGCGGCTGTCTGAGTCAAGGATGCTTGGTGTCAGGCTCGCACGCTTCGGAGGGCAGGCTGAGAGGTGACCTCATTTAGGGCAGTGGTTTGCAAACTTAGTAAGCTTGTTAAAAGTGGAGAGTCCCAACCTGACACCTGGGGGTTCTGGCATCTGGGATGTAGCCCAGGAATTCGCACTGTTCACAAGGACCCCAAGGGAGTCTGCTGCAGGGAGTCCTAGAACCACATTTTGAGAAACACTACCCAGGGGGCTGAATCCCGGGGGCATCGCAGATGTCTGTTTCAGGGGATCAGGAGAGCTCTCTGAGCTGCTTCAGCAATGATCATGGCGCTGAGCATTACACTCCGGGAGCCGTGCTAAGACTTGCAGGTGTGTCTTCGCACTGAACTCCCACAGCACTGCTGCCGAGTCCAAACTCACTCTGCTCGCTGCACGGCAGGCCAATAAATCGGGAGACGAAGTGTTGGGGCAAGGAATAGCGACTTTATTTGGAAAGCCGGCAGACCGAGAGGATGGCAGACTAATGCCTTGGAGAGCCATCCTGCTCCAGTCAGAATACAGGCTACTCTTAGATGAAAAACAGGAGAGGGGTGTGGTTGGTTGTTGCAAACTTCTTTCTGCAGGAATTCTTTGATCTTGCAGCCAGCCATCCATGTGGGTCAGGCCATGGTGTCCCTGTAAACCTCTAATAAAACAAAGGTTATTTTCTATTCTGCAACTTGTTATCTTTATAGGAGTCCAACAGTGTTAATATCCTTAAAGGTCAGAGCCTTGAGAAAAGGCTCTCCTGTTTATCAGACAGGCTGAAGGCAACATTCATGTACAAAAGGTGCAGAGCTGGCAAGACCAAGCCTGAAAAACAGGGCACAGTGGGCAAAACTAAAGGAACAGACCAATGTGGAAGTCAGATTCGCTCTCCTCTGTTACAGTGCCACCCAATCAAACAGGCACTGTTTACATCATCATTTTCAAAATGAGGACACTAAGGCGTCAAGAAGCTAAGCTCACATAACCACATTTAAATTTCTGTGTATTTAATTTCAGAAGGTGAGCTCTTTAATACAATCCTAGTGTGACTTAGAAAGATACGATTGGTGACAATAGTTTCTTCTCTCCAATAGCCCCATCTTTTCGATGCTACTGTTTGAAGGACGTCCCAGCTCTCCGGGTCCCCCAGGCAGCACCACTTCATGTTTTAGTTGACTTCTTTGCACACTGGAAAAATAAGAAGGCTCCCTTCTCCGTGGTATGATGGAAATGTAAATTTTCGGTGAAAGATGCGAAATGAAACAAAGCACGAGCCTGTGCACAGGCAGTGAACTCTCCCCCCGATCGCTCCACTTCCTGCTCATCCCTTACTAGATGTGCAAGCCTGTCCTCCATTCTACTTGCAACAGGAGAAATGCCATGATATCTGTCGGGCTCAGTCAACAGCCCCAAATTGAGTGTTTCCAAAGATTAAACTCGCTTTTCTCACACATGGCTTCAGTTAAAGACATGGAGCTGGATTTGAAAACTGTAACTATTTCAGGAAATGAAATACAATTTTATATTTTCATGGTGCCTCTAAAATACTTTATAGCATCTTGATGTTTATATACACTCATATATATATATATATATATATATATATATATATATATATATATATATATATATTAGGTTCCTTTGAAATTTATGCTATACTTTTATTGGATGGAAGCTACAAAGAGGAGAGGAATTCTGCTCCTTTGCAAACATTTCAGTTCTAAATAAGAATTCAATAAGACTTTGTGTAATGGCAAAATCCAGGAGGTTAGGGGATGGGCATTGGAGCGCTCATGATAACATCTGCCCATACTTGGTCTTAAAATCTCCCTCCTATAAAGATGTTTTTTGGGGAGAAGAACTATATAGACTTGCTGGATTTCTTGGCTTAAATGAAATGCTATCAGATTTACTTATGACTTGCTTTATACATTTACAATTTATTTGTTGTGTCTAGTGAAGTGAGCGGGAGTTTGGGGGGAGTCATTGACTTCACAAGACGGGCTGGCTCTGCTCCTGCCGTAACACGGGAAGGTGCCGTGGAACTGCCCGATGCGGGCATCCCCGTGCAGAGAAATACACTTTAACTACAAAACAGCATGTTCTGTGTCTGTGTTTTCTCCGGGTAGTAGTAGCGGGAACACAGTGTTCATTTAAATTAAACCAGTTCCTTGGATAATAACAAAGTAATTAAAGAAACCACCAAGGAAAAAGAGCCAATTTATTTGAATCCTGTTCATAAAAAACTACATCAAGAGCCCGAAGGTACAAAATAATGTGGGTAAGATGGCAGATTGATGATTTTTTAAAAATCTGCGTGGGATGCATGTTGGTAGTAATTCAGATGAGTATTCATCATCTGGAGATCATACAAGATGCAAAATTTTCTATCCTTCTTAAGAGAAATGAAATTCTATTAAAATTTCCAGGTAAGAAATGACCATGTATCTTGAGGTGCACTTCATCTCTGGTAATACCTTGCCATCAGAACATGATGATTTATTCACATTTTCTGCATTCCCATTGGAATAGCAGGGCCTCTGTCTTTAATGCTTTCAAGAGTTTGAAATTCATACTGGTTTTCTTAGATGACATTACCTGAACCACAAAGAGAGATTTTATGGCATCAGTGAGTTACCTATTTTTGTCAGTAACAAAAAAATCTAAATGGAGTTGAAAATGTGTCTCATGTTTTCATATGAGCATTAGACACTGAAAGTTATTTTTAAGAAAAAAAAAACACACACTGGTAAAATACCTCTCACCTTTATGTTCCATCAGAGTAGTGGTGAGAAATCTAGGTCCATAAACAAAATCTCACAATTGCTCTTTGTCCGTTTTAGCATCACGACTGCTCCTTTTTGAAAAGCAGTGTTCTGTCTCGGCCACGTTCTGCTTCTCCCTCTGAAGCACGGAGACACTTGGACTGCATCTCTGCTGATGAGGGAAGTGGAGAGAAGTTTGTGCACTAGAAGATGTGTCGGCTGTAGGAAGGCGACCCTGTCTTTGAAGAACAACAAACAGAGGATACAGAAGATGATCGATTTTTGAAGACCTGAAAATGAAATAATGTGAGAGAGGAAAAATATACATAAAATGTCCACCTGGCTCATTAACAAAATGAAAAGCAAAGAATTTAAACCTTTATTCCATGAACATAAAGTAAGAAAAAGATACACCACCTCCTTGTTATGGGCAGTTAAATAGGAAGAAAAGAGCAGACAGAAGAAATTATATATGAAAATAAAGGAGAGAAAGAAAAAAAGGTGAAAAGGAGAGGAGTAGGTTAGAAAAGGAGAACAAAGGAAGAAAGACAATAGGACTCGACTTGGGAGAGAAAAATCTGGGGGCAGGAGGAGAGCTTCACAGGGCAGGAAGAAGGCAGTGGGTCGTCCCAGCCCTACTCCCCTTTTTGCAGCCTCCACTCTCGAATCTGGTTTGCCACCCCTCCGTGCAATTGATGGAATCTCTCTGAGACAGCATGCTCTCCATCTCCAGACCTTCTCAGGCCCAGAGGCTTTGTCAGTCTTCACCTGCATCCAGCCCCATGGGAGGGACCCCTTCAAGTACAGCACGGACAGGAAGAAGACATTTTGGAAATTTGACATAAGTTCTAGGTCTTCCTTATGGAACTTTCTCCTTTCCAACTGGTCATACAGGTTGTTTGTGTTGCTATTAAATCAGAAATAATTAATAGCCATTTACTTTTCAAAAGTTTGCCCCCGTTGACATAAAATTCAGCAAAGAGCAGGGTCTAGTACAGTTGCCTTCTCTAACATCTGTTACACAGTTGAGAGTGTAAATGTTATGGCTATTTTACCTAAAAGAAGGCTTATGCTAGAGATCTCTGATAATTTTCTGTAAGTTTTGTTGATTTGTAAGCATTTGAAGAAAAAGCTCATATTTTAGAGGGTCATTCTATTACTGAGTCCAATCTCATACTGTTCACCACACAGCACGCCAATAAATCAGGGGACAAGGTGTTGGGGCAAGGAATAATGACTTTATTTGGAAAGCCAGCAGACCAAGAAGAGGGAGGACTCACGTTCTGGAGAACCACATTCCCCAAGCTCCTTTTATACTAAGAAGGGGGAAGGGGTATGGTTGTTTATTGCAAGCTTCTTGGTGTCAGAATCCTCTGTTCTTGCAGCTGTCCACCTAGGTCAGGTCATGGTGTCCCTGTAAACCTCCAACAAGACAAATGTTATCCTCTATTCTGCAACTTTTTATCTCTAAATGAATAGGTAAGTGTTACTCTCTTAAAGGTCAGAGCCTTGAGAATGGGCTGTCTTGTACATTTCAGGCTATGGGAAACATTCTTTTACAAAAGGTGCAGAACCTGCGTGACCAAGCGCAGGAGGAGAGCTGAATGAACAGATCTAACATGGAGTCAGATTTGTTCTTCCCTGTTACAATTCTGCATGTCATTCCTGGCCCAGGATCCCGGGGTCGTTGTGTTATTCTGAATCCTGGGCCCGCAGCCTTATCTATCATGGATAGTTCTTCTCTAGTTTGCTTATTGCTCCTTTAAAAGCAAATTGAATAATTTTCTATGTTCTAGAAGATTATGAGGAAAGGAAATTGCAGAAATAGTTTCACTGGCCTTGAAAATGTCAGTTGAGACAGTCATAGAGCTATATTTTTAAGACTAATGTGAAGAAATCCCAGAGTCTTCAAAAGAGGCTGCTGAGCAATAAAACATGTCCATAACATTTTTTTTTTTTTTGGTGGTGTAATCAACCAATGAATATTTAATTAACTTCTACTAAGTTCAATGAACTGCACTAGATAGTGAAAACTTTAAATTGAATTTAAATGTAATTCTTTCCACGAAGTTTCTTATAATCAAGTGAAGAATTAATGAAAAACATTCTAATTTATCTAAACTATTATTTTTTGTTTGTTCTTTAATGCTTGTTATGTTCTAACTCAGACTTATGTCTGCAACCTCATTTTGTCCACACCAACTTTTGTGTCAGTAATTGGGCATCCAGCCCTCTAACAACTCAGCCTGAATTAGGACTTTACAAAGCCATCCTTGGTGTGACAGCTCCTGCGAACATTCTGCACTAAATGGACAAGAAAGAACCCTAGTTCTGCCCCCTATTTTTCTAAATGGCTGTAGATGTACCATCTCCGGCATAGTTATTAAGGGCAGGAGTGACAGCAGTGAGAAAGTCTGAGAGAGATGATTGTGTCAGATGGAGGGAGCCTTAATAAGAACAAGCAATCCACATGCCACACAGACAGTGTGGTTGATTGACCACTCCTGACAAAGAATGTTAGCGCAGTGCATCATATGTCATATATTAGAGGTTCATATATGACAGGTTAAGAGTGTCCTTTCTAGAGCCAGACTTCAAGCTCTGCTATCTATTACCAGTATAATCCTGAGCCAGTCATTTAACCTGGCTATACCTCAGTTTCTTCATCTGTAAAATGGGTATGATTTTTAGAGTCAAGTGGGTTAATGCCAATAAAGAGCTTATTATGTTCCATAGTGTAAGTACTGTGAATATTATTTTCTTCCACCCGTTCTTCAATTCTTACTGCATTTAACTGGCCTGACTGTCGGGTAGGTGATGATCAATTGAATCATTCCTATGCTGGATAATTTAGATTGTTCTATATGCATTATATTAGTTTCCTATTGCTGCTGCAACGAATTGGCACAAATTTAGTGTCTTAAGATAACACATACATATTATATTACAGTTCCAGAGGTCAGAAGTCTAAAAGAGGTCTCACTGGACAAAAATCTAGGTGTCAAAAAGGCTTCATTCCTTCCAGAGGCTTTAGGGAACAATGAATTTCTTTGCCTATTACAACCCCTTGAGGCTGCCTGCATTCCTTGACTTGTGGCCCTTCTGTTGTCTTCAAAACACCCGTGTAACGTCTTTGAATTTCTCTCTGGCTCTGGCTTTCCTGTCTCCCTCTTGCACTCATAAGGACCCTTGTGATTAATTGGGTAGACGCAGATAATCTGGGATCATCTGGGATAATCTCCTCATCTGAAAATCCTTAACTCAATCACACGTGCAAAAGCCCTATTACCATGTAAGAGAACACAGTCACAGCCTCCAGGGATTAGGAAACGGATGTCTTTGGGAGACCATTCTCCTGCCTACCGTATATATCAGAAAATATGGATGGGAGAATGCTCACATTACCAGGAATTCTGTTATCAAGAATGATAACTGTTACAATTATTGCCTCTATAGGACGGAAAAGGGACAATTAGGTAGAGCAGTATGCATCTGAATTTGTGTTATATTAATATTTATTATGTGCAGGCTTTACTGATATTCACTCATTCATTCACTCAGCAAACATTTCCCTAGCAACTTACCTCTTGAATTAACCAAATCAACTTTCTTCTCAGTTCTACTGCAGAATCAGTGAAGTACAAATCGGTATCAGACTGTTAAAGATGACTCAGAGATTTAGTTCTGGGGGGAGGGGGTGGGAAAGGATAAACTGGGAGCTTGAGATTTACAGATACTGACTACTATCTATAAAATAAACAGGTTTGTACTGTAGAGCACAAGGAACTACATTCAATATTTTGTAGTGACCTATAATGAAAAAGAACATGAAAACGAATATGTGTATGTATGTGGATGGAACACTACGCTGTACACCAGATACTGACACACTGTAAGCTGACTATACTTCAATAAAAGAAAAAAAAGAGATTTAGTTCCCGTTGGAACACTTCCAGCGCTTGGATGTGGTCCTTCTATGTTGTACGTCTCTGTTGCTAATAAATGAACTTGAGCTAAAAAAATAAAGTAAAATTGAGCCAATCATCAGACTCTGATTTCAAAAAAATAGAAAGGTTTCTTGAGATGTGAAAGTAGAAGAAATTCAATCTTATTTGTTTAGTGGCTAAGAAGTTCTTCATTTTGGTATTTCCAAATCAAGCGTTATCGCTTCCCAGGAAAAAAACAGCAGGGTTAATTTACGTACTTGGATTTGAACACTGGAGTGGAAATTTGGGTGGTATTAGACTGGCTTGAAGGATGAGGCTGGAAAACCAGCTATCATGACTTAAGGCTCAGGAGACCTGAGAGTTGGGGATGATTTGTAGCATGTTAATCTTACTTTAAGTATCAGCTAAATAGTTTTTCGTTTCAAAGAAAAGGTGGTGTTTCCTCTACCAGGTTACCATCTTAGTTTGCATGGTGCTTTAAGAATTCAGATGCTCTGCATTTGACACAACATTGTAAAGTGAGTATAACTCAATAAAAAATGTGAAAAAAAAAAGAATTCAGATGCTCTGCAATATGATTTCAATATCTGAATTAATTTGAATAGGAAGAACAGTTAAATAGGGATGGTTCGCAGATTACTTCAAAAGGCAAGACCTTATTCTTGCCAGCCCACATGTCACTAGCTGCTGAGTGACATCGCGCATCCCATTTCAGGAAAATAAAAGGAGAGCTCCTTTGTTGTAAATTCATTTGTACGCTCTTGGGAAATTAGGACACACAACAGATGTAAATCAGCCTTTAATCCGACTCCCAGTGTGGACAGTGCAGAAGAGAGGTGGCAGGAGTCAGGGGAAAAAGAAAATTAGAATTGATGCCAGAGAATAGAAGACGAGGTCATTTTTTTTTTTCCATCAGGCTGGACCATTTATGTATACTCTTGGACACTAGCTTATCTTCCCATTGTTGAATGCTCTCTTCCTTTCTTTCTTAACTGGAGTTGGCGTGGAGGGTGACCCGAGTAAGAGAAATCACTGGCAGGACCTTCCTGGTCTAAAACACGGGGGCTTCATGTCACCTAGGGCACTTGTTCCTAAGCTCATCCTCTGGGGGTCTCTAACAGACACAGGATTTCTGCAGGGCAGGACGCTTGGCAGGTTGTGAAAGAATTACTCTCAGGCTTCCTTAAAAGCCCCTCTGGGGATTGCACATCCAAGGTACACAATTCCCAGCAGACTAAGGGACGCTTTGGGGACTGGGTCTTGAAGCTGGCACCCTCCTCCTGTGCACCTTGGGACTGCTCTGTTCCCCTTCTCAAGCTGCCCCCGCGCACGCTTGTTTCTGCATGAGCCACTCATGGGCCAGGTAAAGTGAAGATAGCGATGCTTTACTGCTTCTGTTCAGCTGCTTGCTAGATAGTGATTCTCCAAGGCAGTGCCTCCAATTCCAATGCCATTCTATTAGCCTAATCACAGTATAATTCTACTTGGATACAAAATTAGCAGCAGCATCATATTTTACTTCTAGCTTCTAATTGGCAACAGTCACATGCTTTTATTAAACTATTCCAATCAAGTCTTCACAGCATCATATATTCTGCTTATCACTCAGCCCACCTGCAGCCAGCTCTCTTCCTCACTGCTTATCAGCAAAGCCAATTACTTTCTCCTGTGCTTGCTTTCTGGTTTTGCTTATAGACTCCACCACACCTCCACAACTAAGCCCACGGGGTACCCGGTACATTCTAGTCCTGAGCACCCCTCCCCACCCTACATCAGTTGCTTCCTTGAGGTCTGTGAGTTCCGGTCTGTCTGCCTTTCTGCAAAGAAATGTTCACAGCATTCCTTTCATGTATTTATTTATTTAAAAGACGGCTTTTCTGCGTCTATTGTCTTCCTCTCCTTCTTCATTGTCACTTCCTCTTCCTATTTTTTTTTCTCCTTTGTCGAGTTTCCAAAGCCCTTTCTAATCCTTAGTTAAGAATGACTCTTTTTTTTTTAAGAGCAGTAATTCCACACAAATTCTGGTCCCAAGCAACTCAACTTTTTCATTAATTGATACGTTTGTATGAAGATAGTATTAAGTAATGTGAAAAGGCATGCACTTTGGCATCAAATCGAGTTTGATCTATCATTTGCTGGGTGGATAAATTTAGTGCTTTCCTTAGTCAGCCATGGTGTCAGTTTCTTCATCTCTCAAATGGAATGATATTGCCTCCTTGTGAGGGCGTGAACATCTGAGCTAGAAGCTGGGGCCTCTGAGACCCGTGAGCATTTACTGTGTTGGCTTTCTTCCCCTTCAAGGTTTAGCAAGTATTTCTGTAAGCAGTCAAATAGACATTGCACTAAAAACCTTTCGAGAAATGCAAAGATGAATAAAACGGCGCGTGACTTGGAGGAGTTTGTAATTCAGCAAATGAGAGCAGAAGCGAAGTTGAAAACCAGATCTAAGCAAAAACGGAACTTTATGAACCAGGCTCTTAATTGACTTAAATCTCAAATACATTGTAACAAAAAAGAATATTGCCTTCCAGTAATAAGTATACAACTCATTTATTCACCCCAATTTCCCTTCTCCTCTTTACGTGGGATACACCCCTCCAGAAACCATACAATTAACAGCACATCAACAGTGACACAATTATCAGCGAAGCACTCTGAGGCAATAAAGTGGCAAAGGAAATCAAAATGGTGTCTATGTAATATTCATATTAAATTTAATAACTATTTAAATATTTATAAATTATCTAGCATTTTATATTTGCAAAATGCTTCACAACCACTTTTTATTAATTATTAGACACCACTTATCCCTTGGCACTCAAACTTCCAGAGGCAGCAGCGCTTGTTTTTTTTTTTTTTTTTTTTTTTTTGCTTTTATTAATCTTAAAGAAACATTTAGCTTTGTCAAACATTTTTCTAAGTTCTCATATCTAAAGTATCGGGTCACATGGAAAAATAAAACAAATCACAAGAGAGATCGACATCTTTGCAGCATCAATTTCCATCCCTTGAGGGCTGGGAAGAGTGAAATGACTCATCCAAAGTCACGGCGCTGGTCCTGTTAATGGCTTGGGCGCGTGGAAGTCCTGGACTAATCTAATTGCTGGGGTTTCTTTCCTGAATATACAGCAAAGTCAGGAAACCGTGGCTGTGCCACCTGGGTTAATTAGAACTGTAATTTGGGGACAAAACCTGGGCATCATGCTTGCATTTTACCAGGGTCTGTATGAATCAGTCCTGTGTGACTACAGTCGTGCCCAGAACTGCTAACGTCCAGGTTCACTTAAAGCCATAAACGCACTTCCCTGCAATGGTCATGACGCCTTGAAACCAGTCTCATTCATGCGTTTTCCCTCTAATGCCTGTGTCCTCAAACGCCTTCGCTCCTGCTCTGTTAGAATATGTGTTACACCGTCTCCCCACGCTAGACTCTGAACTCACCAAAACAACGTAAGCCGGGTCTTCCTGCACTGTGCTCCCCTTCCGCCTGGGCAGTGCCTGGCACAGTGAAGGCACGCGAATGATTTCTCTCGCTCCATTGGTGGACGGCGAATCCCAGGAGGGCGGGGGTCTTGTTCCCTCATCTTCGCCTTTACAGTCGTCCCTACTGCAGTGTCTCATTTACAGTCAGGCTCAATGGACATTTATTTTATTAATAAAAAGAAAGATATACAGACTTTTCTTTATTTATCATGATAAGTGTAAGTATCAGTTTTATGATATCATCTGATAAAAATCAAGAAAACAATGAGGAATAAGTAAGTACCCACTGTGGCATGCAGAGCTCAAGCTGGAAGCCAGCAGAAGCTGGTTCCAATTTGCCTTTTCACGTCTGACTGTAACACAATATGGGTTTTATTTTATTCTTATTTTTTATTGAAATGTAGTCGATTTACAGTGTTAGTTTCAGGTGTACAGCAAAGCGATTCAGTTATACATATACATACATAACATATATATTTTCAGTTTCCATTACAGATCATTACAGGAAATTGAATATGGTTCCCTGTGCTGTACAGTAGGTCCTTGTTGTTTATTTATTTTATATACAGTAGTGTGTGTCTGTTAATCACAAACTGCTAATCTGTCCCCCACCTTTCCCACCTGGTAACCACAGTTTGTTTTCTGTCTGTGAGTCGATTTCTGGTTTGTAAATAAAATTTGTATTTTTTTTTTAAGATTCCACATATAAGTGACGTCATATGGTGATGATACAACACTTTGGTAGTTTGTAACACGGCTGCCTTGTCACATTCGGGGGTGGGGAGTCAAGTGTCCTATAAATACAATCCAAGGCTTAAGAACTATATGGGAATGAATCAAGTCACAAAACTCTTCACTCGATTTGAAAAAAGGCTACTCCAGTCACTCTATCCTCACATTAAATTGCAGTCTGCTGAGATCTATTGTCAAAGAAAGAGGATCACACCAGGAGAAATGATACAGGTCAGGATACGATCTCTGAGGGTCCTGGTGACTTAGTCTGCTTGAGCCTCAGGGCCTGGATACAGCTGTGGGATCTAACTGGTCCAATTATCTTCACCAGGACCATGTAAAGGGATCCCCAACTAGGCACCGTAGGAAGGTGCAAAAATGATTGTGAATTCCCATAACCCACATTAGAATAAGAACTTTGTACAATTTAGTAAACATTTAGCTTCGGCTGAATTAAGTATGCACAGCAAATACAACTACAGTGTGACTCTGGAATTAACTGCTTCATCGTTAGGAACAGGTGGAAATTTTACCCAGGTGTGCTCAAGGGTGCTCACTAAACACACCAATTGTCTGTATCCCATTCTGGATGGTGAAAGACTAATAGTTTTCATGTCTTTAAACTAAGAGCTGCCAGTATTGGATCAAAGATTCTACTTCAATGGAAAGTATCCCCATTAACTAATTCTAAATTGTATTTCAATAATACACTCTGCAAAAAATCTAGCTCGAGCCTCCTTTTTGAGTGATGAGTTAGCTTTTTTGTGTCTCTGGATTTCTTTCATTTTCCTCCTGAACACTGATACAGCAATGGGAATAAGCTTTGGACTGGAAGAAAGTCTTAGATTGAATCTGATATTAAAAGCAACAACCCTCGTCCAGCGTTCCAGCGAAAGAGATTATAATGCTGTCGGTGAGGCAGTATTAACCTTCCCTTCGTTACAGCAGCTGTTCAGGGTTTGACTGTTTTAACGATTTCACTGCCACTTCCGTGCAGCCTAATAGTTCTCAGATGTTAGCGTGCGTGTGAATCACCCAGGAAACTGACTAAAAACGCAAATTCTTAGCTGTTACCACAGAGCTTCTGCTTTTAGTAGGTCTGGGATAGAAGCTTAGAATCTGTGTGTTCCTGGTGTCCCCACATAATTCTAATGCGAGGCGTCCAAGGATCACAGTTTGAGAAGCAACACATTGGATTTGTTGCCGACAGTGCTGGTACTTTCAACACCACCCCAGCCTTAGGTAACAGAGTTACAGGAACTCAGCTATGAATGTTTGTCTCTAATCCTAGCATCTCAGAAATTTCCATGTGAATAGCCCAGGTTAGATAAAACTTGTTCCCGTGAAATGGGGATATAAAACCAACCCCTTCACTGGGTTTTTTATAAGGACAATTGGATAATTCTAGCAAAGGAACCAATAATGTGCCTAGTATTCTATAGGCACTCAATAAATAGTTTAAAAGTGTTTTTCAGTGAAATATCTTCTCAGCATTATCCTGAGCAGAAACAGCAAGCACATTAGCATGGAATCAACAAAATGTGTTTAAGAAACGGAATGTCTAGATTGTCCCTTCCCTCTACCCCCATGGGGAGTTAAGGTTATCTGAGCTCAAATTAAAGGTCATTAATCCTGGCTTCCACCCCATAAATGACATGACATTTGATTCTCTGAAAATTACGTAGAGGCCTCTGATTTCTCACGTCCAAGATGGAGAGTGGACATGACCTACTTTCTTTAAAAAGGAAATGAAGAAATGTGATTTCAGTTGTAGGAGGGTCTGCTGAAATTGTTGAGGGGGGCCATCTGGAGCAGAGAAAAATTGTTTGATGTTGTTGCATCAGCAAACCCTAAAGTCCTATTATGGTCTTGCCTTTTCTCTTTTATTATTTTATTCAGTTATCGATAACTTCTCATGACGTTTTCTCCCTTACTGCAGTTTACGATACTTTGTAGAGTAGCCAAGGGCCGAGACAGATGGGAACCTTCCAAGATCGTGGCCACCCTTCCTTCGGGGTGGCTCTGGAAACCGTGTTGACAAATTGATATCCTTTTTGTAGAAGCTGCTGGTTATCAGTGCTTGGAAGGTGGTAACTGCAGAGAGACAAAAGAGATGTTGATGGAGAATAACCATTTCTATCTGCATAGTTTGCAGCTTCCTGAGTGTCACTTTATGTATTAATCTTTTATGAAGGGAACTGAAATGTAACAGTCTGAATTGTGAAGGGCCTTTATTTCCGTCTTGCTGCCATGGCAAATGATCATAGACAGAGACATCACAGATTTTCCAAAAATGATTTTGAAAAAAAAGTTAATTTGTTGGGAACCTAAGTTTTGAACCCACTAACCTCGAAACAATGCAAATTAATGCTTTCCTTATTACTTAGGAGAAAGGACAAATCACAAATGTGCAGCTCTAAGATCTGTATCAGTGCAAATGCCCAGTAGTTATAACCCAGGGAGAGAAACAGAACATTCCCAGCAGCCAGATCCCCTGCCCGACACCTACGGGGGCCCAGCATCCCCGCTCTTCCTCCTGCCGCAGGTGACAATTCTGCCCATCATGGTAACGGCTATTTTTTGCTTTTCTTTATGGTTTTAACACCTGGACAAACATCCCCCTCAGAAAAAAGGGATTCACTTTCCTGATTTTTCATATTTGCTTAAATGAGATCATAAATATATCATATTGTGTGTCTGGCTTTTTTCACTCAGTATGAAGTTTCTGCAATTTATCCAAAGCGCTTTATAAAGGCGTAGCTGACTTTTCATTGCTTTGTAGTATTTCACTGTTAGAACACACCACAATTTTTTTTCCTAATTCTACTCTTGATGGGTGCTTCCTTTCTGAACTTTTTTGCATGTTGATTTGCTGTTTGGGTATCTTATGAAATGCCTGTACTAAAATTGAAAGAAAAAAAACACCTCAATTTTCCCACACACTCTGTCACGAAGTTACCGTGATCTGTGTTCTGCGGCTGCCTCTGTTCCCATGAACCAAGCACAGGGCTCTGCTGTAGTTAGACAGTTTTAGTTATCAAAGATGTCACTTGAAAAATTTCTGAAACTATCCGGTGCGGAGAGCCCTTCATCCTGGGACACGGGGCGCAGCCGGAAAGGCGGCCGCCCCCTCGCCTGTCATGCACTAAACGTTCGTGGGGAACCTGGCGCTAAACCATTCGTAGACCACCTGCTTCTGGGTCGGGGTTTCCTACGTAGCAGAGCAGCTCCCTCTCTGCGATCTATTGAAAATCAGCCCTTGACACAAGGATTTGTAAAAAGAAAAAAAAGAAAAAAGAAAAAAAAAAAGATGAAAAATTAAAAAAAAAATTTCTGAAACTAAGGGATTTTTCAAAAAATGTCTAATCCTTTAAAATGCTCAATTAAAAAAAAAAAGTTCCATAACCAGTATCCAAGTATTCACTTCTTGGACGTTCACAAGGGGCATTTACAATAATAAAAGTTCTAAAGAGTGATGGCATAAAGAAGCCCAGTCAACGTTGTTTAATCCAGCTTTTCTGAAACATATTTGCGTTCAGAACATCTGATACCATCTTGTGGAACAAATATTCTGTGAAGCACATTTTGGGAAAACTTGGTTTAGAAGAGTCCCCTCTTGTTGGATTTCAACATCGCAGGTCAGCAGGTGAGGAACCATAATTAAAAAAAGCTTCAAAAAAGATACAGTTATCTCAGAAATAAACTTAAAAGAGTTGAAAATGGAAAAATGGTTCATTTAGATTGGTTTTCTGTAGTTTCTATAAAATTTTAAGTGATTAAAAAAGCTAATCACTAATACTAAAGAATTTGAGATAGAAATGATTATAAAGGTCAGACTGGCAGATCAGAAAGCAGACCAATGCAATTATATTTCCAAAATCTTTCAATGGCTCAATTAGTTCATAGATCAGATAATTAGGTGTTGTTCGTTAATGATAATTTGTACGTGCAGGCGTGTGTGTGTATATGTGTGTGTTGTGTGTGTGTGACAGAAAAATCACAGCTTTTTCATATTTAAAGGCAATTTCTTAGGATGATGCAGAGTTGAATGTACATTTTGTTTTAACATTTTTTTGTGTGTGGATTTTTTTCAGTTTGGGTATGTCCAGTATTTTGGCTTTTCCAAATTTCTCACTTGTAAATAACAATGTTTCCCAAAATGCAAGAGTTTACACTCAACTCTGAAATCCTCAGCTTCTTCTTTACTCTTAAGAAAAAAAAGTTTAGAAAAAATTAACTGCCTAGAAATACCATTTTTAAAGAAAGCTGTCAATAAAATCGAAGCAGACCTTTTCTTTGTAATTATTAACTTGCTCTTATTATGAAGAAATTTGCCACCCTATTAATAAAGTAGTTGACTTATTACCGTTAGATTATTTGTTGCTCTTTTGATATAACAGCAAAATGAATGGGGTCACCAAATTTGCCATCACCTCATAGCCATGTCTCTATGATGTGTTTACTGGGTTCCAATAGGCGTCTGTGCAAATTATACACACCAATTGGCTCCTGGTGTAGAAAACATTAGAATGCATCTAGGAGGAATCCCCTTTGGCCGAGTGTGTAATTGGAGATAACGTTCACTTATCTCTTTTAGCCTCAAGGCTCTTGGCTTTCTTTGCCCATCACTCAGGGTAAATGGTTAGTTACTGTCAGAATGCGGCTATAATTGGGAAAGGCACTCCCTCAACACAGAAGTTTGAGGGAGGTGAGAATTCATATCCAGCCTAGTGAGTCTGGGAAGTTTTCCAATCCTCCAATGATGCACTAAAGCACAAAAGCAAAATTGGATTTTATTACTAAGGTGACATCAAACCATATTTAAACACAGAGACTCGGTGACAACAACCTTCTTTAGAAACTGGTTGCCATAAAACTTCTCTGTTTCCCTGAAGCTGATCTTAAAAGTTTGCATTCATTTTGAAATTTCTTCCACATAAATTCTTTACTTTTTACAGAAAATTATAACCAAAGAATAAGTTCATATTGTTATTAAGTGGAAAACTTTTGTGATATAAATATTCTAAAACCATCTGGAAAAATAAATGCAAAATTAGAAAGTGTAACTAAACCGAATGTTGCTAATGATGGTAGTTACTAACAGGGACGAGCCTGTGCGTTCAGATTGGAAAACTTACGTGTTTTTCTGTCTACAATGGGGGATGTTTTGAACTTTTGAGGCTACGATTTATGATTAAAAGTTAATCACAGAATGTCATTAGCAGCACTTTCCACTCCACTTAATTTATGCAGGAGAGTTTCAGGCATTTTTCCCCTCGCTTCATAGAAAATTAAACTGGGGAATCCTTTACTTCATTTATCAAGGATATTTGTTTTTTCTCCAGATAAATATTTGTAAAAATTATTTTATATCCACTTATTTTTTCTGTACAAAATATTTTGCATTAGGACTTGCTGCGTGTAGGGGTGTGACTCACATGTACTCGTCCAACCTTCCCCCTCTTCTTCTGTCACGCATTTTTATATGATTATTTCCTGTAATCCCTCTTAGGTCATTATCTGGGTTCTTCTTTTTAACAGAAGACCATATTTTTCCTGCACATTGAAATATTTTTTTTTCTTCTTCCTCCTTCCATATTCTTGTAATTACATACCCTTTTTGCCTAAATAACCCGGCCTTGACTTCTCCGTGCCCTGTTGTCTTTACACACTCATTTTGACTTGTCTTGAACTCGTTACACTCCCTAATATTCCTCCTACCTAACTGGTCAGCTCATCCAAATGTGGGTATCAAAATAAATGCAACAGTGCTGATAAAAGATCACTCCTGCTAAATACCTGCTTAGTGAGATAAGAAAAATACACACTAAATAATTAGAGAGCATCAATTAATTAAGCACTAAATTATAGTGAAAATTCCCAGAGAGTCTCAATGTTTGTTGTACCAAAACCCCCTTTCTAGAAAAGTTGTTCAAAAGTGATTCCCCGTCTATAATGCGTCATTCTTTACATCGTGGTCTGTAACTGATTAGGCCACAAACCTCTACCTTGGCCAAAGGATACAGACTAAAATGAAACACTGATGGAAGCAGGTTATGAGGGACCTGGCATGAACTCTGCCTCACAGAGCATTCTGTATTGAATGCTATATTGAACAGAATCACCTTCTTCCTTTGGGGACATTTGGGTACAAAATATAAGGGAACATTCTGGCAGTTACAACAGCAGTAAAAGAGAAGCAGAATGAGAGATTTAGTTACCAAGAAGATAAAAAGGACGACAGTGGGGTTTTGGGGCATTAATATCTGAAAACACTCCTGATCTGAGCAATTAGGCTTGGTAGCTAAACACAACAAGTATCTGTTTAAACTGAAAACAAAAGAAATCCTTAGACTCATAAGCAAAAAGTGGTCTGGAAACCAGAGCTGGGCTGTGGCTGCTGGGTGATGGGCGTGGGGATGCCAATGCCAGGATCCATTCAGAAATCCAGCGCGGACTTGAATCTTCTTAGGAATGAATGAAAGTTCAAGCCTTAGGCCCATGCAAGGCAGGGAGCTGGAACTGACACTCAGCCTAAAGCTGGGACAATGAAAAGTCAGAGGGAGGAAGAACCAGAAAGAATCTATCCAGGAACATTTGTTACCAAGTCCAAACTCTTTCTGCTCACCCCATGACAGGCCAATAAATCAGGAGACGAGGTGCTGGGACAAGGAATAACAACTTTATTTGAAGAAGCAGCAGACCAGGAAGATGGGGGGATAATATGCTGGAGAACCGTCTTCTCCAAGTCAGAATTCAGGCTCCTTTTATACTAAAAAGGGTAGGGGATGTGGTTGGTTGGTGCAAACTTCTTGATGTCGGAATCCTTTGTTCTTGCAGCTGTCCACATCCATCAGGTGGTGGTGTTCCTGAAAAATCTCCAATAAGACAAATGTTGTTTTCTATTCTGCAACTTTTTAACTCTAGATGAATGGGAAAATGCTATGCCTTTAAAGGTCAGAGCCTTGAGAATGGCTACCCTGTGTATTTCAGGCTCTAGGCAACATTCTTTTACAAAAGGTGCAGAACCAGCATGACCAAGCACAGGAAACAGAGCACAGGGTTACAGCTAAGGGAACAGATCTCATATGGGGTCAGATTTGTTCTTCTCTATTCCACAGAGAGATGAGAAAATGCCAGTCTTTCTTGGTTGGACCTCTGGATAGAAAATAAAACTCTACTCAGAGAATTTTTAAACTTTGGATTTCAAATCTGCATTAGCTACAAGCCTGCACATCCTCCAAACTGATACATCAGTTTAACATTGGTGTCAGGGCAGTGATAATTCTAGAGAATCTTGAACAGAGCATGGTAAAGGTGATAGGATGTCACTTCTGAAATTAAATTACAATTTCAGAAAAGGCTGACTTGTGTCTTGCTTGTGTGTCTCTCTCTCTTTCTTTTTCTGGCGAAGCCAGTTCACGTGCTGGGAGCTGGCCCACGGAGGTGCTCATGCGGTCTGGTCAGTAGTCAGCAATGAACTGAAGACGTCAGTCCAACAACCAGCACGGAGCTGAATTCTGCTGACAGCCACTCGCCAGCCTGGACGTGGATCGCCTCCTCCTCAAGGCCTGAAATGAACGCAGCTGCAGCCGACCTCTGGATCGCTCCCTGGGAGTGACTCTGAGCCACAGGCCCCCCAGCGACGTGAGACCCTGATTCATGACCCACCCCAACATTGTGAGAAAAGGAATGTTCATTGTTTTCAGCTGTTCGATTTTAAGGGTAACTGGCTGCACAGTGAGATATAACCAGTACAGAGAATATAGTTATTTTTTAGAAGGTCCTACTCTGTCTTCAGTCTCTCTGTCACGCCAGCAAAGATTCACATCCCTTATTCATGCAACCGTCAATGTCTCCACAAGGAAATGCCATCTATCCACGCTGTGCTTTGGATGCCAGGAATAGGACAGGAGGGGTCAGTGGACGCAGAGGGTACAAATACACTCTGGAAGAGTAAGTGGAGCCATTTTCCTTTCCAGGGAAGTGAGTGCCGCAGCGGACCAGCTCGTTGTCCTTGCCGCCATCCTCACATTTGCTTAATATTTACCATCCTATAGATAGTGGACATTTTGTTTGTTTCCTTGTTCTGTTGATTTGTCTTGTTTTTTTAGTTTGAGTTTTGCTCATTTGGGATGCCTCTCCATTGTTGAGACAAACTCATCCGGTCTGTTTAAGAGACACTGATGTATCTCCCTGAAGCGATTAAGGTTATGTACTATCGATGCAGCTGAAGATTTTTACACATTAATAATGAACGTTGCTTTAAATGACATGGTAACCAACAAAAAAATACTCCAAACCCTCAATGTCATCAGGATAACATTTATAACTTTTAACATCCACACACACACACACACGTGTTATATATATTAAGCAATCTGAGGACATGCTGAAAGTAAGGTACAGATAATAATGGAAAATATTAGACAAATTGGAAGGCTAATAAAGTGTGAACTAAACTCATATCTCTAGCAGTAAATTGCCTTGGGAAACTGATTCTCCAAATGTCAGTGTAATCAAGGCCTAAAGGGATTTCATTCATCAAGGAGAGATCAATTTGTTTGATGGAGAAAACAGCACGTTATACGCTAAAAAGCGACATCCTGGATGTTTTGTCTGTTTGTTTATTAAACAAACCCCTTTGGTTTCTAAGAAAAAGACATTTAGTGCTGTGGCAAAGGACCCTTTATAGTGAATAAGGCAAGTGAATCAATCCAAATATTGAATTACTTCTATGCTTGTAGAATAGTATTTAAAAATGAAAGCTCGCAGCCCAGCGCTCTAGGCACCGCAGTGTCTTCTCCAGCATTAAGAGTCTCTTATCTCAGTCCTTCCTGACACCACAGGGTGCTCCATCCTTACCCACAACCCGCATTTGTCAAGTCACACACATGTTTAAGTGATTGAACAATCACTGGTTTTAGGACATTAGTTCTGGAGCCACATTTAGATGTAAAGTTTTTATATTAATGGCCTATAGCCCAAGACCTTTTAGATGACAACTTCTGTAATCTCATCGGCTCTGATCGAAGGACTAAGTATATTATTTACCAGGGAGAATTCCGTGGAAATTCTGTCCAGTCTTCCCCTCTCCTTCGACTCTTTCCCTCCATCTTTCTTTCCTTCCTCCCACTCTTCCTCGCTTTCTCTCTCTCTCCCTCCCTCTCTGCCTTCCTTTGTTCTTTTGTAAATAAAGCTGGCTCTTCCTACATTTAATAAAACCAAAAGCCACCCTCTGTCCTGCTTTATTTACAAGAGTTTTTGAATTTTACTAACACTGTTACTACAAGTTATGTATACTGTTTTGCAGTGCATGCCTTATTTCCACACTTTTTTCTTTTTTTCCATTTTGTCTTGCTTTAATTTGAGTGATCGAAATATGTTAAGCTGAGTCCAGATTGTGGAAAGTTTAGAATGGCGTTTGTTGCCTAATTTACATGACAACATCATTAGTCTGCTTATCCCAAATCGAAGTTTATCCTGAGTGACACAGCAAAGTCGGATTACTAAAGTCAAATTTAGAAATTAGTGTGTTGTGACTATATGTCTTTTTTCTTTTTTTGATTAACATTTGTGCTTTTCTGGTACAAATATTATTGATAGAACTACCATGACACATCAATGGCTGGTGGAGCTCATTCTACAAATTCTCTCTTCCAACTTGGATCAGCTTTCACCCTGACTGAATCAAAAATAGTACGGAGAAATCCAAGTGAGGAAGGTTACAGCCACACAGAAAAATAAGGCAGAGGAAGACATTCAGGTTTCACATGAGATCAGAAAACACATGTTCAAGGGCATAAAAATAGACCCATGGCATGCAGCCATGATGATGTTGCATTATGGTGCGATATGGGAGACGTCTTGTGTTCTTTGGTCAAGCATATGCATTCTGTTCTTGTAAATCTTCAAGAAGACAAAACTGTGATAGAAAATTGGGAAGAACAAAGACTTGGCTCATCAGATAACAGTCTTAAATCTCTGTGATGGCATTTCCAGTATCTGCGATTCTCTGAATGCATAATTCATTTGCATAAATACTCAATAAACTTGCTCATAAAGATTGAAATTTCCTAAGTTACTGAAGTCCTTTTCTTGGTCTTTTAGAACCACTGTGTTCTTTTCGCAATAATTTCTTCACAAGGAAATCTCTCTTGTTTTACTGTATGCCCTATTTCGCTGGAGCTTTCAAGTTGTAAACTGTTTTGACGGTACCAGATTCTAACTGTAGACTTGCAAGGCATTTTTAACAGCGGTTCCCTGCATTTGGAGAAAAAGTGTGTTTTCTCTTCTCCATTGCAATAATGGAGACAGACTCAGAGTCTTGGGTGTGTATTTAACAGAAGTAAGGTGGGCTGGGGGACGGAAGTGTATATGGGGACAGTTGGGGGAATTGGGGGGACGTGAAAGACCTAGAGTCATAGAGAAAAAGACTTGTTTTTGAGCATAAGAAACACTGAATACGAAATTCAATATAGATAACTGGAATTTACCTGTCTTAAAAGTTTAACAGGAAAAAAATGAATGCAATCATTTTTTTTTTAAACTTAAATTCAGATCAATCTGATGTATAACATTGCCTGTAACCTCTATTTTTTTAGCCTGCACATTTATTAAATCTATGAACATCTTAAAAAGAATATTGGTTTTAAAACTCAGTCCATGAAATGAGTTTTAAATCTTCAGGGCAATCTCATTGTCAAGCAGAGAACTAAGTGAGGGTGGGACCAGCTCAGGGGCAGAGCTCATGCTTAACATGATCGAGGTCCTGGGTTCAATCCCCAGTACCTTGATTAAAATATTTTTAAAAATATGTTAAAAAAAGAGGAGAGCTAAACTCAGAATCTGAATTCCCAAGTCAGTGCAGAGGGCACTGACCCCAGTGCCTCTCAGCACCAGGAGCCACCCCAGCCACACACCTGTCTCACGCGGCCCAGCCCTTTGCTCCCATTTGCACAGAGTCTCACATGTTTCAACAGCTGGAACTTTGGAGTTCATGCAAACATCATCATCCCTGTTCCTAAAAATTTCGTAACTATGCAGTTTAATTGCAAATTCTGTTTTCTAAAAAAAAAATCTGGTCATGGTAATAAGTGAAATAGGATGTTAATTAAGGAGAGAGAGAGAGAGAAAAAGTGAAAATCTTTAATTCTTATTGCTGGATTACATATCCAAACAGCAGGGAATGTACAGGCTGAAGCTTAAAGACTAAAGAAAGAGAAGACATAGTGTCAAGCAGAGTTCCCAGCTGGCTGTAACTTTTCCCCGTGGTGCCAGCATGTTTGAACCAACCATTATTTAGAAAGAATGGGACAGAATGGGAACAGAAAGAAATCAACCCTCTTAGGTCTTCCAGGACAGACATAAGAATAAAAAAAAAAATTATTGGCTCTCAGAACACCTTTCATCCATGGATCTCATGGTATTCTATCTAATATTACTTAATTAAAATGTAGACTTCTTCAATATTTGAGGGAGAGAATTCTTACATTTTCTCGATGAGAAATTGCTTTCCAGAAAGACTGACCATCTCGACCACACTCAAGTTTTTTATGGTTACAAATTGAAGTAGACTCCATTGCCTTCTTTCTATTTTAAATAAACTTCACCAAACAAAGAAACTAAAATATAAAGTAAAATAAGCACTTTTTTTCAGTCTAAATACACAAAATTACTCATGTCGGATTTGGGGGGAAGGGATTATAGTTCTTCTTTCACTGAATTGACTGGATTCTTCGGTGATATTTTTACATAGCGTAGATATTTTCCATTTATGTTCTGTTCTTCTAAAGGCTGGGAAAAATATCAGAAAACCCTTTCACATTTCTGGGTTTGCTCTCTATGTATCCAGTTTTTGTTGTGTCTTGACCACGTGACAATTCAACCCTTGCTTGCTCCGAGACCTCACTTAAATTATTTTTTTTCATGAAAGTGCTGTTAAAATAAAAATGCCTCCAAAGAGAGAGATGCAGTGGGATTAAAGGAAAATACAAAACTTTTTTTTTTTGCTTCACAGTAGCCTCCGGAATACAAGTCTGGCTGTGGCCATGGAGGATGATCCACAAACACTCAGTGGGTGACTTCTGTGGCCCTTTTAGATACATGTCCCCATCCTGCATCTCCTACTGAACTCTCTGCTTCAGAGTGAGGACTGTCACGTCACCTGTGCCGTCCTGCAAATGGAGAGATTTCAGTAAGTAGTCACTAAATAAATAGATACTAGGGCCTTCTCCCATGTTAGAAGCTAAAGAAAGACAACGTACTCAGATCAGCTCTTCCATTCCTTGTTTTCACAATCAAATTACTCCTAATAACATGTATAAATATCTATCAGTACATAGTTCCTAGACTCCTAGGAGGTGGTGCACAACCTTGGCCACACGTAAGAATTACGTGGTGAGCTTTAAGAATGACTGATGCCTATAGACAAAATGATACTGTACAGCACAGGGAAATATATACAAGATCTTGTGGTAGCTCACAGTGAAAAAGAATGTGACAATGAATATATGTATGTTCATGTATAACTGAAAAATCGTGCTCTACGCTGGAAATTGACACAACATTATAAACTGACTACAACTCAATAAAAAAAAAAAAAGAATAACTGATACCTAGATCTGAGTCCAGAGATCCTGATTTTGTTGATCAGGATTCTGATTTAGTTCAGACTGGGCATCAGTTGTGTGTGTGCACACGTGTGTGTGTTCACACGTGTGTGTGTGTTTAATCTTCTGATATAAGCGATCTTCATACAAGGTTGAGGATCAATACAGGAGGGAAACTATGGCAAATGGGTTCCCAGATAAATGAACAACAGACTGCAATAGTATAAACTGTTTGTGGGCAAAGCCCCGTGGAGGACACACAGGTAAGTAAAGCCGGATGAAATTTATAATCTGAGATACATTATCACCGTCATCATCACGACAAAGGATTTACTCGTGTCTATTATCACTATTTTAGGTCTTGAGTTAAAGAGATGCAGAGGCTAGGTCATTTTGCATCTTTGAGTGAATTTAAAGGCATTAGTTACTGCCCACCATACTGTAAAGCACACAGTTTCCTCAAAGAAATGGACATGGGAAAAAGCAAAGTGTTCACTGAAACCAAAATATTCCCCACCAGTAAATTTATATAAAAAGAGTCAGACAGTCACCTCTCAGACCTGAAATGTCAAATTTGTAAAAATAGTATTCTTGGGAGTTATATTTGATCATTTGTTAAATATGAGGATATAAAATGTAGAAATCCACGTGCAAGGCTTCAAATCCCTAATCTGGTTTAAAAGGTCAGTTGAAACCTGAAAGGACTTGACATTTTACCTTTTAAAAGCTGACTTTTGGTCTTAAGACTTAACAACATTTCAGCCTGAATGACCCGAAGGATAAATACAAAGCTGGTTTCAATTGAACTATTTAGAAAGCAGGGGATCTTCTAATTTGTAAGATAGCATTCAGAGAGCTTTTTCCATTAAGAACTCAATCGACTGAAAAATGATTTCCTTGGGTATTCCACAATCTTTCAACGCTTGTGTAAATTTTACGCAGGAGGTGGGTGGCATGTGAGGCTGCAGATATAAAACCCCATGGTACCAAGGGAGAAAAACCGCCTTATGAGCCACAGAAAACTGGTGATCACCTGTAAGCTTTGTGCATTGCCTCTGTTTACCGGCTTCTCTCTCACGTGAAACACAATTCACGTACCACATATGCGTTATAGCTTTATTTCTTGAAGCAAGTTCAGTGGCTTTTTCAAACGATCATTATCGTCAATTAATATTTATTGAGCACCCACTGGGTACACATTTTGGAAGGGCTGGTGGGCTATTATATAACAAATGTCTTACTGTAAATTATATTTCAGGTACTTTTATTATGTTCTCAGAAGACCAACGGACTGTCTTTTCCTTGTGTATGGTTTATGCTAAAATGTCATCCATGTGACAGCGACCAAGGATTAGAGTTGGAAATCTAGAAGTACTTTTCTATGTAATTTGCTTGTGTGTGTGTGTGTGTGTTTAGATGATGTAAAACTTAGGTCAAGATTTATTGGGACAATGCTAGTGTTGTTATAGCATTTGAAAATGAACTCTATTTTTCACCTGTTGATAAAATCACCAAGTGGTCTCGAAAAATAAAAATGTAGGGAGAATGAACCAAATATAGTAATGAACTATCTCACGTGTTCAAGAAATTGCCTTTCAGAACATTAAAAAAAAATGAAGTTCTTCTGTAGAATTGAAATTCCTCTTATCTACAAGGCCATTTTAAATGGAAACTTCCATGAGAGTATTTCCAAGGGTTTTCCAAGTACAGACCAGACCTTTGACATACTTTTATCTTCTGCAGAGATACTCCTAGGCTAGATCCTCAAACTGAAGGAACGTTTGTTTTTTCTTACTTAGCATCATGTCCCTGTTGGAAGGAGAATCTGAAGTGATCAGAATCCTAGGTAGCTTGCTCAGATATCATATAAAATAATAGAATTTTTATATTTTTGTCAACAAGATTCTTTTATTAACTCACCGAAGGACTATTTATTGAAAGCATACTATATAGAGGTTCCTAAGTCTATGGGTATGCCAAAACACCTCAACCACCTCTCCCACCTTCAGTGTGATTCCCTAAATTACCACACTTTATAAGTTCCACGTTATTTTTGTATTTTTAAACTCTCTTCATCTAGCAGCCGTTTATATAAAAATGACTTGTAAAAAAAAGATTACTTGCAGACATCTATAAACTTCCAAGTATGGGAACTGCTCACTGTTAATTTGTAGAAAAGACAAATTATGGCGGCTTCAGCTGGCCAGTGTGAGGCTGCCCTCAGCTTTTGTGTTTAAATGTGATGTTTTCAGCTCTAATGCAGTGGGGTGAGAGTGACCCTGAAGAGTGCTGAGCTTTCTCCAGACTCCAGCGAGATAACCGTGGACAGGTGGTGTGGTAGTCCGCATCCTTTCCAAGATCTCATCCAATGGAAGTTGAGCAAAGCCTCTGAAAGAGAAGGCAGTGCACAGGCTGGGGTCCCTGCTGGATGCACCCCTGTCCCAGCTCTCCTCTGTGTGGCCCACTGACAGGCATACAGGGAGGTTAAAGTTCACATGCTGGGATGAGAGGAAGACGAAGGCATGTACGGGGGTGCTGGGTTCTCATTTCATGCAAGGCTTTCAAGATGCATATCAGAGCACTAAACAGAAGCACAGGTTGGTAAATAAATTCCCAAGAAATGAACTGGATCACAGCATACCAAGTTCTATTTTTAAAAATAATTATGTCAGAATCAGTCCATTGGTGGAACAGAAATAAAGTTATCTTAATAGAACATTATCACAGGATCAATGTCTTTCACTCTGAAATAATAAACATTTTCCCTTCACTTCGACACTTATTTTTGATAAATGCTTTGGCTTCACCTCAGTATTAATTTCTCAGCCAGGTACAATTATGCCGTGACAACCTTCTGTTCCATTGTCATTGTGTCAGGTTGTGGAAAAAGATAATAGGTAGATATATTTGCCTTTAGAATGTTAAGAAATGAATGGCATTCTTATTTCTTATTTATCTGCAGTACTTCAGAGAATGGCTCTGGTGATAATTACTAGATTTTTACACTGGTAGAAGACTGAAACATACGTTAATAATAGTACAATTTGATATTTATGAATTGTTTTCTTCTACAAATATAGAAATTTAGTAATCATCATTAAGATAACTCTATTAAAATCTGAAAACAACCTATTATTGCTTTGAGTAATCTGGTCCATTATTTCTTAATTAAGTAATATAAAGAGATGTTAGAAGCCTGTCTTATGATCATAGAGAAAACAGTTAATTTGTTATCTGTGGTCCACAGTTTTCCACATATTAAAGTCCTCCCGTTCTGTTTCTAACAGCTTCAACAAAGAATAGGATCAAGACCATATAAAACAACCCTTAAGTTACTATTTAGTGTGTTATCGGAAAGTTGTTAAAATCAAGAAAACTAAGCAATTGAGGGCTGTGACAACTGCTCTCATCCACAAATAGTTTGGGGGGCACTTTACTTTTATGTAGTTGAGAAAAATGAGCAAGAATAGCACTGAGTTATGCTGTAAAAATCTACCCACCTTTTGAAACAACACACACAAAAATTTTGTACTCATTAGGTTTGCAAAAGTTTTAAAGTTTAACAGTAATAAACGATGATGAAGATGCGGAGAAATATAAACTCAGATGTGTCACTGTTTGGAATTTAAATTTGAGAGACATTTTGGAGTCTAATTTGGCAATGTGTATGTAATATAATTGAAGATATGCACAGTATTGAATATTCTGTACCAGCTAAAATAAATTAACTAGATTTACATATTTCAACATTAGTAGATATTAAAAATAACATGTATAAAAAACACATTGCAGAAAAATAACTACAATAGAAATATTATTTAGTTAACTTTTTAAACCTTGCAGAACAGTGCGATGTTTATTTGTGGATACATATTTTTAAAAATAGCATACCTGGAATGGCACATCCTAATTTCGGAATAATGGTTAGTTCTTAGGAGAAAGGAGACAATGTGATTAGTGAGGATAAAGGAATTGCAACATCATTTTAATGTTTATTCCTTAAAGAAAAACAGTTCTCTAGGAAATAAGCCAGAATATTAATATTTGCAATTCTTTGTTGTAAGTGCATGGATATTTGTTAAATTACTGTCTGCAGCTTCCTTTATGTTTTACATGTATTTGATGCTAAAAGTTCCTTATCAGTGAAATGTACAAGTTACCTCTTTTTCTGCACGTTCACCACCGGTACGTTCTGTAGGTTATTTTCATTTGCTCCTTCTTGCAATAAACAAATCTTCACTGAACGACTGTACTTCTCCAAGCACTGGGCTACGTTCAGTCAAATATGATGCCTTTGATGGGCTTCCAGTTTAGTTACTGATCCATATAAAAACTTTTTACCATTCTTTAGTTCTCCCCTATGCCCAACAGCAGTAGCTTCACTCAGGACATGCACCCTCCTTCTACTAAAAACAGTGTCCTTACCTTTGCGTCCCTCTGCTAATGTGATTTGTTGGACCAGGGCTTTGCTAATGACTGGAAGTTACACGAATACAAAGCTAAGCCCTGTGTGTCTATAGGATGCGTTTAAGATATTGCAGCCTCAGAGCCCTGAATCAGTATTTCCCTAGGCATTTGAAGCTGAGAAAGAGAAATCTTCAAAGAATGGGAGCCACTTACAAGATGGTGGTTAACGTATATTTGGCTCTAATATTACCACCTACTAATACTGTCATTTCACAGAAGAAATGATATTTTAACATAAAAAATATAGAAATATAGTCTTTTAAACTAAATACACTTAACGTTTTGATACATTTGTGACATTGCCCTATACTTTTACACTTTATTGTAAGCCGGTAAAAATGTTATCACGGACCAGTTCAAAAACTCCTGACTTCAATGGTCCCTATGCTTCTGACTTTGTTAACCACACTGAATGTGTGAAGTATTGGGAAATAGATGCATTTTCATAAAGCTTCCAGCTGGTTTGAAAGGGACTCCCTGCTCCTAACTGCTGATAAAATTGCTGTAATGCATGCATATATGCTTATCAGTGAAGGGAGATGAATTTAAGGTGAGTAATTATTTCAAAAGAATATATGCTTCACTCAAAAGTTTACACTGATGCTGATAATAACACTTGGAATTTATATCAGGTTTTCATTGTTTTTAAGACACCTGTACGTTATCTCTCTGTAGTGCACAGTGCTGACAATGAAGCCAAAGAGGAGATCAAGTGAAATCCTCACTGGATGCAGGATTCCACGTGCCCTAGTATATGTCCTGAGCTCATATTCAGAGTCCAGGAACCAGAGAAAACTTCCTTAAAAATGATTCTAATTTTTACTTACACCACACCTGCTTAAAATCGTTCTATGTAATACAGTGCAAAACCACAACAACACTTACCATAACCACCTTCTTTTTCTCCCCGATTCTCCTACAGCTGGTTGCTGCTCGGCTGTCTCACCTGGGAGCCTCTCATCAGTTTCTCTGGCGCACGTGGCCATGGTTCTCTCTCTCCCGACTCCGCTCTTTTCATCTCTACAGCATCTTAGCCTCCCGGCGTTCTTTAACTTTTCCTCTCTGCTTCCAGCTGTCCAGGTCTTTTTCAATAGAAGAAATTCTGAACCAGAGCCAGCAATCTAGAATTCTTACCCTTTTTCTCTTTTCTCTCTGTTTCTGTACCTCTGTCCCCATTCTCATGATTCGGCACCACAAACTGCCTGTGGATCAGTCCATAAAGTCCAAAACTCTCTTTAGAGAAAAGGGCGAGTGGGGATGTTGGGTAGCAGAAGACAAAATCTTCTTTAACTAGGATTGGGGGGAGGAAAATTGGCAAAGGCTGACAGCATGGTATTAAAAGTTGCCCAGATCATAATAAAGATGAGCACAATAAAGCAAAGCTGAAAAGGCGTTGGTGGTCTAGGGCATATGGTCATCAAGGCAGAACATCAGCCTGCCCTGTCAGCCTGGATGGATGTGGCTCTGACAAATATGTGTGTGCAGGCCCGGTGGATAAGCTTGTTTTCAGGTCTTGATTTCAGATGAAGGATTTGTCTCATTGTGTTTAAAGGGTGGAAATACTCTCTGCCTCCCCAATTAAACCAAACCATCAGGTAGAAAAAGTATAGTGTCCTCTTTGACATGCCCCTATGTATTTCCTATTCTACAGGTGATGAAGGCACTCATGGAAAGCTACAGGATATGCATGATTAATATTCAGAGCAACAATTCAGGTAGACTCTTGCTTATTGTCTGGGGTCGTGGGTCCATTTAAAAATCTGATGGAAAGTTGTGGAATTTCAAAGGACAGTAATTTGTTTTGGTCTCTCATTTTCCAATCTTACAGAAACGACACATACGGGCAAGACTTTTATCCTTCCTAGGCTTCTGTTGCCTACGCAGATGAAAACATGGAGCTAGTCCCTTCAAATACCAATGTTTAAGACTAGGTGCTTAACAGCTAACTTTTTATTCTCTAAAATTAGCAATAGTTTTTAACAGAAAGATGTGGCTAAATGGATGTAGCTCTAAAGTTAGTCGTAATACTAAATGCAAATGATGCATACAATGTTATAGGCAAAAGGGAAAAGCATTTCAAAATCCTTCATCAAAAAAAAGGGACAGAACTATAACATCTAATTTATTTTTGTTTTTATTTTTTTGGCAAAATGTCTTTGTACAGGTTCCTGCACTAGAGCAACCACTCAAGTCTTTTTTTTTTTTTTTTTTTTTTTTTTTTAAGTGGAGGTACTGGGGGTTGAACTCAGGACCTCACGCATGCTAAACATGCGCTCTAACCCTGAGCTATTACCCTCCCCCACAACCACCCAAGTCTTACGCTTGGTTTCCTCTAGATGTGGTAGGTCAGGATGCTGTAAGGCGCTTCTTCCAGATGCGTTGCATTTTAAAGCACTTACTCTCAAGAACTTTTTGAAGTTTGGCTGATACACTTTACTCATTGACTCGTGTTTAGATTAGAGTAACAAATGATCAAGCTGAAACTCATTCCGAAACAAAGTTCCTTCCCCCCGCCATCTAGTACATAAACTGAGCTGCAGCCTTTGCATTTTTTGCCATCTGGCCCACAGTGTGAAATGATATTAGTAGCATGTCAGGGAATTTTTTTCCCCTTCTTTCAAAAAAAAAAAAAAGAAGAGGAAAAGAAAAAAATAATCTTAATCTATAGTATGAAGAGTATTAAATGAAACATCTGCCTCCCTGAATGAGGAGATGAACTTTGCAGTCTGCAAGATGCTGGTGCTTGTGAAGTGCATGTTTACATTGCTGACTGCTGTAAATTTCCAAGATGGTGACATGAAATTGACTTACTAAAATATCTTATTCAAGTCTCTTAAAACACATGTTCCATTTGCTTTTTTTTTTTGCTTTTTTTTTCCTTTAATGTCCTTATTCTTGATGAAAGGCATTGCCAATGGAGACAGCGAGAGGTCGCTGAGATTCCAGTCAAGCTGAAGCCAGTGAGGAGTTCAAGAAAAAATTACATAATAAAACCTGCCAAGAGCTAGCACAAACCTCTTATTAATCTGGGACTAGACTCTTCCATGCTAAAAGACACCAATACAAGAGTCATAGAATTTAGGAAAATGCCATGAAAAAAAAAAAAAGAGACAAAATGATGTTCAAATATTTTAAAGGAAAAATACTTCAAAAAATAATATCTTCCTGATGGATGATCATAAAATCTACTAAATTCAGTCTTACTCAGTGAGTAAACCTCAAAGGGAGAGTGTTTCTCCACATCTTCCTAAAAATATTAGCACTTTGGACAAAATACCGTATAGCCCAATTAGGAATTTGAACTTAAGGACAATTCTTAGTCTATGTTTCAACTTTCTTTCTTTCTTGAGTGTAAATATCCACTTTTTCTATCTAATGTCAACATATACTTCAAAAACATTTTTTTTCCAATTTGTGCAATATTCAGAACCCGGAAATATTTATCTGGTTATCTCTCTAGAAGGGCTAGTAAACTTACATTACTCTTGGGGGGAAAAAAGTACTATGTTACAGTATAAGGTCTAAATAGAACATTTAAAGCAAATTTTTAATACTATACATAGAGGAATATCCACACTCATTCCACTCTCTACCCTTAAACATGGAGAAAGCTGACCTGTCAGCTAATTTCCAATAAAATATAATTCTCTGCAGAAGAGAATTACATTTTGTTATCCGATATGCCTTCATTCATCCAGGATCTACTGCTGTCGTATTATCCCTGCACTGCCTTCTGGACAAGGAGGGGTGGGTCTCATTTCTACTGCCCTAACTTCTTTTTTTCCTTCCTTCTTCCCAACCTTCTTTCTTTCTTCCTTTCTTCCTTTCTTTTTCACAAAACACAATCGTAGTCTGATATAAATAAGTAAACAAGCAAATATAATACAGAGCAATATGGGCTGCAACAGAGATGCGTATAGGGTGCTGTGGGCGTACATAGGAAGGGGATTAACCCAGGTGTGGGGTCAGAGAAGGCCCCTAAGAATAAGCAGCATCTAAATAGGAACCCAAGAGACAAATGAGTTAGCCAGAAAAGGAGTGGGATGGAAGAGCAGAGGTTCCAGGCAAAGTTCTAATTCAAAGGAACAGAGTCCAGTGAAAGCATGAATCGTTGAAAGACTTGGAAGCAGTTCAGTGCAATTTTAGCGTTTAGGGTAACTAGAGGAATTGCAAGACAGAAGATTAGAAAGTCACCTTGGGACTGAGTGAAAGATCAGACAAAGCTGTGCCACCCAGGGTTTGGGTTTTTTCCTGAGGGCAGTCAAAGCCATTGGAAAGTTCATCCGAAGGATGACGTCCTCAGATTTCACTTCTTAAAAATCCCTGCAGTGCCTCTTCCCTGGGGAGAATATATTAGGAGATAGGCAGGAAGACCTAGGAGTGGTGAGAGCAGCTAGGATGCTATCGGGGTAATTGAAGTGGGAGGGAATGTGAGCATAAAGGTGGGAGTAGTATGGGTGGAGGAGGAGAGGCTGATTTGAGCCATCTCAAGGCACAATACTTATAGGAATGATTAGAGTGGGACCTGAATAGGAGGAAACACAAATTCTGAGACACCCTTGCCTTGTTGCTGCTCTCATATCATGGCTACTTACTGCTGCCTTGGATATCAGATGACCTCTTGAAGCTTCCGAGAGGCACATCAGAAACAAGATTTCACTGCACTGCCGTGAAAACCAACATCATGGCCAAACTTAGACAGAAAAGCCTAATAAACACCAACCCTAGGGACCCTTCCCACATTCACTTGCCCCTCAGGTCCAGTTCAAATGCAATCCAGGGTCTGCCGTTCAGAGCCGATCACCCTCTCCACTTCTTTGCATGCACTTTGACTATGTATTTATACTTAACACGGCTGCCGTGACATGTGGCATTTCCCCGGAGAGCAGAGACCCTGTCAAGCTGCTCACTCAGGGGCTGCACATGATAGGTGCTCAGCTCCTGCTGGCTGAGTTGGACTTTTCCCGTCTACTCACACCGAGTGTTCCGTCCGCAGCTGTTTTCTGAAGCATCTTGCTCTTGGCGACTTGTTTTTTCCATCCAGGAGTCTAACGAGCAGAGAACTAACACTCAGGGCTGTGACAGATGTGGTGTTGCCTGAAACGATGGCTGGCAGGAGTAAACGGCAGGAACAGGATAAACTGTAAATAAACTAAGGGATTTCATCCACTCCTTTGTGCTTCATCTCTCATATTCTTGGAAAGCGATGCTAGCAGCAAACAAGAACGGAAGTGAAGCAATGAAACAAACAGGGGATCCAGATAACTCACCAATGATCAAAAGATTGCATTTACACCCATTGTGGCCTCGGACCTTTTACAATTTAGGAATGATGTTTATGTTTTTTCTGTTCTAAGAAAGAGGACTAGGAAGCTGTTACTTAGAATAATAGCTTCCCCTCATTTTATGTGTGTAAATGCGTTGAAATACTGTCTCCCCTCAAAAGAGGGAACCTAAGGGAGGCAGAACAGCCCACCAGACTGCTGCTTCTCTGAGTTAATCTGTTGCAAGTTCTAACTTTTAAGAAAATGTATGCATTTCATCCGTTAACTAGCCACTTGTAGGGCCAGAAAACACTTTAAAGGTAGCTGGCATCCCCAGTGTTTTCAAATAGTGTTCTATGGAGTCCTGAGGGTTCTCGAGAGTGGCTCGTGCCCTCCGGGGAAGGGTGAGCTGTGGTTGGCGGGGAAGACTTTGGGACTGCCGTCCCCTGCTTTAACCGGAGCACCAAGCTTTTATCTCATGTTTTTGTTTCTTGAACAAAGGAAATTGGGGGCTTAACGCAACTAAGACCTAAACCTGGACCGACAGTGTCGTTTATAGATGAGCCACTGAGGTGCAGAAAAAGTGACATGGCTAAGCTGAGCTGAGTCTACAGCAGGAAGACCCGAATCCTGACCCCGGCACTACTGCTTGCCAGGCAGACCCTGGAAAAATTACTTAACTTCCTGGAACTTCAGACTCCTTTTCTGTAAAATGATTTTGGAAAGGATTTGATGAAAGGATTTAGGAAAATGATAAACCACAGTGAGTGGCACATAGCAAAATTCAAGAAATACAGATATTGGTAGCAGTGGCTGTGATAGCAGCAGAACTTTGGCTAGAATGCAGATCTTTCTACTCCACATTCCGTGTTTTTCCCTCTGTGCCTCAACAAATAAACAAGCAAATAAACAAATAAAATTTTTCTTCATTACGGCTTATCCAAAGGAAAGATAAAGTTAAGAAGTTGATGTCAGGGAAAGCATGCTTCTCAATTTGTTCTCTGTTTCTCCTTTCAAATAAGGAAAGAAAAGGGTGTGGAAATGGGGATAGAAAATATGTAACTTAATATTCTAAGAAACAAACATCTTGAGGTAATGTGCAGTGACATGGGTGACAGATAGAAATGCATTACTCAGAAAGAACTTCTAAGTCATAACACAGAGTAAAATAATGTTTATTTGACTTTTAATGAGAATTTATATTTTGGTCTCCAGGAAAAACAATTTTTATAACATTACATAAAATAAAAACTTGTTTAAAATTATCAAGGAAATACATAGGGCTTTTATTTATCTTTAATTTGTGTTTTAAGTAATTCCACACAATTTGTTCATTACTATGCATTCTTCCCACAGAATTAGAAGTTTTACTTAACATTTGGTGAAAATGAATCAATATTTCTGGGAGAATTTGGACTTAGAGAGTAAGTGTTGAAATATTTAGAAACTCAAGTTTATGCTTGATTCTCTTCTAGAGCATACGACTTCTGCTCATTGTAATACAAAGTGCCTGAACCGCTTGCAAAAGTGGGTTAATCTTCACATATAAACAGACTCCTTTAGCAATCTGATGGAAAAATATTTATTTTATTCCGTTTTTTTCAAGGCTTGGTGATATATCTTGTATATATATTTAAAAGGAAAAATGAAAATACTTTGATACTTGGAGTGAAACATATGTAATTTTTCATCCTCCAGACGAGGGGAAAAATTTAAAAATTTGTTGAGTTTATGTACAGTAATGAATAAAATAGACATAATTAAGCTCTAATCATATAATTAAGTTTTAATTGGTATAATTAAGTTATTTTTACACAAAATTTGAAAATTCTTTTATGAGGCACCAAAAATGTATTTTAAGAGTGTTGGTTTCAAAGACTCTAGTGAGGAAAAATACTTGCCCTATAAAATTTATTACTCTCAGTAGAAATCTGAAGTGAAAAGTACAAATAAACAGATCTACTTTTTTCCACAGGATCATTTACTTTCTGATACTCGTTTGTCTCTTCTATAAATGACAGAAGTCGCTAAATAAAAATAGGGACTGTTTAAATGTTAATTCTGAGTTCAAGTGTGACTAGTGGGCCCTCTTTTCCTGACATGGTCACCTCATCTGTAACATGAGATTACTGTCGATTCTGATGATTTGAGACATAACAATTAAAAATCACTTTCAAAAGCTTGGTCCAATTCAACTATGATAACCCTAATGATGAAATTTTGTTTTTAGTGGGAAATTTCAGGGAAAATAAGCTATTTTTCCAAAATAATTGTTTTATACAGTATTCATCCATTCAACAAATACTTACTCAGGACCAAGTATGTGCCTAAGCTCTGTTCCAGTCACTGTGGATATAACAGTGGGCAAAGTAGACAAAAGGTCTACCACCTCCCTCACACGTTCTGGTGACAATAAGGGAACGTGAATAATATAATAGCAGCCAGTGATGAGCACTCTGAGGGAAAATAAATCAGGGTAAAAAGATAAGAACTGGCAAATTTTCAACTCAAGGGCCCCAACTTAATTCCAGATGAATTAAGCAACTAGATTTTACAAATAGAAAACTGTAAGAGAAAACCAATAAAATGTAGATGAACTTTTTATCTTTGAATGTATAATGTTTTAACAAAAAAAAAGCAAATAAAAAACCCGTGAATGAAGAGATCAACCAATTAAATTATATGAACATTAACAATTTCTATTTACTGAACAAATTAATACAACTAAAAAGCAAATGAAAAAATGGGAAATATTTGGCACCATTGTGAAAATGAAGAGTGAGCATGCAAGTCAATGAGAAAAACAGCATAACATGGAAATAACCACTAAACTAAATATGTGATAAAGCTAAACTTCTAGAAATCAAGATATACAAGTTAAAATAATGTCAAAACCAGGAACTGCTGGCAAGATTGCAGTGAGATGGGCACTTTTATACATGACTGAAGTGTGAATCAGTCTCTGCCTGAAAATTAAAAGTGGAATCTCCTAAGAACCCCAAGCAAACTCGTTCTCGTTGGCCCAGTACGGCTACTTATTAAAACTGGTAATGTAAAAAAAAATCACCATGAAAATGCAGGAAGAAATATACCAAAATTTAGAAATTGTCATCCCTGGATTGTAGGATTCTTGGGGATGTTTATTAACCTTTTTATACCTATTTATACTTTTTAATAGTTTTTAAATTTAAGTACAGTCAATTACAACGTATTGATTTCTGGTGTACAGCACAATGTCCCAGTCTCACTTACAAAAAGCATTTTATTACCAGGACAAACAATAAAAAGTGAGAAGGAAAAGGAAACGAACTTGAAGGAAGAATAAAAGATAGAAGGGTTTTCTTGACTGGTCTTTGCTTCTACGTTGAACCTCATCCATTTTCATCACAAATCAGAGATAACGCTCATTATGGGGAAAATAATAAAAATTCCAAGAAAAGTAAGCCCTGGTCAGGAGATCACACTCTGAGAAGTAATTAACAATACAAAGATCACAGCATATCCGTGGAGCCATTTCTGTGGATTACTCCTGAGACTGTAGCTAGTTGTCACGGAAGAGTCACCCTGAAGAAGGCTTGTGAGGGAAATCTCTTGGCAGGACTTGAGCTTGGTTTCCCTCTTTGTTTAAACTTGAAAGTCTTTGGAAAGATATTTGAGCAGCTTCCACTGCTTTCAGGTTCTAAAGACCTAGAAAAAGCAGGCGTTTGTGAGTCTGTGTGTTGTTGATGGTGGATATGGTGATTTATTATTGTGACTGAAAAAGATCCTACCTGAATTCCCATGTCAGCCTCAGGACACAGCTAACGTGTCTTGGATATGCTGTAAGCCAGCGAGTGTTCTGGAATCCCTGACTGACGCTTCATTTGAACAGGTCAGCCAGGCCCATGGCCTCTTGAATGGGTTCTTCCAGCATCTTAGGGTCTGCGCAAAATGAAGACCTCTCTGCCTATTCACTCATTTCCTTTCATCACACTGTAAAACTTTTTTTTTTTTTTTTTTTTTTATGTTTAGGATTAGCCAGGACCACTCTAATAACACAGTAACACTCCCAAGTACCCAAGAATGCATATAACCTTCAGCTAAAGTATTGCTTTGGTGTGTGTAGAGCGTAAACTACAACGCAAAACTGAATAAACAGAAATTTTGATCTAATGAATTAAAGTAAAACGTGTTCTAAGCAGCTAAAAAGTCTTTTAAAAAATTGTCTTCATATTTATTATTATAGTGTATTTAATAATACATATCTGTATTCTATTAAGCAATTATATATTTGTAGAAAATGCTTATAGAGACATTTACAGAAATATATTCTACACTGCAAAGCATTTCAGCATGCTAAACTGTCTACTTGCATGGCAGAGGGCTCAGGATCCCAGCTGTCCTGTGTGTCGGAGAGATTCAAGGCTGTGCTTGGGACTCTGCACTCCGGATGTCCCTCAGTCACGGTAGAAGCCATTCCTTTCCAACCTGGCCTCTGATTGGAAGTCTCAGAGAAGGTCAACGATGCTGATTTGGATTCTATTTACTTAGAAATTCTTCCCATAACTCGTTTAACTACTGAGATTCTTCTTATGATTGCCTTAGTTTAGGGGAAATTGAGATTTCAATTCCTGAATCCCTTTCAAGTTAATCAGGGAAGATTAGTGATGAGAAGTAAACCCGTTCACCATGTGCAACCTTGTGAGTTCGGGTGTAACCTTCATCACTGCCACTCACTCCTTATTATTTCTTTAGATTATTCACATTTCTGATTCAACTTTGCTAATTTTCACAAAGTTCGCAGTAACAACTTCTAACATTCTTCTGAAGCATATTTGATCTTCAAGGTAACAACTTTTGTCTATTTTGTTCACTACTGGATTCTCAGTACCTAAGAACTATTCTGAATGCCTGGAACATAGTTATAACTATTGAATGAATGTATAAAGTTTAACGTAAACAGAATGGGAGATAAAGCAACTCTTCCTCCACACTATCTATAAAGAATTTCTGATTTCAATAAGAATAAATTGTACAATATATGCTATGCTGACTTTAAAAAAAATCAAAACATTATGCCTCAGCATAATTTTATAAACCTATATAACTTTTCAAATGTAATGTTCTTAATTAATTCTTAATAGCAAAATAATCAAAGAATATATATATTTTTAATTAGGTATTTGGGGAAATAATCTATGCAATGGGACTAAAATTGGAATAGAATACTAAGTTGTTACGGAAAAATGTTGAATTTTTTGAATCCCTCTGCTCGTCATTATTTCCTTCAAATTACCAGAGTTAGAGAAAGCCTCTGAGACTTACTCTCTGCAAAATTAATGCTTCTCCAGCAGCTTATACACATAATATTCAATGGTAAGTATTTCACCAAGGGCAGAATTTTCTTAGCGGGTTCCAATCAAGCAGCTCCTCCTTTAGCAGTTTATCTAGAAGACACACTATGAGAAACCTCTTCCGTGTAGAGGAATCTTTCTGTATTGTTTACATAGGTATCACAAAGCGATGGGCTTGATACAAATTGCTTCAGTTGGAAAGAGCTCTGCCAAAGAAAACAGACAGGCAGCTGTTTGCCTAGTGCATAAAAATTTTTTTTGTTAAATATGGCTGCACCTGTGTAAACACAAACTTTATTTCCAAGAAATACCCCTGCAGCTGCAAAGACTTTCTGACTAGCCAGAGCAGCTACTTTTATTGTACCACGTAATAGGTTTTAGTCACTGGTCAGTCTCAAAAATCATATAAGAATGTTCATTTATTTTAATACAGGCAGTTTATTATATTTTTTCCAAAACCTTAGTATGAGGTTGACTTTATTTCCTATTTATGCCTCATACTGGCTTATTACAAAAGTTAAAATTAACCAGGGACCAATGTTCCAGTCATGCAAAGGACATCAGAAAGGGCAGTTTTCTTCACTCATTCATTCATTCTTCACTCACTGATCACTTCTTTCATTTTCCTCAAAGTATAGTGAAGAAATATAGTAATTGAATAGGACAATGTGCTATACATCAGAAACTGACCCATTGTAACTGACTATACTTCAATTAAAAAAAAAATACAGTAATCTTATATATGACTTGTTGATGCAGACCTTATGACTCTTTCCAAAAAAATTTTTTAGCATTATTGATGGAGGTAACCTTAATTCCATAACAGAATTATAATTATGAGACAGCCCATCAGAAGAGAAGACCTGCCTTCCCACAATGCTGGACTCCTCAAAACTTCCTAAAACTTCGCTCATAGGCAATGAGTTGAGCGTCAATACTGAATTATATCAACGCATTAGCAGATAACTAATTTTAAAGGCCACCACATTCACTTATTAAAACCAGATTAAGCACCATCGTCTTTAAGTGTAACTTCATCCTTTATGTACTTTTAAACTCCCCATAGTCACTTTCAGAGAAATTGATTTTTAATTTTTAATTTAATTAATTAAAGTATTTTAATTTTTTTTTAAATCAAGAAAAGGTCTTTTTTTAAAAAACATATTTATAATGAGTTTTTAATACAGAAAGATTCAAAGAATGTATTTAAGGACCACGAATATTCTGCAGGAAGTGCTCTTCTGCCTGAGAGCACAGGGTAGACACATCACCCCTGTGGACACTCAAAGGAGATTCCCAACCTGCTTCTTGGAAAACAAACTACCTTTCCTCCCATGGAGTAGGATGTCGATTGATGCTTACAGCAACTTCATTGAAACGTCAGAAGGTAACTGTAAATCAATGGTTCTCAAAGTGTGGGCCAGGTACCCTTGGGATTAAGCAATGTTTACAAGATTAAAGACTTAGTTAAAGATTAAAACAGTGTTCACAGTAATACAAAGATATTATTTACCTTTTTCACTCATTTTCTCAAGAGGCTACAGTAAAGTTTTCTAAAGGCTATATGATGTGTAATGACATTCTAAAACAGAGCATGTTAATATTGGAAGCCAGCGAACCAATAGTTTTCAAGTTATCAATGCAAGATGTTCAAAAATCATGTATGGGTTTTAAAAAAAAGTCTTTCAAAGCACTAGAGAGACTAAAGTGTTTTAATGTAACAGAGTACCAAAAAAATCCATTGAATCCATTGATCGGGTTTCATATTCCATGCTGCAATTAAATTTTTTAATTGAAGTAAAGTTAGTTACAATGTATCAATTTCTGGTGTACAGCACAATGTCCCAGTCATGCATATACATACACATATTCATTTTCATATTCTTTTTCATTAAAGGTTACTACAAGATATTGAATACAGTTCCCTGTGCTATAAGGAAGAAATTTGTTTTTTATCTATTTTTTATATATAGTTTCTAACATTTGCAAATCTCAAACTCCCAAATTTATCCCTTCCCACCCTCTTTCGCCCAGACTTTATCATCACTTGCTAAGTTTCAGTATAGGACCAAAGAAGAATGTCCACAATCTTCTGAAACTACTGTTTTCTGAAAGGACTGTTCAAATACTCTTCCCTTTTCTAAAGTTTGCCTGAGGCAGGGTTTTCTTCCTATGCTTCAGCAAACAGCATAGCACAACCCTTGGAATGCAGACACAGATGAAGAATCCAGTTGTCTTCTATGGAGTCAGACCTTAAAGGAAATAAAAATAATGTTGAAGAAAGTCATTCTTCACTAATTCTTTGTCTGTTTGCTTATTTAAGAAAATATAGCCATTTTAACAAAGACTGGACTTATCATCATTCTTCTGAAATAAATTAATAAATAAAATACTTAAAGTACTTAGCAGTAATTATTAATAGTAAAAATCACAATAGGAAAAAATCTCATTGGTGTCCACAATAACTTTTTTAATAGTGTAAAGGATTCTTGAGAGTAAAAGAGTTTGAGCACTGCTACAATGGATCATATTTTTATACTACAAAGAGATTTGAATGCAAGAAGAGACAGAATATTCAGCTGACTGTTTTTTCAGAAATGAGACATAAGTACAGAACAACGCATGCCCACATGCTAAAGATCGAGTTGTAAAGTGTGGTCTCATTTGCATACCTACAGCCCTTCCCCCTTCACCACAGGGTTTTCTCTTATGAAGTTGTATAAGCATGTGGCCACATGTCCAGGACTTCATTTCTCCTGCAGATGCCTGTGTATTCAAGGAACATACCAAGTTTAAGTTTTAAGTTAAGTTTTGCACCGCCTGGTCTCAGTACTGCTTTAGATAGCGTTGGACTAAGCAATCATATTAGGTACCCATCTCTATGACATAAACATGACCGTTTCTAATATAACCAAAACAATCACAGAGAATGCCTGATTCAAATCACCCTCTGCTTATCTGAACACTTCGTTTAGTCCAGAATTCATGGATCCAAGCTCTGGGCTAAGTCCGAGGACCACATTGCAAACTGACCACCCAAGGTCTGAGATACATTCCCTTCTACCAATAAAGGTGGCCGGGAAGCCTTGCCTTATAGACTGAAATGATTTTTACTAATAAATGCCAAACCCAACATGCTTTAGTAGACCCAGAAGTTATTATTAAAATTTTAACATGTTTTATGTATTTACTCATATATTTCTTTGTAAGCACAATGAACGACCTCATTCTCAGGTACGCAGTCCAACAAGCAAACCCCTGAGGGAAATGGTTACCAGTGGAAGTGGACTCTTGGCCTCTGTGGATGCGAAGAGCATGGCTGGCTTTGGAGGACACCTTCCCTGTATTTTGTTGGCTTCACTTGTGTACTCTAAAATCATTTTTCCCAATAGAGAAGCTGTCTCAGCCTGTGTAGGGATCAGCAAAAACCTTCCTGTGATGAGAGCATACTCCGTATGTTTAAGCGTCACATGTGACATCCTGCCTTGCGATGCTCACGTTATGTCCTGTGTTGATCTTTTCCATATTGATTACAGTTTTCAGTTATTCAGACCCAGGATTTTTCATGTTTTCAATACCCCTCTGTTACTGCTTTTCTTTCCTTTTCCAAATGTTCTCTCCTTTCTTCAATGTTTTCTGTTGGTTTTCACTTTCACGAACTTCCATTTCATTCTGGTAGCATATTGTAGTGATTTCCAAAATGGAGTGGTTGCATTCTGAAAGGGTGTGCAAGATAATTCCTTAGCAAAGACTGGACTTAGGTAGTTAAGGTACTTACGTCCTTAAGGTGCAGAAAGAAAATACCAGTGCTCCTGTTCGGGTTTATTTTGAATTTATCCTTTAAAAATTCATTTATATAGAATGCTGACAGTGTACTAGGTCAGAAGTGCATGTGTGTAATTTATAAACAAATATCCACTTGTGTGGAAGTATGCCTGCACTTCTTTTCTGCACTATATACCATCAAAAATGTTTTGATATCACTGACTGTATTTTATCTCTTTTTCTTAAATCTCCATCCCATGTTTTCTTGGAATCCTCACACAAACTTCATTTTTATCCTCCCCCCAAAATTTGAAACCTTTGATTATGTAAACAAACACACTAAACAGCTAACATCTTTAATTGGGTTTTATTCAATCCTTTAAGGACTTTCATACACTCTTTTTTGTTCAAAATAAATGATACGTATTTGGCATTATAGATGGTTGGAATTCTAAGATAAATTTCAAGACAGTTAAGTAAGATAATGATCAGAAATGCCCAAATTTTCCAATAATAATAATAATAATAATAATAATAATAATAATAATAATAAAAAGAAATGCTCAAATTCTTCTAAGTGATCACTACTGGATTGTCACCAGTGGTAATTTGCTCCAACAACTACTCATTCTTTAGCTTTAGCAATTACATAGAAATTGCTTACCAGCACTCCCTACCTGAAACATAAATAAGGTAACTAATCATATATCTATTTCTTAGCTCTGTACCATGGGCAAGAAATATCCTAAAATTTGGGCTTTTCTGAAGGCAAAAGAAATTACCAGTATCACTGGATTTACAAGTGTGGTTTTTGCTGGACATACATATGATATCAAAGTGTTCATCCCAACCCAGTCCTGATTTATTGCAAATAAAACGGTACAGTGGAATGCAGCCTCAAAGATGATCTAAGCCAACTCTCGGTTTTGGTGATAGAGGCAACATGCCTCTGATAGGTTTAGGAACTTGCGATAGGTTTCATGGCTACTTGGTAGCAAGGATAATAGCCCAACTCCCCAACTCCTAATACAACATTCTTCCACCAAACCAGGGCTAGAAGTCAGAGCAGTTTGAGAATAAGGTGACAATATTACTCGGAAATATATTTCATTTATAGTTTATTGATTTCTTCTCTGAATTGCTCAGCTACGTGATTTTTATCTCTTCAATTTGTTAGAGGCTAGAAGGCATCTCTTTACCTTATTTTATAACGTAGCCATAAATCGCTCCATAATTAAATTAGGACCTCATAACATTTTTGAAGAGATAAATGAGACACATCCCAGTCACAAATTGTTTTCCTTTCTGACATAGATCCCGGATTCTGATAGATTGTGGCTGCAAGTGAATCTTTCAGATTACTGTAAGGAAATGGGATAAAATTTGAGACAATAGATCGCTTCAAATTCATCGTCATTAGCCCTCACAGCCTAACTAAGCCTGGAAGAGAATACTGGAGTGGGGCGGGGATGTGTCTGTTCTTCCCGCCAAGGGCTATTTATAAACATCCTCAGCTCTGAGAGAAGGATGTGGATTCTGTTTACTGAAGATCACATCTCCTACGGTAGGCATTTTACAATGCCAAGCTCTATCATAGTATTAAGCACTAATAATGGTCTCGTTGGGTAGCCTGCTTGTAGAATAAAATGGCTTTTAATGGGCTTCTAGGTTTTTTTTTTAAATAAATTTACTGGAAATTTAACTTATAGTAAATGCAGGTTCATTTCTTTTTATAGTTAAAAAGAAAAAAATACAAAGGTGTGTCCCTGAGCTCACATTGCCGAAGTCTTAAATGACTCTTTGTATCTGATTTTTATTGCACTGTGAACGTTATAGCAATTTGCGTTTCAATATATAAACTGGAGCCTGTTTTATGCATAAAATCATGTAGCTCAATTTCCAAATACATTGCTCACCCATGCATGATAATTAATTTTTTATTGAACAAAGCCCTAAAATATAAAGCATTAGTTGATTATGTGTAACCAAATGATGTTAGATGTCCAAGGGCAATTATGATAAAATATTAAAGCCATTTTATAGTAAGAAAGAGATAAAAATATACAGCCACCTACTCTTGATTCAGTTACTTCAATTTTTTTGCACATAAAAAAAATTAAAAATGTATCTAAGAGCTGCCAGTTCAATTGCCTCAAATATGAAGTTGCTTTAGTTTTGAGAAACTCCGAGATTGCTGAAGTGCATTTGAGGTAACTGGAGTCCCCCAAAGTTGCTGCCACTAAGCTTCCCATAAGCCAAGGCAAGCGCGCGAGCCTTTCTTTAATAACAAATTGAGAATCCTTATTAGAAAATGTGCCACCGTGTAGCACTCAGACCTAAACTATGTTGCCGTCGTCTCTCTTAAAAAAAAGAAAGATAGAAATAAGTCGCTTAATAAAGTCTAAATCATTCCTTAGGTTAGCTAATAGAAACACCCGTGGTTATAAAATTAATCAGTCCCTGCTATTACTGCAAATTGGTGAAGATTGTATTGACACATCTTCATCTGCATGTCTCATCAGAGGTGTCCGTGCCATTTAGCTACGAAACCCTGGAGGCTTCCCTCCGCACAGAATCTTATAACACTTCAATTAAGGGACACCAAGCTGCCAACCAGACAGCAGCGCATTTATTTCTTGATGACTCCTTAAGTTGTGCCACAGGCCTATCATTAAGAGAATATTTTTCACAGCAGGTTGCAAAGATCCTCGTGCCATTAAAAGGAATTGAAAAAGCATCCATTTGTTGTTTCCACCTAACACGGATATTTTTCATTGCTGGAACAGCCATTAAAAACAATCTGTTTTATTGCATTCTGAAAAGATCACATGAAGTACACATAATGATTTATTTTAGGGATGACATTCGGATTAAAACCACTGTGAAAATGTAGTATTTGAAATAAATATTTAGGAAAACACCATCTCAAAAAGGTGCTTTTCTTTTTTTTCTTTAATACCAAATTGTTAGTAGAAATATATGTATACTTTGAATCAGAGTTTGAAGAGGCTACAAAAGACTGCCTTTTAAAAGAGGATGGGGAAGAGAGTTTCTGGAGAGGTATGTCTCAGAAGAATGGCATACCTTACATTTTTAAGTGGAAATTCTTTAAAAATTAGTAAGCCAGGACAGAATGCTTTGACTACGTAGTGGATGGAACTCTTCTTTTGGGCAATTGTGTGGGGATGTTTTTGGAGGAGATGTTTACTGCCATTGCTACATTGTAAAATATTGACTTAAAATACTATTTTTCAGTCACCAGAGGAAGAAAATATCCAATTTTGACTATTTCTTTATATTAGGGCATATTTAGGGCATTAGACCATGAGTGCCTACCTGAAGTTTCAGTCTGATACAGTGACTTTTATTTTGAAACTTATTTTCTCAGCACCAGAATCAATCACTGTTGGACAGTGTGCGTCACCAGTAACTTAAGACAAGGGGGAAGTCCTGTTAAGGAGTTTCCTTAATGTTACTGCTTAGAAAGTTTAGATGTTTTTTCATAAGCTGTTTTTGACAAAACCGTCAAAAAATGTTTAGTTATGCATGCCATTAAGAGTTAATAGTAAGCCAGAAAGAGAAAGAAAAATACCATATGATATCACTTATATGTGGAATCTAAAAAAAAAAAGGGCAAAGGAACTTATTTACAAAACAGAAACAGACTCACAGACATACAAAACAAACTTATGGTTACCAGGGGAGGGGAAGAGGGTGGGAAGGGATAAATTGGGCGTTTGAGATTTGCAGATAGAAACTACTATATACAAAATAGATAAGCAAGAAGTTTGTACTGAACAGCACAGGGAACTATATTCAATATCTGGTAGTGACTTATGATGAAAAACAATATGGAAAAAATACATGTATGATTGAGACATGATGCTGTACACCAGAAATTGACACAGCATTGTAAACTGACTATTTTTCAATTAAAAAAAGGTTATACAGTGTTTTGAATTCATCTTCTGAAGAACAAGAACAAAACAACCTCATAAAGAAGGACTTCATGTGTCTTTCTGGTGGTTTAGAATGCTGGTCTCGCTCTGGTGTAAGTGAAGTTTAACATAATGCCCCATATTACAGCTGACCTGTTGAAACCTACCAGGACCTCATCGTGACAAGTGGGACAGGGTGTAAAATAAGAGTTGTGGCGGACACTGCAGTGTGCCGTCAGGTTCCCCCTTTGGGACTGACACATGCATTCCTCCTGACGTCAGGACTGCCGGCAGCTGACAGATCTCAGCTGAATCCCTTTCTGGCGGTTGCCCAGAGCAAAAAAGGTGGCCTCTATGTCCAAGGTCACTGCTCCTGCCCAGGGACAGCTCCTATGCAATGGAGGGGTGTGTGGAGACCCTGTCCCCTTGCTGCAAAGCCAGGCAACTCTAAAGGACCATTTCAGCCCTGAAGTTCCCCCTGTAGGATCAGCAGAAGCCTCTGTTGTGAGTGCATCACAGTTGGAATCTCTCTGCCCAGACCTACCTCCCTCACTGCACCATGAGTGTTGACCTCAGGCCCACGCTCCAATCAACGTCCTATATGCAAATCTCCATCTCAAATCGGGTCCAGAAGAATCAACCTAAGACAATAGCGCCACGTGTTTAATGTATAGAATTTGGTTATTGCACGTAGGAACAAAAAATAGAGAGTTATGGAGGTGTGGGGGCACCTATTTAAAAATATACAATCTTAGATACATTTGGAATGCCTGAGACATTCAGAGTTCCTTTTTTGTAAAATATAGCTCCTGACTCCTCTCTCTTCCCCATCCTTACTGACATCACTTTCATAATCCTTTGCTGCCTCCAGTTTTCCCCAATTCCAGGTCATTCAATTCTTCATGGCAGACAGAATTCTCTTTCAAAACCTCAAATCTGATATCATAACTCTGCTCTTTAAAAATGTCTGATGCTTACACATTGATACAGGGTGAAACAGGGGGTTCTGTCCCTTAAAGCCCTATCCTGCCTTTATGTCGCTTTCCTGCCTGTAACACCCCTCCTCTGGTGACTGAGCCCAGAGTGCTTAGCACAACCCTAGTACCTTGAGTGTTTCCCTGTTTCTAACACACGGCATGTCTTTCTGTGATGCAGTGTGTGCCTTTTAACCTGGCGATCCTCCATGCCTTTCTCTACCTCCTTAATTTGTTGATACACTTCTATAGCTCCTTCAAAAGACTCTTCAAATCATTTTCTGAATCAACTGTACCGATTCTCCCATCAAAATAAAGGCTCCCTATTTCCCCACTTTATTTACATTCATCTATCACAAGCTTACGTTGTATAATAATTGATCTCTTTTATATTTTTTTGTACCCACTACTAACAGTGAATTTTTTCAAAGGCAAGTCATTTAATTGTACTCCAGTGCCCAACCATACCCACATTAAATATTGAAATAAATAAATGGGGGTGTCTTAACTTTGACTTCTCTTAAAGCACAGCCTAGCAAGAACTTGCATGTAGGTAGTTTATTTGAGAAGTGAAGCTAAGAATCAAGAGTGAGCAGCAGGGAGGAATGTGGCAAGGAAAGAGGGAATTTCAGTAATGGATTGGCTGCGTATGGAGGTGGTCCCCACTGTGGATAGTGGGTCAGAAGCTCTGGAAATTTTCTAAGGCCAGTGTGGCAAACAACATCCAACTTGTCCCTAGGAAGGACAGCAAGAGGGGACATCTATCTGCTCAGTCCATCACGAGTTAGTTGAAGGTTGCCTCAACAGTGTTAATTAACTCTGCCACGCTTCCAGGCTGTCCCTGCACCAGGGCTTTGTGAGATCCTGCAATTCGGACAAAGTTTTGAGGGAGAATCTGAGAAGACTGGCAGTGTGTACAGAACTGTCCACCTGGCTGTAGCTGAAGTCACAGGCAGGCTTAGCAGAAGTGGCCCAGGGCACAAAAGCATATGCTGCAGGGGGTTATTGAGCGAATCTTCTGAGATTATCAGTTTTGAGAGGGTGGCATTGGTTGTAATCAGGCACTCTGCTTTAAAGTGGAAAATGTAACTAAAGATATTTTCATGCAACCAAAAATAAACCAAAAGTTGTATTTAAGACACGGCTCTTATTCCCGTCAGCGGAGTTTTTCTTAGTTTTACCTGGCTTTTCTGTTTGTGTGCTTTCTTCATTATCTCTTCTATGATTACCGGAACATGGATGACCTTGGCAATTTAAGCTCCCTAAGAGTCAATTTTCTCAGAGTTAGTGAGAGGATAAGAATCCATTTCACAGAAGCATTTTCCATCTACCTATTCATTCATCCATTCATTAAGCAAATATCTACTGAACACTTACTATGTGCCAGTCACCACTTATGTAGGGCTTATGATATAATGGAGGGTTAAAACAAAACAAAATGAAAACAAAACAAAAATTATTTACCAGTCCTTGACATAATGGATCTGGAGAACAAATGGAGACGTTAAACAAATAACCATGCAAACAAATAAAATATAAAAAATTTGGTCCATGCCAGAAAGGAAAAGTACAATTTACAGTTATACACAACGGGTGTACAATAGGAATGTATAATTTAGACTGATGTTTACCCAACGGATTCATGGACATGCTGGCTGTCAAAGCAAGACCTGCCTGAAGAATGATCTGGAGTTGGTGAGGTGAGAGGTGGGTGTGGTGGGGGAACCCTGCTGTGAGGCAGAAGGGAAAGCATGACTTCTGCTGAAGAAGGTTGCATAGGGCCAAGACCGCATGCAGACCCCGGACGTCACTGTGACTGGGAAGCGATGAGAAGCCTTTGAAAGGCTTTATGCTGAAGAGGTATATGATGTGACGTATTCACGGAAAATTCTCTTACTGCTACGTGTAGATCCAGTGAGCGATGGATGCAGGAAGTGTGAACACTCAGGACCACAGTTCTACTGAAAGATACTGATTTCATAAAGCAGCCCACGTGCTGAGTTTATTTAGAGCTACATGGAGTTGAATTTAGTCGCTTCCCTTATCTTCTCCCATTTTCTTGTTTTCCTGCTTTATTTTTCCTCCCTTAATGTTCCCTCTATTCTTATACTTACCAGTAGCATCTCTTTGGAAAAAAAAAAAAAAAAAAACTTCATTAAGAGAACCAAGTTGTGTTATTCCTAACCAATGGCCCGTTGCACACTCCCTGGCACGGTCCTGGGTGATCTGCGCTGCTCAAAAGGCAAAAGAGGAGACGGAGCCACTCTGCTCAAGATTTATGGGGCAAGGAGAAGGATCGTGGTCTTCACGGTGTTGTTAGAAGGGAAGGAGCGGAGGTTAGGAATCATTTGGCAGATGAAATTATGTGTAAAGAGAGGTCAAGGGTGTTGGGTAAACTGGAAGAGGTGAATTAGAGATGGACCAACAGGGATTTATGGAAGAGATTTCTAGATATCAGAGCAGCAGACACGGAACTAGCATGTTCACTTCTAAAGAAGCCTCATACAATCCTTTCATGAGGGGAGAAAAATGGAAAATATTAAGAAGTTTAGGTAACAAGGTGATAATTTTGGTATATTGAACTGCAATATCTATCAATCTGTCTATATAATATGAGTTTTAATTCTTTTTCTTTGAGTTTGAATTCTGACAAAAAATTACAATGATGGTGCCTTAGAAACATTTTGAAAGCCCTCTAACAAAAAGTGTAATAGTAAATTTATTTTTCGAGAGAAATACTCAGAATCAAGGAAATTCCTAGGCACAATGTATATACAAGAATCACCATCCTGATTCTTCACTGAAAAGCCAAAGAGCACCCTTCCTTTGGATAGTAAATACGAGTTTATTAATAAAGATGATACCACTTCGCATTTTGTTTCTTTCAGCTTTACTGAGGCACACTGAGTTAAACCTACCTGAAGTGTGTATTTGGATGATTTTGATGTGTGTAAGCCTGTGAAACCATTACCATCATCAGGGTAACATACAGTTCCATCAGCCCCAAAAGTTTACTCATGTTCCCTTTGTCATCCTTTCCTCCCTCCACTCGCATCCCCAGACAAGCACGACACCTTCATTTCTGTCTCTATACCTTCACCTACATTTCCTAGGATTTTGTATCAATGGAGTCATACAGTGTGGTTCTGAGTTCTTCTATCCAGCGTAACTATTTTGAGATTCACTATGTTGTTGCATGTTTCATCAGTTAATTCTGTTTGATTGCTTAGTACTAGCACCTTGTATGAATATATCATGGATTGTTCATCAGTTTGCCTCGTAATGGACATTTGGGTTGTTTCCAAGTTTTATCTTTTACTGATAAAGCTCCTATGAACATAGTACAGTCTTAGTATAGACATATGCTTTCATTTCTCTTGGGTAAACACTTAGCAATGGAATGGCCAGAGAATATTGTAGGTGTATATTTAACTTTAAGCAAACTTTCAAAATGTTTCCTCAGATCCCATCAATAGTTTTACATAAAGATTACATGAGTGGCAGTGCCTTACACAAGTTTAATAACAATACACCTGTAAGCTCAGTATTCCTTTCCCCATTATACGAAGGAAATCCAAGTTCAGGAATGTTAAATAAATTACTTGTGGTACAAAATAAGTGAACGGAAGAGTTGGAATTCAAATCTATACCTGACAGTGCCAGAATGCTTTTTCAGAATGCCTAGGGAGAGTTTTTTTTTTTTTTTAATAAACCAAGGGCTAGCTGTTGCTTTAAATAGATGTGGTTCTCATCCACTGAGTGACTAGCTCCTGCTTGACTTGGATAAGTGGACAGAATGGAAAATTATTTTAGTCCAAGTGATGGCTCATTGGCCAGACAAGGTCGAGGTATAGCTTTATATGGTTGACTGGAATTCAAACTTGTGACCTGCCATCAGTTGCAGAAGAGATATATAAGACCCTCTGATAAACCAACAATCTTCTTAATTTAAGAGAGCAGCTCCAAGTCAGATAAAGTGCTACTTAAATCAGCAACCGTAGCCATGCTTTCACTGGCTGAATACCTTTTCCTATTTACCGTTGATTTTGTTTCAAAGAACAGATAAAGACACAAACACTGGAAAGCAAAAAAATAAATAAATAAATAAATAAAATAAGAAATACAAAACCAGCTGGGAAACAAAGAAAAGAGGATAAAGCACCTGGAGGAGATTAATGGACGGAAGTACTTTCTGTTTCCATTTTTAATAAGACAAACGCATTATGTAAAATTTAAAATGTGAGAACTGTACATAGATGTATGAAACACAACCTACAAGAGATTCTTGTGGTTTCTGATGCCGCTGTTGGCACTGTTTCTTCTAACTACTGACGGGCACTTTGGTTTCTATAATGGTTACTCTCAGTGCAAACCTCTACGGTAATCCAATATCCAGGAGAGACGATGATGGAGGAACTGCTTCTGCCTCGGGGACATAACATTTTAGTATTGCGATTAAAACAAACAGAAAACTCTCTTTTCTCTTTAGAGTAGAATTCGGTGTAAGGGTGGTCTGTATTTAGAAGGAGTTAGTAATTGAAGTTCTAAAAAATCAACATTGGAATGACTATTTCTCAAAGCCTTTCATTCGTCACCATCTCTACTGTCACTAATGTCAATAGCTTCCTAACGAAGTTTAGCAAATACAAATATGGGACACAGAGCGAAATGTAATGTTCAGAGAAAAGGTAATTTTTAGTATAATCATATCCCATCCAATATTTGGCATATACTTACACTAAAAATTATTTGTTGTTTTTCCAAAATCCAAATTTAATAGTGTGCTCTGTATCTTTACTTGGTAATCCTGTTGCCAACAGACTTCCTTCCCCTTTCACCCCGACCTCCCTCATTGAATGTCAGCAAAATGGAAAATCAAAATGTACTGGAGAAGAAGTGAAATATTTAAATTAACAGGAGCCATTGAAGAGGGTAACCCTTTAGTGTCTTCTTTGAAACATTCGAAAGTGGTCAATTACAGTGTCATCTACTCATACACACACCATCAATACTTAAAGTGATAATTTCAATAAATACCAAAAAGTCATTTTGCAAAATTGAACACGCTCATTCTTGGCAAATACACTGAAACAATCAATACAAATGAAAGGCCGATACTCAACATAATAAATAACCTAAGGGTGGAGTATAGCTCAGTGGTAAAATGTGTACTTAGCGTGCTCGAAGTCCTGGGTTCAACCCCCAGTACCTCCATTAAAAAATAAAACTTTCTCAAAAAAAAAAAAAAAGAAAAGAAAAAGAAAGAAATAACCTAATATTTAATAACTAATGTTCTTGATCTCTTTCTTGTCAGTGTAGTAAGGGTATTATTTTATATAAACCTCACAACAATGAAAAACAAAACCTTATGAGACAAAAATAATAATTATTATTCCTATTATAGTTATGGAGGTCAGGAAACTGATGAATAGAAAAGCGAAGCCATTTGTCTCAATTACTAGCACACAGCTAGTAATATACGGAGCCAGACAGTTCAATGTTAGAGCCCATATTTAACCACTACAGTATGCCGTGACTCTTCATAGCAACAGCAATAAATGTGCATTGCTTAGAAACAAGGCAAATAAAAGATAGGACTTCTGCTATTAAAAGCAGTTGAATGGCTAGATATCTGTCTCATGTTCTGAATAAAAGGAAATGTTTGTAAGTTCTCAGTTCTTCCCAAATTATTATACAGCCAGAAAGAAATATCAGTCAAGCCTGAAGTCAAGTTTTTGAAGAAGCTGGACAGATAATTCTAAAATTAATCTGAAAGAGTGCTCTAGAAAAAAAAAATGTGGGTAAAGGAGAATAAGTAAAGAGAGGTTTGGTCTACAAAACAGTTACGATAGGCAAAGTAAATATTGTAAAGATACTGATTTTTCCCAAATTAATATTTAAATTTGATACATTTCCGTAAAATCCAAACAGGTTTGTGAACATCACAGAGCTTTATGAGCTTTTTAAAAAATTATATGAGTGACATTAATGAAATTTTTTTCATTTCATTCAACAATTTTGCATATTTAAAAGGTAAGAGTTGCTCTTTTTTTAAACATAACTAACCACCCTTACATCGTCACATCTAAAAGGAAGCATTTTTTACCTACTATTTAATTATCCAGAGTATATATATTTGTGAAAATCAATCATGTTGTTGCATTCAGTGATAGATCATTTGTTCTTATATATAAGCATTTCTTCATCTACTATTTAATTATCCGGAGTACAGTTTGAATAGAAAAGGCAGGATCAATGCTGATTACTTTAGCTAATATAAATTTGATAAATAGTAACAAGACGGAAAACTCATTCTCTTGGGTATGAAGACTCATTTTAAAGTTTAGTAATAAACGCAGTCTGGTATTAGTGTAGACATATAGTGATGAAGCAATGGAATGACATAAGACGCTCACAACAAATATTTATTAAAGCTTTGAAATTTTTTATTAAATTAATCGGCAGCTGCATGAAGAATGAGAACATTACAGCAACCCAGAAACCTCTCTCTTGTCTCTTTTGATTGCTACTCTTTCCCAAAGGTAACCACTATCTTGATGTCTAAGAGCATACCTTAGTTTTGACTGTATTACACTTCATATGAATGGAATGACATGGTAAGTACTCTTCAGTATTTGGCTACTTTTATTCAATATTTCTGAAAATCAGTCATGTTGTTGCATTCAGTGATAGATCATTTGTTCTTATATTCTGTATAATACACCATTTTGGTAAACATTGTTCTCAATACTGAGCATACAGCAGATAGAAAAGTGGGTCCCTGCCTTACTGGAAAAGCTGCATACATGCTAGATTTGGGCTACTGCATACATGGGGCTGGGATCATTTATTTCCATTGGGAAAACATATAAAAGTAGAACTCTGTTTCACGTCATATACACAAAAATAATCTAAGATTTAAAGCCAAAGCTTTAAAAAGAAGAAATACTAATTTATTGCTTATCAATATTTATTAAGTATCTACCTACACCAAGCACTCTTTCAGGTATTAGGGAGTTAGGTATGATCAGTAAAAACAACATACAAAAACCCCTGCTCTTATGAAGCATGTATTTAATGTGGTGAGAGACAATAAAGACATAAACAAATAAATTCTATATTAGAAAATTGTAAGTGCTCTGGAGAAAAGTGATGACAGTGGCAGTAGGGGGTGGGGGCGGGTCAAGAGTACCTGCAGGGAAGGGGGTAGGGCTGCAATTCTCAATAGGCTGGCAGAGAATATAGGAGAAAATTCCTGGTGACATTAGTGTAGGAAGGACTTCTGAAATAAGGTTTAAAAAACACAAATCGTAAAAAAATAAAAAGTGCTTGGTTAATCTGACTACATTAGAGCAGACACTTTCATGTATCAAAAGCACGAACCAAGTAAAAGGAAAGCGGCAAGATATTTGCAACCCATATAATCACCCAAGGATTAGCTTCCAGAATAGTGCCGACAGAAATTCTACAAAGTAAGAAGAAAAATACAAACAACTAATAGAATATAAACAAAGGGTATGAATGTGCAATTTGCAGGAGCTGGCACCCAAGTTAGGACTAAACCTATGAGGAAAAAAAAAAGCTGGCTATCAAGAAAAATGTGAATTCAGTCCACAGTGATTTTTAATTTAGTATTCATTCATTCATTCATTCATTCAAGTTAATTCAGATTCAAAAGAAAGATTCCATTCATATGGGTTCTGGGATCAGATAGGTAACACCACTCTGAATTTGACTGACAGCTTTTCAACTTGCCTTCAGAATCATGACGTGTGCTTTTGGGGTACAGTGGAAATGAGCCACTTCTCCATGGAACAACTGAATGTTGCTCTATCTTCCCCTTGAGGATACATAATAACCATGACTCCTCTAACTTCTATAGTAAATATAAACCTTTTCCTCCAAATTTTGAAGTCCTTGAAGATAAAAACAAAAGGGGGAAAATGGTATTCATGAATGAGGGAACTTGAAATGTCACCCAGCCAAATTGTTGTCTAATTATTTAAGGAAAAGAAATTTAATTTTTGCATGACCCTGGACCCTTGTTTCTTATGTTCTTCCCTGATGCTCAATTAATGTCCATTTCAATTCAGTGCTTACTGAAATCCCATCAGAAATGATCCAATTCAAATTCAAATTCAAAAACTGTTGCTCATTAAAACTGATGTGAAGATGAACTATCCCGCGCATCATGCCAAAGGGAGCTTTCTAAAAGGCAAATCTGATCACTGTACTCCCACACACACTCTGAGTTCCAATTTTAATACGTGACTTGATCTTCTGCAAACAGAAGATGCCTTTGTAACTAATACAATCTGACCCCTCTACTCTTACTCAACAAATATTTATTGAGCACCTATGATGTGCCAGATGCTGTTATAGGCACTGGAGTCTTACCTATGAATACAAAATAAATTTTCTTTTTTCATGGCACTTATATTTAAGCGTAGAAAGCACACAAGTTGAAAAAATAAATATATAATATGTTAACACGTCTAATGTTCCAAAAACAATTTTTTTAAAAAAGGATATGGGGACAGGGTGATGGAGAAGTGCTATTTTAGGTATTCTGACTTAAAAAATAAAAAAGGCTTTCGGATCAGAAGAAATGTGAGTAAAGACTCGAGAAAGATAAGGAAGCAAGCCATGTGGTTGTCAAAAAATGAGTGCTGGGTATCTGTCAGCGACGGACTCAGAATAGACGAGGAATGTTACCTTAGTTTAACGTCTGAAATACGGTGGGAAGTTTCTCACAAGTAAATAAAAATAATGTTTTAAATACACTATATCAAAGAACATGTTTCTCTGAGGTAAAGAGAAAATGATGCAGCTTTTTAAAATTCTGCACCCGCTCCTGCTAGCTGCATAATCTGTTCTGTAAGCCTTGAACCACAGAAGCATTTAAGTTCTGAGATTCAATACAGAGACAATTTATTCTTATTCTTATCAAAATTTTTCTAGAGAAAATGAAAGCGTCTGATATTTGATTTAAGGCATACGTCTGATTCACCCATTTCTACGTAAGGTAATTCTTAGCATCCTCTGTGTGTGCAGAAGTTGGTCAACATTATCTTTCCCCACAATTCCTTCCTCAAGTCAAGACACTGAGAAAGAGGATTACCGAGAAGCACGTGGACACTCTTGCGAAACTCTTTAAAGAGTTTTCCAACTATGAATTGAGTAAGAAAAAATGTGATAAATGTCTCTGTACTTTCCTGGGGACATTTAAAATACAAGTGGTAATTTGAGGATTTGCTGTCACAATTTTCCAGGTGGCCAACCAGCCTTTCCAATAACTGTGCTTTCCCAGGGGCTCAGCACAGGCTGAGCCACGCCGCAAGCGTGAGCGTCACTCCAGGCACTGACAGCTCTCTGCCCCCGACCCAGCCTCCTAAACACTCAGTCCACTCTGGAACCGCCCTGAGTTTCCAAAATACAGTGGAGGTACTAAACCCAGCATGACTCAGCCCATCAGGTGTTTCCTGGTGGGACATGTGGGCAATTGAAAGAGAACTGATATCAAAGCAATCACTTCTGGTACGAAAATATGATTTAAAAAAGGAATTTTTAAAGACAGCTTGATCAGAAATCAACATATAAAAGAGCCACAGAGTCCTGCGGAAATAAAATAGCAAACTTAACCATCTGGAGGTCTTTTTTAAAAAATTCGTTCATTCACCTATTTATTATTTGTTCTACAAACATTTCTTAAACATTTACTGGACATCGACTTTATGATAGTGTCTGGGGTTAAACTGTTGTTTCAAATTGTTATCACTGCCCTTGAAGAGCTAGTAGGTCATAGAAACACATAAACTGTTACAATATAATTTGATGAGTGCTCTGTTAAAGGTTTTTGCAGTCAGACTGTGGAGACAGACGCCCCAAATCCACTGAATTGGGGAGAAGAAAGTGTCAAAGAAAGCTGCCCGGGAAACAGTTTTTCTTTGAATTTGAATATTAATTCTAATAATTTAGTGCATCAAAGCCCAGAACATTCCCTCACCATAAACAGCGCATAGATTAACAATTCCCCATTATTTGCACGTTTACGTTCCTTTAACTATGTCATCAGTTACACCAAAACAATGGAGGTCACCACCTTTTCAGGCCATTCCCAGAAATACTCACCTCCTCCTCCCTTCTCTTGGCCAGTGGTTTTTCCCGGAATAAATGACGACATGGTCTCAACTACTTAAACATATATGAGACCGCGGGGCCATTCCTGGAAATACTGCATTCAGGGATTGACATGCGCTCAGAAGCCCAAACAAGCAAAGACTTCACTTGTTCTGCTTGAGCCCCTAAAAACTATCTTTCAGAGCAGAGACGTTAGTCTCTGGAGAGACCCTGGCCATATTTCCACAGTGGAGAAATATTTCAGCTAGTTTCTAGGGTACAGTTGATTTCTGCAGTGATTTCCTCCTAAAGAATAGATGAGCGTCAATAAAAGCTCATTCACGCTGAACTCTCAGTAATCGGCTCGTCAGGAACTTTAATGTAATTTGTTTTTACATAATGCAGGCTCATAAAATGCGTCATTTTTCTTACTCAATTCATAGTTGGAAGATTTATCATTAAGAGGTTTTATTGAAGGCCAGACCCTTCAAAAAAAAAAAAAAAACTGAACATTTTTTTCTCATTCTAGCAAAATCCTCCCGTTAAAGAACTGAAGTGTTTCAAACACCCTCGTAATGGTACAGTAAATTACATTTTCTCATTTGGAACATTGTAATAGATTTCTCTACAGAGTGATTTATCATGCAACAATTAGGAACCCAAGGGAATTAGATGACCATTTTAAATTTTATCAGCTTGTTTCAATAAACTGTTAATGTGACCCTAATGTTTGGGAAGCACTTTAATATAATCAGATTTTGGTTGTTCAATCTACTGACATTAATGGCTACCTCATTAATCATAGCATTCTCGCTCAGACCTTGGAGGCTGAGCTAAGTTCAGTGGACCAATTCTTACAATAAAAACAGACCATTTTTGACAGGGAAATATTCTCACTGTAACTACAAAATGCATTTTGTTATTTCTTTAGGAACGTACAGGGGTAACTGGAAACTCTAAGAGCTTACAAAATAACAATTAAAACCCTTCAGGCTTAATTCCTAAATTGGTCAATTAAATCAAGATCTCCTATAATCACTACCTGTAATGATTTTCTATTATTTTAAAAGTAACGGGCTGTGCAGCCACACCTAAAATAAGCCAGACGACAAATACATAATAAATGTCTGTCTCCCAAACCTGCGTAGCATCTGATGGTTTGTGCCAATCCAGCAGCGCTGAAACATTCCTTCAACTTTTAAAACCCTGTGGTTAACCCCCCAGTGGTCTTTCGGGGGGACAGGAAAAAAGGTACTACAGATGATTTATAAGATTTCAGGAAATTGTGTGTAAATGTAGAGGTCGGCATTAGTACTTTTGATTTTTTTTTTTATTGTGATAATAGACACTCTCTCAGTCTCTTGAATATCTATACAACTGCAGGAAGCAAAAAAAAAAAAAAAAAAAATTTTAAACCGCAACATCACTATAGTTCTCTGCTTGGATTACTATTATAGAACACCTTGTATTATATGTCATGACTGGAAAAAAGGGCACAGTACCATCTGTTTCTAAAGTTATGGCTTTGTTTTATTAATTTTTCTTGTTAAACTTAATAGAATATGACCTTATTGGAAACTGAGTTTATAAAGCCATACAGTTGGCTGGAAAGAGAAAACTCAGATGTGTTTAAGTCATCTTAAAATGCACTGTGCTTTAAAAAAATTGCATTTTTAGGTCTCAAGGAAATCTCATCATTAAGTGTGCGGTTTGTATTCTGGGTTTCATATTATCCTCTGTGATTAAACTACAGAAAACACAGGCTTAAAAATGTCAAATAGAAAAATTCATAAAAATGAAACCAAACATATCTTCCTAAAGCAGAAAATTTTTGGAAATGTAACGTAACTGAATCACTATTCATAATTATTTTTAGCTCTCAAGTTTTAAGTAGATAATACTTAAAAATACATTATTTTGAATAAAGATTCTTGGCTAGATAAGTTTAAGTTTATTATGCTGAAGAGAGGTACGCGCCCTCTAAAAATGTCATATGGTAACGCTTTCTCAAGGTGACTGTGAATTTCACTGGAGTTTCAGTCACTAAATACTTGCTGAGTAGCTTATATTTTACAGGTGCTGTGTCTCCTCAACTCCAGATTCTGAAAAAAGCTTGCTATGTTAAGTGCGTATTCTGTGCGTAATAATACTTAAAAGATTGGAAAGAAATGATATCTACCTTGCCTGGCATTCAGCAGGCACTTAATTACTTCATACTTGTTAAAAGGATAAATATGTTGCTAGAATAATACATTTTAGAAACTGTGAACTATGTAATTCTCCATATAATCAGAATTCCTTCGTTGGAAGACTCCCCGTTTCAGGACAGATTACTTGAAGGGAAAGAGGATGCTGTGAAAACAAAGATAAAAGTGATTTGTTTTTCAGATCCATTCAACAGCCTTGGCAAATTTATTGTCTGCCAGGTTAAAATTTTTAGCAGTTCTTCAGAAATAGAGCTCCCTAGTTGGAAAATGTGGCGACCATAGACACACACTGCTCAGATTCCCCGCTGAGGGGGCAGAGTTGACTGACAGCCCCCCATCCTGCTGCTGCCCCTCGAGATCTATGGCCAGTGCTGGTCCCAGGCCACACTCCCCCAGGCTGCTCGCAGGGGGAGAAAGCACAGGCACCCGCAGGAAGCAGGCAGGGCCCCCTGGAAGACAGCTTTGGCCCAGACTCCACTGACCTGGCCAAACGTTCTCAGGGCTGTGCTGCAGACTGAGCTTCCTTCTCCCCAAACCTCCTAGCTTCTCCCGTCTCCTTCCCCAGGGTTCGACTAAGCCTTCACACAAGTTTTCCTCAGTAAATCTCTTGTGCATCAAATCTCACCTTGTCCTCCGCTTCTCAGAGGACCCAAGTACAGAAAATTTGTTTCCTAGTCCTTGCAAGCTGCTTTAACCTCTGTGGTGGGAACTTGGGGGCGCATTTTGCCTTAAACTGCTATTGGAGGATTACAATCATAATTATTGCTCTCTCTTCCAACAGGTAGAATAGAAACATCTACCATTCAGCTCACACTTTGGTACCCTATTTTTTATTGGTGTGAGACGGTTTTTACTAGAAGCTGTTAATGCTTTAGCCCAGCGTTGACAGCTGTCAGGCGAAAGAGGAATACGATTCTATGTCACGTCACAAATCTGACGCTATTGCTCAGTTTCAGGGTGTGGATGGGTGATACGCATGGGTAACAGGTTGCAAAACCAGGTACCCTTGCTCAGTCTAAGGCACAGATTATGCCTTGGACTAAATCACCTTGAAGAATACTGTGAACAGATAAAAACTGGTTCTCCATAAATATTCTCCTAACATTTTATACTATAGAATTGTTCTTTTTTATTATTGAAATACAGTTGACATACACTATTATGTCAGTTTCAGGTATATGACAGTGATTTGACATTTGTATACATTATGAAATGATCAACACAGGAAGTCTCGTAGCCATCTGTCCCCATACAAAGTTATTTAAATATTATAGACAATATTTCGTATGTTGTATATTACATCCCCATGGCTTATTTATTTTGTACCTGGAGGTCTGTACCTCTTAATTCTCTTCACACATTCTGTTCCCTCAACCCTCTTCCCTCTGGCAACCACCCACTTGTTCTCTGTATCTATGAGTCTGTTTTGATTTTATTTTGTTTGTTTTGTTTTTAGATTTGCCCTACAAGTGGGATCTTACCCTATTTATCTTTCTCTGTCTGACTTATTTCACATGGCATGATACCCTCTGGTTCCATCCATTCCACTCGTGTTGTCACAACTGGCAATATTTCATTTTTAAAATCATGATTGAGTAATATTTCATTATATCTACATATGACTTCTTCACCCATTCATCCATTGATGGACACTTAGGTTGCTTCCATATCTTGGTTATTGTAAATAATGCTGCAGTGAACATTTGTGTGTACATATCTTTTTGAATTAGTATTTTGGTTTCCTCAGGTAATATAAGTGAAATTCCTGGATTGTATGACAGTCCTATTTTTAATTTTTTAAGAAACTTCCAAGCTGTTTTCCACAGTGACTGCACCGATTTGCAATCCCACCAACAGTACACAAGGGTTCCTTTTTCTCCACATTCCTCACAATACTTGTTATTTGTTGTCTTTTTGGTAATAGCTATTCTGACAGGTGTGAAATGTACCTCACTGTGGTTTTGACTTCTGTTTCCCTGATGATTAGTGATGCTGAGCATCTTCTCATGGGATCTGTTGTCCATCTGTATGTCTTTGGAAAAATGTTTCCAGAATCCCTGCCCACTTTTAAATCAGGTTGTTTGCTTTTCTCATGCTGAGTTGTGTATTTTAAGTATCAACCCCTTATGATATATATCATTTTCAAATATCTTCTTCCATTCAGTAGGCTGCCTTTTCATTTTGTTGATAGTTTCGTTTGCTGCACAGAAGCATTTAGTCAGATGTAGTTCAATTCCTTTATTTATGCTTTTGTTTCCCTTGCCCAAGGAGACAGATCCAAAAAAATATTGCTAAGACTAATATTAAATAGCAAATTTCCTATCTTTTCTTGTAGGAGTTTTATGGTTTCGGGCCTTACATTTAACTCTTTAATCTATTTGAGTTGCTTTTTCTAATATGGTGTGAGAAAATAATGCAGTGTGATTCTTTTGTGTGTAGCTGTCCAGTTTTCCCAACACTATTTATTGAAGAGAATTTCTTTTCTCCATTGTTTATTTTTTTCATCCTTTGTCATATATAATTAACCATATGAGCATGGGTTTATTACTATGGTCTCTATTCTGTTCCATTGATCTACATGTGTGTTTTTATGGAAGTACAGTACTGTTTTGATTACTGTAGCCTTATAATATAGTTTGAAACCGGGGAGCATGATAGATATTGCCAGCATTTTTTTTTTTTCCCTCAGTAGTGCTTTATCTATTTGGAGTCTTTATGTTTCCATATACATTTTAGAATTATTTGTTTTAGTCCTGTGAAAAATGTCCTTGGTGTTTTGATAGAGATTGCACTGAATCTGTACATTGCTTTGAGTAGTCCAATTATTTGAATATTAATTCTTCTAATTCATAAGCAGGGTATATCTTCTATTTTTTGTGTCATCCTCAATTTCTTTCATCAACATCTTATAGTTTTCAGAGTGCAAGTCTTTTACTTCTTTGGTTAGATTTATTTTTAAGTATTTTATTCCTTTTGATGCAACTATACATGGAATTATTTTTTTAATTTCTTCTTCAGATAGTCATTAGTGTATAGAAACACAACAGATTTCTGTATATTAATATTTTATCTGCAACTTTACTGAATTCATTTACTAGTTCTAATAGTTTTTGGTAGTGTTTTTAGGATTTGCTATTTATAGTGTCATGTCATCTACAAACAGTCATAGTTTTACCTCTTCCTTTCCAGTTTGAATTCCTTTCATTTCTTTTTCTTGTCTGATTGTTATGGCTAGGATATCAAATACTGTGTTGAATAAAAGTGGTGAGAATAGGAGTTCTTGTCTTATTCCTGATCTTACAGAAATTTTTTTTAGCTTTTCACTGTTGCATATGATGTTAGCTGTGGGCTTATCCATTATGGCCTTTATTATATTGGGCTGTGTTCCCTCTATACCTCCTATCTGTAGAGTTTTTATCATAAATGGATTTGAATTTTGTCAAAAGCTTTTTCTACATCTATTGAGATGATGATATTATTTTTATTCTTCAATTTGATAATGCAGTATAGCACACTGATTGATTTGTGGATAATAAGCCATCCTTGCTTGCATCCCTGGAGTAGATCCCACTTTATCATGGTGTATAATCTTTTTAATGTAACATTGAATTTGGTTTGCTGATATTTTGTTGAGGACTTTTGTGTCTATATTTAGAAGAGATATTGGCCTGTAATTTTCTTTTTAAGTTGATAATTATATATAAGCTGATCATTTTTAAAATTTGAATGCACTCTAACAACTCTACATTTTTACTCCCCCCGAAGTTCAATGTTTTTTACTTCATTTTTTACATCTAATTTTTTGTGTGTATCCATTAACTACTTACTGTGGGTATTAATGATTTGACTACTTTTGTCTTTTAACCTACCTATTAACTTTGTAAGTGGCTGATCTCCTTTTATGGTATGTTTGCCATTATCAGTTGTATTTTTCCTTTCATTATTTTCATATTTCTAGTTGTAGGTTGTGTCCCCGCTTGGTGAAGTCTCTTTAACTGTTCTTGTAAAGCCAGTTTAATGGTGCTGCACTTGTCTGTAAAACTTTCTCTGCTTCACATATGAATGATAATCTTTCTGGGTAGTGTGTTCTTGGAATAGTTTTTTTTTTTTTTTTCCCCCTTTATCTTTAAATATATTGTCCCATTCCTTTCTGGCCCACAAAGTTTCTGTTGAAAAACCTGCTAAGTCTTATGATAGTTCCTTTGTACGTAACTAGCTGCTTTTCTCTTGCAGCTTTTAAGATTGTCTCTAAACCTTAATTTTTTTTTTCCATTTTAATCATAATGTGTCTTGTGTGGGCTTCTTTGGGTTCATCTTGTTTGGGACTCTCTATGCCTCTGGACTGGATGGATATGTGTTTCCTTCCATTTTAAGGAATTTTTCAGGTATTAATTTTTCAAATATTTTTTCTGACCCTTTTTCTCTCTCTTGTCTTTCTAGACCCCTGTAATGCAGCTGTTATTATGCTTGATGTCCCAAAGGTCTTTTAATATCCTCACTTTTAAACATTTAAAAACTTTTTCCTGTTCAGCTTGGGTCATTTCCACTGCTCTGTCTTCCAGATCCCTGACTGATCCTTCTGTATTTCCTTTTCCTTTTTAAATCCCAGTTGTTGTATTCTTCAGTTGTTCTATTTTCTAGCTCTTTGTTGAACTCTCACTGTGTTCATCCGTTCTTCTCCCGAGGCTGGTGAGCATCTTCATCATCATCACCTTAAACTCTTTATCAGGTTTATTTTTTTAACTCCTCTTTGTTTTATTCTTTTCCTGAGGTTATTCCTTCTTCCCTCATTTGGAACACATTCCTCTATATCCTCATTTTGCCCAGTTCTCTGTGTTTATTTCTGTATGTTAGGTAAGTCAGTTTCATTTTCTGAAACTGGAGAAATGTCCTTATGTAGGAGATGTCCTGTGGGGCTCAGCAGTACGTGCACTTCTGGTCACCAGAGCTAAATGCCACAGGGTGCTTTCTATGTGGGGTGCGTATGCCCTTCTGTTGTAGGGGGGCCAACTACTGTGGGTGCACTGGTAAGCTGGGCTGGCCTCCGGCCTGGTTGGCTGGGAGGTTGTGCCTAATGTAGTGGCTGCCAGCCAGCTGGAGAGTGGGTGCATCTTCCTGTGCAATTGATTTCTCAGCTTGTGTAGGGACTTGGGGCTTGTGGCATCTTGCCGTAGAGCACACCCAGATCCTTATGCATATATCACAGAAGTCTTACTGGGCGATATTTTTTCTGATTATTCCTTCATGTTTCAAATCTGTTTTTTTTTTTCTTTAAGCATAGTTTTTTTTCCAAACAAATATTTATCTATTAAGCCTATAAAGGCATTATATTTAAGGGCTCAGAGACTTCACATTCAGCCTCTCTTCTCTCAGAGACTCCTTAGAATTCTACCTTGCAGTTTGAAAACCACCCTTTAAGTTATTTCAATCTTTGGGATCACAAACTAAATTTATACCCCTACATGCTGCAGGAAGGTATTTACAGACCTTGTTCCATATGGTGTCTTTTTTCAACTGTGACAGAACTTTCTATGAATGACAGTGGAAAGTACATATATGAAGTGGGTGAAAAATTAATCTCAGCTGACACCAGAATTTTTCTTGGGAGATAGATGTCTTTGTTGAGAAAAACACTTTGAAAAGTCTTTTAGAGTGGCATCTGAGACTCTCAAGTCCTGGGCTTTGAAGACTGATTTTCAAATGATAGCAAAACTACTCTGTCAAACAAATGTTTAGGAAATAGAGGCCTGGAAATGAATGAAGAAGAAAGACTGGGTGAGAGAAGAGGCAGTGGAAGCCAGGCAAGACAGGGAGGGACAGAAGCTTGACTTGTATTGTAAGAGCCAAAGTGTGTACTATACGCCATCAAAATTTCAATTATATATTGTGTTTCTGTGGGGCTCCCACTTTATGGAACGTCAGTTGTTGCTACAGGTGCTTAATAACTTTACCTTATTTATTTCTAATCCACATAAAAATCCCAAAGTGTACACCTGTATTCCCACTTGACTGATAAGGATAAGTAAGACCAAAGCTCTCCATCTACACGTTATTCTGTCAGGCAAATGCTTATCGGCAACTTACTAGTCGACACACACCATGTTAATGCTGTGGATGCAGCAGAGGACAAAGGAGGGTGAAGTTCCTGGTCTCAGGGAGTTTACATGTGCCTGCTTTCCATGCTGGTGATGAAAGATGCAATTCTAAGTATGTAGTTTTTAAAGAAAACACAGTTCTAATAAGTCAAACTCTTTAAACAAGGCTCCTTCTTAAGAAGTTTGCAGCAATCTTGGCTTTCCTACTTCTTCATGTCTTATAATAGACCCAACGTGGGTGGGTCACCGACTGCAAGTGCACACCTTACCATGTGTTATTGATCACTTCAGGCACCTTTCATAGCTACTCACAGGACTTGGAGCGGTGTTTTGAATTTCAAATGTCTTCTTCTGTGCTTGATGTGCCTAATTATGTCAGCACCAGCTGGAAGGAGATATTGACAAGAGAGCACAACACGGCTATGTTCCCTACATAATTCAAATTCAGTGGCAGGCTTCCACCTCCGTCTCCCCTTCCACCTCCATCAGGAAAAAGGAGCACGAGCCTAGAGCTGCACGTTCAAATGCACAGAAGAGAGGGCGTGCAAAGACAGCTCTTGCTACGCTTTTAATACACCAGCATCAAAGGTCTCTAATATCAAAATTATCATTAATTGTTAAATTACTGAATAATCACGGGAAGTGCAAACTGTGTTACATTTCGAATGTTTAACATTTAGTAAATGTTTATTCATTTGTACTTCTGATGGTACATTTCCATCGTTTTCCTGCCCCTTCCTGGGGTCAAGCAGTGACCTATCCCATCTGCTTTCATCATCTTTGGAACATAATAGCTTTATAAGTCGAACAGTAATTTCAGGAGTTATCGAATGTAAGTATTTAGTTTCTTCCATTTGCATTTAAGTGTTGCCAAGTCCAAACTTGTTCTGCTGACCGAACGACAGGCCAATAAATCGGGAGATGAGGTATTGGGGCAAGGAATAGTGACTTTATTCGGAAAGCTGGCAGACCGAGAGGATGGCAGACTAATGTCTTGGAGAACCATCCTCCGCCAGTCAGAATATAGGCTCCTTTTCTTAAAACAAACTAAAACAAAACAAAACAAAACAAAACAGGGGAGGGGGTGTGGTTGGTTGTTGCAAACTTCTTGCTGCAGGAATTCTTTGTTCTTGCCTCTGTCCACGTGGGTCAGGCCATGGTGTCCTGTAAACCTCCAACAAAACAAAGGTTGCTCTCTATTTTGCAACTTGCCATCTCTAAACAAGTGCAGAAGTGCTAACATCCTTAAAGGTCAGAGCCCCCAGAACAAGCTCTCCTGTATATTTCAGGCTAAAGGCAACAATGTTTCACAAAAGGTGCAGAGCTGGCTAGACTAAGCCTGGAAAGCAGGGCGGGCACAGTGGTTAAAGCCACGGTAACAGATCCAATATGGAGTCAGATTTGTTCTCCTCTATTACGTAAGTAAATATATCTTTTACCGTCCTTTAAAAGATGGCTTTATATGCTCTGCTTATATTTCACTTGTGTAATTTTACAAATATTTATTGAATGCCTACTATGTTCCTGATGGTGTGGATATAAGATACAGAAGATACAGTTTTCTCTTCTAGAAGTTTATGAACTAGTGAGGGACATTGACAAGCAGGCAAATAAGTTACTTGAATAGATAGAAATTCACAGAATGCTTATAGTAAGTTTTTTGGCTATTCAAAAATAAAATGTTTACATACACTTCATATAGGAAAACAAAAACATCAGCTATTCAAATAGACTGTTATCCAGAGAATAATTTTAAGTAAATGAACAAAAACTCAAACTGCTACTGTCCAATAAAATTTGCCAAATATATATTTTATAATAGCTGAAAAAACTAATCAGTTTTCTTCTATATAAGTTAAAGCACAATGGATTTTTTTTTAGGAATTCTATATCTTTAAACTTCTATAATATGAACAATGTAAATAAGAGTATTATTTTAAAATTAGGCTATAATTATAATTGCAATATTGCTATAGGAAATTAGTATAAAATGCCTAATGCATTATATCCATACAAGTGCTTAAAATATGAACTTTTTGTGGAAATATACTCAGACATCTCCCCCGACAGATTAGTCATGGAAAACAAACAAAAAATCTTGCTGCGGAATGTAAAAGATTGTCCCCTATTAACATCCTTTAAATGTAATTTTTTTTTCATTATTGAACAGAGGTACACTAATAAACTGGATTAATATGGTGCATACTTTAAGTTCCAAAGTTACCCATTTTCTGTGTTATTTCATTTCTTATATGGGTTCTTTTGTTTGCAAAGAACAGAGATTCATTCAGGTCACTTCACACAGGGAATCTTATAAAAATACGGGAAATAGGAATCTCAGCCAATCCTCAAGGAAAGCCAGCAGAAAAGCTGTTTTAAGCAAGAATAAGAAATGCTGAACAGCCAAGCTTTGTGACAACTGGAATGCAGCCTCTGCGCCAAAGCAAGTTATCTCATTGTTTTCTCAGCTGTCTGGGCCCCATCTCCCCCCAGCGCCCCCGAGTCAGAATCCAGTTGCTACCTGTCTGGGCTTCCTTTGGTATGTTTTCACTTCCGTGTCCCCCACCAATGAACTTCCTCTCTACGTGTCTCCTGGCCCAATCCCACCCAGATAGGTGGTCAGGTGTCAGTGTCATTGTGAGCAAAGACTCTTCCATCATGCCATCTTAGAAGCCTCTGGACACCCTGAGGTTGGGTGTCCACTCCAGTGAATCACTTTGGCCAAGACTGCGGGGTCAGGTGGTAGAGACCATGACTACCCATGACTTGGCTGCTGCCTGGAGTCCTCTCTGCAGGCCATGTATTAAACTACTAATACGTCTAACACTTCCAGTGTGTGACATCGCTTCTCTGTGGTATGCTGACATGAGCACTCTTTATGCAGTAAAATTGTGGATTTATTTTCCAGGGGCTTCCATTTTCTTAGGAAATGTGAACAGCATGTAGACAAAATTGAAACCAGAAGCAAGTACATTATCTTTTGCATCAAACAACTAAAATAAAAAAAATTAGTAGTCAGCATCTGGCATTAAGGAAAATGGATGAAATCAAAATAGGATTTGAATCTCTAGGGATTTACCAGGTGACGCTTTATCAACACAAGATGAAATAATTAGTTGCCTCACTGAATTAACTAAAGGAGCGGGTCAAGAACCAAGCACTCAAGTGATTGTGTTAGATATTCAGTGTTTTTCCACTGTTACCTGTGTGTTTTGGCATTATAGCCCTGTCAATTAGACATGCTGCAAATGTGCAAAATCATGTAAATTGTGATTAATAATTTAAAATGTCAATAACCCATTTGTCAACATGTATTGACTACTTATTGTGTTATATACCCTGCTAGGTTATTTTGATATATTAACTTATTTACTATCCCAGCCTAGAGAGTTAGGAAATAGTAATCTGCCCTATTTACAGGTGAGGAAACTATGTTATAGAGAGGTTTAATTATTTGCCCAAGGTCTAGTCACAGCCAGAGGGTGTTGGGGCCAGGATTTTGTGATGGGCACCACTCTGGGTCCAGAAACCATTTTCTTCATCATCACTGCAGTAGCTCCTGAAAAGAAAGGTTTGAATGAATAGATTGTCCTGACTTTGGAGGAAAGTTTTGCTTCCCTGTGCGACCCTGCTGAGAATACAGATTTTTTCTTTCAACCTTTAAATATCGAGGTGACCAAAAGTTCAAGAAGAAGAAGAAGAAAACAAAGGAGGAAACACTTAAGGAAGTTGATGCTGAGGGTTAATTTTTAGAAAGAAGGGGTTTTCTGCTAATATTAAGGCTCTCCTTAGTTTTCATACTCTGACTTCATCTACACATTATACTAACCAAAGTCCTTTCTCTCCACTTTTGTTACTACCCAAGGGTCCACTAATTTTAATTGCTAAAAACAATAATCATCTTTTGTCCATGTCAATGCCTCTATCCTATCTGATCTCGGACAATGAGATTTTGTGTTCCCCAACTTGTGGAAGGGATGCTGACTGTGGTAAAACTCGTGCTAGGTGCATTTTGGGGTGTCACAGTTGGAGAAAGCAGGTGTTGTATGTGTAATTGAGCTTTTGTGTGAGGAAAGGGGGATCTCTATGCAGTGTTGAGGCTCTAAAAACTGCCTGTTAAATATAATGCCAATGAGCCTTCACTCAAGCACCTTAAGCTTACTTGGAAGGCCAGGGGAAAGGACACTGTCAAAGCCATACATTTTATTCAACTCATTTTACCATAAAAACCTGCGTTTATTTTTTCTGTCTTTGAGATAAAAGAACTATCTCTAATGGCCAAATTATTTCTCCTATCACTGCTGGAATTTTGGATATTAGAAGAAATTCTCCAGCAAACCTATATCACACACAAACTGAACTTTGGCCACATTAACAGTATTTTTGGTCCTATTACCCATCTAAAATCAGATGCTCTGAGGGGCCAACATCTTTCTCCACTCATGGTTTCCATGACGAGAGATTTTCCACAAACAAATGCCAAGAATCAGAATTGGAAGGATACAAAAATAATATCATGGTTTGTGCTAAATTTTTTCCTTCACCGGATTTCTTTTTTATCCTCCTCATTTCTGTCCCAAATGTTCTTTAACCCAGGTAATGGACTGCAGGCTCCTTAAGTTCAGAAACTGTGGGGCTTCAGTAAAATTTTTGTCAGTTGTTCTTAGAATTTAACCCATCTGTGAGGCATTCAAGTGTTTTCAAGATCTGTTCCCAGCCAAAAAAAAAAAAAAAAAAAAAAAAAGATCTGTTCCCAGCCTAACTTTACTGCTAAGATTATGTCCAGCCTCATACTTTGTATATGGAAAAATTCCAAATTTAGAGGAGAACGAAGCAATGAGTGTGAGGGAGGGTATAGCTCAGTGGTAGAGTGCCTGCCTAGCATGCACAATGTCTTGGGTTCAATCCTCAGTACCTCCATTTAAATAAATAAATAAATAAATAAATAAATCTAATTAACCTCCCCCCCAAAAAATTAAAAAATAAATAAATGAGTGTTAACCTTCAGTGGTGTTTTCTTCAGGTATTTTTCTTTTTGCTTTTCTTTCTTTCTTCCTTTTTTTTTTTTTTTTTAAGAAAATAAGGGCTTCATTCAGTAAATATTTTTGAGCACTTACTGTGAGGCAGCAGTCCATCTTGGCTGAGGATATTTCAAGGCAAAACAGACCCCAGTAGCTGCTCATGGGAAGTTTGCATTCTTTGTAATTAATTTTTAAACCTTCTAGAGGAGAAAATCCTACCGCTCACCTGGTCCATTTTCCTTCTATGTAGAGGTAACGTCATTAGTACAGCAACGCTGGCCTCTCCTAGGGCTTGCCTCTCTTCTGAGGAGGGGCCGTTTGTCTTGTTGGGGAGGCTCGGGGAAGAAACTGGTCTGGGCACTCATCTCCTCCTGCGCAGACAGTAAAACCACAGTATTGCTCTCCCACAACAAAATGACAGTTTTACACGGAGGCCCTAGAGGAATGATCGGAATCAGTCTAGAGCCACTTTTGACAGTGTGGACAACTTTGTCTAAATCTACTTTCAGTGCTAAGAAGCCTATTGTTTGGCATTTCTACACCACATTCCTCAACTTAGACTTGATCGAAATAGAGGCAGTATTTTGCTCTCCTGCTGTAATTGAAAAGGACAAATCTGACTCCGAGTTAGATCTGCTCCTTTCGTTTTAACCCCATGCTCTGTTTCCTGGGCATAGTCATGCTGGTTCTGCACCTTTTCTAAAAGAATGTTGCCTAGGGCCTGAAATATACAGGGTAGCCATTCTCAAGGCTCTGACCTTTAAGGGTGTAACACTGTTCCATTCATATAAAGATAAAAAGTTGCAGAATAGAAAATAACATTTGTTTTGTTGAAGGTTCACAGGGACACCATGACCTGACCCATGGGGACAGCTGCAAGAACAAAGGATTCCACCAACCAACCACACCCCCTCCCCTTCTTAGTATAAAAGGAGCCTGAATTCTGACTTGGAGAAGATGGTTCTCTAGGATATTAGTCCCCCATGTTCTCAGTATGCTGCCTCTTCAAATAAAGTTGTTATTTCTTGCCCCAACACCTTGTCTCCTGATTGATCGGCCTGTCGTGTGGCGAGCAGAATGTGTTTGGACTCGGTAGCACAGTTGTCAATTTTTTTGTTTATTTGTTAAGTAGTTCTGAGATGAGTAATTTAGGAGAGAGTCAATTATTGGGACCTCTCAAATGCCCCAAATTGTATTCCTCTTCCAATCTCCCCAGAGCAATAGCTTCCTACTATTGGTGCAAATTCTTCTGGTCTGTGGCTGTGTTTTGTTTGTTTGTTTGTTTTTGACTACACTTGCATATAATCATACAAAATTCAGTATTAGTTTATGTATTGTTATCAGTGTTCACATGATACATATTCTATAGCCTGTTTTTAATGAATTTTATTATTAAATTTGTTCATGTTAATCTGTGTCGGCCAGTTTGTCTATAATTATATTATATAATTACATCATTTGAACATTACATACCTTTTTTACCCATTCCCTCTGTGATGGAATCTTTGCTGGCCTGACGACTTTGTTCTAGCTGTACTTCAGGTCTGTGGAGGCACAGCAGAGTCAGCCCTGGGCCTTTGCACCTGCTGCTGCTTCTGCCAGGACTGCCTGCCTCTATTCAGCCCAAGCCCCATCCCCACCTCCAATGCCCATGGCCTGACTAACTCCAACATTTAGCACTCAGCTCAGACATCTCTTCTTTTATGAAGCCTTCCCTAATCTGCATAAGGCCTTGCTTTGCCCAGATTGTAGGGATCCACATTTCAAAAATAAAGCCTGAATTTGAAAGTGTTTTCTAAACTGGATTGAGTTCTATACATAAGTGAAATATTTGTGAGGTTCATTTCGTAAACTCTCTGCTTTAGATCTCAACAAAATTAAAATTAAAAGTACACTTTGTTGGGGGAGGGTATAGCTCAGTGGTAGAGTGTGTGCTTAGCATGCACGAGATCCTTGGTTTAATACACAGTACTTCTGTTGAAAAATAAATTAACAAATAAATTAAAAAACCTAATTACCTCCCCCACCCCTCCAAAAAAAGTACACTTTGCTCTGTTGTTGATAAGTCTGTTTCTCCAATCCCAGCTTAGAAAAGCTGGTTGGTAATGAAGCCAAGTGTGCATCTTATATTCTCTTTTCTACACATCACACTGAATAATTCCTAATTACAATAGAAAAATGCCCCCTGATTTAAAATCTCTCAGCGAGATCAATGCCAGCGGTCACAGAGAAAAGCAAAAAATTAGTCTTTTGTGAATTAGCAAGTAGGCAACATTTTGTTTTAAATAAAGGGCATTGCTTTGCAAAATGTACTTTGTTCCTTTATTGTGATGGCTGTATTCTAGTTTAAATTATTTATAATGATACTTTATACTATATTTTATAGTCTGAGTAATGCGAGTCCTCGCTAAAGCTCTTTGCTATTAAATCTTTGCTAAGAAGCATTCAAGATCACTAGTTCTCTGTGAGGATTTCCAGAATTAGTAAAAGAATTAGTACATTTTTAGAGTGTACTACACATATTAAATTTAGTTCTGAGGAATATAAATCTGTACGCATAGCCCAGGGAAGTTTTGTTTTATTTTATTAATTTTTATTTGGGAAAAAAAGATGTTTTTGTTTCTGATGTACAAGGTGTTTTGTGGGTAACACTCATTAGGGTTAATGGGAGTAAGATGCAAAAATCTCTCCTGCTTTGTGAGAAGTACAGGCCCCATAATGTTTCCAGGAGGAATACTCTGAAACCTTCATAAAACATTTATATCAGTTAGATGGGGAAAAAAAAAAAAGAAAAATCTCCTTTAATAAAACATTTGCCCCTATTACACTATGCTGCCATTAGAATTTTATTTATTCAAGAATCATATGCAATAAATTTTCGTTACATGTACACTTTGCAAAGAATAAGAACGTACCAGCATCCTCATGTTAGAGACGGTCTTCTGCACAACGAAAGTGAAGATTTTGGTAAAAACTTGCATGGTCTCCACTGTCCTGGGTTTATATGTATGCCAGTCTTAGTTTGGGTTTCAAGATCTTTGTTCAAGCTTTAGGTCTCAAATTAGTATGAAAAAAGCACAGAAAGCTTAGCCTTATTTAACTTTCTGAGTGAGGGGTTAGTAAAACTATAAAACTAAAATTTATAATGGGAAACAGTCAATTACAAAAAATATTTTTGCAGAATAACCACACACAATTTATTTTGTGGTATTATCTTTGACAATACATTAAATGTTATAATTTAGCTGGAATTTTAGAAATATGCTAGAATTTTTTAGAGAAATTGTAAAATAATATACCTTTTGAAAAGTCTCTAAATTTAAAAGATATATCAAAATATCACAAAAGAAAAAATGTCTATATATTACTACATGTACATATATGCATAATTTCTTAAATTCTAACAAAATATTATTTCTGGTCAGTTCATGGTAGAGCAGTATACAGTTGGTGTTTATAAATCTTGAGTGAAATACCCATCCTTCTTGAGGAAATGTTAAAATGTCAAACATCTATGTTCTCCACAAGTAAATAACACATTATATGGCTACATTATGACCAGATTATATCTATTAGTTACTGCTGTGCACCATGTAAATCTCTAGAGTCCCCTGGGAAATGAGAAAATCATTTCAGACTTCAATAACTAACAATCAGTTATTGCTCTGGGCAATAATAAAGCTGAATGCAATTACCTAAAGTGAAGTTAGCAGTGTAACAAATGAAATACACATTTTTTTCCCCTCTCTTAAAATAAATGTAGCATCTCACCCCACACTACTGAGTATTATAACAAGTCTTCTAAACAGTGTATTCTCTGCATAGTCTATTTTGAGATTTGAAATATATGTGATTATAAGTTATAAACTTACCTTTTGTGGTATCACTTGGTTGTTGCTCAAATCAGCAACAATAATTACAAACCAAAAACAAACAATAAGATCTACAAAATTGAAAAACATGAAACATTTATTTTATTTAAAAGATTTGCTAGTTTTGTGCCTTTAAAAGTACTGAATTTTTTCAATGACAATGTTAAGACTTTTTCCTACTATTTTATTCATTCAGCAAAATGACTAGAATGAAAAAAGATAATACAATTTTCAGAGTTAGCTATAGTGGGCTTACATATATATAATTTACTATTGAAATAAATATTAAACAGAAAAAAAGTGGTTCACAATAATAGCTAATTTACAATTTTTACTCTTAGAATTTCTTTTTTTCTGTAACATTATTTATTTATCCATAATTGATTTCTAATTCATTATTTGCATATATTTCCTATTTGTCACAACAGAGCGCAATTATACTGAAACAGATTTCCCAGTAGAAAGTTAATCCTGCTGTTCCACATTTTGTTTAACCATTTTTTATGTATAATTGTAGTCTGTGTTTTGGCATAGACCACTCCTGAAACAGTAGATTTTCTGGCAATTTGGCTGTTAGCATATATTTGATGGTGAATATAGCCTTTCATTAGCTCTGTATTCAAATAGCACTGCCAAAGTATTTTTCATGTTCTTTACTCATTTCTGTTTATAATAAATCCTTGGAAGCTTGAAGCTGACATCTGTTTTCTGAAGTAATCCTTTCTCTTTCCTCTGTATGGGCACATACTGACTTATTATTGTAGGGTTGTTTATTATAGTTGGGCTGCTAGCAATTATTATTATTTAAGAAAAATGGATTGTTTTGTGGGGGAAAACATACAGGAAAACTGCAAGAACAATGTTACAAAAGGATGTGTAAAAATTGGCACCTACAAACACTGACAGCGTCTGCTTAACCGCGTATTTATATTCTGTAGTTTTATTGTATGTTGAGTAATTTGAGGTATGCTTGTATTTCATGAACCACACACAGTTTTTGGAAAAAAAAAAGTAGATTTCATGCACCAGAGTAAAATCTTTATTGAATTTGTTTGTCTGAAAACCCTATTTTCACTCTTCTATCTCATTCAGGTTGGCCCCTCTTTCTCTCCCTCCCTCCGTGTCTCCCTTCTGACCGTCTTCATTCTTCCCAATGGCACTTACTGACCACCTACTGCTTTGCAGGCTCTGATGCTGACAGTGCCAGTGCGAACGTCAGTGAGCCGTGGTTCCTAAACAGAAGCAGCTCACCGTCTAACAAGGAAGAGAGATACATAAATGGACAAGGGCATTTTCTTTAAGTTGAGTGAGAGTCAAGCCAAACAATCAGAGTGCTACTAAATATATCCTTATTGAATAAGCATATATGCGTTTTCATTAGGGGTTTTCTGCGTGTGGGATATTGAGGAGACTGCCTCTCTAACCATCATTAAGTGATCAGAAGTTTTTCTGTTAGTGTACCCTGGACAATTTTGAAGAGTTTCAGCAAAGCCTGTTTGGTTGATCCCTCTTGTGTATGATGTTACCTTTCTCAGATACTCCCTTCACATTCCACACACACACACACACACACACACACACACACACACACCCACTACAACAGAGGTTTCCAAATTTAGCAGCAGCAGCAGAATCACCTCGAGGCCTTGGGAACATGCAGCCTTCTGAGCCCCAGCCTCCATTGTTTCTGGTTCAGTGGGTCCAGGGCGAAGCCTGGTTCTTAATAGCTCTCCAGTGATGTTCATACTGCTGATCTGGGTGCCGTACTTTAAGAGCTGCTGCACTATATCATTTAGGAAAATTTTCTATCCTCTGATTGAGAGGGTTCAGTAAAGAAACCAAACCCACCAGCAAAGTGCTCCTGGAGTTCAAGATTTAAGCAAGTACATCACCTTGTTAGCGGATGTCAGATTAATGCTGTTTTGCACTTGGCTCTGGTACCAATGTAGAAATAATGGCAAGCTTTGAAATGTCTCTGAATTTGGGGTTAACATTCAAGAATTAAAAACCAGGAAATTTTTTTTCAATAATTTTTTTCCAGCTTTTCATTTTCCTTAACCATTTCTAAGGGTGAACAAATGGGGTATTGGATATTTACAACCGTAACCAAGTTTTCTCCCCTGAAACCAGTGTGTCTACCTGCAACTGCGACTTCTGCCTCCAGTTAACACATTTATGAAATTCTCACAGGTACACAGAATCTAGGACACTCTGTGTTTCACCTTTCACCAACAAAGATTTTTGTAACTAAGCCCTTGGCTGGATGTTTCTTGGTGCAAAGAAAAGCCGGAATGGGAACCATTTCAATGCAAAAGAAAAAGCTGAAAAAATGTTTGCTCTCTCAACAAAAACCTTGGCTCAAGACTTACATAAGTGTGATCCATCCAATTTCAAGAGTCCAAAATTAGCTCATATTTCCTCCCACCCATTTCTAATTCATATCTCATTCCATTGATTTTTTTTCTTAATTTCTTCCCTTCATAGTCCTATACCAGACATTTGCTGTATAACCTCTCTAGATATTTCTCCAGTTTACATATATTTTCTCTCTGTCCCATCAATTCTCCATCATCCATTTCTATTTTCTGCTCTCAGCATTTGCATATATTTGCTTTTGATATATATGCAGTTTTGAATAGGATAGTGGGAAGAGAATGAGCGTTAGGTTTCGACTAATTTAGCCGTACACACCACTCTTGAATGCTGGAAAGAAACGCCTACTGAGTGCTGTTAAGGCAATCATATTTATTTAGGCAACATTTCAGATGTCCTAGAAGAATGCAGTCTGGCTCATATCTGTCTCTCCTCTCTCTCTCTTTCACACACACACACACACACACACACACACACACACACACACAAGTCTAAATTTTATTGTATTACCAAACTCTTTGTAATTCTAGCTTGTAGCTCCCTGAAGCTAGAGACTTGTCCTTCATTTTATATCCAGCACCTCGGATGCCTGGAACATAGTAGGCACTAAATAAATATTCTTTTTGCGCTTGGATGAACCATACTCATATCTTTATGATTTTGAATCTGATAGTCTTACAAGTCTACAGCCCTCTGCCAAAATTATATCCCCTTTCCCACCTGAGAGATGGATTTCCAATAGTTTCTAGAGACATTTTCATAAATCTTTTCCTAAACTCTGAAATGTTCTTTCTCCCTGCTCTCAGTGCTCCTTGGTCTTCACCTATGAAAGCATATTAGGCTCTCTGGGAAATGATGATTTGTTTGTCTGACTTTACCACTGAAGCATTAGTACCTTGAATTTGCCTTTTTGTTTTTGTAGCTTTATGCCTAAAATAGTAACAGAGTAGGGCCTCTGTAACTATCTTTTGAAATGAATAAAAACTAATAAAATTACTACTTTCTTGTCATTTCTTTTTATTTACCTGATTTATTTAAATGTTTAGAACATTAATACTATAACCAATTAATTTGTTGGGATTAATGAGTCTTATGACATTTCCAGAATTTATTTTATTTTTGTAAGTTTTGTCTTATTGTTGGAAATTTCTAAATACTCTTCCTTGGTCTGTTAGAGCTAGAAAGATGCTCAGAAGTCAAATTCAAATTCTCTACATTTATGGATAAGAAAGCTGGTGCCTGCAGGGGTTAACAGTACTAAACCCAGTTCCTTGACTCCTCATTCATTCTTTCCTTTATTCATTCATTTTCTCACTTATTCATGTATTGATTGATTAATTGATTGACTGATTCATTCATTCATTCACCAAATATATATCTAAGTTCACAATGTGTGGGTATTAAGGTGTCAGTGCCTTTTCTCCAGTGCCCTCATGTCTGCTTACAACATCAAGGAAATATTCTTCAATATTTAACAATCTAAGAGTAAATCACAAACATCAATTTTCACTATTAGTGATTATAATTAATAAATTATGGCTTATTGATTAAGAATAGAAATTGAGCTGCATTTAAGATGATGTGACACTATACACTTTAACAAATTTGACACTATACACTTTAACAAATTACCGAGATACCTGGAGTCTGCTAGCCATCTGAGTTTGATAACATTGGAGCTGCCCTTCCCTTTAACAATCAAATAGTGTCACTCAAAGCCCTGTCCTATGTACTGGGAAGTTCCAGCGAGATCCATGCTTTTGAGAATTTCCCAGAGAACTTATTTCTTTGTTTCCTTGCACAATCTGAATTCCTAGCACTGGTTAGTTTACTGTTCCTGGGTACTGTCTGTGGGCCTCCCCTCTGTTCCTCTAAGCTCAATCATTCTTTAATGCATTAATACCAAAAAGGTAACTACTTGTAACATTTTACTGAAGGTTTGTAGGAAATGAAGGGAAATGACACCATAGCACTGAAAGAAATACGATGTATAATTGACTATTGTTCTTAAAATTATCAAATTACCTTCAACACAGGGAAGTTTCCAATGGACACCAATGTCCGTAGGCCCCATTCTGTATGCATGATTCCCTACCCCCACCTCTGTGGAGGTGACTCTCCCATTTCTCCATTTCTTCCACCAACACTCTTCCCATTGCTCACTAAAGATTTCTGTTAATTTATTTTGAAGATGAATTTAACTCTCAATAGCCACTTCAGACTTAATTCTAGGTCTATCTGTGCAAATCCAAAAAGCCACCTTACTAAGCTTCAAAACAAAAAAATAAAGTCTATTCAAAGTCTGAATCCTTGTAAATTTAATAAGAGTAGAAATTTCCCAGAATTTAGAAAAAGTCAGCATCCAACTTATTTCACTATTTAATATCTAACTACCATCTCAGGCTAATAAATACTCAGTATTGAGGATTCAGAGAAGAATTAATCAATTTTTTTAATTGAAGTATAGTTGATTTACAATGTTGTGACAGTTTCAGGTGCACAGCAAAGTGATTTAGTTATATATATATATGTATAATTTTTCAGAACCTTTTCCATTAATGGTTATTACAAGATATTGAATATAGTTCCCTGTACTACACAGTAGGTCCTTGTTGTTTATCTATTTTATATATAGTAGTGTGTATATATTAATCCCTAGCTCCATAAATTTGTTTTCTGTATCTGCAAGTCCATTTCTGTTTTGTAAATAAGTTCACTTGTATCAATATTTTAGGGTCCACATATAAGTGGTATCATATATTTGTTTTTCTCTGTCTGACTGACTTCACTAAGTGTGACAATCTCTAGGTTTATCCATGTTGTTGCAGATGGCATTATTTCATTCTTTTTATTGCTGAGTAATATTCTATTGTGTAAAATATATATACATATACCACAGTTTCTTTATCAACTCATCTGTTAATAGACATTTAGGTTGCTTCCATGTCTTGCCTATTATAAATAGTGCTGCTATGTACACTGGAGTGTATACGTCTTTTCAAATTAGAGCTTTTGCCTTCTCCATATATATGCCCAGGAGTGGGATTGCTGGGTCATATGGCAACTTTATTTTTAGTTTTTTAAGGAATCACCATACTGTTTTCCACAGTGGCTGCACCAATTTACATTCCCATCAATAGTGTAGAAGGGTTCCCTTTTCTCCACACCCTCTCTAGCATATATCGTTTGTGGACTTTTGAATGATGGCCATTTTCACTGGTGTGAGGTGATACCTCATTGTAGTTTCGATTTGTATTTCTCTAATAATTGGCTATGTTGAGCATCTTTTCATTTGCCAGTTGGTCATTTCTTCTTTAGAGAAATATCTGTTTTGGTCTTCTGCCTGTTTTTTGATTTTTTTTTAATATTGAGCTGTATGCACTGTTTATATATTTTGAAAATTAATCCCCTGTCAGTTGCATCGTTTGCAAATATTTTATCCCATTCTGTAGGTTGTCTTTTCATTTTGTTTATGGTTTCTTTTGCCGTGCAAAAGCTTTTAAGTTTAATTAGATCCCATTTGTTCATTTTTGCTTTTATTTCCATTACTCTAGGAGACAGAGCCAAAAAAATATTGCTGCAATTTATGTCAAAGAGTGTTCTGCCTGTGTTTCCCTCTAGGAGTTTTATAGTATCTGGTCTTAACATTTAGGTCTTATTCCATTTTGAGTTTATTTTTGTATATGGTATTAGAGAATGTTCTGATTTCATTCTAGTCACAGTTTTTGATGTCAAGGTGAAAACAGTCTGCAAGTTCATGTCACTTGCTTGGCGAACCACTTTCTTATAACCATTCACCCCATACACAAGTGGCTACTTGTACACACCAGCACTCTTCCTTTACGTGTTTTTATTATAGCAGCTGTAGCACACAGCACAAGCCTGTCTTGATTTCTCATTCAAGGCAGTAGGCTCAACACATTAATTTACTTTCTCAAACTTATTGAAATAACAAAAAAAATAAATAAATAAAAATGCCATGAGAACATCAGAAAATAATAAAGTGTACAACCAATGGAGCAGAATTTAAAAGAAGTTGAGAATGGAAAACATAACAGGAGGACAAGGTCTAGCACGGTGCATGCTGAAGCTGGGAAGTAAACACTACCTAGATCATGCAAGCCACGTAGACCGTAAGAAGGCATTCAGATTTAGTTTCAAGTACAAGGGACAGTCATTGAAGAATTTTAATCAGGAAAGTGATATGATCTGATTTACATCATTATGAATACACTCAAGGAGGTTATGGGGAAATGGCATTCTGAACTCAAGCCCAGGATGCGCACATTCCCAATTTCCTGTCTCTTCTGAAATGCATGTAACAGGGCAGGTAGTTTGACAGAGCTGGAACAGTGTGGACCTCTTCAAGGGCTCTGCCACAATATTTGGAGCAGAAAAAAAAAAGTAGAATATGTGGTGGGCTGGGGGAAAGGGCACTGAAATTCAGGATATTCCCAAGCCCACAAGGACTGCAAGGGAAGCCATGCAGATGGCCTTGAATAATTTTTATGCCTGAGACCTGGGTATGCACTGAGAGGAAAAAAGATCAGAGAAGCCTCCTTTCAGTGCCTCAACAGAGACCTAAGTGTTGATAAGTTCCACATCACCTGCTCTCAGGAAGCCAATCTGGGTACCTTCTATTACTCAGATTTCTTGTCACATAAATAATCTAGGAAACTCAACCTAGGATTAAATAAAGACATGAGCAAGTGAATGAAAATATTGGTTCTCCTAAAGGAACCAAGAAGAACCTTTAGAATATATGGCCCCTATGAAATAGAATTGCAAGGTACACACCAAACAATGTTCACCAACTTCAACCAAAAAAGAGTAAGAAGTTATTTTAAGTAGAATAAATTGTAACTTAAAATGACTTCCTGCAACAAATGCAAATGATTTCAAAATTAAACAGATATTAGTAGATGAACTGAGGGGTGCAACAAAATAAAATAAATAGTAGAGATAACTTAACATGGAAAGAGTAAAAGTAACTATATTAGTTGTTTCTCTAAATATGAATGGGATGAATTCTGTCTCTTAAAGATAGCAGTTGTCAGCCTGGGAGAAAAACCTGTTTTGTGAGTAATTTTTATAAAACACAATTAAAACAAAGGGATTAATAGGCGGAGGGTATAGCTCAGAGGTAGAGTGTGTGCCTAGCATACACAAGATCCTGTGTTCAATCCCCTGTACCTCCATTAAAATAAATAAATATATATATATGTATATATTTAATTACCTTCCCACAAAGTAAACAACAACAACAACAACAACAACAACAAAGGGATTAAAAAAAGATGAAAACAAAGGAGGGAGCAAATAGATAACAGGGATCTATACACAAAAGGAGAGCAGTCATGTCTGCAAGAGATTCACTTGAGATTCAAAGATACAAACAGGCTGAAAGTGAAAGGATGGGAAAAAAACTTTATTGCTTTAAAAATTCTTTAATATCAATTAAAAAAGATAAAGATAAAGAAACACAAGACTCGTCTTGGTAAATTAAAAGAAACTGGAAATGATATTGAGTATCAACCGTTAAAAAAAGGCATCGCACTCAAATGAGCTTAGATACGCTACATAACCCCTCTTGCTTAGGCTTTCTCATGTGTAGAATGTGCATAATAACGTCTCCTTCATAGGGTTGCTGTGATGATTAACTAAGATCATACACATAAAGTGCTTAGAATTGTCTGTAATGTATCAAGCTTCACATAAATGTTAGTTACTATTGTATTGGGGAAGATACAGTCCCAATGATATTTAAATAATTTGGGCCATAGGAAAAAGATGAAAAATTCTTCTTTGAAATAATTCCTAATTTTGATTATGATAAGCAAGATAGAAAATTACAGACAAAGCTGTAAAATTCTAAGTAGAATATTAGAAAATTGAATCTAGCATATTAAAAATAGTCATACATTATTACAAAATATGGCTTATTTTAGGAAGGCCAGCATGGGCTTAAATCCATAACTGTAATTAATCTCATCAGTGAATTAATCCTTGTGAATATATCAGTCAATGCTAAGAGAATATGATCAAGTTTTGCTACCATTTTTAATTTTTAAAAACTGAAATTGAAAGAAACCGATTAAATATAAAAAGGGATGAGTTCACAACAACAAATAACATTTATTCTAAACAGTGAGAACCTACATTATAAAAGAGAGTGCTTCTTCCGGCTGCCATTATTTTCAGCCTACCTGCAACATTGCCCATGCGCCTCCATGTTTTACTTTTATCATCAACACTTAAAACTGCATAACATACTGTATATTTATTTGGCTTATTTTTCTGGTTTATTATGTGTCATATCAACCTTGAGAATACCCATGAGAACAGAGTTTTTTGTCTGTTCTGTTCTTTGCTGTATCCTCTGAGCCTTGAACAGTACCTAGCATAAGAATTAAGATAAAAGACAAGTTAAATAAATTAAGAATTAAGTAATTTATTCCATTTTGCTTTTGAGGTAGTAACTAATGCAATAAGATAAGGGAAATTGGGTGAAGAAAGACACAATTATTTCTTTGTTTTGATGATTACATACACAAAGGAAACCTAAGGACACAAATTAAAAATTTTAAAACTACTAGAACCAATGAACTGTTTGATAGGAGCTGATTCTTTCTTCCAGGAATTTAAATCTGGACTGGAATGTAAATCTCTACAGTGGCAGATACAACTGGAGTTCAGTCACTCTGCTAATAGTAACCTAAAAACAGTTCACGTGCCTTCTCCTGCCATCTCTGGATCACCTCTAATGCATGTTTCTCAATTCTATAACCCAGCAATAAACTTAATTTTTTTCCAGCTCAAGTTAATCAAAGTCAGTTTTTGTCACTTGATATTAATAATCCTACCTGGTTGCACCACTTGATATAAAAAGTAAAACCTACTGAAACATGCTGTACACCAGAAACTGACACACACTGTAAACTGACTCTACTTCAATTAAAAAAAGTAAAAATTTATTTTTCTGTTTTTCTTTCATTTAAGAACTAAAAATGTAAACATCTTTCTGGCAAGTCTGATCAAAAAAAAAAAAAATACAGAGAAAGCACAAAGAGAAATCATAGGAAAAAAAAAAACCAGGAAAATCATCACAGCAAAAATAGTATCAATGTTAGCACCAAACTGACTGGAATTCTTAGAGAAGTAGATGTTCTGGTTAGTTCTGCTTAGAGAAAATATGAAGTGTATTTTCATTTTATTGTTTCATAAGCAATGTAAAGGGCATAATATATAATTTCTTTGGTGATTATAGTGTTATGTTTCAATCTTACCCCAAGCTGACCAATACTGAATATTACTATATTAATATTTTAATCTGTTCTTACAACCTTAGTTATTGAGGTATTAATACTCTTAACAATATTTCAAGTTCTTTATTAAAGTCACTAAAGCTGTGGCAATCTTCCCACTATTTACTGTTAACATTTTAATTCTGACTTTTTTAATAAACAGGAGGTTTCTTAAAAAAATACTTTTATGTAGTTGAATGTGTCTATATATTCCTTGATGATTTGTTTACTTACCTTTATGCTTACGTGGTTTTGATTATCCAAATACTATGCCATCTTTTGTTCTATTCATAAGTGCTTCTAGGTTTTAGTTTTAAGTTGTAATATACCTGGTATTTATTTTCAGCTTTTGGATGCATTGTAGCTCTAAATGTATTATTTAAAAAATATAAACATATTTTACATACTAATCTTTTCTCTCCTGACATATAATATTACTTTTATCACATAGTAAATTAAATCCTCATGGCTAAAGTGTTTGTTTATGAATTGTCTGTTATTTTTTACTGATTTGTTTGTACATTTTTGCATCTGTAATACATGAATTTTCTTACTTTTTTTATTCATTACTTTTCCTAATATAAGATAGCTTTTGCCTGTCCACTGCCAAAAGTGAATAAATCACTGCTATTGGAATGGAACTAAAATTACAAATTGGGAAAAGGGGGTAGATATTTTTATAATATTTACTTCAACTTGCATTCATCATATAATATTCCAAAGCATAAGAAGTTGAATAAAATACAATCTCTGATTTTGAGAAAATTATGGTCAATAAAATTTGCTACATGTTCAGAAAAGAGTCTTCTGGTGTAATGAGAACACAGAGAACTGATATATAGGCCAAACGGGGAATCTTGGAAAGCTTTTGGGGACAGATGGTGTTTGAGATGACCAATTTATTAAGGGTAAATTTTACCCAAGTAAATGTTGGAGATTAAGTAGAACAATATGAAATAGAATAATTTTAGAGGAGTTAAAGTATTGAACAAATTATAGCACTCGAAAATAAAATGAACTTTATGTTTTCTGGTATGAAAGTAAAAAATAAATGTACCCCATCAATCTAGTTTGTGATTTAAATGCCAGAAAAGGTGGCATGGAATTTAAACATCCATGTACTTAAACAAACACACATGCATTTATTTCTCTCTCCTTCCTTTTGTGACAATAAAGAGAATAAAGAAAGGGAAGAATATGAATTCACTTTGGGGGGTATAATAATTTGAGAAACATAAGTAAGTGTGAGATAAAAATAAAAATCACCATAAGTGTATCATTCAAAGATAATACTGAGAAATGTACAACATATATACATATCTGTCTGTGTATCTATGTAGCTACCTATCCATATCAATATTAAATCATAGTAACTATACTGCGTATTAGCTTGATTTTTCACTTGAGAATCTATCTCCGTATTTTAAAATATTCTTCAAAAACAATTTTAATAGGTACTTAGCATCCTAGAATATGGACATATTGCAAGGATTTTGCATTAAAATTACTACTGATAGTTTTCTAATCATTGTTTTCAGAAAATTGTGATTTTCATTTGTTTTGATAAATCATATATTTACCTGTTATAATTTGATTATTATTAACCATGCCAAGCAATGACTTCTGGTAACAGCTCACAAATAAACTAAGCTGTTTCTTTAGAATACTAGTTTACCAGGACAGTAATGGTGCCCATTCAGTCTATGTTTATGCTAATTAAGTAGGGCGAGTCCAAATACTTATCATGTAAAACCAAATGACATATACACATATGTAAGCCCATATATTAAGTAATTCTTTATAGTGTTCCCATTCTCTGGTAGATAACTAAATTCTTCTTTTCACTAGTTTTTAAGGAATTGAACAAATTCTTTGGAGATGCTAAAAAGCTTATGACATCTGTCTATAACTTTATATTTAACAGAGATATCCCTTAAAAACACTGAGTTACTGCACTACAAAGTAGAGGTAGGAGTGAACTTTCTGGTAGAACGTCACGGAAGTAAGCCGGTTGCCAATGCTTCGAGAGGCTTACATGATGGTATTATCTTCTTGATTTTGTAATATTTCATACTCTTGCAACTAAAAAGAAGAATTACTCTTTTTACAGTTCCAGATCTGATGAGACTCAGAAAGATTGATCTGTATTATCTGAAATTGCAACAAATTGAAAATTCTGAAAGACAACTCACATTTCAAAATTACAATGAGAAACTCAACCTTTTAGCTGATCATTTCATTCTTGCTTGATGGACAGTTCTACTACTTGAGTAGCTTGTCATATGTCAAGTCCTGGCTTGTAATTAGAGCCATGAAACCATGGGAAACAAGATAATTATTCCAACTGATCCTTAGAACAATAGTGTGGTGAATTTTAAGAACTTGCAAAAAAGGTTGCCCAGATAAGTTATACTATATAATGTGTAGTATCATTGAACATGTATTTGATTCTCTGTTTCATGCTATTTTACATTCAAATCACTCAACTAGTGCTAGTTTCCTAGACTGCAGGCAACAAATGCCTTTTTTTGTAATTTGACTTCCCACATAACTCAGATATAAGGAGAAAATGTGCTAGTCAAATAGAAAAAAACCATCATTTACAATGACTTATAGTAAATTATTATTCTTTGCAAAGAATATTAGATTGTTATTAATTTTGGTAAACTGACAAATCAAGGTTCTTAGCCTGAAATATAGAGGGCTAAAACCTGGATTATGCTAATTGCCACCTTGTACGGCCTCTGACTGGCCACAGCCTGGGCATGGAATATGTAATATAGTTTCTTAACAACAATAACAACAACCTCACTTTACAAACATTTTTCTCAGTTAACAAACATGGTTTTGGTTAAGTTTTTCTGACTTTCTGTGACAATAGGGCCCAGGGAAACCTTGGAGGGTTTTAAAGCATGTCAGTACATGCATGAGATTAAATGTCAGCCCTTGACCTCCCACAGCAAGTGGAAACTGAAAATAGAGTGAAGCCAGATCTTCTCTAATGCCTCTAAATTAAGCTATTCCCCCATTTTTTGGTACCAGGAATAGGTTCATTGACTTCACCTACCACTTCTTATATGAGGGAGCTGTTGGGAAATCAAGAAGAAAAGTGGAAGAAGAAATAGGGGATGGAATCTACAAGCTATGGAGTGATCATGCTCAACATAGATTTCATGGTCCTCAGCAAAATTTAGAGTGAGCATTTACTATACAGACATTCCCTCTCTTTCTCTTTTGCACCCACAGAAACACACACACTTCAACTCACATGTAAGCTAAAAAAGCTATGTGTTTAATAAATGGCCTCGTACAAGTTTGGAAATCAATAATGGTCATTCAAAGTCAATCACAGTGTCAGTCAACTTAAAAAGAAAATTAAAGGGAAGGAATTAAAACAATGTGTTTATTAACCTTTAGACCCATGACAGGTTGAGAGAAATTTTTCATGATAATTGACAGAAGAAGTATTTTATTCTTACATGGAATTTAGTTCCGTTAGAGGTAACAAGTGCATTATACATAATAGTTGAATATCCGTTTCATGATTTCCAGATTTTATGGAATAAAAACATAAAATATACACAAAATCAAGAAAACTGGTGGGAAAGAAATGAAGAAAATATAGGAAAAATAGAGTAAAAGGCAAACTGGAAAGTAAGAAAGGAAAGAGAAAAGATACAATCACTTTTCAGTCTACATAAAAATTATACTGTAGGCCTTCATAGAACTGGCACACCTTCTAATTTGCATGAAAAACTATTTGATCTTAAGTTTTGATTTAGATTATTAAGGACAGAGTTGTGAATGTTAAAGAAGCAATGATTTATTGCAAAGTAAATATGTTTTGAAAGGTAGACTAATGTCTATAACAGAATAAAAGGGGGACTAAAGAATTAGGTTCCTCTTTTCAATTCTTTGATGAAGATTTAGCTTAAGATGAAAACTGAATTTTTGATCGTGAGCATGTTGCAGTGTATACAGAAGTAGAACTATAACGTTGTTTGCATGAAACTTACATAATGTTATAAACCAATGCGACCTCAATAAAAAACAAACTAAAACAAAATTAGGGGATAAAATTAGGAGGCAAAAAAAAAACCAAGAGATAAACACACACACACACTCACACACACAAAACCACCCTTCTTAGGTGTCTTTAGTATTCCAATATCTAATATAATTTTAATGACCAACTGAATTCTCCACTTTTCAGACCCCTGGCCAACCTGACCTTTAAAAACTCCTTTCTTTCATTACTTCTGAATCTTTGTCTTCCAAATCTTTGGCTCATATGTAACGATACCTCATGTTCTCTGTGATGACTTCTTTTTTTTTATATCATGGTTTACTCTTGTACTGACAGTACAAGAGAGTGTTAACTAAACATAGATTCTGCTATATAACACACGTGAAATTCAAATATACATCTGACATTTAAACAGCATGATTTGCTGCAAGGATGCTAATGGACTTGATGAAGACAGGGCAGAGTGGTAATGGAATGCTAAATCATCATTATAATTATTTTCCAGACATTTTTCATTAGTAAAAATAATGTTACATGCTTCCTAATTGATAAACACATATTTTCGTTTATCATCTCAATTTAACTTTTCATTCTGTGATTTAGGTAGACATTTTTCATGTATCTGAAGCTTGAAGAGGTCAAGTGACTTGAACTTTACAAAGAGCTAGGCATAGGAATCCAGCAATGAAGACGATCTGCTGAGCTGAACTGAGCAGCAAAGCATAAACCATTCTTGTGTTTATTCTTCAGTTTAAGCAAAAACTGGATGTTTATTTTGAAGACTATTAAGAAAGGAGTATGAGAAAAAACTTAGGTGAGGAAATTAAAAAGAAAAATTCAATTCACTCCCTGCCCTTATTTTGGCATCTGACCAAATGACATCTCTGGCAGAAACAATTCTACATGTTTACCAAACTTCTCTTTCTGCCCTGGGACACAGATTTTATCTCTAAGCCTCCTCTCCCTAGTAGGTGGGACCATGAGACTTAAGTTCTGGCCAGTACAATATGAAAAACTTGGAAATGATACGTACTGCTTCTATGCGTGGTCCCTAAATATACACCCACGTGATTCTCTGTTCTTATCTCTGTTACTTCTCCCGCTTGCCAGATGCAGCAGGTTCACGTGTGATCTTCAGGACTCCAGGAACAGTGGAGTGTGTGGAGGGAAAAAGTATCATCCCCTGAATGACTTCATGGAGCAGAAGCCTCACTGCCTTCCTGTATCAACTGTGAAGGTAGCAAGAAATAAACTATGTTAAACCACTGGAATTTGGCACTTGTTTCTTATAACAGTAAATCCTTTTCTGTGCTTATAAAAAAAAAATCACAAAACATTTTGTCTTGACTTGACCTGAAGTTAAGTTATTTCATTTCCTGTCTGCTTCTACTTTGTGTCTGCTGGGGCATTACTTCTGAGGAAGCTGTCTGATGGGACTAAGTAGTTGCCTGATGGGACAGATAGCAACCCTGCTCCTCTCCTTTGTCCAGCACGTCTATGGTACATAAAAGTAATTTATTGCAAATTTAAATTTAGACAACCATATCATTCATACCATGGGCCTCATTGTATTGATAGCATTTAAAACATTATCTTATATAATTTTTAGAGCAGCACTGTGAACTGGATATTATTATACTAATTTTATGAATGAGAACTCTAGCACAGAGACATCAAATAACTTGCCCAACCTGTCACAAATAGATTGGACAGACCTAGCATTTAAATTCAATTCTGAAAGATCGCAAAATGCTTCAAAATGAATTGCATCAAGGACTATCCTTCTCTTAATACTCCCTTTAGTATAAAGGCACCACCACCCCTTACTTAGGAGGAGGAAGATCACATCCCAACGTCATCTTACTTCTGAGCTTCAGGAAGCATAACAGGAGATCGTTGGCTCTATGAAAAAGAGCATTTAACAGCTCTTACTCATATTTGGGGCATCTGAATTTACAGGAACACTTAAAAGGCCAACATAGCTTTAATCTACTCAACCATTTAAGAAATAAAAATTATTTCCCTCTGATTTTTGCATCAATTCTGGTAGACATTACAGCATGAGAAAACTGCCTAGAAAGCAGTCAGTCACGGTCTATCCCTCACCTTGGACGTTCCCCACCAGTGAAAAATACATTGTTAACTCAGTGAATGTCAGATTGCTGAAGAATTTTTTCTGGTCCAGTATTCATGCATTTGGCTGACTCACACACACACAAAGTTATTAGATTTGAAGAGTACAGTTATATTTTAGTATTTCATAACAGATATATCATCCATTAAGTCCTTATTTCCATCAACATTCAGGGAATATGCACCGCTGAAATTAACAGTGGGCCAAATGTCTGTTTTCCTTCTTTAAGCTTAACTGAATCTCAAAATTATGTTTTATATTTTAAAAAATCCAGGTAAGGTAATGCAAACAATGCAATTGCTAATTTAGCAGATTTCAAATAAAAAGTGGACAAAGAGGGGCCAAATTTCCAAAACATAATAAGGTCTTTTTACTACGCATTGCTAATATTGAGTACTTCCATTTTGTCTCCATTTATTTCTTTTTTTAAGATTCTTACAAAAATAGTAAACTATATTTACTTGTTTCAGGATATCTTGAAAATGAGGCTTTACTGTATGTTCTAAAATGTATAATGAATGTTATTGTTTTCATAAGGAAAAATAGGCTTCTTAAGATGTCAGGATAAGATGCAGAACCTAAAAATGCTATAATGCATCAAGATCAAAATAATGCTCTGGGTAAATGGGGCATCTTCTTCCTCTATTTCTATTTATTGGAGTTAATAGTGAAAATATTTCAAAATATTTATGATTGCACTGGAAAACAAAAAGGATACCCAATTTTGGCCTAGAAACTACTGGGGAATTTAAATTACTCAAAGCAGACTGAATCCAGTGGAAGTACGAAACCTCACTTGAACAAAATGACATAGAAATATTGAAATAAAAACAGATAAGCCAGAAGATTGTTAAGAAAAAAAATAATATCAATATTAATATTAGACCAAATACAATTTAAGGTAAGCAGCATTAAAGGAAGTGAAAGGGGCATTTCATACTAATTAAATATAATGTAGGAAGTTTAGCAGTATAATATAGTAGTAATGATTCTTTATGTACTAATTAACACAATTACAAGATATATAAAGTGAAACTGACAAATATACAAAAAAATTAATAAATCACAATAGTGCAAACTAGAAATGTTTAATTTGTTGAATTGAGAATATGAAAGTAAGTTAGAATATAAAATATTTGTGTAACACAATTAACAAACTATGTAGTAGATATAGAATTTTATATAAGTTTGAACTCAACAGAGGATTTAAACACAAATGGCAAGCCAAAAGAAAAGAGAAGTCAATTGACCATTTACTAATCACAAAAGAAATCTCAAAAAAGCTATCCAAAAAATATTATCATAGAGGCTATATTCACTGAGAATGTTGTAAGAAAATACAAACTTAATTACCAAAAAATAGCTCTTCCTCAAGCTCCCTCCAAATATACAAACCTATCAATTAAAGAAAATGCTTCTAAATAACTCTTTATTAAGAGGAAAAGAATTCTTAATTATGAACTTTTAAAAGATAAAAGGCACTATTTACCAAAATGTATACTCTGTGTCCATGAGGGAACACAGAGAAAGATTTATGGACCCAAATGCATTAGTAGAAAGTAATAGATGAAAAATAAATAAAAACTTAGAACAAAAATAACAAATTCAGGAAAAAAAAACAGAAAGAAGTCAATACAATTAAAATATATATTAATAAAACTTAACAAAAATTCTAAACTTGATCACCATAAATCAAAGGCAAGATTTTTAAAGAGATTAATTTCAAAATCTGGAAAGCTTTGTAACAGAGGAGAACAAATCTGACTCCATATTGGATCTGGTCTGTTAGCTTTGACCACTGCGCCCTGTTTTCTAGGCTTAGTCTTGTCAGCGCTACACCTTTTATGAAACAATGTTGCCTTTGGCCTGAAATTGACAGGAGAGCCTATTCTCGGGAGCTGACCTTTAAGGACGTTAGCACTTCTGCTCTTACATAGAGATGGCAAGTTGCAAAATAGAGAATAACCTTTGTTTCGTTGGAGGTTTACAGGGACACCATGGCCTGACCCACATGGACGGCTGCAAGAACAAAGAATTTCTACAGCAGGAAGTTTGCAACAACCAACCACAACCCCTCCTCTGTTTTTTTGTATGAAAGGAGCCTGCATTCTGACTAGAGCAGGATGGTTCTCCAAGACATTAGTCTGCCATCCTCTTGGTCTGCCGGCTTTCCAAATAAAGTCGCTATTCCTCGTCCCAACACCTCGTCTCCCAATTTACTGGCCTGTCCTTCGGTGAGCAGAATGTGTTTGAACTCGGTAGCAATATAGTCATGAAAAAGAAAACACATTAGGAACTCAACAAAGTTATTGAGTAAAGCTTAAAATATTGTATGAGAATGTACAATTTTAGGTTATAAATTTTTAAGCTTATATGAAACGTATATGCTTTTGGGAAGATGTGAATTTCAAGTGTGTTCAAGAGGAAGCATAACAATTGAATTAAACCTAACCCTAGAATAAACTGAGGAAGTAGTAAGTCCAGATAATTTTTATTTAGATAGCAAGTTATGATAAGACTTTACAAAATAAACAATTTCCCATCTTCTGCAAAGATTCCCAGAAAAGAAAATAAGGTGAAGCACTAACACTCTTTCAATTAACCTGGTACACACAACAGTTACCAGAACTGGGCAGTGATAGGAAAGACACAACACACACACACACACACACACACACACACACACACGCCCCGCAATATGCCAATTACACTCACAAAATAGATACAAAAAACATAAAGTGTTAACAAGTCAAATTAAGCAACGTATTTTTTAAGAAGGCATAACTAAGTAGTGTTTCTCTAGGAGAAAGTATAATACCACATTGGAATATTTCTTAATGTAGTAACTATAAAATGCTGTTATTCATTTCAATGATTAATGATACACATTTAAGAGAAGTTAATATTCATTCATAATAAAAAGAACTCAACAAAACTATTCTAGAATATACCATCCTTAACTTAATAAAATACCAGAGATTTAAGTGAGCATCATATTACAATGGTGAGACATTAGAAATATTTCAAATTAGAGTTGATACTATGACAAAGATTCTTTATTGTTGCTGTTCTTCAACAGCATATTGGAGGTCCTAGCTAATGGAATCATAAAAATAAAGTGGTGTATGCACTGAAAAGAGAGAAACAACTCTGTCATTCATACATAATTCCAAACTCTAAGATGGTCTGTCATTATTTGTACGTGATTTTAAATTTCAAGACAATCAACAAACAAACTTTTGTTGCAGCTAAGAAATTAAACAAAGTTGAATATCTGTATATATGATCAGTTTGCAAAAATCAATAGCTTTCCCACAAACCAGGAGGAAGCAATTAGAAAACACAATGCATTTAGTAAATGCAGTTCATAAAACCACAAAACTACAATATTCCAGAAAACAAACCTAAAAATAAATGTGCATGACCTGAATGGAAAAAATTATGCAACTTCAGTTAATGAGATATAAAAAAGACATAATGCGCATGCTCAAGGATAAGAACACTCACCATTACAAAGGCATCTAAAAGTCCACGCAGGGATACCTTGTTTTATTGCACTGCATCGCACTTTGCGGATATCATGGTTTGCTTTATTTTGTTTTGTTTTTACAAATTTTAAGGTTTGTAGAAACCCTGCACTGAGCAAGCCTATTGGCGCCTTTTTTCCAACAGCATTTGCTCATTTCGTGCCTCTGTGTCACATTTTGGTAATCTTGCAACATTTCAAACTTTATTATTATTACTATTATTATTATATTTGTTATGGTGCTCTGTGATCAGTGATCTTTGATGTGACTATTGTAATTGCAGATGTGGTGGAAATAGCAAGAGAATTAGAATAAGAAGTGGAGCCTGAAGATTGACAGAATTGCTGCAATTTCAGGATAAAACTTTAATAGGTGAGGAGTTGCTTTTTATGACGATGAGCAAGGAAAATGGTTTCTTGAGATGGAGTCTATTCTCAGTAAAGATATGAAGATTGCTGAAATAACAACAAAGGATTTAGCACAGTACATAATCTTTAGTTGACAAGGCAGGGGCAGGATTTGAGAGGACTGACTTCGGTTTTGAAAAAAGCTCTACTCTGGATAAAATGCTATCAAATTGCATTGTACGCTGTAGAGAAATCATTCATGAAAGGAAAATTCAATTGATGCAGCAAACTTCATTATTGTCTCATTAAAATAAAAAAAAATTGCTAGAACCACCAAAGCCTTCATCAGCCACCACCCTGATCAGTCAGCAGCCGCCAACATCAAGGCAAACCCTCCACCAGCAAAAGGATTATGACTTGCTGAAGGCTCAGAAGATGGCTGGTATTTTTTTTTTTATAATCAAGTATTTTTAAATTAAGGTATGTACAATATTTTTAGACATAATGGTATTGCAAACATAAGAAACTACAGTACACCATAAGCATAACTTTTTTATGCACTGAGAAACCAAAAAAATGTGTTTGACTCGCTTTATTGTGATACTTTATTGTGGTGGCCTGGAACCGAACCCCCAATATCTCCAACATGTGCCTGTAATGAATATCAGTGAAATACCCACTAAAATACCAATAATATTTTGTGGAACTCAAAAAATTAATTCTCAAATATATATGAAGGTTGAGAATTCCATATCTATGTTCTATTGAAGATGAATATCCAGATTGACCTCTGGAATTCTTCATGCTGAAAACAAGTAACAATGCTGAAAACATGGACACAGATGCAAATATAGACACAGATATTTCTCCAAAGGGCTAGTAGATAAAAGTGTTTTTCAATCACAAGTATAAAAGAAGTTGTGGCAAACCGTATTTTCCAAAGATGGACACAATAATTTCTTCACTGATCTTCTGCAACCTGACCTTCCATGCTATGAGAACTGCAAGTCCCCCTGAAAGGCTGCGTACAGGTCCTCTTGTCAAAAGTCCAAGCTGAGTGCAATCCAGCTTTCAAGGCATCCTAACGCAGGTGTCAGACATTTGTGTAGAGGAGCTTAAAAATCCATTTGAGTCATTCCCCAACAGTGTGGGCTTTCCAGCTGAGAGCCCAGACACTGTGGAACAGACAAGCACTTCCTGTTGATTCCTGTTCAAATTCCTGACCCGTAGGATTTTTGATCATAATAAAATTATTGTTGTTTTATACCACTAGAATTTGGGTAGTGTGTTCTGCAATAACAGTTAATCAGAGCAGCTGTATTTCAGCAAGAAGCAAGAATACTGAGCCTGCTTTTTGCCTTGCATAAGTGAGCCAAAGCTGGGAACTTCAGTGGTTTTCACAGTCTTTGTGAGTCAGGGCCCACCCAAGGTAGGAAATCTAATAAGAAACTGTCAAACCCTTAGTTGGGAACCTCAATGTAAGGAGAAAGCAAAAATAAATATACCTATGCTTCTATCCTCAAAGGATCATGGTTGTCCTGACCTTGCACAGAGGAAAAAAAAAAAAATCCCTGAGAAGTTGTACCCACAAGGTAGATTTTGCATATATTTGCAGTAAAAAAAAAAAATTGAGGCTCTTTTATGCTTCAATTAAGTTTTAAATGATTCTACATTCTTACTGCCCTGATGTGCTTGCAGTGGTGATACAAATCCTCTCTGGAAGGTTACAGCTTCTTCCTCCACCCCCCGAAATTCTGATAATTAAGTTTTAAATAAAAGTGAGCAGCTGAAAACTTGTGTTCCCAGCTATGATTAAGTAATAAAGACCAAATCTAACTTTCATCTGAAACAATGGAAAAATCAGACATTTCAAATAATGGTTTTAAACATTGGACTTTAGGCAGCAGGACAGTAATCCCTGAGGGAGGAAAAAAAAAATTAAGTGAGGGCTTTGACTGCCCCTGTCTACACCCTGGGACAGAGTTTCTAGGCCAGAGTGAAGGGATAGGAAACCTACGTGAAGCCTGGTGGTGTCCCCTGGTTGAGATGATAAAGCTGGAAACTGGTGAGGCCAAGGGTGCAACAGTTCACAGGGTCTAATACCAGACAGGAGAGTACCACACAGTGAGAGCCCTGCATAGATACAGAGATTACTTCTTGAATTCCAACTGAATACTGATCAGTGAATGCATGGAAGGAAATAACCTGAATTTAAAAAAAAAAAAAAGTATGACCTGGAAGAAGCAGCGAGAACAATCCACAGGGCTGACCTGGGGTCAGGAAGAGTGTGTCTTTACCAGCTAAAGTGGAAATACATCATGATTCAAAGGGTTAGAATAAACAGAAGTGTACTGGATCAGTAGAGGCAAAAGATTAATAGGAGAAAGGCTGCTCTGCTCCTGCCTACAAAGCTTAAAAACAACCCTGACAAGGATTAAATTGTGTCTAGTAACAAATACATTCTACAACAAAGCTCAAGTGTGTTTTAGGAAAACAAAAATATCTAGCATCCAACAAGGTAAAGTTCGAAATGTCATGTTCAATTAAAAAAATATTGCCAGGCATGCAAAGAGATCACTCACGTGATAAAGAAAAAACATTCAATCAACAGTAACAGACTCAGAAGTGACAAAGATGATACAATTAGTAGATAAGAATGATAAACTTGTTATTATAATTATTTTCCAAATGTTTAAGAAGGTAGAGAGAAGGATGAATATATTAAGAAAAGCCATGGATGACATAAAACAGTGTCAAATTGAACTTCTAGATATAAAAAAGTCTGATATAAAATCATTGGATGGGATTAAGAGCAGAAAATATAAATGAACATGAAATATAAAGCAATAAATAATATCCAAAGTAAAAAAAAAATCTATCCAAAATTATGCAGAGAGAGAGAGAACAAATATTAAAAAAAATGAAAAAGATCAAGTAGCCCAATGTATGTCTCTGGAGTACTTGAAGGAGACAGAAGAGTAGGGGGCAGAAAAAAAATATTTGGAGCAACAGTGACTGACAATTTTACAAATCTGACGAAAATTATAAAACCACGGATCCAAGAAGCTCAACACACTCCAAACAGAAGAAACATGAAGAAGTCTCCATCATGATGTACAATCAAATTTCTTTAAGTAACTCAAAAAGGGAAATGTAAAAGCAGCCAAAGAAAAAAAGAAGAATCATTACTTACAGAAGAACGAATATAAGATGATTGCAGATAGAAGACTTCTTATTGGAATTAATGCAAGAGAGAAGAAAGTGAGGTAACCAGGTTAAAATACTGAAATGAAAACTGCCAACTTAGAATTCTATACCCAGAAGCAATCTTTTTCAAAAGTGAAGGCAAAATAGAGACTCATTCAGACATACAACAGGTCAGATAACTCACCACTAGCACAAGTGACTCACCGCGCACACCAGCAGCTTGCACCATAAATGAGGAAGGAAAGTCCTTCATGCAGGAAGGACATAACACCAGATAGAAACAAGCAACTACACGAAGGAATAAAGGTCATTGCAAATGATAAATACGAGGGTGAATATAAAAGAGTTTTCTGTATTATAAAACTCTTCCTGAAGGAGAACTGAATTGTTAAAAGAAAAATAATAATGCGTGTGTAGAGGTCATACAAATGAAGAGACAGTACGTGGTAACAACATCACAAAGGCTGAGGAAACGGAAGTATACTGTTTTAAGTTTCTTTTACTGTATGTGGAATGATACAATGTCACCTATTTCTTACCAGCGGAAATCGAGGAGCCCATGAGGGCAGGCGCCCCGGGCAGTGCACCTTACATGCCAGGCGTCCTCCTTTGAGGGAGTTCCTTTCAGGCTCACTGGTGCTGACGGTGGGGGGCAATGTGTGGGTGGGGGGCATGCATGGAGGGTGGGTGCCTGTAAGGGCCACGCTTACCGGAAGTAGCCCAGTAATAGCTGAACCAAAGGAGGACGGAGCTCCAAAACCAAACTTTTCTTTCAGTTTCCCTCTCAGCTTCCACAGGAAGATGAAACGCCTTCTGTCTGACTTCCCTCCCTCCTTTTTTTCCAAATTGATTTTCTGTCCCTGGAGACAAGGCAGTGAAGAAGGCACAAGGTTTAAACTGCTAAGGTGCCCACAGGCATCCTCACACCCCCATCTCTGTTTACACTGCCTTCTAGGGAAGACCGAGATAATGGCTAACTTCAGCTTCATTACAATGTGTCAGGTGGGTGAACGCACCAGGGGCCCTGGCCAGCATCAAAGGAGGGCCCATGAGGGGCTGGGGGCCAGCCTCAAATCGCTGCGACTGCTGGGTCAGGAGCTCCTTGAAGTTTTCTGTCTTATGATGCAAAACGTGAGATATGTATCTGGATATTCTCTGTCAACCAAAAACCTCTCCTGCAATGATCAAGATGGAGTGACTTATGATCCTATCTGACCAAGTGTTTTAAAACCTTTTTGATACTTTTTGACAACCTTCCCAAATTAAATTCTAATAAAGTTTCTTTCACCTCTACCTAACTTTGTGTATGTATATATATATATATATATATACACACACACACACACAAACATACACATACAGACACAATCTATACAGTAATGAACTTCTCCTAGGATTCATAGTCAAAAGACCTCTCCTTAAAGTAGAAGGTCGCAGTGAGCATGGGAGAGGAGAACAAGACGGTGGAACCCTCCTCCCACAAATACATCAAAAATACATCAACGTGTGAAACAATTCTCACAGAACACCTACTAAATGCTGGCAGATTTCATACAACCAAAGCTGCAAGAGAGAGCACCATATAACTGTTAGAGCAGGCAGACAGCTAGATATGAGCAGAGAAAGGGGGACAGAGACCACATGGCAGGAATTGGGCAGAAAGGAGGGGCACAAGCCAAATGCAGGAAACCACACATCATGTGAGCACCAGGGCTCCCTGGCAGAGAAAGAAAAGCAGGAACCTCTGGGCTGATAAGTGGTCACACCTTTTGGGGTGATGAGTGGCCTAAAGACCAACAAAGAAAGGTGAGAAAAGGCAAGAATTTCCTGTGTCCTGATATAACCTTTTGCTCATTATGCTCTCATTTCAATAAAATTAGCCTTGCAAATCAGAAGTACCCCTCATGCTCCGACGCCATGACACTTCTGATCCAGACTAAATTCGGACAGAAATCCCTCCTCCCTTTGGGAAGGTGGAGTTAGGATGATAATCAGGGAATATGACCCCAAACCCTTCCCTCCCCAGTGAATATTCCGCCCATTCAGTTTTTACACCCTGTGTAACTAACTTGCCAAAGAAACACAGGGCAGCCGCTCACCTGAGCCTGCCCGCTCTCCCCTTGAGAGTGTCCTACCCATCCTTTAATAAATTCTTACTTTACTTTTTTTAACCACTACGTCTTGTCTCTGAATTCTTTCTGGGACCTGGAACACCGGTTGCATCCACCGGCAATATAACCAGAAAGGATGAAAGGGGAAAAAAAGGGAATCAAGACAAGAGATTTGTGCCCCTGGGAGGGAGCTGTGAAAGAGGAAAGATTCCCGCACCCTGGGAATACCCTTCACCAGCTGAGAGGTCAGCCAGGACAGAAAGGTAGCTTCAGAGGCTCACAGGAGAGTGCGGCAACCAGCTTGTAGCAGGCAGAAGAGAGAGAGACCAGCACAGACAGTCCTGGTCCCCTCACTGCACTCCCCAGCCTGAGATGTGCATCTGCTGGTGTGAAACTAGGGCTTCAGTGGACAGACTCGGGGATAGGACTGGGTTTGGCTGCACAGAGGTGGCTGAAAGGGGCTGGAATGTGATCTGGGCCACAGCTAGAGGTGTACGGAGGATGTAACCCTGTCCACTGCTGAAGTTCCATTGCTAGCATGTACACAGAGAGGAAGGGCCCTGCCATAGCAGTCTCCTTCTCCCTGTGCTCGCAGCAGGTGGGGCTCTGCCTCTGTGAGATCTGGGAGCACGCAGGCACCTGCAGGTCACTCACAAGTGGACGTGGGGTTGAAATCTGAGCCATGTCCCAGGGGCTGTGCATCCACCCACTGATTTACACACTCTGGTCGGCTTTGTAAATTCAGTGCCTGGGGGACATCTGAGGGGATTACTGGTGCGTCCCTGGCTGGGGCGGGTCCAGCATTAACAGTTTTGCCAGTATGCACAGGTGGAGTCAGGGCCAGGGTCTGGGCTAATTCCATAGCTCCCAGGGTGGTTCCAGGTGTGCACCTATGGCGGTCCTGGTGCCTGACTTCAACACATCTGTGTCAAGGGATCTGTGCTGGTGGCTTTGGGAGCATAGCACCTGAGGCCTAAGGGACACCCAGGCTGATTGCCTGCATTCCCATGGTTTAGGTGGAGCCAATGGCATTGCCAAGAACAGTGTAATTCTATGAGCCCACACAACGGTAATAAGCAAACCCCAGAGTGCACTTTCCAGTGGATGGCTCCTGCGGAGGAATACTGAGCAGCTCTTTTCCCAGTGGGAGCACTCCAGTACCACCTACCTCACACTGCAGCTCAGAAATGGATCTGGGGGCTTCTATTCTAATAAGTAGACCCTTATTGGGAAGGGCTGTGATGACAACAGAGCAAAGAGGAGATCCCATTCAACATCCAGTGCAGGCTCTGGTCACCAATTACACCCCCTATCAACAGGATAATAGCCAACACACATGGAGGAAAGATGCGGCAGGCATCCATACTAAAAACCACCCTGTAACAAAAGTATTAATGCATGCAGGCTACACAGGAAAACACCTACATAAAAACAGGGCTTCAAGACCACAGTAGATAACTGTTTTTCCTAAATTCATATAGTCAGCGAAATACAGGTAAAATGAAGAAGCAGAGGAACCACTCCCAACTAAAGATCAAGAGAATAACCCTGAAAGAAAAAACAATAAAATAGTCCTCGCCAGTCTGCTAGATGCCAAGTTCAAACAGGAGGTAATAAAAATACTAAAGGAATCGAGAAAGACTATGGATAGAGATGCAGAGCATGGTAAAAACAAAAAACAACAACTAGAAACTGTAAAGAGGAGCCAGTTAAAATTAGAATACTCATTTGCTGAGATAAAAGCAGAGCTAAAAGTAATAAATAGAAAACTAAGTAATGCAGAAGAATGAATAAGTGATCTGGAAGATAGAATAATGGAAATCACCCAATCAGAACAGCAGGTAGAAAGAGAAGTGGAAAAAAAAAAAAGCAAGCAATATACAAGACCTATGGGATAATACAAAGGATGCCAATCTACGCATAATAGGGATCCCAGAAGGAGAAGAAAGAGAAAAGGGGATTGAAAATGTATTTGAATAAATTATAGCTGAAAACATCCCAAATTTAAAAAAGGAAACAAGTATCTAGGTACAGGAGGCACAGAGGGCCCCAAACAGACTGAACTGAAATGCAAGAGGGGAAACTACAACCAACCCACAGATATTCAAAAAACCATACAGAATACTATGAACAATTATATGCCAACAAATTGGACAACCTAGAAGAAATGGACAAGTTTCTAGAAACATACAGCCCACCAAAACTGAATTAAGAAGCAGCAGATCATTTGAACAGACTGATTACTGAAAGTGAAATAGAATCAGCAATAAAAAAAAAACCCTCCCTGCAACCAAAGTCCAGGACTAGATGGCTTCACTGAGGAATTCTCCCAAATATACAGAGAATTCATACCACTCCTTCTAAAACTCTTCCAAAAGATGGAAGAGAAGGAAATACTCCCAAACTCATTCTACAAAGCCACCATCACCCTCATACCAAAGCCAGACAAAGACCAAAAAAGAAAATTACAGGCCAATATCTTTGATGAATATAGATGCAGAAATTCTCAGTGAAATATTAGCAAACAGAATCCATAACACTTAAAAAAAATATACCACTATCAAATTAAATTCATCCCAGGGGCACAAGGATGGTTTAACATATGCAAATCAATCAATGTGATACATCACACTAACAAAAGAAAAGACAAAAACCACATGTTCATCTCAATAGATGCAGAAAAAAGCATTTGATAAAATTCAACAGCCATTTTATGATAAAACTTACCAAATTGGGTATAGAGGGAACATTTCTCAACATAATAAGAGCTATCTATGACAAACCCACAGCCAACACGATACTCAACAGTGAAAAGTTGAAAGCCTTCCCACTAAAATCTGAAACAAGACCAGGATGACCACTCTCACCACTTGTATTCAACATACATAGTATTGGAAGTCCTAGACATAGCAATCAGACAATTAAAAAAAAAGTGTCTAAGTTGGAAGAGAAGAGGTAAAATTACCACTATATGCCGATGACATGATACTATACATAGAAATACCCTAAAGATTCCACACAAAATGTACTAGAGCTGATAAATTCAGCAAGGTAGCAGGAAACAAGATTAACATACAGAAATCTGTTACACTTCTTTTCACTATCAATGAAATAACAGAAAAGGAAAAGCAAAAAAAAAAAAAAATCAAAAAAACAAAAATCTCTTTTAAAAATCACATCAATAAAAGAAAATACTTAGGAATAAACACCTGATCAAGGAGGTGAAAGACATATGCAGAGAACTATAAAATCTTGATTAAGAAAATTAAAGATGATTTAAAGAAATGGAAAGATATCCCATGCTTTTAGATTGAAAGAATTAATATTGTTAAATGGCTACTACCCAAAGCAATCTACAGATTTAATGCAATCCCTCTCAAATTATCCAGGACATTTTTCACAGAACTAGAATAAATAATCCTAAAATTTATATGAAATCATAAAAGACCCAGGATTGCTGAAGCAATGCTGAAGAAAAAGAATGAAGCTGGAGGAACAACCCTTCAAGACTTCAGATAATATTACAAAGCTACAGTAATCAAAATAGCGTGGTACTGGCACAAAAGCAGCCATAGGGATCAATGGCTCAGAATAGAGAGCCCAGAAATAAACCCATACACCTAAGGTCAATTAATCTTTGACAAAGGAGGTAAGAATACACAGTGCAGAAAATAAAGTCTCTTGGACAAGTGCTGCTGGGAAAGCTGGACAGCCATATGTGAATCAATGCAGTTAGAACACTCACAACACCACACACAAAAATAAATTCAAAATGGCTTAAAGATTTAAACATAAGACATGACACCATAAACCTCCTAGAAAAGAATATAGGTAAAACATTCTCTGACATAAGTCATAGCAGTGTTCTCCTACAGCAGTCTACTGAGGTAATAGAGATAAAAGCAAAAATTAACAAATGGGATCTAATTAAACATATAAGCCATGCACAGCAAAGGAAACCATAAATAAAATGAAAAGACACTCTATGGAAGGGGATAAAATATTTGCAAATAATGCAACTGACAGGGGTTAATTTCCAGAATACAAAATAGCTCAAACAGCTTAATAACAAAAAACCAAACAACCCAATCCAAAAATGGGCAGAAGACCTAAACAAACATTTCTCCAGTGAAGACATACAAATGGCTGATAGGCACATGAAACAGTATCACTAATTATCAAAGAAATGCAAATCAAAACTACAAGGAGGTATCATCTCATACCAGTCAGAATGTCCATCATTAAAAAGTCCACAAATGATAAATGCTTGGGAGGGTATGGAGAAAACAGAACTCTCCTACGCTGTTGGTCGGTAGTGTAGTTTGGTGCAGCCATTATGGAAAACAGTATGGAGATTCCTTAAAAAATTAAAAGCAGACTTAGCATATGGTCCAGCAATCCTACTCCTGGGCACATATCTGGAGGGAACTCTAATTCTAAAAGATACATGCACCCTAATGTTCATAGCAGCACTATTTACAATAGCCAAGATATGGAATCAACATAAATGTCCATTGACAGATAACTGGATAAAGAAGTTGTATTTTATACAATGGAATACTACTCAGCCATAAAAAGAACAAAATAATGCTATTTGCTGCAACATGGATGGACCTAGAGATTGTCATTCTAAGTGAAGTAAGCTAGAAAGAGAAAGAAAAATATCATATGATATCATTTATATGTGGAATCTAAAAAAAAAAAACACAAATGAACTTATTTATGAAATAGAAACAGACTCAGAATCATAGAAAATAAACTTATGATTACCTGAGGGGTAGGGGGGTTGGGGTGGGAAGGGATAAATTGGGAGCTCGAGATCTGCAGATACTAACTACTATATATAAAATAGACAAACAACAAGTTTCTTCTGTATAGCACAGGAAATATATTCAATATCTTGTAGTAACCTATAATGAAAAGGACTATAAAAATGAATATATGTATGTACATGTATGACTGAACTGTTATGCTGTACACCAGAAATTGATACAACATTGTAAACTGACTATACTTCAATTAAAAAAAAATTAAGGCAAAGATTGCTGAACAAGATTAAGTAATTTGATATTTTATTTCTTATTTTTAATATATTCAATGAATTTCATATATTTTGACAGGATTATAATTTCTGCAAATGATCCAAAATGATTCTCCCAAATTTCAATCTATATCCACATTCATCTGGATCAAAGACATTAGCACATATAAGTATTAGATTCTACTATACTTTTCAACTACCACAAATTTAACTAAATCATGTATCTGTCATTATGTGATAAAGAAATAAGCATATTCATAACATATATCTGGATGTTTTACTTTTATGTTAAGCCATTTATTTCTTGTTCAATGTCCCTAGATATATTTCATTTGAGATTGGCTTAGTATATTCATCATAATTTCTAATATATATCTGTGCCTAAGAGGGAATTACAAATTATACATGCTCCAAGTATTGGAGCAGAAACATGAGTTGCAAAATAAGTAACTAAGGTGTGGATAACATGAGACTCTCCTACACCAAAAGAGGACAGGATTAAAAGTTAATTTTTGGTAGTTACTAATTATTTTGTAAGATGCTTATGAGAATACTTTGCAATAGTCATATTCATGCAGGGTAAGTTGGCTGGTGTGTACTTTACAGATGAGTAAGCTATATGAAATTTGCAAGGACAAGCAATCTCATAAGGACATGGTCATGAAGGAAATTCATTAGCAGAGACTCCTTACTGTTCTAACCTATTTCATCACTGTGGATACAGTTTGAAAATTTATTTCTATGTATATGAATGCAGCACAGTATTTTCTACTGGATGTTTAAATAGATACCAAGGTGTAGAGTTCTAGAAACTCGAATATATGCTTCAAACATCTGGAGCTATACATATGGGGAATATACAGCTGTGTTTATTTCAATGATTACACATTTACATGCATACAATGCATTTATTCAAATGTGTAATCTTATATATGAGAATATTCCAACAAATGCATTTGCTGTACTTATTTGAATAAGCAGTTGGAAAAGGATTCAAATAAATAATTCACCACTTTTGTTTAAATCTTACAGTATGTATTTATATTATGTATTTATTAATATACAATCAGAACACTTTTTAGTGTAGAACCAACTATTTTTAAAAGATTAAAGAAACATAATGCGGATCATGAGTCATACAAGTCAAGACTTTTTTGTATTGAGGTTTAATAGCTAGCAAACTTTCAGAAGGAGGTGGAAGTCCTGCAGGACAGAGAATAAAATCATTTGTGATTGGAATGTGTTTCTTTTATTCCACCTAGTTTATCACAGTATAGTGGCCATTTTAATTGAATCTCAAAGCACTTGTCCAGAGGTTTTCTTTGTTTTTTGTTTTTTGTTTTTTTTCTTTCTTACTACCATATCTGACAAGATACACACTTCTGGATTATGCTATAATATAGAACGCAAAAGGATTTTATTATTTTAAAGCTACACACATGTAAATCTGGTTAAGAGTATTAAGACAATCTCATTTAAGTCTACCTTTATTTCTAGAACAGACTGGAGACCAACAAAAGACTTAAAAGCACAAAAAATAACATTACATTTTAGCTTCAGTTCCTGGAGATATTTTAGGAGATTAGGGAGAACCTTCTAGTTAGTCTATTTATACTTGTCTCAGTTCTATTGTATGCTGTTTCCTTTCTCAAGGTTTTCATTTGTTTGTTTATTTAAGGATGTGATGGGTTGGCCTAGAGGAAAGTAACTCATACTTACGTAAGAGAAAAATTAAATTGGAAATCGCATAAATTTTTAAAAGAAATTTAAATTCATTTTACCAGTGTAAAAATAATAACTACAGGCACTTTTTCATTTGTGGAATGACTGAATAAATGTCACTCTCAGCCTTAGTTTCATCGTTCATAAGCTGTGAATAATAACATCTCTCATTGAGTGTTGTGAGGATTATATAAGATATAAATCACTCGGTTGTCAAATGCTTTCCGAACAATGACTAATAACAATATTGCATTCCAATTTTCTAAATGTGAAAACTGGGTACCTGGACATACTGCCAAAACTTGGTTGTTGGTCAGGTTTCAGGAATCACCTTTCCCATTTTAATTGATTAATCTGTTAAAAGCTTGACTGTGCAGACAACATTGTTTTCACAGACAGTTCATCCTTCCACCCAGGGATGCTCCCCTGGGAGTCTGGATGGGGAGAGGAGTTCAATAAGCAAAAGAACTTACTTTTGTGTTTTATGTTTACAAAACAAGTCACAGCCCTTATTTCCAACTTCTGTAGTCAGTTTGTGAGACAGGTATTAGAAGCTTGGCAATCACGTCGGAAGGAGGGAGAAGGCCACTCACCGTGCCCGCGCGTTTCCGTCCTGGACCCGCGCAGAGCGGGAGAGAGATCGACCAATCGGAGCGCAGCTTGGGGGCTGGTCCCGCCCCTCTCGGCCGAGCCCCGCCCCTCTCCCGTACCGCCCTCTGGGAGTAGGGGTGTGCCGCAGGCTCGTCCCGCCCCCTCCTCTGAGTGACAGGACCGTGGACAGCAACAATTCCAGCCCGACACGTAGTTTGTGGGCCCTTGCGCTGGCTGAGCTGAGGTGTGTGTGTCCGGCGAGCGCGAGGGGGCTGGGGAGGCCCTGCCCGGGAAGCTCGGGGTCCGGGACTGAAAGCGGGTGCACCTCCGCAGAGGGCCCCCAGTGCGTTTAGGGGATCCTCGATCCGCCCCTGGGAGCGGCCTTGGGGGCGGGCTGGGCGGAGGGGGCTCTGGACGAGGAGGAACCCGGAGCCTGGGAAGCCCAGCAGGTTCGGTGATGGCCTAGGGACCCCTTCCCTGCGAGCAGGGAGCCCCTGTGGGGGAGGGGACGGAGGGAGCGGGATTCCGGCGGTGGGTGGGCGTGGCCGCCGCGGTTGCTAAGGAACGCGCGGTTCCCGCCCTGCCAGCGTGTCTGGCGCGGGCTGCAGGGCCTTGGAGACTTAGTCCCACCCGCCTCCCCAGGCCTTCCACGAGCCTAGGAATTGGCTTCCTTGCGCTGTCAGTCAATTCGCGTCCGTAATTGCACTGTCCTGCTCTTTGGGTCTGTAGCTGGCGCTCAGGCCTCCCTCTCTCCTGTTACTCCTCTCTACACTTTTCCCGCCTCCCCTTCTTAAACGTACAAGTATCTGCAGACCAAAACACTTGCGGGGAAGGGCTTCAGGCAGCATGAGGTGGCTGCGGGGGTTGGTTGGGGAGGATGCCTTTTCCTGGTGCTTGGTGAATCCTTGAACCCACACGGTGTCGGTGTCCACGTGAAAGACTAGGAAAAGGAGGATAGGAGATCTGATTTCTTCCACCCGGAGTTCTTTTTAATCGCTGCTGCCAGTTTGAACTCAATGAACTTCTCAGGAAGTTGAGGCAGTTCATTATTGGACAGGCCCAAATACATGATCTCTTAAGTCCCTATTGTGGAGAGGGGTGGTACGAAGCGTATAAAGCCCTCTTTTGCTTCACTGGCCCATATTTAATGATTAACTATGAGGTGGTAACCACAGATAACCATTTCGGATCTCTGCCCCAATCAGCTGGCCCCAAGTGATTGAGCAGAAGCGACATTCCAGAGAGAAAACACAAAGGGAGCTAAAGGTCTGCTGTTACTTCCTTCTGCTAGGTTTACTGTATAAATTCCCCAAGAGGGAAGCTTGTACTGCTTGCTAGCACTGGGAATATGGCCTAGAAGTCAGGAATCTGGCAGAGTTAGGAAATATTTGTCCCTGGGCAATAACCCTTATAACTGTTCTCTCATCTGTAAAGTGGAACATACTTATGTGCCTTTTATTTATAAAAAGTAAGGAGTAATAATTGACTGTGAAAGTGTTATAAAAGTATGATCCACACAGTTGTAAATATTGACTACAATATTAATGTATCCTTTAGTCTTATATGATCTCCTGTTGATTCTGTGTGTGTTCTGGTTAGGTAGTACCTGAAATGTCTTGCACAACATTTTTTTTTCCCCATTGACATCACTAGGTTTTTTCAAGTATATACATAGCCAAAAAAAATTGGAAAGGATTACCTTCTAATTCAACGATGAATAACCTTTTTAGTGTCATATACCACTTTAAGAAGCCAAGAAAAGCTATAGACTCTCCTCTTAGAAAAAGACACGGTTAGAAGCATATGTGGATAAAGAACACCTGTTTTCTTCCATCAATTTCTTGAGGGTTTAAGAAAGTTACTCTCCCAACTTGCCTCATTCCAAAGAGTGACTGAGTAATTTATATCCAAAACTCCTTGGCTCGGAGCAGAGTTGTCTTTTTTCTTTCTTCCACAAGGCATCTTACCATAGTTTACCTTAGTTCAAGGTCTTCAATCAACCCTTCTTCTTTTTTTGGTTTTTAACAAACTTGAACTAGCAATCCTCAATAAATTGCTGCAGTCTTTCAAAACCATGTAAACCCTATTTTATTACAAATGCCCTTTGATCGGTCTCTTAAAGAATACTCTGATATTTAAGCAAGTGAAAAGAGAAATTATTATCAAATATTTTGGGAAAATGTTAAATCGTATTTTTGAGATAAATATTAAATATGTAAACTTTCTTTTCTATCAAAGTCCATTTTGGACCAAGAAAAATTGATTACTTGTAGTATGTGCCAGTAGAATATTAATTATTCCTAGAAATCTTTCCTTTAACTTAAGTGAATGATCTTTTATAACATTTTAATTTCCTGTGGCGAGAGAATATTGCGTTCAGTTCCACTTTGGCTCTTTTCCTGATTTCTGTATTAAAATGGAAGGCTGTAAATAGCGTTCTTTTGTTTGCTAATGTACCTTTATCTAGCTTTATCAATAAAAGTAGGCATCAGTAGTAGATACTATCATTAGGTAGAGAAAACACTGAAAAGGGAAAAATATATTTCTTTTGTAATAAACATCAGAGTATCTAGGAACACCTGTCATTTCTTTAGCACTTGTAATTTTATTCCAACTGTTTAGTGTTCGACTCGCCCAGTTTTTCCTCGACTCACTTCATTTCTAGTGGAGAAACTAGAATAAAGACAAATTGATTAGAGAGAGAATGGAATTAGAGTTTTTAGGGGCTCAATAAATAATAGCTCTTTTCTTCTCTTGAGTTTGTAAAGAGACAGATGGAGTTTGCAGTGTCAGCTTCATCACTAGAGAGCTGATTGGATACAGTGCCTTCAGTGAGAGACTAAAAACGAGTGCCCGTACTTCCTTCTCCCTTCTATCTCCACCCCCTTTCTCAGAACCTAGACTTCAGTCCAATGAGAGAAAGTTTCAGTTTGCAGAACAGATGCACTTACTGAGAACTGCTGGTCTGGATGATCCCCAGCAGAGAGGGAGGAAAAAGAAGATATACCTCTAGTGTTTACAGCTTTATAATAGGTTATCTCTACCCACTGGAATAATAGGGAGCAATGGATTTCAGCCATGGACCACTCAACTCTTCTGCGAGGAAGCTGTGGATACAGAGTGGGATGTGAGGCCAGGGCTGTTAAACTAGGGCTCTTCTCTTTATCTGGTTGGTATCTTTGGGCCATTAGAAATGTGTAGGGTGTTCTTAAATTGTTATAATATCTTGAAGTGACTGGCTTTTAGGACGCTGAAGTTTAAGGATGCTAAATATTGTATATTGTAGAAGTCCACCAGCACAGTGAAAAATTTCCTTCCCCTATTCCAATGCCAAAATCATCTCCAAACTATCCTAGGGGAAGTTCCTCTGTCTGGAAACATGAGACCAGGCCAGATTTCCCCTAGTCTTTGTTCATATGTACCATGTTGTTTCTTTTTTTCTTTCTTTCTTTTTGTATTTTTAAATTGAAGTACAGTTGATTTAAAATATTGTATTAATTTAAGGTATAGAACATAGTGATTCATAAATTTTATAAGTTATGCTCTAAAGTTACCGTAGAACATTGGGTATATTCCCTGTACTGTACAATATATCCTTGTGGCTGATTTATTTTGTACATACTAGTCTGTGCCACTTCCTCTCCGACTCATATCTCGCCCCTTCCCCTTTCTCTCTCTCCCTTGGTAACTGCTAGTTTGTTCTCTGTGAGTCTGTTCCTGTTTTGTTATATTCATTCGTTTGTCTTATTTTTCAGATTCCACATATCAGTGACAATACACAGTGTTTGTCTTTCTCTGTCTGACTTATTTCACCAAGCCAAATACCCTTGAGGCCCATCCATATTGTTGCAGATGGCAGAATTTCATTCTTTATGGCTGAGTCATATTCTATTGTAAATACATACCCCATCTTCTTTATCGATTCATCTGTTGAATATGTACCATGTTTTTGATATCAATAGATTTGGCTCTAAGTATGAAGGTCTTAATAAAAATACTGCTTAGATGATAGTTATTTTTTGTTATTCTCTCAGAATGACTGAAATGATATTCATGGAAAATAGTGACACATAGTTTATCATATTTGATCGCCTTAAGGTTGAACATATCCTTACTGAAGATACGAGGATCGTAAGGTCCTACAGCTAAATCTTTTCACATCTAGTGTATACATTTAGTCCTTTCTTATATGGCAGAAGTATTAAGGTATCTTTGCAACAACAGAGTGAGATAGGTATATGTTTTCATGAAAAAGAAAAGAATGACTTCTTAGCTTACGTTTTAGTTTTGAATTGTTAAACAACAAAAATAAAAAGATAAGTGCTCTCTGCTCAGTGCTTTAACAAACTCTGTTTTGTTCAATCAGAAGGTGGAGACAGTTCCATAAATGAGAGGGTCTTATCAATTGCATGGTTTTCAAGCCATTGAACACGGAGAATGACAGCAGAAATAAAGCTGCTTGATCCTTCCATAGTAGTAGTGTGCAAGTGACATAGTTGCAAAAATAGACCAATTAGATTGAGCAACTTAAAATTTTGGACCAAGGGAAGATAGTTTAGTCCAAAAAGCATTTTTTACATACTTTGAATTTAAAAATATTCAGTTATTGAGAGATGTAGAGGAAGAAATTATGTGACTACCTGTGACAAAATCCTACTTTATAACCTACCCCAGGTAGCAGGTGCACTGCACTGAAAGTCTTAGACTTGGCTCTGGCAGTAGATGTACTGTTTGTTGGGCTTTCGAGAGTTTCCAAGCATCAAGTTCCTTACCTGTATGTAAATATAATGAGTTGGAGATTTTTGGTTTTCCACCTTTTTTTTTTCTAAGGAATATTCTTGAGTATTATAAAAAATTGACATTATTCACAGTGATTCATTATAGTGCTGAATCTTTCTGGGCAGGAGCATATTAAATTTTTTTTTGTCCCTGTGCTATACAGTAGGTCTTGTTTATCTATTTTCTATATAGTAATTAGCATCTGCTAATCCCACCTCCTAATTTATCTCTCCCCCACCCCCTTTCCCGTTTGGTAATCGTAAGTTGGTTTTCTATGTCTGTGAGTCTGTTTCTGTTTTGTAAATAAGTTCTTTTCTTTTCTTTCTTTTTTTTTTTTTTTGGTCACATCCTTTCAATGACCCTGCTCAGTACAGGACAGTGCAGAAGGCAGCCGTGTGATGCCACACGCTGTCTGCAATCTGCTCAGCCAAACTGGCCATGCTATAATAGTCTGTGAAGAGGCTGTCATAATCATATATTAGATTCTACATATAAGTGATATCATAAATTTTCCTTTCTCTTTCTGACCTACTTCACTTAGTATGATAATCTCTAGGTCCATCCATGTTGCTGCAAATGGCATTATTTCATTATTTTTTATGGCTGAGTAGTATTCCATTGTGTATATATACCATATCTTCTTTATCCAGTCATCTGTCAGTGGACATTTAAGTTGCTTTCATGGCTTGCCTATTGCAAATAGTGCTGCAATGAACATTGGGGTGCATGTATCTTTTCAAATTAGAGCTTTTGTCCCAGATATATGTCCAGGAGTGGGATTGCTGGATCATGTGGCAACTCTATTTTTAGCTTTTTAAGGAACCTCCATACTGTTTTCAATAGTGACTGCACCAATAAACATTCCCACCAACAGTGTAGGAGGGTTCCCTTTTCTCCACACCCTCTCCAGCATTTATTATCTGTAGACTTTTTGAGGATGGCCATTCTAACTGGTGTGAGGTGATACCCCATTGTAGTTTTGATTTGTCTTTCTCTAATAATTAGCAACGTTGAGCATTTTTTTGTATGTGTCTGTTGGCCATCTATATGTCTTCTTTGGAGAAATATCTATTTAGCTTTTCTGCCCATTTTTTGATTGGATTATTTGTTTCTTGTTATTAAATATTTATTGACATTAATTTTGAATGCCTCTATAGAATTTGACTAAACCTATATCCCATTTTAGGTCTTGATTTAGTTATATAGTGAAAATAGTTTTCCAGATAATATTGTCTCACATTTATATCAAACTTTATATTGACACATTATTTTCATAAAAATGGTCTTGTTTCATCCTTACAATAATCTCTGTGATACGTGTATATAAAAGTGTTCTTTCTGCATTTTACAGATTTAAAGTCTGTATCTCAGATGAATGATCTGAACACGCTCTTCCCTATAGAGGAGAATGAGGGTGCTGTGTGATTATGTAGATTTGAGTTCAGATCCCTGCCCTTTTCCTGGTTAACTGTGCATGCTTGGAAAAATCACTTAATCATTAGAAAACCCAGTTGTCCCAGTGGGGTTAATTTTACTTATTCCACAGAAATGTCTGATCATATATGTGACATGCTTAACACAGCAAGTGGAAACTACTAATATTATTATTACTAATATTAACCACCATCATTAATAAGGATCCAACACCCTTATTTTCAAAATCCAAAAGTTTTGCAAAATTATTTTTCCCAAGTTTTTTAGCAACTCATTTGAGGTAAACCAGACTTGAAGAAAAGACAGGCAACTACTTATATAATATTTATTTTATAGTAGTTAGTGTCAATATTGGTAAGATTTTGGTATGAAATATTGATATGCTACCCCCAAACTCTTTTAGGAGTGTTATGTAATTATGATAGATATGGGACATACTGCCTTTCTGTAATCTCCAAAACACATCTCCAAGACACATCTGCCCAAACTGTTTAGATAAGTGCTATAGATCTATATTATTATGATTCTTCTACTTTAATAACAGCTTCATTGAGATACCACTCAAAATGATAAAATTTGTAATTTTATCATTTTAAGGTGTGCAATTCAGTGATTTTAGCATATTCAGAGCTGTGCAACCATTGCCACTGTCTAATTTTAGAATATTTCCATCACCTCAAAAAGTATTAGTTACCCCCCATCTCTTTTGCCCTTACCCACAGCCTTAAGTAATTGCTAATCTATTTTCTGTCTCTATAGGTTTTCTCATTCTGAACATTTTCTATAAAGAGAACAATAGGAATGATGCATTAATTGCACTTTTGCAAATAGCTTCTTTCACTTAGGATGATGTTTTCAAAGTTCCTCCATGTTTTCTTTGTATAAATATTTCATTCCTTTTTTTGTTGGAATAATATTCCATTGTATGGTTAGACCACATTGTGTTTATCTAATCATCATGGATTGTTTTCACTTTTTGGCTATAAGGATAATGCTGGTATTTACTTTTGTGTACATGTTTGTATGTGAACATACATGTATATTTTTCTCTCGCATATACACTTAGGAGTGAAATTACTGGGTCGTATGGCCATTCTATGTTTAATCTTTTGAGGAACTGCCAAACAGTTTTCCAAAACAGTTGTACCTCAGTTTGCTTTCCTACCAGCAATGTATGCAGGTTCTAGTTTCTCCACATGCCCATCAACACTTCTTACTGTCTGTCTTTTGGTAGAGTGAGATGGTATCTCGTTGTGGTTTTGATTGGAATTTCCCTAATCACTAATGATGTTAGGTATCTTTTCATGTGCATATTTACAATTTGTATTTCTTCTTTGAAGAAATATCTATTCAAATCCTTTGCCTATTTTAAAAATTGAGTTATTTGTATTTTTACTCTTGTAAGACTTCTTCATATATTCTGTGTATTTGACCCATATCACTTATATGATTTGCAAATATTTTCTCCCATTTGGTGAGTTGTTTTTTTCACTTTCTTGATCGTGTATTTTGGAACACAGATGTTTTTAATTTTGATAGTCAAATTTACCTGTTTTTATTTTGTTGCTTATGCTTTTGATGTCATAGCTAAGAAAATGCTGCCTAACACAAGGTCATGAAGTTTTACGACTGTGTTTTCTTCTAAGCATTTTATAATTTCAGCCTTTGTATCTAGTTTATGATTCAGTTTGAGTTAATTTTTGTGTGGTATGAAGTAGGAGTTTAATTTTATTCTTTTGCAGCATTATTTTTTTTAAACAAGGACTATGCTTTCATGTTGTGACTCTTGACCTGAATTATCATTATTATTTTAAAATAGCCTAAAAATTTCAAGCTATCTTTTGTTGAAATATAGTTCACATACAATATTATATTAGTTTCAGATGTACTACATAGTGATTTGACATTTGCATACATTATGAAAATATCACCATAATAAGTCTAGTAACCATCTGTCCCCACACAGAAATATTGTTGGCTGTATTCCTTATGCTGTACATTACATTATTGTGACTTATTTATTATATAACTGGCATTTGTATCTCTTAATCCCCTTCACCTGTTCCCCCCCCACCTCCCTCCCATCTGGTAACCACCCATTTATTCTCTGTATCTGTAAGTCTCTTTTCATTTTGTTTTGTTTGTTTTGTTTCCTGGATTCCACATATAAGTGAGATCATGCAGTATTGCTCTTTGTTCATCTGATTTATTTAACTTAGTATATAATAACTTCTTGATCCATACATGTTGTTGAACTTGGCAAGATGTCATTTTCTTAAAGGCTGAGTAGTATTTCATTGTGTACGTCCACAAAAACAACACACACACACACATACACATATATTTTTTATCCATTCATCTGTTGATGGATATTCAGGTTGCTTCCATATTTTTGCTATTGTTAATGATGCGTCAGTGAACTTTGGTGTGCATATATCTTTCTGAATTGATGTGCTTTCTTCAGGTAAATATCCAGAGGTGAAATTGCTGGGTCATAAAGAGTTCTATTTCACTTTTTATTGTTTTACTTTTTTTTAAAGTAATTTTATTTTTTTAGACTCAAGCTTATTTTTCATTTTGGATTAACCACTCTGACAACATAAAAAGTTCCCTGTGATCTCACATACCTCAAAGAGATTAAGAGGATGTGATGAAATAGTGTATAATTGGCACTTACTTTTTTATTGAATTATAATCAACCTAGAACACTTTGTTAATTCCTGGTGACAGCATAGTGATTCTATATTTCTATACATGTCAAAATTTTCACCATGCGAAGTCTAGTTACCATCTGTCACCATACAAAGATATTGCAATATTATTGACTATATTCCCAAGGCTGTATATTTCATGCCTATGAATCATCTATTTTGTAACTAGAAGTTTAATCTCCATCACTTATTTTACTCATCCCCCACAACATGCTTCTCCTCTTGGCAACCACTTTTTTGTTCTCTGTATCTATAATGCTGTTTTCTGTTTTATTATGTTTATTCATTTGTTTCTTTTTTTAGATTTCACATATAAGTGAAAACTTACAGTATTTTTCTTTCTCTCTCTGACTAATTTCACTTAGCATAATACCTTCTTGGTCATCCATGTTGTTGCAAAAGGCAAGATTTCATTATTTTTGATGGCTTAGTAATATTTCATTGTATATATACCACATCTTCTTTATCCGTTCATAGATTGCTTTCATACCTTTTGTAAATAATGCTGCAGTGAGCATAGGGGTGCATGTATCTTTTGGAATTAGTGTGTTTTCTTCAGAAAAATACCACACAGGGGGATTTATGGATCATATGGTAATTCTGTTTGTAATTTTTTGAGAAGCCTTCTTATGTTTTGAGTTGGGTTTTTTTTTCTTTGATGTTGAGTTGTATGAGTTTTTGTTTATTTTGTATATTAATCTTTTATCAGATGTATCATTTGCAAATATCTTCTTTTGTTCAGTAGGTGGCCTTCTCATTTGTTGATAATTTCCTTACCTGTGCAAAAGCTTTTTAGTTTAATGTGGTTGTATTTGGGTTTTTTTGCTTTTAATTTCCCTGCCTGCAGAGGAAGATCCAAAAAAATATTGCCAAAACTGATGTTAACAAGCATACTGAGTTTTCTTCTAGGAGTTTTATGGTTTTGGGTTTTACATGTAAGTCTTTAATCCATTTTCAGTATATTTTTGTAGTGGTGTGACAAGTAGTCCAGTGTGATTCTTTTGCATGTAGCTATTCAGTTTCCCCAACACCATTTACTGAAGAGGATTTCTCCATCGCATATTCTTGCCTCCTTTGTTGTAGATTAATTGACCAAGTAAGTGTAGGTTTCTTTCTGGACTCTGTTCTGTTCCATGGACCTGTGTGTCTGTTTGTGTGCCAGTGTCATGCTGTTTTGATTACTGTAGCTTTGCTGTTGTGTAGTTTGAACTCAGAGAGGATGGTATCTCCAGCTGTTCTTCTTTCGCGAGATTGCTTTGACTACTCAGGATCTTTTGTGTTTTCATACCAATTTTAGAATTATTTGTTCATTTGTTAAAGAATCCTTTGGTATTTTGATAGGAATTGCATTAACTCTGTTGATTGACTTGGGTTCTATAGCCATTTAACAGTATCAATTATTTCCATGAGCAGGGTGTATTTTTCATTTGTTTGTGTTGCCTTCAATTTCTTTTATCCATGTCTTATTGTCTTCCCCTTCACCTCCTTGGTTAGATTTATATCTAGGTATTTTATTCTTTTTGATGAAACTGTAAATGGGATTGTTTTCTTAATTTCTCTTTCTGGTAGTTCTTGTTGGTATATAGAAATAAAACAGATGTCTGTATATTAATTTGGTATGTGCAACTTTATTGACTCCATTGATGAGTTCTAGTGGTTTTGTGGTGGTGTCTTAAGATTTTCTATATATTCATATATATATTTCTCTCTATATAAAAATATATGGTATATTTTATATATGTGTATTTATGTGTACTCATGTCATCTGTAAACAATGACAGTGTTACTTTCTTTCCAATCTGGATTTCTTTTCATTTATTTTTTTCTTTCGTGATCGCTGTGACTATGACTTCCAATACTATGTTGAATAAAATTTGCGAGAGTAGGCATTCTTGTCTTGTTGCTGATGTTAGAGAAAACGCTTTCAGCTTTTCACCACTGAGTACACTTTAGCTGTAGATTTATTATATATGGCCTTTATTTTGTTGAGGCACATTCCCTCTATAACCACTTTATTGAGAATTTTTATCATAATTGGATGTTGAATTTTGTCAAAAGCTTTTTCTACACCTAAGGAGATGATCATATTATTTTTATTTTCAATTTGATAATGTAGGTAGGCTGACACATTGATTGATCTGTGAATATTGAATCATCTTCCACCACTGGGATAAATCCCACTTGATCGTGGTGTATGAGTATTGTTAGATTTGGTTTGCTAATATTTTGTTGAGGATTTTTACATCTATGTTTATCAGTGGTGTTGGCCTGGAATTTTCTTTTTCTGTGGTGTCTGGTTTTAGTATCAGAGTGACATTGGTATTGTAGGGTAAGTTTGGAATTTTTCCTTCCCCTTCAATTTTTTAGAATAGTTTAAGAAGGATAGATGTTAACTCTTCTTTAAATATTTGGTAGAATTCACCTGTGAAGCCATCTGGGCTTTGACTTTGTTGAGAGTATGTTTTTCTTATTATTAGTTGAATTTCATTACTTGTAATTGGCCTGTTTATATTTTCAAATTCTTCCTAATCTAATCTTGGGAGATTGTAAATTTTATAAATTTATCCATTTCATCTAGGTTTTCCTTTTATTGATGTATAATTGTTGTAGTAATCTCTTATGTGCCTTTGTATTTCTGTGGTATTGGTTGTAACTTTTTTATTTTTTGTTTTTTTTTGGGGGGGGCCCTCTTGTTTTTTCTTTTTTGATGAGTCTGGCTAAAGGTTCATCCATTTTGTTTGTCTTTTCAAAGAACTAGCTCTTAGTTTCATTGAGCCTGTTGAATTTCTCCCTGTGTTCATCCATTCTTCTCCAGAGTTTGGTGAACATCTGTATGATCATTATCTTGAACTCTTTATTGGATAGATTAATTATCTCCACTTTGTTTGGGTCTTTCTTCTGAGGTTTGTCTTGTTCCTTTATTTGGAATGTATTTCACTGTTGCCTCATTTTGCCCAATCCACTGTGTTTACTTCTATGTGTTAGATTAGTCAGTTACATTTCCTGTTCTTGGAGAAGTGGTCTTATATAACAGACATCCTATGTAGCCCAGCAGCATGCTTCCCTCAGGTCAACAGAGCTATATGTCCTACGGGTGCCTCCTACATGGGCTGCATGTGCCGTCTGTTGTGGTGGGGACCACTATCATGACCAAGACGGTAGGTGAGGGTGGTCCCATCGAGGCTGGCTGTGAGGCAATGCATGGTGGGGTAGCTGTGGGTCTCCTAGAGGGTGGAATGAGTTTCCCATGCCATTGGTTTTACAGCCTGGGGGACATAGAACTGCTGCTGGCCTTTTGGTGGGCAGGATTGGGTCCTAACATGGTTGTCCACATGACTCAGGTGGGCACTGGGCTGATGCCAGCCTGCTAGAGACCAGGGGCAAGTCTCTGGGTGGCTGTCCAATGGCCCCTGGAGGCTTAGGTCTGTTGCTGTCCCACTAATGGGCGCTAATAGGCTTGAAGGAGGATTTGAAAATAGGGGTTGATAATGCCACAGTCATTGCTGTAGAATGAGCTTCCAGAAATGGTTGTTGCCAGTGTCTCCATCCCCAGGAGAAGTCCTACTTGCCCTCCTGCCTCTCTGGGAGGCTCTCTGAGATCAGCGAGTGGGTCTGACCCAGGCTCATCTCTGACTACTGCCCTCTTCTGGGACTCAGAACATGTGCTATTTCGTACATGCCCTTTGAGGGTGGAATGTCTATTTCCTATAGCTCCCTGGCTCTCCTGAACATAAGCCCTGCTGATTTTCACAGCCAGACATTCTAGGGGTTTCTCTTCCTGGTGCAGGACCCCCCAGGCTGAGGAGCTTGATGTGGGGCTCATTCCTTGGGGAGATCTCTATGATTCTGATATTCTTTTCATTTGTGGGTTGACAACCCAGGGAAGGGGGTTCTGACTGTACTGCATCTCTGCCTCTCCTATTAATCTTGTTGTGGTTCCTTCTTTATGTGTTTAGTTTAGTTGTGGAAAATCCTTTATGCTAGTCTTCATGTAGTTCTTGTAGAGAGTTGCTCTGTAAGTGGTTGTAATTTTGGTGTGTTCGTTGGGAAGAGGTGAGTTCAGGGTCTTTCTACTCCACCATCTTGGCCACCTCTGCAAGCTATTTTTAATGATGTGATTAAAATTAGTAAAACTTGCATTCTCAAATACTTGGAGTTAAATTTTGAGTTGATGTTCTTATTGTTAGGCAGCAGTTTGGGACCACTTAAATTTGATGCTCTTATTTATGTCAGAGCAATTGCAGCATAAAAGCAGAGATAAGTTCAGTGCCTGGCACATGATAAGTATTCAGTAAATACTTATTGAACAAAAATGAATAAATCATACATTATTTGATTTTTTTCCTTGTTGCTTTTTTAATGGGCATTTGGTTTGGGGAGTAACATATACTTAACAATTTATGGTTGAATAAGTACAATTATGTTTATAGGTCAACTTGACAAATTGTAATAACAGGAAATAAATTCAAATAAATCTCTGCATTGATATTCAAGTGGTGCATTTCATTCCTGTATCCCCATTAGGATCTCTTACTACTTTTCAGATAATCACCACACAAAGACCATTCTTAAAGTATGATCTGCAGAAATAACGTTACTATTTATTACAATCAAAGGGGATCTTTACTTAGATAAATTTGGGACACTTTGGGTCAAGTAGATGTAAATAGGCTTTCCTATTATAGGACTTCTCAGAGCCTTTTTATGAAACTGTACCTTGTGTAAAGGGGGCATAGTATGCAATGTTTTTCAAGTATGTTGGCTGTAGAAACTTAATTTGAATGAACGTGTAACAGAGTTAGCAAACCACAAAACAACATTTGGAAAATGCTACCACAGTGATTTTATTTTGTGGACATTAGGGAACTGGAGATCATCCATTTAATATTTCCATATACTCTGTTTTGAATTCCAGTAAGAAAAAGAAACCGAGTGTTATTATTGGTATCTGGAATTGAATTTGCCAGGAATGCGAGTGCAGCTTCCTCAGTAAAGATCTTGCCTTTGGAAGCATCCCACCCCTTGGCAGCTCTCCAGAGTTCAGACTTGGCAGCCTCAAGGACACAACACAAGGTGCGTTTATTTGATTTAACATTTGGCAAAAGGTGTTTTGACTTGTGGTATGTTTTCTTTCACTTTGTTTTTCTTGTTTTGGTTTGTTTCTGGCAATGAACTTGAGTTCGGAATCTGGTTCTTTCTTATGGGAGGCAGGATTACAATGGGAAAGTGTTTTTACTTGGATTTATTTTGTGATGTTTGGCCAAATCTGAGTAAATGAAGCAAGATCCATAGAACTACAAATCTATATCTGATTAATTTGTTAAATCATTTAGTAGCATTAATTATCTGTGAGGGTTTGTTGCTACAATAAATATTTGATCTCTCTTGATGTTTGATACACTATGATACTTTGGTATATTCCTGTATTTTGATAATTATATATTGGTAAATCAATGTTCCTGCATAGTAAGTAACGAACACATTAAGATCATCATAAAATATTCAACATTGTTTTAAATCTTTCTTGATTAATTGGTACATCCACATTTGACATGTTTTATGGGGAGAGGAAATATGTCATGAAATGGAGAAAATTAACCTTCATTATATCTGTGATCTTACCTTCTACTGTCATCTTACCTTCTACTGTCGTCTTTCACCCCTCTTCTACTCAGAATTCTTCAATGGCTCCCTATTTCACTCAAGATAAGAGCTTAAGTTTTGAAACTGGCCTGTATGTCTCTGCAAGACCTGGCCCCTCGTTACCTCTCTAGTGTCATCTCTAACCACCTTGCTCAGCCATATTGTCTCCCTTGGTGTTCTTTGAACATGCCAGGCATGTGTCCATCTCAGGGTTTTTGCGTTATCTTTTCTACTGAATTGCTTTTCTCCCAGATATCTGTGTGGCCAATTTATTTACCTTCCTTTGGGTTTGTTATTAAAAGGTCACTTTCCAAACGAGATCTTATGTGCTCACCGTCCAGATGTCCCTGCTCTGTATTTTCTACTTAGCGTTCATCTTATCTAAAAAACGATCTATTCTATACTTATTTGCCTTAACTTCCTGTCGTTATCCTTCACAAGCATAGTAGTTCCTTTTATGAGAGCAAGCGTTTTTGTTTGCTCTGGTTTTACTTTAGAGTAGTCCCTGGCCCTCGATGAGTAAGTGAATGAATGAATGCTTAATTTAGCGAATATTTTTTAAGGACTTGCTATGACCTGTGCTAGTTGATGGGGATACAGGAATGAAATGCACAGTTCCTGCCCTTGGAAGTACAGTTTGAAGGGAGATGGATAATAACAGCAGTATGAATAGAATGTTATCATCACTTGAGGAAGCAGCATTTGAGTCAGACTGTGTTGGGCTCATGAAAGTCTTCCTGAAAAAGGTAACCCTTTGTATCACTCAGAATAGCCCAGTGCTACAGACCTATGCTGTAGGGACAAAAAAAGGCCAACTGTCATTGTCTTAACACAACAAATATTTATTTCTCACATAGACTACATACCCATAATGGGTTGGTATAGACTCTCAGGGACTGACGATATTGAAGACTGCATCTGAACGTACTTCCACAATCACTGCAGAGGTGGGGAGAGAGGTGGCTAATTATGCACCGGTGTGTTTAGAGTTTTATTGGTCAAAGCAAACAGCTTTATTTCAAATGGGAGATTGTGAAATATAACGTTGCCTTCTACCCGAAGGGAAAGGCAAGTTGGAAGATATGTGAATAGAATTAATGAGTTCCATACCTTTCTACTGGTTTGTTTTTTTTTTTTAATTTTTTTTTACCTGTCATTCTTTAAAAAAAACAAAGAACTTTGCTGTGGTATAATTCCTGTACAGTTAATGACACATATTTCAGATGTACAATTTGATGAATTTTGATAGATGTATATACCCTTCTACTCTCTTAAAGGAGTATAAAATATTTAAATAAAGAAGTATTTGAAAGCATTTTCAGAGAAAGGAGGAAAGTGGGCAAAACCAGTAAGCTGTTATGTAGTATGATCATTTCAGAAAACTGCATGGAATTAGAAGTAGTTGGAGCGCTGTGTGTATGAGGGATAAAGGCAGGTAAAGAGATTAGTGGGAAAAGAGGGTTAGATTATACCATACTATGGGATCAGAACCCTATCGTAAAGGACTTAGGGGAACATTGAATGATATATTGAATTGAATTCAGGGGAGTTTCTTGATTGAGAAATTATGAGGGATTATTCTGGAAGCAGTGTCGGGGATGGCTTTGAGGGCAGGAAAAACTGGAGACAGTTCAGACCAAGTATGTTACTAACGCAGTCATGCTGGTGAGACCCTGGGTGAAGACAATGACAGAGGAGATGGCAAGGAGGGGGACAAAAGGTAAAAGACAGAAGAAATATTTACGGGGTGGGCTCCAGGGCACAGAGGAAGCAGGACGCTTCACATGCTGGCAGGACACAGGACCCTTCTTACACTGAGACCAAAGTAAAGGTTCGGACATGAGCAGTGTTCATGCCTGAGCGTGTGTACATGGATCTATGTCTGTTTGGTGTTGGTGTGAGAGAGTGAAAGTGAATTTGCAGAGTGAGTGAGTCTTACCGAAGGATCTGTATTTGACTTGTGATTTGGGAAACAAATGTGCCCAGACTGAAATGAAGGTGGGTTTCAGGAGAGCCCTGTAAGCTGGAGTGACTGCTGAGTCAGGTGGGAGATGGGGTTGACTCGGGGCTCAGAGTTTGCTGGGCAGTGTTATGTACTTGTATAAAATCAGATCAGAAATTTCCTGTGAAAATTGCTTTGGGAAGTTCAGTTGCTTTTTTCTTTAAATTGTTTACAGTTCAACAATAATTTGAAAATATACACTTGTAAAAGAATTTTGTGTATGCTGTTTCCATTAGAGGGACCCATGATACATAATCTATCCCCTGCCCCCAAATTTTGGTTACTGTGCTAATAAAGACCTAGTTGTTTTATATCAGAGGAAAATTTTCTAAAACTACTGAGGTAGTTATCCAGTGCTTTTATAAAGTTATTTTTTAAATTATAGACAGAAATGTAATAGTATAATATTATAGTGAAGTTTCATTTTCAAAAAGAAAAATAGAGAAATGATCGGAATACTAATGCTATTTTTCTTAAAGGTTTTTGGAAGACATTGGAATGAATTATAATTTAAAAGATATTCTAAAGTTGTATTTCTTGTTTGCCATTGTCTTTTAGACCCATGGTCATTTAAAATATTTGGGGTGGTAATTTTATTACTGCAAATTCAAGTTTTGGCCATTGACAGAACCAGTTTTTCCTAATGTCAGACTACTACTCTTGTAGAAAGAACCATGCTGACTTGCCCAATGCATGTGGTGGGTATAAAAGTGGGAACTGTATTTAATGTCTTATAATAATCTTTAATGAAAAAGAATATGAAAACGAATATGTGTGTGTGTGTGTGTATATATACATGACTGGTACGTTATGCTGTACACCAGAAATTGATACATTATAACTAAGTATACTTTCATAATAATAAAAAAAAAGAGCATTGTGACAGATAGACTTAGTAGAAATAACATTGAGAACTTTCAACTCCTGAACTCCTGAGGAGAGAATAACAAAGAATTGGTGGAAGTGTTGATCTGAGAAAACTCTTTTCTTAGACTGGAGGATAATTGGAGACTTCTGACAAAGCTCAGAGATTCAGTTGTCAGTTTTAAAAATGGGGACTAGGGTTTAAGTTTTTGTTGTTGTTCAGAAGCCTTCCATTTTAGAAAGTAAGTATTTTTTAATACTAATTATGCACATATACTGTAAGCATGTAAGTGATAATCTATTTATCCAATGTTTCCAACACTTATTAACAATAAGACAGCATACGTAATTTAGCCATTTAAAGGTTATCCAAAGGTGCTTTTGTTGAAGCAGCTTAGCCGGTAAAAGAAGATGGTTAGGAGACCAAATAGTAGCAGAAAGTATGCAATTTATACGTAATTAAGTTTTATGTAGGATACATATTATGAGACCATTCTTTTTTTTTTTTTTCTTTTTGGATCTTACTGACTTTTTAAATGAATGTGAGGTCATCAAATTCAGATTTTTTTTTTTGTCTAAAAAAAACCTATTTGGGCTGTGTGGTGCTCCAACAGTGGGTAACTAATTAAGCCAGCATGATGTAATGATACTGACAACATTTATTGAGCACTTACTATGTGAGAAGTACCATATTAAGCACTTTAAATGAACTAGCTATTCAGTTTAATGCTTACAGCAGCCACAGGGGATAGGAATTCTTACTGTACTGATTTTAAAAATGGTAAATGAGCTTAGCTTGGTGAACAACTAAAAAGTGATGGAACTAGAAAGGAAATGAGTTAAAGTAGGAGAGAGTTAACCCACACTTTATCAGGCTCATTGTCTTGTAAAAGATGGAAAACTTATAGTAATATTTTAAAATGCAAAGCATTTTAAATTAAGTTGATCATAATAAAGCATAAAGTGTGGCTGCTTTAAGTGAACATAACAGTCTTTAGGAAAATATCCACTCAAAAATGTGTTGTCTACTGTGTCCTCATTGTTCTAAGTGTTTGGGATTATTTAGTGTACAAACACTTGTGGTACTACGTTCCAGTGGAGGGAAGTCAGAAAATAAACAATAGAATAAATTTAATGTGAAAAAGGCTTGTTAGCATTTTTAAACTAATAGCTGACAGGCCTAAGGTAAAGTAATTTTTCTCTTGCATCCCTGCTCATCTGATTGTTCATACTGTTTTGTAGTGTTTCATCCAGTCATGAAAAGGATGAAATATTTACTGCAATAATATGGTTATTTATCTTAAGTAATTAATTTGAGATTAAATATCATTGACCATTCCTTTGAAGAAATCCCCCCCTCTCCTTTCTCCTTCCACAGTGAAGATGCAGCTTTCCAAGGAAGCAGTTAAGTGTGACTTGTGAAAAAACTCTGTTTTCTATAGTGACAGAGCTACGTGGTCCAGGGCTGAAACAGAATGACAGTGAAGAGTCTTAGGACATATTTTTCCTATGAAGGACACACTGAACTGCAGTCTCACTACCAAAATAACTGCCAGTGCTCATGGTTAAAGATTCAGTCTTATTCTCTTTGCTTGCGATATTTAGGTGCGTGTTTACATGCATATGAGAAAAAGAAGAGAGAGGATAAACATAAGAATGGGAATGAATTATGGCAAAGCTCCCTAAGTGCCTTTGTTTTAGTAGCGTTTCAGAATTCTACCACTGCAATTCAGGGAATTGGTTAAACATTTGCATTTATTGTTAAAATAGAGGATGCTGTTTTCTCTCTTACGTCTCTTATTTCCCCTCAAGGGATCTCGGAATTACTGTGTTGGACAAGCCTCTATGTAGCTCTTTCTGGTATACCACTCTGACCGTCCCTACTTGGTAGACCATCTTACATTTATTCTTTCTTGTGAATGCTTTAAGGAGTTAAAAAATGGAAACAGTTTATGAACTTCATTACTGAAGTAGTAATGATGTGGTACAGTGAAAAATTAAAATGTTCAATCACAAGGTCATTAACAAAGAATGGAAAATAATTAAGGGCGAAAGATGAAAGAAGATTTTTAGATAAAATCAAAACTCAAGTATGAAAAGACCACTGTGCTGAGAAAGGCATAGGGAAGGCTTTTGCAGAGGGTAGAATCTTTATTAAAAGAAAAGTCCAGTTCTGTCAGTAACTAGACTTTTGCACTGAAAGAGATAACATGAAAGTCTTTGGAACAGGCTCTAGAAAAGTTTTGGAAAAAGTAAAGATAATGAAAGTGAGAAATGTAGCTTAGCAATAAACAGTGGGGATTATGATGCATTAAGGAAAATGTGGACCAATCAGAGATTGTGATTATGGCCAATAATGTGGAAAAGTTGGAAAACATTTTTCTTCTTTATTAATTGCTTCATGCAGTTTATTCATGGACTAAGAGTTGTTTACTTTCATAAAGTCCCCTTTTCTGATCTGAGCGAAACAGGGCAAGTTTAAAGGCAGGGACTCACAACAATTCAGTCTTTTTACTGCATTCATTTCTAAATGCCTTATTTGAAAGAGAATGTCCTGGTTTATGATTTTCATATTTTTTTCCCTTTTAGAAAGAGGCAGATGGTATGAAAACTGGACTCCCTTATTTAAAGGGAATGTTGATATTTATAACTAAGCTTATCTCCAGAAAGATTTGTTTTTTGCAGCTGTTCCAGGTTGGAAAAAAATATTATATTAAAGCCCTGGCTTGTTTTTCTTTCCATATTTAGGGGGGAAAATCTTCAGAATGTGAAAAAGTGATGTTTGGTTTTAAACATGAATGCAATGTAAACTGTGATTTTTTTGCTCCTATATGTGAATGTTCTGTTGGTGTGCTGTGATGTTACTCTTTTTGTTTCACTGATCTATTTCCTAGATACATCACACTTGAGGCATAATTTGCTCATCATTTTCCCATCATCAAAGTATTCTAGGAAGAGTAGTAGATTTTCACTGAGTTACTCCTTTATTATTAACCAAACTACTTTCTAACTTTTCATTTTGACATTTTAGTTATTTTCCTTCTCCCAGAGTATACGTGTCACTGGGAAATTAACTTTTTCTATTCTTTTTTATAGTTACATTATTTTCTATGAGATGTATTTTTCTTTCTTATTTTCTGTTCTTTCCTTCTATTTTCAATTATAAGTGCTGCTGCTTTTCTCTGAACTTATTTCAGAAACTTACCTTTATAATTTAATTGAAAATTAATTGTATTTTAGGCTAAACTTAATACATGGAGCTGTATCTCTTTGGGCACATGATAACACTAGAATGAGTATCTAAGCTTGTACATGCATGTAATCTTTGTACATATGTGTTTTGATTATGTACCCGCACGTACACAATTTTCCATAAAGAAGAGGATTTTAGTAATAGGTATATTGATTTACTGTGAATAGATGTGATTATTGATTTAAGTGGAAATAACTTACACAGTTTCCTTGTCAAATTAAAGCAAACCCCAATCTTTATGCAGAGATTACCTTCTTGAATATGAAATATTATGCAAATTATGACTATGACAGACGTATTTTTCCTTTCTAATAATTAAAACTGAAACTTTCATTTAAAAGTTTTTATTGTCTCTCGATCAGCACTCATAATTAAACGATTTAGCTTAATATTGTGAAGACCGGCGTATTGCTTAACTTTGTGAAACCAGCCGTTACTAGTAGCAAACGATTTAATTATTTCCAGAGAGTTTCTGGCTGTTTTCTGAATAAACCCTTTGAACTTCAATCTTCAATTCATAAAATAATCACTCGCTCTCTCTTTAATCACATAGAACATGAGTAACTTTAGTATATTTGATCATTTCAGTTTATAACACGTCTTCTTTTATTCTTCCTTTATTCTTTATGACGATAGCCACAGTTACAAGTGTTGAGAGGAATATGTGAACTCTCTGTTGATTTATCACCTCTCTATCTTATCGTAAGGAACGCATTTCACGAATGAATATTAGTTCATTGTACAAACGCCATTTTTTCCTTGCGTGAGTATTTGCCTAATGTGGGTTTTAGTGAAAATTTAAGTGCAATTCTTAAATAAACAAATTGGCATGAGACACTGAAAGCTTCTTGCATTCTGTTACTCTGTACTCTTACCGTGTAGCAAAGCAAGTGATCCTACAAAAGGTATGACATTATGAAAACAAATCTTTTTTTTAAACATTTTTTATTGATTTATAATAATTTTACAATGTTGTGCCAAATTCCAGTGTAGAGCACAAGTTTTCAATTATACATGAACATATATATTTTCATTGTCACATTTTTTTCTCTGTGAGCTACCATAAGATCTTGTATATATTTCCGTGTGCGCAAACAAACGTCTTGCACCTCACTGCTCCTGGTTTTGCTGTTACTGCAGTGTGTTCCGGGTGGATACCTATATGAGCCAGCATTTAAGGACCATGTGACTTGGGATTGTCTGTATTCATTCTCTATTTCTTTAGCCAAGATATCCAAGGTATGTGCTTTTCAAATTCTTTGAAAATAATAAAGATGAAAGGATGTTCTTTCAATCAGTACCTAACACATTGGAATGACACATAAGTTCAAATACAAAGAGCTAGGGCAGAAATCAAATAAGCTTTTTTATTATATGTTATGGCTGAAGGAGATGCTGTGTTCAGTCATATAAATATAGAAGTAACAGTGTATAAAAGAAAGTAAAATAAAATATATTTATAAGCTATATTAAAATAATTGAATTTTCAATTCAGAAAACATTTATGTATTTCCCAGGCTTGTAGCCTTTTGTTGTGAACATCAGTGGTCATTATTCTGTTGGTTCATGGGGAAAATAGCAAACTGCTTACAATAATCGCCCTCTTTTTGGGGGAAATGTCTTTCTAGAGGACCTGATTCAGAGGTGGAATGTTAACTTATCTGAAAGCAGATTTAGTTAACACTGTTGACAATTGTCCAATGGGAAAGAGAGAAAACTTGGCATAGTACTAATGCCATTTTATAGTGAATAAAAATTGATTACAAAATAGAAACCATTTAAATATATGTTAGTAAAATCTAATGACAATTTAATTTCCTAATAAGAATATAGTTTAGGATGGACCTAACGAACTTGACACATTCTTTTGTCTTTAAAAGCAATGACTAATAATAACCAACATGGCTATGTGTAACTCACTGAATAAACTAGGTCACGGATAATTCATTTCCAGGTATGCATTAGTTTTCTATTGATGCGGAACAAATCACCATAAACTTTAATGTCTTATGACAACCATTTATTAGCTCATGATTTTGTAGGTCAGAAGTCTGGCATGGCCTGAATGGGTTTTCTGCTCAGGGGCTTACAAACCTGAAATCAAATGCCAATCAGGCTGTTCTAGGCTCTGTGAAAGAATCTACTTCGAAGCTCTTATGGGTTGTTGGCCGATCATAGTTTCTTGCAGTTGTAGGACTGAAGTTCTCATTTCCTCCTTGGCTGACTGACCTCCTTCAGGTCACCCTTATTTCTTGCCATGTGGCCCCACCCATCAATGGAGAATTTCTCTTACATAAAATCCCTTTCACTTCATTTTTCTCTGACTTCTCTGGCTTTGACTTTTAGACCAAGATTGAAAATACTCGAATGATTAGATAAGTCCCATTTGGATAATATCCCTATTTTAAAGTCAACTGATATGGAACGTTAATTAAATATGTGAAACCCCTTTGCTGTTAATGTAACATAATCACAGGAGTTATATTTTATCATATTCACAGATTCCATCCACACTCAAGGAGGGGAAGAAATTTGCAGAAAAGAGAGTATTGGAGGTCATCTTATAATTCTACCACCCACAGTTGACATAGGCATTACTTATCAATATGAGTGTATGGATAGCTTTGAATTGACTGGTGCTCCAGGACTGCCTCATTATTTTTGTAGCAATACCAGGTCATTCTTGCTTTACCCGTTTAACTTTTTGTATTTACATCTGACATTCTGCTTCCTAGGTCTCTGCTGCTATTATCGTGGTTTTCTTCTTATCTGGGTTTAGAACAGGTGAGAGAGAGGAACCCACACATTGGCATTTCTATTTTTAAAAAGCAGCTAATGAATTCCTCAGGAGAGTTATTCTGGGTCTCCATCGGACATTCAAAACTGTTTTGAGAAAACACAGAGTATCCCACTTAATTGCAAAAAGCTGTAATATATTTAGGAATTGATGGGGCAGAAATGGAGTAATGAATTATATTATCACAGGTCCCCCAGACGACAGACCCCGAGGCACAGCTTAAGCTTGGGTGTGATCCTAGGGGTAGAAAAGAGAGTGAAAAAAATGGAAGAAAGAAAAACTTTAGATAAGGAGGAAAAACAAATATAAGGTGGTTACTAAGCCGGCTGCAGCTGCAGGAGAAAATGTAGATTTTTGTTTAGTCATGTGGGACATCTCCAGGCCACCCATTAGTTGGATTGAGGAAGGGAAAGAAATTTATCTACCAGTGTCTTCCTATCTCTTGTTTTTCATTGTTCAAAGCTCACCTCACGGCATGTCACTAAGCCTGCGCTTTGCAGATGGTGGTTAGGCTGTGGGACTTCACTGGGATTTGGAAGTGACAGGAGGGGCCAAGCTTCCTACACGTCTAGGTATAGATCTTGCTCTAGCCGTGGTGGCGGTGTTGGAAGCTGTGCTTTGACCTTCACCCCCAGAGGAAGCCAAGTCAGCCAGCAGTGTTAGAAGATTTGTTGAGGGTGATGGCAGCTGCTGTTCATCAGCAAGTGACTGAGGATCCAGTAGGCAGTGAATCTGGGGAGGTACATAAGTTGGGTCCAGCACAGTATGATGTGTAGTGATTGTGTCTGGCCAATTCCTTTAAAGGTTCCTTATTATATGTAAATGTGCTTTTGATAGTACCTAGGCTATAGGTAGAACTCATTAAATGTTTAAGTTTAATTTTTAGATAACACAGCCTCCTTGGTTCTTAGATCAAGTCTTTTCAAATTTTAGATAGGGTTTTTTTTTTTATAGGTAGGGAAATAATCAAGCATAATTAATGTGATATCGCAGATATCGTTCCTTTGGCTGTCCTTTGTTAGTTGAGTCCTGGAGTTATTCTGAAAGACCTTAATCTTGTGGATATATTGCTTTTCAAATATAAGTACTCAACCAGGTCATTTTCTTTACTAGTGTAGACAAAAGCCAGTTCTCTAATTTTCACACAGTTACTATAACAGCAGAATTCAGTTTAATATTCATGTGGTCTTCTTAGACAAATATTTTGTTATTATTATTTATTTTGCTGTCATTGTTAATAGAATCAGGGTAGGGCTGAACCCAGGTTCTTTGATACGGCTCGTTGGGCTGTCAAGCTATGAAGGTTCAGGACAAATATGCTCAATCTCGGAGGTTTCTTCTGCTTTTGTGATTCTGTCATATTAATAAACTATTGTGCAGACCAGTTGTACTCAAATCCTTCCTTTGATGTCTCTAAGGTAAGTTCCATGGCTTCAGCAGTACCATTCTTATTCACAAGTTTAGGTATATTCATGTATCTTTTAGTTAAGTTCCATGGTCTTAACTACCACCTAATGGTCCCAGATTTTTTTTTTTTCTTTCAAACTAATGTCAAATGTTAATTTCTGGGACTATATTTTAACTGACTTTTGGAAAAGTCTAACTATAAAGAAAATAATAGCTATCTAAATTTTGTCATTGATTGAATGAATAAACTAAACTGTGTAATTCAAGTAAATTTTCATTGTCAACTGTACATGAAAAGCATATTGCCTGTTTTATAATGAAATATTTCATTACCAAATGAAGTGTGATAAAATAATGTTATAAACATCTGTGTCTCACACCCAAGATTAAGAAAGAAAGTTACAAATTGAAAACTTCCTCTTCTGGCCATCATGGGGTAATAAAGGCCGTGCTTTACCTAGTTTAAACGGCCAACAATAACAAACTGGTATTTTTCAACAGTTTTAAACACTGGACAACAGACAGCATAGAACTGTGATTTGTTAGGTAAGGGAAACAAACAAGGTAAGCACTAGCTTTCTTCCTGGAATTCATTTCCTGACTGTGGGTATAGAGGGAAGGAACCCAAACAGAACCCAGCAACCTCACTAAATTTAGCTGATAAGAGGTTGGAGTTTGAAGCTGAGTGGGCTATATATTGTGGGGCTGAGTTCTGGAAGGAGCTATGCAGCCAGAGCGTATCAAAACTTGCATAGGGGTTCCCCTGAGTCTTTACTGGGTACTAGGTCATGCATGTATAGTGTATAACTCTACATGGCAGGACATAGCATGGGATGGGGTTTTAAATTGAACAATTCTGAGAGTTTACACAGAGTTGGGGAGATTAGAGCCTTGGCAAATTAGAATGGGGTGACCTCATGATCAAGTAGGGCATTTAGTGGAGACCCCAGATGTTACAATGCCTGAGAAGTAAGACTGATCTATCTGAGTGAAGGCAATTCCAGACCCAACCTAGAAAAACTTAATAAAACCTGATCAAACTGATTTGTAACTTAACTGCCTTCCCATCCTTGCCTCCCCAAACCCCAAAATGTTTCAAAGGAAGAAAATGATATCCAGACACTCAACAAGGTAACATTTATAACGTCCATCATCCAATAAATATCACAAGACATGCCAAGGAGCAGGAAAATGTGATTCATAACCAGGAGAAAAAAAAAAACCAGTCAATAGAAACAGAATCATAAATCACAGATTTGGTGGACCAGTGAGCAAGAAATTGAATCAGTTGTGATAAATATTTTTACATTTTTGAAGGAAAACTTGAACAGAGAAACAGAGATATTAGAAAGAATCCAAGGAAGTTCTAGTGATAGAATATACAATTTCTGAATTAAAAATTGTGCTGTATGATATTAATGGCATAATAGAAACTGTAGAAGACACGATCAGTGAACTTGAACAAACTGTAATAAAATCAGCCCAAAATAAAAAACAGAGGAAATGATTAAAAAATGACAGAGCCTCAGTGACTTAGGAAACAATATGAAGTGGTATAATATATATGTGGCTGAAGTCCTAGAAAGAGTAAGATGGAAAAATATTTGAAGAAATTATGGAAGAAAATTTTCCAAATTTGATGAGAACTTTAAACTCACAGATCTAAGAACTCAAGGAACACTAACAGGATAAAAATAAATAGACAAACTAACAGATACCAAAACACATCAAAATTACATTTTTGAAGACAAGGATTAAAAAAAAAAAAATCTAAGATAGCCAGAGCAGGGGAGGAATATGAAACAAAGAAAAAAGATAAGTTTGAAGAGTGTTCATCAAAACTATGCCAACTAGAAGACTGAAAGAAAATAGTTGTGACCCTAGAATTCGATACCCAGCAAAAATATTCTTCAAAAATGAAACACAAAATATTTACTTTTGTACATCAATAAAAGCTCAGATAATTTGTTGCCCAAAGACTTGCATTACAAAGAATGTTAAAGATAAGTTCTTTAGGAAAATGGAAAATGAAACATCAATCTATACAGGAATAAAGGGAACTGGAAAATATAAATATGTTGATAGATATAAAAGACCTTTTTCTTATCTTATAAATCTTATACAAGATGCTTGATTGTTTAAAGCAAGTGTATTAGCTATGGTTTATAATTAATATATGAAGACGTAAAATGTATGACAAAAATAGCCCAAATGAGAGAGAAGGGCGATTGCAGTTTCCTGTTGCAAGGCTTTAGAATATGTAAAGTTGTAGAATATTGTTTGAAGATAGAGCGTGATTAGTTATATACGTGTGTTATAAATTCTTGAGTTACCACTGAAAATACAAAACAAAGAGGAATAACTAATAAATTAAAAGTGAAGACAGAATACTAAAAAACCTCACTAGATCTCAAAGAGGCAGGCTAAGAAGAATAAGGAAAAGAACAGATGGAACAAATGAAAAACAAATTGTGTGATAATAGGTATAAACACAAATATATCATAAGTCAGTTAAACAAAATTATCTTTAAAAAACTCCATTTGAAACAGGTATTTCCAGTCTGGGAAAAAAGGCAAGACCCGATTAACAAATCCAATTATTTACCTCTGTGCAAGCTGTCTCATCTTCTTCCCTCATTCCCCACAGATAACCAAAGGATTTGGTGTTTTGGTGATTATTATTAGGAAGTATTCAAATATATATAATATATACTTACCCACATTAGCTTTGGATTTGAATGTTTTAAAATGGTATGTAAATATATGAGCACATGCATTTTTGTCCACCCATTATAGCTGCTTTATGTTTTATTGATGAAAAATACTGATGTACATGTAGGATTTTTTTTTCCAAAATTTTTTTTTGCTGTTATTAAAAGTGCTGCACTGAATATTCTTGCTAGTGATTTTGTGCATGTACTTGTCGAATTGTTTCTCTAATTCATAAAACTAGCAGTGGAATTGATGATTTTGGTGTATACATAGCTTAAACTGTGTTAGATACGGCTGCATCACTACTCAGATACTCATTAGTTACTGTTCTTATTTTATTGCAGTCATCTATTCTCTTTAAAAAGTGCCGTAAGTGGTCTTGAATGTATTTTAGAGGTAGGCATAGTATTTATAGGTATTTTGTAGATTTTATTGTTATAGTAAATTATGATTTTTGTACCTAGACTTATATATAGTAACCTTGCTGAGCTCTTGTAAAGCATCTTGTACAGATTCTAATAATTTGCCTATAATTTGTTTTCTCCACCCCTCAATCATATTATTTGTGAATAATAGCTTATTTTTTTTCTTCCCAATCCTATGTCCTTTCTCTCCTTGTCGCACTGGATTTCTCAGTACAATGATTATATTTGTCTTGTTTCACTCTTATGGACAATCTTTATCTGTTTGCCTACTTATCAACAGTTAGAAAGTTCTTTTCTATTCCTGCTTCCTGCCTCCCTTCCTCCCTCCCTCCCCTTCTTTTTTTCTTTCTCTCTCTCTTTAAGAATCAATGTTTATATATGCATGACTGGGACATTATGCTGTACACCAGAAACTGACACATGAAAACTGACTATACTTCAATAAAAAAAAAAGAATCAATGGGTACTGAATATAACTGAATGTAATGAATTTTATTTCTATATCCATTGATTGAGAACTTCCAATTTTTTCTCTCTTATAAATAGTTCACATGGAGAATATTATTAACGTGTTATCTGATATTAAACTCTCCTTCCAGTTTTGTTACTGGCCTAGCTTCTTCATGGTGAATTTTGTTGTTATGAGTATACATACTAGATTTAGTTTCACAGTATTGTCCTGTTATAGATTATCAATATTTGCTGAATATTTGACCATGTTCCCTTTTCCACGTCTAATACTGTTTGTTTGAACGTCTTTTCCTGAAAGTTTGGTCCGTGTTACTCTTTTTCAGAGGATCAGCTTTTGTCTGTATGGATCACCTCACTTCCTTTCCATATTTGTTTTCTGTCTCATTATTTATTGCTCTTAGTTCATTGTATTCCTCCTTATGCTTTGGAGGACTTTACTCTTCTTTTCCTAGTATTTTCTTTTTAGTTCTTTCTTTCCAAGATTTCATCTATTTTAATTTCTTTCTTCTAAGAATTATGCTAGTTGAATCCTGTATTTTCTGTAACTTTTCATTGAAGTATAACACACAGCAGCTTGCACATAACACAAGAGTGTAGATGATATGTTTTCACAAAATGAACACTCATGTAACCAGAGTCCTGATCATTTCTAGATATTTTTCAGTGAAGTTTTTTAATCTCTGTAGTCTCTACCTTGATGGAAATTGAAGTCTTTGATTGCTTTCTGACTATTTTTTTTCCAATCTGTATTTTCCATTTTCTTGTTTGATAGCCTTTCTTTAATTATTTCTTTTTTGTTACACTAAATACTCTTAAAAGATCAGCTATCAAGCAGTATTTTGACACTTCTTTTAATGAAATACCTTATAAAAGGCACTATACACTTGATAGATCATGAATTAGGGAACAGGAGGTCAGAGATAGAACCTATTGCAAACCAGAACATATGATTTTCTCATTTGCATTTTTGGTTCATATAGGATGTCTTTTTTCTATCAATCCATTGTTATAGAAACATTTAAATATACTTTTTAGTATTGTACTTTTTTCTATTTTTTAATTTATTTGTTTCTAAATGGTAGTGTCATATTAGTTAATAAGCCAGTACTTCTTCCCATTAAGCTTTTTCTACATTGTTTTATCAATTTTTTGAACTCAATGCTCTTTATTGCCTTTCTCTGGTAGTATACTTTGGTAGTTTTATAAATATGTAATTTGTATTACTGTATATAAATATAAGTTTTAATAACACATTCTGTTTGAAAACTACCAGTCTGAGAAATTCTTACATAGTAAAGTGGTAATGATATAATCACATAGGACTTCAGTATAATGAGTGCATTGAATGCAGCTTCTATGAAATTGGATGTGTACTAGTTGTTTTTATACTTATGACATTTATTTACTAATAAAGCTATTTTTTAGAAAGTCGTATAGAAATAGGAAACTATGAGAAACAAAATAACCATAAAGGGCATTCTGATGGTCGCCTTGAGCTGTTTGTTTCCCCTTATATACTCAGATTAAGCTCACCTCAATGAACATACCTTTCATTGGTTTTAAAAGAAATATTTAGGAAGTATATAGTATTATTATTGGGCCTATCCTAATGTACAAGGATATGTTTCTAGGCATGAAAATAATTTTCTTTAACCTGAGACATATGCTCATGTGTACTAGGTTTTTAAATTTGAAGGAGATTTGGGAATTGTACAAGAAGGAAAACAGCATGACTTTGTCTAGGTCATTCAGTCTTTTATTGAAAAGACATGGCCAAACTAAGGTTCTATGACTTCTGGTTTGGTATGCTTTCCTGTAATACTGGTGTTTTGTCAGAAGACAAACACTGTGTGTTCTTGGAAACTATCCAGATGCCAAACAAGAACTTTATTTTTTTAGCTCCCTCTTCCTGAAGTAGCTAGCCAGAGAGAGAAAGTGATTGAAAGCAAGACAAATGTAGGTTAGTTTTTGTTCTCTCTAGATGGACTTTAAGTCATTTTTTCCTAGGATGTTTTTATTGAATTTAGAGACCTGATTACCTGAAATAGATAACATACCTTGAAATGACTAATCATTAACACAAGTGATGCTTGCCGTTAAACTAGATTAAGGAAGTCCAGTGAGTTATCTGTACATTTTACTGTAGGAAAAAGTGTGAGAATGATTGTTTTTAGATCTTAAATTGTGATGAATCAGTAAGTATGCACGTCATTTCATAATATAGACCTTGAATGTCAGGAATTTGTTGTATGCAACCTGGATATTTCTTATGTATGAATACTTACATATACAGAGTGTGTGGCTGCACACTGAAATGCTTTAGTTGCCTGCTGAGAATCCACTGTTTATTCCTTATCTTCAGAGAACCTTGATTTTATTCTGTTATCTACCCCTCCCACATGCAGCCATGTGCTTGGGGGAAGGCAGCCCCGCAGCCAGCTTTCGGGATAGGCCTAGCTGGTTTAGCAGCCTCATTTTCCTCGCTGTAGAGCGGAGCAGATGTCTGTAAGGTGTAAAATAATGTGATTAGCATCTGTGGGGTACTTAATATTTGATAGTGCTATTATCTTAAGTTGGTCTACCTCAGCGAAGTTTGGTTATTTGGTAGATTTAGTTGAAATGAGCTTTTGCTTATTTCATAGGTGATCTACAAATTTAAATAGATACTAACTTTTTATTACTAAATACAAAAAAATAAATATGACAGATTTACATTGATAACAATGTCTGACAGGTTTTTCCCTGTCAGAGAGGCAAGTTACAAATATAAATGTGGAAAGGGCAGACCTACAATGAACTGTGTGGCTTTGGGACAGAAATTGGAAGTATTGACCTCACATGAATGCATATGTTCCCTGCCTCTGTCCACTGAGAAGGCTTGGAAACAGTATCACTCCATTAGCAATGAGTATATCTTGTCCCCAGAGCTTGACTTCTAGATACTGTTCCCCACTGAAAGGGAGCTTGACTCCTGCGAGAAATGGCAGGTTTCCAGGGCAGGAGCAGAGAAAGGATAAAGTGAGCCTCAAATATTTTATCATGCCAGGAAATAAAGAGGGGCTTAAAAAATGATGGTAATATGTCAGAAGAACACAAACCACTTGAAGGACCTTCCACTGGCTAAATTCAGGGCAATTTGAGCATCAGAATAAACAAATGATATAAATGGAGTCTAACCCATTGAATAAAATGGTAATTTATGAGTATATACTGCTATAAGCACAAAAATGAATAAATAAATGAGGAGAAGAGAATACTTTTTGATACAGTAGAATGCCAACCAATAAACATGGAAGGAATGATGGAATTAGAAAATCACCGTTTGGCAACTGAGTATAATTAATTCAGCACAAAACATCAATAAATGCTAAACTAGTAGTTGCAAATTTGATGACGAACAGGATATTTGCATAGTTTCAGAGTCCCTTCACACCAAAAATGTATTAACTACAAAAGGGAAAAGCCTAAATTCACAGTGGAGAAATCAGTCAGGTGTCACCTTAATCAAGCGATCAAAGTTACCACCACCAGGTGAGGAAAGCATGCAATGAGAAGAAACAACAGTGCTTCTGGGATTTCTGGGATAGTCCTGTGAGTGTAGGTAGAAAATAGTAAAAGCAAGCCAGTCAGAAGGAGAAATGAGAGAGAAAGTAAGAGATTCAGGTTGGACATGCTCAGAATGACGCTGGATGTGTGATGGAAGGTCAGGGCTAGGATGTAGGTGCCTAAGGCAGGTAAATCTGTATCTGAGGGAATGAGGCATCTAAGAAGAGCACACATGGAATGGATGAACTACGAGGAAAACCGAAGTTTAACAGACAGACTGAGGAAGAACGCGTAGGAAGGCAGTCGGGAAAAGACTGGGATGGAGAAGGAGGATAAACCGGAGAGGACTGACTTAGAAACCGATGACTTAGAGTTTACCAAGTGCAGTTGGCCTTCCTTATCCACAAGTTCCCCATTCTTGGATTTAAACAGCCATGGATCAAAAATATTCAAAAAAAAAAAAAAAAGAAAAAAAATTCCAGAAAGTTCCCAAAAGCAAAACTTGAAGTTGCCCCACACTGGCAACTGTTTACATGCATTTTGCATTGTATTGGGTATTATAAGTAATCAAAAGGTGATTTAAAGTGTATGGGAGGATGTGCACAGGATCTATGCAAATACTATACCATTTGATATGGAGGACTTGAGCATCGTAAGATTTTGGATTCTTGGGGGTCCTGGGACCAATCCCCCAGGAATATCGAGGGACAACTGTACTCAGTAGTGTCTCATATCACAGACAGGTTTTGTAAATAAGAATAAGGTTGTCCCGTGGCACAACCTGATCTTGTGGTATTCTCATATCTGTAGCAAGTATTGTCTAAATAATCATCTGTTTCCTGAAATGTGAATATTCCAGAAGATTTGCCGTTCTTTCTTTGTATTGCAGCACTGTGTGAAAGACAAAATCAATTGAGCTCCAGTGTGTTGTGAATTGTCCTTGTGTGCGTCATAGTTGGGGCAAGAGTGTATCCCAGTGACCCAGGACGGTCCTGTTTATGCTTGTTGTCCTCGTGTCACAGGGTCCCATTTCATTCTCAGAAGTGTCCTGGTTTGGATGGTAAATTATATGGTGACCCTACTTCTGGATCTCTGTGGACAGAACAGTCCTTTTATGTCTGAAGCTGGGGAACTGAGTGATAAGGATGTCTCTTAGCCAGTTCTTGGCATCTTTTATTCATCAATCAGATGCTTATTCCCTTCCCTTCTAATCCTTCTAAATCAGCTTTCCAATAATCACTTTATTTCACCAAACTTTACATGAAACAAAGGTTTTATGGGATGATCATGTGCAAAATTTGAAAAGTTGGACAAGTAACTTTGGAAACATGACATATTCAAGTCCGCTCTTAGAGACCGACAAGGTACCTGCAGAGACTGGGTAAAGCTTTTCAGTAAACTTCCCAAACTTATGACTGTATTGTCCTAAACCTACCACACTCGGTTCATGTTTGCTTCAATGTAAAATACGTGTAAATTAACAAAAATAAAAATCTTAACTTTGTTTGAAATAAGCCAAACTTGGTCATAAGAAGTGATTTTGATAGATTTAGGGTGCACGTCACCTACAGAGATTTATTATTTAGAAATTCCCAGTCAAATCTGTTTAACATTTGGGCTAAACATACAAAATATACTTTTTGCTAGTAAACCTTTGTCTCAGGTAACTCATTGAAAGCTCTGAATAATATGAATTTGCTAATATTACTTCAGAACCAAGAAAAGGGAATTCATATTGAGGAATTATGGTAAAATAGATACATATCTATTTACTTAGGAACTTCAAAGATAAGAATAGATACCATCTGAGATGTCTGCATCTCAAGGTATTGTTTTCCTTCATCTTTTAGCTGCCAGTTTTTGGTACCATCTGGACGGAATAACGTTTTTATTATCGATATAATTGAAACAACCTTGGGTTTCATAAAATTGCCTAAAGATGACCTAGTTTAAAGGGATTGTAAGTATTGAAAAATCAAGGTTTGTGACCTTTAGAGCTATAACTCTATTTTGAATTATTGTCTCATTTAGGAAAAACAGTCTGAAGGTGTGTTGGTTAAGGGTTAAAGTTATGAAGCTGCCTTTTCTCTATTTCAGATTCCCTGAAGCCAAACCGACCCCTGCTTCCTCTTATTCCTCTTGACTGTTGCTTAAACTCTTAGCAAGAGTTCAACCTGCATTACTGGTTTTATACTGGAAGTGAAGATGTCTTTGCTCCTTTTACACGGTTGGATATGTGTCTCTTCTCGTATCAGCACTTGTAACAGTAAAAACAGGGCCTGCAGTTTTGTTTATTTGGTACCATATTAGTGTGACCCTATAGGAACTTTTTGAAAGTACAGTTTACATTAAAAATAACCTGCAGGTAGGGAGGGCTCTGTGTGAACTCTGTATTTTCCGCTCAATTCTGTTGTGAACCTGAAACTGCTCTAAAAGAATAAAGTCTATTAAAAAAAAATAACCTTTATTTCAAAGGGAGTGTAATTTATGTCATTAATGACTTTTTACTATTAAAAGTTATATCATCGGCCAATCCTAGCTTAACTAACCTATCTTCTTTAGCTAATATAATATGAGAAATTAACTGAAGTGCGTTTCCCATTTTGCTGAATTTTAAACCCTATAAATCGTAACGACCCTTTTCCTGCTTAGGATCACGGTTACTTATCAGAGAGCAATCCTCTCCCTCCCAGATCTGAGGTGCCCATTCCTTTGATAGTTGTGCAAAATTCAGAATTAAAAAAAAAAAAACAATTCCATAGGACCCAGCTAATGCCACCCCCACCCCCCCCAGGGATGAGCGTTGCTGATGGCGCAGTTGAGGCGGCTTTCTGTCTATTCTGGGCAGTATAAATTTACTGTGTTGTTTCCAAGGATGTCGTGTGTCCAGATGCCACAACAATCTGTGCATTAAAAAGGCATTAAAATAAAAGTAAGTAAAATATTTGTGGGTATCTTTTGATGGAAGCCAGAGAATTTGTGATACAATTATGTTTGGATCAACTAATTCTATTAGGTTTCAGGAAAAACAAGTGCATTGTTTACTTACAGCAATTTTAAACATTTTATAATGTGGATTTATAATACTACTCGACCCTCACCACCTACTCCATATCTACTTTTCCCCCTATATTACCTATTTTTGTTAATGACATTACCATCTCTCTGGCCCAGTATTCTGACAAGTATGGTCCAGGTGCTCCCTGAGTTTGAAGATCCTGGCAGGGTGTTGGTGCTTGTTTAATACGTGGCTCCCTTGGTCCTGCCCTAACTTTACTGACTGGGTATCTCTGCAGAGTGAGCCCTGGGACTTTGTATTTTAATTATGATTCTGATTTAAAAGCACAGGCATCTTCAGTTTGTCCTCTGCTTCATGTGCCTGCCTAGAATGTCCCCAAATTCGAAAAAGTCAAACACCAAAATGTCACTTCCTTTCTCCTCCAATTCCTCCAATAAGGGAGGAATTGAACACGCCTAGATTTTTTTTAAGCTTATTAATGATATTCAAACCTTCCAGTCTTTCCAATATCATTTTAAAAGTGTCTGATTTGGTTACTTCTCTGCACAATACCCTATTATGGTTTCCTGTTGAATTCAGAAACAGTCTGAAGTTCCAGCTGATCATTAAAAGCTTCCGCGATGCAGTCAGACTGCCTCACTCAGCCTGCACCAAGGAGGACGGAGGCCCTCCCCAGTCCCTGCGCAGGTCTCATGTCTCCTAGCAGTGTTTCTCAGACGCTAGCATACACGATTACATAAGAGCTGGTTAAAAAGAAAAACAGTGGTTTTCAAATGTTAATGGCCAAAACAAAACAAAAAAAACCCTGAAAACTTGGAGATCTGTGGACCTTCGCCTTTGAGGTTCTGATTCATTAGGACGGTGGTGGGGCCCGGAATCTGCATTTTAAAGATCCTCTGGGATAACTCTTGATGCTGGGGATGGGCAGACCCTGTGTTGGCAAAGGCTGACCTAGAGCCTGTGCTCACTCCTGCTGGATCGGGGTGCCTGGCTAGACTCTTGAGGCCCGAGTTCTTTCCTTTGGAGCTGAGATGCTCCGTTCTGGCCAGCTGGCCCTTCCCACGGGGACTGGCATCTCCCAGGCCACAGCTGACTCCTGAGCGGCCTCAATACAGTTGTGAGATAAGCTGGTTCAAGATACTGCACGTCCCTGTTAACATCTTCATTCGCTGTCCAAGATGACCTATTGGCCATTTGTCCTCCCATTCACACTTAGGCGCCTCATTATTATTTTGTGGGTTTTTTTTTTTTCATGGGCCAATCTTTTGCTATTCCCTTATCTCCCTGTATTTTTCTGTATATCCCTCTTAAACCCCATCCATTCTCAAGCAATTGATCATTACTTTTACCTCTTAACATTCATTGAAACCTTGTTCTTCTCATAGACACCGTTTCTCTGACGCCTTCTTAAGTGGACACTGTTCTTTAACCCTCCATCCACCCGTGGATCTGGAGTCTGGTTATTACCTTTTTCTGTCCTTATCACCACTTCCAGATCACTTACTGGAATGACAAATGAATAAAAAACCCAGCTCCTCTGTGGCTCATTCATTAGACTTCAGTGCCCTCTCCCTCTCTCCTTTGCTATCATCTGTGGATATTCAGGCCACTCAGTCTTCCTCACTTAGAGTCTTTCTTTCCGTCCCAGCCCAGATTTTTTCCACCATCCTGGGTGCCTTCACTATTCATATGTATGAAGTAGGTGATACCCTGGTCTCTCATTTCCTTAACTTACCTGCCATATATTTTTCTATCATTTTAGTAACCCTCCATCATAACCTGGTTCATCTCAACAACAACATGGATCACCTCACACTTTTATTAATAATCTTTAGTTCTTGAGTAAGAGAGTACTTCGGTTATTCGACTTTATCCAAATCTTCACGTCCAAAAATGGATCTACTTTCTGCTTACCTTTTAAACCCCTGCTGTCTCCATTTTATTTTATGTTTAGGCTCCTTGGTACATTGCTTCACCCACTTTTATAGTACCGTAATCTTCCTTGCCCTACTGCCCCTCTGGCGTGCCTGTCTGGGAAAACCTAAGCCTTGCTGAATCCAGCTGTCCCCCCTTCCCTGGGCCAGCGTTGGGCAGCTGGGCACTAGAAATGTGTTATTTTCAGTCACGTGGTTTGCTGCTACCGTGGACTCTTGCTTACCAAATTAACTTGGTCTCTTAGTGTTTGTTATTAATCCAGTTTTCCCCAGACACCTCCTTCCACTTCTCGACAGCAGAAATTCCAGCCTCTGTTACTCCCAAATCGCCAAACTTTCCACCTTCCATTTCACTCTTAGGAGAAGATCGTACCACTAATTCACAGTGAAAGAAGAGGTACCACTGAGAACCCCCGTACTTTTGGCTACCAAACCACAAAACTCACAGAATATTTTTACCCATCCATTTTCCCTCTCTCCTGCTGAAGTGAAATAGGTAATCCTGTATGGTTATTCCCTCGAGGGTACACTGAATTCTCTCCCTGCCCATCTGCTTGGAAACCTCAGTCATTTTCTACTTTTTTTTCCCCTGTATCTTCATCCTTCACTTTGCACTGTCTCCTTCCACTTTTTAGACCAACTCAAATTTCCACCTGTATTCCAAAAAAAGGGACAAACTTCAAGAGTTTAAAAAAACGAGGCATAACAAAAAACCTCCCTCAACCTTACTCTCTCTCCTCTTGCTACCCTGTCTCTCTTCTTCCTTTACTCGTTTTGTAATAGATTTGTCTAGAACCCTGTGTTCTCCCCTTGCACCTATCTCTTAGCCCACAGGAACTAAGCATTTCAGTGCATGTGTCAGGAAGGAGCAGGATGACCGTTGTTAAATCATGTTATAAGGCCGCGTAAAACTGATGAATGCCCATTCAGTGTAGGTCCAAAGGAGCCACTGCTTCTTTCATTCAGCATAGTATTTTTGAGATTTGTTTCCATAGTAGATTTTTTGCATAGTAGCACAGTAGATTTTTGCTGGGTAATATTTCATTATATGAATAAACCACATTTTATTAGTTTTTCTGTTGATCAACATTGGAGCTTTCTCCTATTTTTCCTACTATGAATAAAAATTCTACAGACATCCTTGTACAAAGTTGTTTTTTTTCGGGGACAGGGCATGTGTATTTATTTCTCTTAGGTAAATACCTAGGAGTGGAATTGCTGGTAGCTAACTTTGTAAGAAATTGCTAACCAATTTTCGGAGGTGACTGTATGATTTTATACTCCCATCAGCAACGTGTGAGAGTTTCAGTTGCTTCGCATCCTCCCAATGTTTTGCAGAGTAAATCTTTATTTGAATCATTCTAGTGGGCATACAGTGACATCTCCATTCTTATTTTAATTTGCATTTTGCTAATTACTGATGATGTTGAGACCTTTTGCATCTGCTTATTTGTCATGTGTATTTCTTCATGGGTCAAGTATCTGTTCAAGTCTTTTACCTGTTTTTTGTTGGGTTGAATGTCTTATTATTGAATAGTTCTTTATACATTCTGGATGTAAGTTCTTTTTGTCAGATTTTCAGGTATTATGAACATTCACTTCCTACATGTAATTCATCTACTTCTTTTCTTACTTGATGAAACCCCACTACATCATTTTTATTTGCCTCTTTGGTGCATACTATCTGTGTTCTCCCTAAGAAATATTTGCCTGCCCTAAAGTAATAACCTTTTTTTCCCTAACAGCTTCATTGTTTTATTGTTTAACTCTGTGTTTAGATCTGTGGTCTATCCTCAATTGATTTTTACATGTGGTCTGAGATAGGGGGTCCAGCTCTTTTTTTAATAAGGATACACAGTTGTTTCAGCACTATTTGTTGATACTGTATTCATTTTAGTTCTATAGTATTGATGTAGGGGAGTCCCAACCACCAAGATTCCTTTCTTGGAACACCACTTTGTGGAGTCATACAGCTAACTGGCCTATAGTTACTTTTCTTATGAATTTTTTTTAATCAGTGTTGGCAAGTGATCAGGATTTTAGAAATCACCTTTTCCCATATTCAAGTTCTTACATACTCTTTCTGCAGCTACAGACAAAATTAATTTGGCAAAGTGAAGATGATGTGGTCACTTTGATCCCCGAAAACGTTAGGAAGATCACTGTTTAACTCTTCAGTTTTATACAATAGGGATTTGTTCCTCCTTGTAATGACTTGTCTCAATGTTACATTTATGTCAAGGTATACACTGTCTACTTGGATGATGTGGCACGCTCTGATAGTCTTTTAATTACCTTTTTTTTTTTTCATTTCCTTAAGTGTGGAGGATTATCTCTAGAGATCTGAATTATTTACCCTTGCTTGAAATATTAAAATATAGATTCCATGAGTGAGGGGACATGGAAGTGACATTTAAAGTAAATGGCAGAGTGAATGACCTTGTCAAAATCGTGGAACTAAAAGCTGAATTTAATAGTGCACTGGAGTATGAGCAGGGAACAGATGACAAGCTTGGACCACTAACGGTTCTTCATACTAGAGAATTTTGCTTTATGTAGGAAAAAGGGCCAACATTTGGACCACTTAAGTGTGTTAATTACATGACCAGCTTTGAAGCTCTAAAGCACTGCTCTGGAATGTGAGATCAGGCACGTTTCTTCTTTATGAACTACCTTCTTCATCGGAGCATCCAGCACAAGATTGTTTTTTCGTGAATGGATGAACGGTTCTCAGGTCTGATCACAGAGCCAAACATCTTTTTTGCCTATGTATAACTTCATACTTAAGTAAGATTTTTTTTTTCAATAAGGGCCCCTTAGCCTTAGAAACTGAGATGGTTTTTTTTTTGTGGTCATGGGTTGAATTTTTTTTTAATAACCTGTGTTTTGATCTGTATTTAAATGTCACGGTCTGGCTTGAATGCTTTTTCTAGAAGCAGAGACTTATGTGAAGGCTTCAGGTTTCTTATTTTTGCACTCATACTTTCTGAGTTTCATAAAGAAGGTATAAATAAGCAATAAAATAAGTTGGTTGGAATGTGATTGAATATAACACTGCCTTTGTATTTTTTTAAAGGTCACATATTATGCTTAAAAATACATATAGCATATTGCTGTGTGAAATTCAGGTTAAAAAAGGATATTAAAAACCAAAGAACTCTCTTTGATTTTAAAAGTCCTAAAGAGTGTGCAGTTTTAATTAAATAAAAATTAATTAGGAATTATTTTAATATGCAATTGAGGCATTAAATAAAATTAGCATTTTTTTCTTCCTTAAATATGTGTTATCAAGTTTCAAGAATGTTAAAACTTCTCTGATGATTTAATCTGAAATCATTCCTACAGCAAAATTCATAAATAATAAATATTATCTTATTAATCCATATTTTAGTTTAGCTGGGTCTCAGAGCAAGTTAGCTCCTCAGGGAATGCAGTCTTCTTTATAAAAGAAGGTGATGAGATGTAATCTCCAAGGAATTAAATTGTGAAAACAATCTTGGTATTGTACATGCTAATATAAATCTGTTATTCCCTTTCCACATCTATCACAACACATTTTAAATTATGGCTGATCTTATATGCAAATAACTGTCTTATTAGAAATTGCGGCTGTGTGTGCTGATGTCTCCCTGGATTTCTTGGGAGCTTGCTATGTAACCATCAAAGCAATAGAAATGACTGATGATTACTGCAAGGCTTTGAAGAACAAAGAAAAGTCAGAGCATTTTAGAGGTTCTAGGTGTCTGAGGCATTGACAGTTTGCACCAGACACACAAATGGGTTTCTCTTTAGATCATTTAAAATCGCCTCAATGTGATTATTGGGAAAATAAAATATTTCCACCTTCTTGTGTTTGTTGCGACTAGTAAAATTTATGCAAGTGTGTGTTCTCTAGGCATTTTTTTTTGTTCATTTCAACATATTTGTTACAATGTAATTTTGCTTACAGAATAGAATATAATGATTTCCAAGAGGATACAAATAAAGTTTAAATTTGTGAAATTTTGACTAGGAATTACCCATTACCAAAATAATTAGGAACAAACATTTAAAACTAGTTCCTATTTAATGTATCTCCTAGGTTGAAATTCTCTTAAAGTTTATATATTTACAGGTTATACAGATAAAATATATCATTTGTAGAGCGTAGGCCCTTATAAAACTTTAGGTTCTTTAGCTTTTTTGGGAGGGTATAATTTTGTTTATTTAAAATACATTTTAAAATAAATAAAATCCAATATGCTTTGGTGAGAAGATATTCTCTATGAGTCCCTGACTTTTTTATTTACTGCAGGAAATGAATGAATAAAATATTGGCCTTTGAAGTGTTACCTCTATTCTAATGTTTGTTTAAATGACCAGGAAAGAATTGGGGGAAGCCTAGTGAGTGACTATTTTGGTAGGTAGCCTTAGTAACTTGCTTTTTAAACATTTAAGCTGTTCCACAAAGGCAAAAGCAAACAAACAAACCCAAAACTAAATTGCAGAGGGAATAATATCTTGTGTATTTATTCACTTAAACTAACTTCTCTCCTAAAACATAGTGATATCTTTTCTAGCGCCACACAATCAAGATTAAAATAACTTGACTCCTCTCTGTAATTAATAAATGCTAAACACTATGCAAATATATTTGCTATATGAATAAATTATAATATATCTATTGACATGATTTATGGTGCTTGTATTATCAGAATTATTTTGAATGTTCTGCATTATAACAAGTGAGAAGATAGGGTTAGGTGATGTCTTGGTTTCAATTCTGAAATTTTAAGGATGTGTTATCTTAGATATAATAACTACATGCTTTATGAGAGATGATTTAATTTATTTGACTTTTTGTCTTACTTCGTACATTCCTAGATGTTACCATAATATTAAATCTGAAAATTATGATGAATATAGAAATAAATTTTAGCCGAATTTATAATTTTCTTATACATAGATAGAAATGATTTATTTGGGGATGCCTTTTACGGCATAAGGTGGGATCATTGTTAGCGTTGCTCTGCGTGACCATATATATATAAATAAACAATATGGTTTGGTCTGAACAAATTTCAGATGCATTTTTTAGCACTTGAGATTGTTAATAATGCTCATTAGGAAGGTTACAGTTTGATAACTGCGTCAGTTTATGTGGAGACATCTACACATGTTTGTTTTAAGTAGGGTAATACTGCCTCCTGCACCTGACAGATGCAAAATGTATAGAAGCTCAAGTTTATTTCTCATTGCAGTATGAGAGAGGAAACAAGTTAGTTGAGTAGCTACCCTCCGTGCAGTCATTCAGGATCCAGGATGTCATAGGTCCTGCCGTCTTTATCACATTATTTCCAGCATCACTCTGGAGCTCATCCCCAGTTCAGCCAGATGAATGAGTACCTATGGAAGGTTTTTATAGGTTGGTTCTAGAAGTAGCAAACATTAATTTACTTGTGTTCCATTATCTGAAACTCAGTCACATGTCCACAGCTAGCAGCAAAGGAGGCTGGAAAATGTCATCAGGTGTAACCAGGAAATTTAGCAAGCAGCTTTTCTTATACTCCACCTTTCTGGTAATGGAATAACCATGCACATCCTTTTTGCTGCCTCCCCAGTAGGGAGATCCTAAAGTTCCCCGCTTACTGCATCTGGCTCAAAGTCAAGGCTCTCATGCCAATTCAGTCCTCCCTCTCAAGCTGGAATGTGGTTTCTTGGGGTTTACAGACTCTGAAATTTACCTGCTGTTACCCAGCCTAACCAGTCCTCTGATAAATAATGGTGGAGCAAAGGATAACTGCTTTATACCTCCAGTGATCACTCTCATTTAGAAACAGAAGGGTGGGAGGAATGGGAACCACACGGGAGTCATCGATCCATTGTGATGTTGAAACCTGCTGCGAAGGACCATTATACTGACAGTGGAAGTTTCTTGCTTAGACCCTAATAGTGGTCTTTTTAGAGAAATTCCCTTGTCCTGGCTTTGCTTTCTGGATGGTTCTCCTTCCTGCCCACATAGGAAGTGAATGCTATCGATCTAAAGAGTTTGCCTTCCTTGGGAGCCATACTCGGCTGATTTAAGTTTAGAAGCTCAGGAATTGGTTTTTATTCAGAGACTTTTTAAGACAAAGTTTCTGATTTCCCTGTAAATATGGTTCCCTCAGATTTTAGTAACCTTCTTACCATTTCTAGTTAGTTCCACGTGCCAGCAATCACACTGCGATTTCTTTGCTAGACACAGTTCTCACGTCTGCTTTCTTTCTGTACTTCACATATCCTGTGCTTCTCTCTTCATACCGTGGCTGCCTCTAGTGGGGCTGAAACCGGGGGTTGAGCTTAGAGAGAAACATATTTAATCTGCTCTTTGTCACTTTTTCTCTCTCTCTCTCTCTTTTTTAACTGAGATATCTTAATGAGTATTTGTTCCTCAAAGTCCTTTTTAACTTTTTTAACCTGCTATTTGGCTTTTAGAAGTTGGCTTTTCCAACCTTGTTGTCAAATTACTGGGCTCTCTATTCCTTCATAGTTTTTCTTGTGAACTGGCCAGTTCTTGTCCTCATATTTATCTTGTAGCTCCTTCTTAGAAGCAATAAGGAACAACTTCCAGGCACCACTCTGGGGAATACTTAAGTCTGTAATAAATTGACCCCAATCAACATAAAATGATTCGGTCAGAACAGAATTTCATTCCTTTTTCAGTAGAGTACTATGATGGTAAATAAGTTAGAGAGACTGCCCTCCTCTACCCCAGGCAGGCCAACGTTCTGGGTTTCTACAAATAGACCCTGAGGGTTTGTCTGGGGATTCTTTCTATTCTAGCCCATTGAAAATGGGAGAAGAACATGAGATTCAACAAAGGAGATTTTTACCGTTCAGGTCTGGAAGTAGTGCATCTCTACCGTTCATATTCTGTCGACAAGAATTCAGTTAAATGTTTGATTTGAGTCTAGGACATACAGCATCAGAAAGAAAAGGAGAAGATGGATTTTAGTTAGTAGATTGCAGTCTGCTATAATATTTAAATTCAGTATTTGAAAAATAATAGGATTTGAAAGATGTATTGTGGATTAATTTGAACACTGGATATAATGTAGTATAGGGGAGGAGAAAATTTCCTCCACCTTTATATGTTCTTCTGGGTGGTCTAAGAATTAAACTGACATGAGACAGATTAACAGAGAAAATCAAACAGAAGTTTAATCACATGTGTATGTGGGAGAGAACCAGGAAAACCGAGTGACTCACCAAAATAGCTAAATCCCTCACCATAAATACGGTCTTCAGCTCTGAAACAGTGTGGTTTAATTGAGCACTGATAGCACTTAATAAAATGAATGTTACCACGAACAAATAATTGGGAAATTTAATTACCAGCAATTGTATCCTTGATAGTTTATTTGAAAGAATTTTGCATTCTTTACTGATATCTACTGGGAATAACTCAAAGGCATTTATACCCATTGCTTTAAAAATGGATTTTATGGAATAAATTATTCCAGAAGTTCATAGATAGTCCTTTTGATTTTTTAGGGCTTCATCATAATTATTTTCTTTCTTTGCAGCAGGCATTTTGGAGATCAAAGATGGGTAGAAAAGATGCCTCCACTATAAAACTTCCTGTTGATCAGTACAGAAAGCAAATTGGTAAGCAATGAATTCCCTCTGATACATTCTTGTGAATTAAGATGAAGAAAAAGTAATTATGTGTGATATTAAGAAAATAACTTTTCTCTAACACATTTGATGTACAGAATATGAATAACGAAGGACTGTATAGTGTTTTTAAGGAGCAAAAATAAGTGCAGCCCTTTTCACCTGTAAAGAAATACACATTTTGTACTTGTGATTATTTTCAAAGCTCTTACAGTTTTTATTAACTTAGTAAAAGCAAAAATAACTTTTATTGTTATTCTTAAGGCTAGATGCGTGTGTACTGTCAGTATTTTTAATATTATCTATTTAATTATTTCTTTTTAACCCATGTTAAATCTTTTAATTCTGTTGACACTTAATGACAATAATTTGATAACTTCAAAATTCTCTGTTAATATTTTATCTTAGTAAAATGGTGAACAAGAGAAATATTCACTAATCAGCACAGAAGGATCACAGGAAGCTATTTTAGGCTATGCTCTACATGGGGGATTTCCCACCCAAGCTTTTCAAGGCTGCATGAAGTCCAACACAAATTTACAAAAAAATCATCTACGTACTATGTCACAAACCCCTCAGTTTAAAGAATCAACATCCCACAAGCACAACTTTGAACAAAATGCGGTAAATTAGAAATCAGTTAGAAGCAAAAAAGGTAACTTCCCTTCTCCCATCCCCCTGCCCTTTGATTTTACATATTCCGTTCCATCCCCACCTGTTCCCACTCCTTTGGAAATTAAATAAAATAATAATTAGCTTAACCAACCTCTTCTAAATAACTGAAGGATGAACAAAGAAGTTACAAGTCAGAAAAGAAGCAGAAGTAATTGATACCAATAAAGTGTATACCTGTTTCATAAATATGATACATAAGGAACACTCCATAAAGGAAAAGCTATTTCCGCAAAACAAAGGAGATGCAAAGTGAAAGATATTTCAAACATATAACCAATTAAAAATTTGCATGTGGGGAAAAAAAGCCCTACTATAAATAAATAAAATAGTCTGGACACCCAATAGTAAAATGGGCAAAAAATATGAGGAGGCAATTCATAAAAGAGGAAATCTAAATACCCAAATAAACAAAAACAAAGCAGAACAACTATTAGTATAAAAACGAAATCAAGAGTTTCATGAAAAGATCTGACTTACCTGACTGATAGGTAAGTGCAAATTAAAAAGCAGTATTTCTGACTATATTAATTTCTTATGAAAAAGCTTATGAAATTTTACTTCTTTCATGAACCTTCCTTCCTTAACTTATAGGATGTCATATGAATGAATAGTGTAGGTTGTTAGATTATGTATGTTTTTAAACAGAAAGACTGATTTACCAGATTGAAGTCTGATCAAATGAGATGTGCTAACCACATAAATAAAGAGTAACCATATTGGGGATCAACCCACATCCAGCTCTTGAATAAACAATTCTTAGAATTTTGACAAGTGTATCTATCCATGTAACCACATATGCCAATCAAAATATAGAACATTTCCATCTTCTTAGATAGTTCTTCATATCTACTTCCAGTAAGTCCCTACCCACCCTCCATCTGCAACCACTGTTCTGATTTCTGTCATCACTGATGAATTTTTCCTACAAAAAAGTAAAGCATTTGCTAAGATTTTTATGAAAATGGAATTTTATCTAATAATCAATTTTGGAGAACAGACATACAAAAAATCTGAAATCTGTTCTGTAAACATTGCTTATCTTTCCTTTTATTTGTTCTGTTTCTATTTATTAGAGCCAAGGAAGACAAAGACAGAAAGTTATATAATTATAAACTCTAAGCCCTCTTCTTATACTAAATTGTTCTGAGGGTGCTGTGTTATGCATCATGCTCCCATACAAAGTTGTCTTTCCTGTTTTACTTCCTCTTGAAAATAGAAGCAGGCACAAGATCTGCCTGTCTCACAGGGTTCTTATGAGGTCCGTGGAAAGTGTTAGAGCAGTTTGTAAACTAGAGTGTTGCATGGCTGTGAGTTATCCTGGGTGTACTTTGCAGATACAGTAATCATGGTCCAACGAAATATATTAAAAGTAAAATAATGAAGGTACACTATTGTTTACTCTTTCTAAGGATAATGCATGTCAGTGTTTAGATTTTCATGTATATACTATAAAATGTAGTAATATATGAGATTTTTATAAAGGCAGAGAAAAATGAAATAGAAAAGATATTAATTAGTTAGTTAATTAATTAAAATATTGACCAATTCAAGGATTTTCTCAAGGAAGGATTTTTTTTTCTGATTTTCTGCGTCAAAGTTTGAGTCTGAACTCATACTAATGATGGTAGAGCGTCTACCACCGACACTGTTTTCCTTAGATGGAGTTCTGTGTACATGTTTCCCAGATATGATCCAAAATGTGAGGAAGGGATAATAAAGCAGCTAGAATTATCTTGAGAAGGTATTTTGATATTGATGGTAAAAAAAAAAGAAGTGCAGATAGCAAATAAACAGTATCAATTTTTTTTCAGTGTTAAAGTTAGTAGTAGGCTAATTTAGATTGCTGGTAAACTTTCACAAAGAAGAATAGCATTGTACGTGCTCAGTGTGCCCATGTTACTAAACCTCATCTATGTAATTTCTGTATGGTCAGTCAGTAACAACATTTGCCAGAACCAGTGCCATTTTTGAATGATGATTTCAACATCACTGTTTAATATTTATCTTTCATCAGAAGTTTTGCCTTTTCAATTATGTAGTAAATGACAATGATGAATGGCTTTCATAAAAGCCTTCTTCACAATAGGCTGCTCAGGTGGGTATCAGTGGGCTGACACCGTGCCTGGGAACACCTTGTAGACACAGAATCTTCACATGAAATGGACACTGTGCTCATTATTGTAGCATGATCTTGAAATGTGTAGTGAACTGAGATGAAATACCTTCTCACTTTGAAGGCAACTACTAAGAAAAACTAAGTATTCTGACATTGCTGACTACAAGGGGAAATAAATTGGTTTGAGCCTTATCTTTTCTTCAGAAATAGTATTTTAAAATAGATGGTGTGAGGTTGGTTAATATTATATGTATTGTTCTAAAAATAAATTATTTCAAAATTGTAAAAGAAAAGAATTTTTAAAACTTAATGTAAGTAAGATAATTTATAAACAGATGTTATTAAATATACAGACCAAATAATGTTTACATGTGCCAGGTAAGTCATAAAAATTACAACTAATTTACTTGTAAATTCCTATTTTTTCATATAATAGAAGTAACAGAAACAGACTCACAGACACAGTAAACAATTTAATGGTTACCGGGGAAAGGCGATGGGAAGGGATACATTTGGGAGTTTGAGATTTACAAATGTTAGCCTCTATAAATAAAAATAGATTAAAAAAAATTTCTTCTGTATAGCACAGGGGACTATGTTTAATATCTTGTAATAACCTTTAATAAAAAGAAAACAAAAACAAATATATGTATTTATATACATGCCTGGGACATTGTGCTGTACACTAGAAACTGACACATTGTAACTACTTCAATAAAAAAAGAAGTAGCTTAATATTATTAGGCATCTTCTTTTGAAGTATAGTCAGTTACAATGTGTCAATTTCTGGTATATAGCATAATGTCCCAGTCATATATCTATATATGCATATATTTGTTTTCATATTCTTTTTCATTAAAGGCTATTACAAGATATTGAACATAGTTCCCTGTGCTATACAAAATAAATTTGGTTTTTTAATCTATTTTTATACATAGTACTTAATAGTTGCAAATCTCAAACTCCCAAATTTATCCCTTCCCACCCCTTTTCCCCCAGTAACTATGATTGTTTACTGCATCTTGTGCCAGACACATCTTATTTAATCCTCCTAGCAGTCCTATGAAATAGGAACGATTGTTAGCTTCATTTATTACAGATCAGGAAAACTCACCACAGACGGATTAAAGAATTTTCTCCAGGTTCTACGTTTGGTAAGAGGTAGAGCCAGGACTCCATTCTAAGAAATTGACCCCAGAATCCCTTCACTATACTGCTTCCCTGGGGCCAAAGACTTTATTAGGTACTGGCAGGTGCAAAGGTAATTGAATCACAAGATCTGAGTTCATAGAATTGACAGGATAGTAGCACTATGGTTGTCAGGAGTGTCTGAAGATCCTCTGCCCCTAATTTAGAAATACAAAGACCTAAATAGATTCTCGTATTTCTTAATTCTTTCTAATTTTTAAAAGTCCTAAAATGTTATTATTATAATTTATTCAGCAAATATCTATTTATAATTGTATATGTATTACTACTTCCTCCATGCCTAATTCTCTTTTACATCCCAGACCTATCTGAAATCATTTTCTTTGTGCCTGATGGACTTTTTAAAGAATTTCCTAGGAGATATGCCTGCTTGTGGCAAATTCTCTTTATTTTATGATCTGGACCTACCATTATTTCTGAAATGTGTTTTCTTTGGTTATAGAATTCTCATTTGGGAGGTTTTATTTCATTGTGGATTCTTTCAACACATGAAAATATCACTCCATTGGATTTTGGCTATCATTTTTGCTCCTAGGAAGTCAATCTAAATGTTCCTTCTTTGAAAATAATCATTTCCTTCCCCGTTTTAAGACTTTCTCTGTCTTTGGATTTCTGCAGTTTCACTAAGATGAGTTCCAGTGTAAGAACACTATTCCTCTTTTTGTGCTTCCTCCCTGCAAGACAGGTCCCACACTAATTTCCCTTTTCTTCTTCTTCTTTTTTTTCTCCTACCAGATTTGTGAGGTATTTTTGTCTTCTGAAGAAGGCGCTGTTCTGTCATAGTTCAGCAGGTGTTCTGAGAGAATGGGTGGGTCTGTGGATGTCTCCGTGGGTGTACTCACGGGAAAGGGTGAGCTAGGAGCAGCCTTCTACTCCGCCATCTTGGCTGCTCCCCTCATGAATTTTAAAATTAACTTTTATGGTCCTGAACTAGGCCATTGGTAATCAAATTTGAATTCCACTGGATTTATATATTACTTTGGGGAGAATTTACGTCTTTATATGTCAAAATTCATATTGATTTTATCTTTTGAAATGATCATATGGCTGGTATATTCAGTAAGTTTTTATTATTTTCTTTGTAAAATTTTGACTTAAACATAAGTGATACATACCTTAATTTTTTGTTATTATTGTGAGTTGATCTTATAAAATTCTATTTTGTAGTTGGTTCTTGCTGCTATATAAACATGCCACTGAATTTTAATTATTGTCTTGTATTAAGTTACCTGACTGCATTTTCTTATTAGTTGCAATAATTCATAATTTCTCTTGATTTTCTAATAGATATAATTTTTAAAAATTTATTCTTTGTGTTTTATCTTTTATATCTTGTTACATTGTGTTTTTCAAGTAGTGGATATAAATTCCTGACTTCTAAGAAAATGCTTTGATTATTTTGCCATTATGTAAAGTGTAACTCTAGGATTTTGGCACATACTTGTTGGACTAAGGAAATTCCCTTTTTTTCTTATTTTGCTGAGATTGTTTTCCTTTTTTAAAATAATAAAATATATTGAATTTTTTCTGTATATATTGGAAGGATATTTTTGTTATTTTGGCAAATTGTATTTATAGACTTTCTAATGTTAAATTATCCTTATATTACTAATATAAATCCTACTTTGTCTTGCTTTTTTTAAACACACAGCTGAAATCAGCTTACTAATAGTTTCTATAAGATTTTTTAACATCCTTCTTTATGCACGAAATTGGCATATATCTTTCCATTCTGTTACCATTTTTGTTCAGTTTTAGTTATGAATTGGAGAACTATCCTTTTTATATGCTCCAAGATAGGTTATCTAAATTTTGAAATATAACTCTCTGGAATGTTTATAAAAGTCCCTAGGAAAATCTCTGGAGCTTTTTAGGTGAGTAGACTTTTAACTACCTTTTTTTTCTTTTAATCTGTTAATAGGTCTATATTTTCTTGAGCCAATTTGGGTAACATATTCAGTGATAAAGTTGGATGGAAAAATATCCAATGTATTCATAAATAGTTGTGCATAAAATTCTCTTAATATTTTAAAATTATTTACTGTCATTTCTATTTTAATTGATAATATTACTTAGTTTATTTAGTTTTTATATCTCTTTAAGTTTATCAATATTAGTTGAGAATTGCCTAACTTTTTAGATATTTTAAAGGACCAGCTTTTGTTACTATAGATTCTGTTGTTTCCTTTTCCATAATCCTACTCTTGTCTCTGTCATTGCCTTTACTGTAATTCTTTAACTTTTCTCGTTTTATAATTATTTGAGTTGAATGATTTGATATTTGCTTTTGAAACCTTTATAAATCCTACATTGTCCTGATTTTTTTCCTAATGTATTCATTTAATGGACCAGTTTTCTTCATTATATTATTGGCCCTATTGTTTTATTTAGTTTCCTTGAATTATACAAGATTACCCCTTGGTATCTGCCAGGTGTTAGTTCTAGGACCTTGTGTGGATACCAAAATCCATGGATGCTCAAGGCCCATAGTTGACCTTTTGTATTCATGGTTCTGCATTGATGGATTCAACCAACCATGGATCGTGTAGTGCTGTATGTATTTATTGGAAAAAATGTGTGTATAAGTGGACTCACACAGTTCAAACCTGTGTGGTTCAAGGGTCAACTGTTTCCGAGTTGATTTTTAACCTTATTTTTCATTTCAAGTTGATTTTTAACCTTATTTTGTTGTGTGTGTTCAGAGAATGTTATTAGAGTAATGTCAGTTTTTGATATTAAGCTTTTCTCTATTGCTTAGTATGTGGTCAATTTTGTTAACAATCTGTCTGTGCTTGAAGGGAATATGTATTCTCTAACATTGGGATGCAGGTACTGCTTATATTAATTGTGGTGTTCAAATCTATTCTGTACTTAAAATGAATGTATGAGCTGTCATTCTGTGAGAAAAAATAATTAAAATATTCTCACTAAGACCATGAAACTGTCAATTCTCATAATTTTGTCCTTTTTTACTTTGTTTATTTTGAGGCTATGTTTTTGTTGCATAGCATTTCTAAATTGGTTTATATTTCTGATAATTCCCTCTTTTCTATTAAGTCCTGGCCTTTTTATTTAAAAAGTGCTATTAAGTTTTTTCTTAGAGTCTTTTTTGTCTTACATTAATATTGGTACGTAACTTTCTTTTGTTTAGTATTCTGATTGACATATTTTGTTTCTATTCCTTTACTTTCATCTAGACTTTAACATTATATTTTATGATTTTGATATAGACTAAAAATGTTTGTTTCTGAGCAAGCAAATTTAATCTTATATCATTTACTGTGCATGAAAAATCTAGATATATTTCCATAATTTTATTTTACATTTTTTATCTGTGGTGGTTTTTCTTTGCTAATGTTTACCCTAATCTTCTTTCCTAAAAAATTTGAATTCGGTATTTTTTAGTATTCTTCCAGTTTTAAAGTTTTGCTTTCCATTTCTTTCTCTATTTTCTTTTTTGTTTGTTTTTTGTTCAATTGTTTCTTTTTGATTTCTTCAGATTTTATCTAGTATATTTGATTTAGTGAAAGCTAAGGTGTATTAATACCTTCACTCATCCTAAACCACGTAAAGATTTTTAACTCTTTATATCTGATTAGTTTTTTCCTATTGTTCATGCTGTGTTTATTACTTTCCCTCTTGTTTTTAATAGCACAAACTCCATTATGATAGTTATTATTATGAAGTTTTTAATCACCAATAATTATTTAGATCTAACTTTATGTTTTATGTCCTTACTATCCACTACCTCTTGGATTTTACATCTTCCTGCTGGTGATAGTCCTTGTTTCTTTTGCCTTCATGCAAGTATCTGTTAGGGCAAAATGTCTCTGTTTCTGCTTACAAGACAACATGGTTACATTGCACTTGAGTTATAGTTTAGCTTTGTACATAATGCTAGGTCTGTATTTACATCCATTCAGAACTTTGAAAATATCATGTCATTTATTTATTTTTTCCTGGTGTTTCTTCTTGAGAACTCATCCATTAGCCTAATTGTCATTTCCTTTAGGTATTATTTTTCCTTCCTGTCATTAAGATTTTTCTTTTTATCTTAAATATTTTTCAACTCTAATTTAATGCAAATATTTATTTTTATTAGTAAAAAGAAAAAAAAGATGGGGAGAATCTTGTGACTTGTGGGTGATTCTTCATCCTAAGGAGTTTTGTCTCTGTAGCTCTGGAAGGACTTCAGTTCCTGATTTTTTTTTTTTTTTTTTTTCCTAATTCAGGCCCTTGGTGGCTCCATACCTCTGTTCCCACTCCTGGTCCCACCGTACCTCCCTCCACGGTGCACTGGCTGCTGCGCTGTGCTCAGAGTGAAGTGACAGGATGATTTGCTTGTTTTTAATAATAATTTCCCTCTTTCTCTCTAATCTCTTCTTCCAGAATTCCTATTATTTACAAAGTGAATCATCACAATTTAATATCCATATCTCTTAAAATCACTTTTCTATTTTAGATCTCTGTCCTACTCTGGGTATGTCATTTCTCAGGTCTGTCTTCTGTTTGATTAGAGTTCACAAATTCTTTTTTTTTTCTCACTCTCATTTACTTATTGCTGCATCTAACTTGCATCCATGGATGTATCAGTTCCGTGATCTTTTTTGTCATACTCTCATCTATTTAATCATTTAAAAAAAATCATTGGTTTTTGTTCTATTTCTTCATTTTTTTCCTTTTTAATCATTTTAAACACCTATTTTATGTTTTAAGATTTTTTTTTTCCTTTTTAATTATTTCTTCTTATGGTGCCAACGTTCACATTGGTTGTATTGGCTTATTCTACCTCATGCCATTTCTTCCTTTTTTTTCTTTTTTTTCCCCAACCTCTTTGTGCTTTGTGGTTCTGGCTGTGTGTGTGTCTGTGTGTGTGTCTGTGCGTGTGTCTGTGCGTGTGAGTGTCTGTGTGTGTGTGCATGCATGTGTTTACTCAACTTGAGCAGAGGTTTGCTTGTTTCTGTTTTCTGCCTCTGTGAAAGTCCCAGAAGTCTGAATTGTGAAATATTCTTATAGAACAGTGTTCTATTTATTTATTGACAGTAGGGATTTTATAGATTTTGGACCATTATTTTGGACTATTTCTTGGCCTAGGAATCCTGCAGTTTGGACCTCACACCTTGTTTTGGGTCTGATGGGATTAAGATTTGTATTTCTCACAGGAGACACATCTGTCCTCCACACCCAGAATTTAGAGGAAGCAGAAAGATTCCTTGCTATTTCTCCAAACAAATGCAGATTATTTTTCTCTCCTCTTTGTATGTTTTGTTCAGTCCTTCGAGGACCTCAGCTTTATCCATGTATCTCAGTTTCACCTCATTTCTCACAGTGGCACTGTACTTGCCTGGGCCTTGAAATCTAATGTGCAAGCCTCTCGACATCTGAACCGGGGGCTAGTCCACCACCCCATTACTATACGCAGGGCTGCCAGGATATCAGCGGGAACTAACTGTCTTGCTTTGAGATTTTTCCTTGTTTCTAGCATTTGAACATTTCCTCTATTTCTTACGTTTTATTATAAAAATATATATACATGTATGCAAATATGTATACATGTATTCATACATCTATTTATAGCTTGGTAGAATTGTTTTCCCTACTGTTTCTATGTGCTTGTGTCAGAGAAGGGCCCACTGCAGCCCAGTCTACTGTGTTTTCAGGACTAGAAGTCCTTCTAGCATTTAACTTTGCTGATTGCGCATGCCACTTTCTTTCTACCTTGTTTTAAATATTTATATTTTTATTTGTATCTACTGGGATTTGAACATTTTTGCTGGCAGAAGCTCCGTCTAATTTTTTTCATCCCTAATGATCATCCCTAATGATAGAAGGTAATTAATAATTATGTGTTAACATAATCAATAAAACAATCTCCCTAATTCTCGGATAATTAAAATTCTATATACCCCTTTTTTTAACCTACTATTTTTTTTGTTTGTTTGTAATTGAAGTACACTCAGTTACAATGTGTCAATCTCTGGTGTACAGCGTCATGTCCCAGTCATGCACCTATATTCATTTTCATATTCTTTTTCACTAAAGGTTATTACAAGATATTGAATATAGTTACCTGTACTATACAGAATAAATTTGTTTTTTGTCTATTTTTATATATAGTGGTTTTCATTTACAAATCTCAAACTCCCAGATTTATCCCTTCTGACCCCTTTTCCCCCAGTAACCATAAGACTGTTTACTATAACGTACTCTATTTATATTAAGCTTAATTATTTTATAATTTCTCTTGAAATAATAAGCAGTATCTTTAACTTATAAACTTATTGAAATATGCTGTTATTTAACTTTTCTGCCCTTTGTGTTTTATTTTCTGTGTGATATTTCTTGTTATTTCCCTCTGAGTTTACCTCTGTATCCCCAAGGGAACTTTTCTACTTAAAAAAAAAAAGTTTGTTGATTTTTTGAGGTGGGGAGCTAAGCGCAAACTAAAGATTGATACACTTTATAATATCTTATACTTAACTACATTTTCTTCTGTTGGGAAGAAGAAACTTTCTCTGCCCTTCTAGGTTCTTCTGGCTGGTCTAAGAATTAAATTGATATGAGACAGATGAACAGAAGAAAATCAAACCAAAGGTTGATAACTTCTATCCATGGGGAAAAAAAATGAGTAACTCACTAAAATGGCTGAAGTCCCCCCTTTAAATACAATTTTCAGCTATATATAAGGAGGATTTGGGGGACAGTGGTTTGGGATTTCAAAAGAGAGGAAGGCAAATCACATAAAGATGGGAAAGTGAATGTTTGGTAAACAAATGTTTGCTGGGGCCACGCAGAGACAAGGGGACACGGAGTTGTGGAGCTTCACCCTCTACACCCAGCCCAGCTGGTAATCTTTGCAGCTATCTCTGGTGATAGCTCTATTCTTGGAACAAGTTCTCTACCTAAAATTTATTTTTTAGGCAGGAGAAGGTCAGAGTTTCTTCCTGGGTCTTTTGAGCCTTGGTTGTTTTCAATTTGACATAATCTGCATGCCAAAGAGACATTTTGGGGTGGCAAGTTTTGCTTCCCTACACCTCCATATGTAAGTTATTGTTTGGTTAGCATTTTTAATATAATTTTCTGGGAAATTAATTTATACCTTGTGAATGAAAAATACTGTAAACCATATCAGTAAACAAAGAATGCTGAAACCATCAAGTCATCCGTGGCTGCCATCCCCACCCCACCCAGTGAAGACAAGCCTGCAGCCGGGCCTCTGCAGCCACTCACAATGGTGCACCCTGAGGGGACTCAGAATAAGAAAGGACAGGATGCTGGCCCTGGATAGCTAGGTGCTTTTCAAAGGAATGAATTCAGAGAGCCCAAATGTTTGCTCCCTCCCATACATAGAAAAGCGCTAAATTCTTTAACTTGAATTGCCTGGTTTTCTTTAGTTAACAAGCAATCTTTTATTGTTCCAACTACCTGGTCTCTGTTGTAAAGCTCCTGTGTATCCTAGCTCCTCCCCTACCTCTTCGGAGCAGCCCCTCAGAGCCATCTGAGAGGCTGTCATCCCGGCACAAGTCCTCCCGCCAAATAAAACATAACTCTCAACTTTTAGGCTGTACATTTATTTCAGTTGACAACCTCATGAGCAGCTTGTTGGGTTAACTTTGTGGCAAGCCAAAGTAAAGTACTTGTTTCTTGGTACTTAATGTGGTGTTAAATGATGGTGTGTCCTTTGCAACATGTGGTTAATATCAGGTTGTTCTGTTCAAGCATTGAAAAGTTATCATTGTTTGAGTTGCTTCTCTAATAGAATTTTAAAAGTTTGTGTGAGATTTTTGCTTTTGAGGGTTAATTTATCAGCTTCCTCTCTTTACCCCAGATGTCATTCAATACTTTTGAGAAAAACACTTTTTTCAAATTTTACTTTTATAGATAATACCTCCCTTTTCCTTTAAGTAATATGTGGCATCATTTTGTATGACTTGGCTAAATATAAAAGTTTACTTTTGTATTTATTTATATTTATAGAGGTATTATCTATAAAAGCTGGTGAGAATCCATTAGATCTGTATTTTTTATTGTGTTTTGGGTTTTGTAGTAATTTTCTTTTTATCAGCCTGATTGATTAACATTTTAATTATATTTTGCCTGTGACCATGCCATGTGCGATTTTATTCATCTTGCAGCTATCAAAATGCAGGCTTTTTGTTTACTAACATAGCCACCTGAGCTTGCTATAGACTGTTGACTCTTGCTTTTGCAAAGAGTTTTCTACAGTTATTTGTAGTTTGTAAAATAGTAGCTAAAAATTGTGTTCCTATAAATGTAGTTGGAGCATTACTTTATATGCTAAATTATATTATTCTTTTACATGTAATTTTGGTAATATGAGAAAAATCAGATTCCAAATAGTCTTTTGCTTTTTGAGGAAGGGAACAGGGATTTGAAGCACTTGATGAGAAATAATTCCAAAAAATTTTGAAGGAAACATAAAAGTCTTTATTGTTGATTGGCAAATTTTGTTATTTGTCAGTATTTTGGGCATGCTGTAAATAGCTCATCTTCAATAATTCATTTGAGTAATTAAATTTAGATTGCAAATTTTTCTTTTCAAATATTTTGACTCTTATCTCTTTGCTTTTCTATTGTATCTTAATTGATGTGGTCTATATAAATGGACAATAAATTATATATCTTTGTTATAGAGATCAGACAGTGAATAGAACTTGGTATTCATCCCAGACAGAATTATGATTGAATGTATTTGCAAGACTAAAGCAGTGAATTTACTTTTTTCTAATTAAAGGCAATTAAAGATTTCCAGACACAAATGGAAGACAGTGAACTGAGGAGTAAGTGTAGGAGCAGGTCCATTTGCAGGTGAAAGGATGTGCCTTTCAAGCAGAACCAGCTGTATTTTCATTGGAAGAATAACAGTTTAGGAAGCCTTTCTGCACGTGCTTGCTTGATAGCATAATGTACTCGTAAGCAGCTTATGCAGTATTCAAAAAATAACAGTGCATTAATTTTCAAAGCAGCAAAGGCAGAGGAAGAGCAGTTCTGACACATGATGATAATGAGTGTGGCTAGTGTAAAGTCGGCTGCTGAGAAAGAAAAAAAAAAAAAACAAACGGTGAGCCTCTGAAAAAAATGAACATTTACAAAACAATAACCAGATATTCACATGATAATGAGCTTAGGCAACAATGTCGACAAAGGGCAAAGATGCAGTCTTGTTTCCGGGCAAAGCTAAGGAATCGAAAAGCGAAAAGCCAAAAGCGGTTAAGGAATCGAATCTATTCTTTTATTAAACTAAGGAAGCTGTCAGTAAAACCATGGCATAGTTAAAACTGACTGTTGCTTAACTATGAAATAATTCATGGCATAAATGTAGGTTTTAATGTTGAATTAAATGGAGCATATAAATTACTCTATTCTCTCCTAAATTAATGTAATATTAGGAATAGTAAATGCTAATACTGAGGTACCAAAATATTTATGATCTTTATTAAATATATTTTCTTATATCTACTCATGATTCTTTCTAGAAACATTGCTCATGCTAAAGTTAAATATATTTTAATTCTGCTGAATAAGAAAGGAAACTTTTAACACATATAATATCTAGTGATTAGAAATTATAAATGAAAACGGCTCTTTCAAGTATTCTATTTGAAAAGCAGATACTACACAGATTGTTTGCAAAGTATGTATAAATAAAAATTATGAAAATATATGATATCATCTTTGCTATCGAAAATTCAGACATAATTCAAAAATTCTTTTGCATCAGTGTTTTCCTTCTAGTTATGATTTTGTTTTAGTTGGTGCTCATAAGCCCTGTTTAAGACTTGCAGCAGCAAATGAATTTTTAAGTATATGTTTTCAATTTATATTTAACAGGAGAAATCAGAAACAGACGAGTCTGTTTTGTTAAAGCTGATCGAATGGGGAACTAGATACGTAGTATTAGGTGAATCCTTCTGTCACTGTAAGAAACTTGATAGGGAATCTTTGGGGACATAGGAATGATTAAAATGACCCCAAGGAAAAGTGCCCGTTCCACTTAGCTCTTAGTGTCATAAGAACGTGAGCCAGGGCTGGAAATAGACATGAATCCAGAGTGAAATAAGAAATAAACTCATTCTTGTCTTACCTCCTGGAATCAATCAATAATCAGTCTCTCTCCTCTCTGCTCTATCTCTCTCTCTCATTTTCACGTTATCGCAGGTTAGATTTCTGTCATTTATCATCAAAAAAACCCTGAAGAATATCTTAGATGGTCTTCAACAACTACCCCATTTTTTTCCAGCCACGCCTAGGACTGTTATTCACTACGATCTTGAGTGATATTTAGTCTTTTTTTCTTTTCTTCTTTTTTCTATTGTGATCCAGGCTAAAGGATGAGAAGGATATATTTACATTTTTATAATGCTGATTTCACAGAGAATTTGGTCGTGTAAAGAGACTGGTCATTACAGCCTAGAAGCAGGCAAAGAATTCTAGGTTCAGGTTATTGTTGTCGGTGCCCTAGCTGGTCGTAGTGGTTATTGTTTATGACCTCTCTTCTCCAGTGCTCATTCCAGACCTTCTTATCCCTAGCAAGCATCTTAGTTTAATGAGCCGTTTGCCTTTAATGGGTAACCCAAATCTTCTAGGTGATTCTTCTTCTCATAAAGTCATTATAAAGGCCCTTGGTATCCACAAGATTGTTTCCAGGGCCCCCATGGATACCAAAATCCTCAGATACTCGAGTCCTTTATGTAAAATGGTGAAATACAGTTGATCCTTGAACAACATGGGTTTGAACTATTCAGGTCTGCATATACACAGATTATTTTTCAATAAATATGTACTACACTACCATAAGATCCTGGGTTGGCTGAGTCTGTGGGTGTGGAACCAGGAATACAGAAGGCAGACTGTAAACATATACATGGATTTTCAACTGTGCAGAAGGTCAGTGCCCCAATCTCTGCATTGTTCGAGTCAACTGTATTTGCACATAACCTACACCCATTCTCCCGTATTCTTTAAGTCATCTCAGATTAGAGTTGACCCTTGGACAATCTGGGCTTTGGGGTGCTGGTCCTCTGCACAGTACAAAGCCTGCATATAACTTGGCCCTTTGTATATGCAGCCCCTCTGTATCTGTGGTTCCTCCATATCTGTGATTCTGCATCCACGGATTCAACCAACCACAGATCATGCAGGACTGCTGTATTTACTGTTGAACAAAATCCATATATAAGTGTAAGCACACAGTTCAAACCCATGTTGTTCAAGGGTCAACTGTGCCCATAATACCTAATACAGTAGAACAGCTATGTAAATACTCGTAAATACAATATAAATGCTGAGCAAATAGTTGCTGGAGTGTAACAAATTTAAGTTTTGCCTCTCGGAACTTTCTGGAATTAAAAAAAGTATTTTTGATGCACAGTTAGTTGAACCCAAGGACATGGAGGACTAGGATTGTATAGGAATTTCATTAAACGCTACCATTGGCCACGGTAGTACATGGGATGACCCCAGGAATTCCCTCACATCTTTCCACATTCCTTCTGGGTTTCACTGTGTATTAACAAACCACCTTATCCTTGATAATCAGCGTCAGTTACACCAGCCAGCGCTGTGAGTTCCCATTTTACCTGTTTACTCATAGGCATGAAGAATCCAGAATGACTAGGTAACGGACTTAGCTTCTAATTCAGGAAGACTAATATGTGTTTTTCCTTAGGTTACCTCTCTTTCCAGCTAAAGTACACAATAAAATGTACAACTTAAACTTTGGCCACTGGGAGGATTCCCCTTATAGGCTGTGTTTTAGGACCATCTCCAGAGATACCAGTTTACTTCCAGCTGGTACAGCATAATATAAAGAACCATCCACAAGCATGTTTTTAACTACCAAAACGGAACACCCAGGTTTATGATTTGTTGAATTAGATAACCCCCAATTCATGACTGGTGGCTCAGGCCAGATGGTCCCTGCTTCTCATGGCCAGGTAGTCGGTCTCCATCAGAGCTTGGTAGCAATCCAGGAGTAGTTTCTTAGCAGCTGTCACCTGTTGAAGGATGCATGGCACTGTTCCAAAACCCAGAGACTGCCACCTCTTTTTTGGGGACCTGCTAAAGGCTTGTTTCCGTGTCTCAGTTAGCTAACAGCACTTCAGGCCCCATTGACTATGCCACGTCATAAGTTCTAAGAGGCAGGGTAGCTGGCACGGAAGTCTACGGAGAACCTTTAACTGTCCCATGCTCCAGCAGGGTTTCAGGTTTTCTGCGTATATAAAACATGCATGTAGGTTAAAAAGATAACAAAATATGAGCAACCATGTATCCATCATCTAAATATTAGACATGTATCACTACCTTAGACACTTCTTTATGCCCCTTCCCAATTGGAACACCCTCTATGCCTCTGTACCCCTGAGAGATGAACACTATCTTGATTTTACATTAATTTCATTCATAAATTTTCTATGCACATACGTGTTAAGTAATATATTTTTTAGTTTTGGAACTTTATAGCAATAAATCCATGCTGTATATATCATTATGTAACTTGTTCTTACTGAACATTGTATTTTTGAGTTTTATTCTTATAGGTGAATGTTGATATTGTTCACTAATTTTCTATGCTTTATAACATTCCATTGTATGAATATACCAATATTTTTCTTTCTATTCTCTTGGCTTTGACAATTGGGTTATTCTGGGTTTTTTTTTTCTATAAATGCTATTACGAGAATCTATAAATAGTTTTAGACATGTCTATTCTTTGGTTTACATGTAAAAGAGTTTCTCTACAATATACACCTAGTAGAAGAATACTGGATCAGAGGTATGGATATGTGACATTGTCAAATAATGCCAATTTTTTACGAAGTTGTACCTTTGGTCCCCTCTTAATGGTAGATAGAGTGCAACGTGCAGCAGAAAGTTGACCTTTTCTTCTTGGAGACAATCTTGACATGCTCTAATTCAGTGGACTTCCATGAATCAGATTTTAACAGTGTTCTTTCTTCTCCTTCTTGTACATGTATCTAAATGAGGCATCTCAGACAGTTGTCATGTCTTCTCCAAGGCTTATGTCCTATCGTTGACTTTGTGATCTACTGTGGGTTGGTTAGGCAGTTAAAGTCTCCTCAAATCAGACTACAGGACTAGGGGGAGAGCTGATTTAGTTTACAAGAGGTTCTGTAAGTATACTGCTGTCCTTTCCAGTAAAGGCAGATAGTCTCATGTGGTATCTGTTATCAGAACTTAGAAAACTGCCTTGGCGAGATTAATTAACTAGTTGTGACCATGTGCAAATGACATTTGTATTCTGCTGCAGTAAGTAAAGTAAGAAAATTCTACCGTAAATTTAAATTGAATGTACTCAGTCTCCAAGACCGACTGGTCACAGGGAGGAAATAGGTCTGTGGGAATAATCAGTGAAACTGCATATTTAATTTTTGATGACACAGTCAGCCTTTGAAACTTCTGCAGGAGTATGCATTCCCCTTGATTTACCATTTTAGTAGCTAAAGGGAGTAATATTTCTATGTTACTCTTATTTTCAAAAGCTCTCACATCACAGATCAGAGAACCAAGCTGAAGATCCTGCCTATATCCAAGGCTGTCATTTGAGCCCACAGACTCAGAAATTGACACATGAATGTAGGTTCTGTTCTGAACCATTGAGCCTGGTATCAGAAGTTAAACTTTTCATATTTTATTACCTATTAAGCTCTCTTTCTGACTTGAGAGACATCAGTGACATTTGGCCCCCTCCAGAGGTTACTGTCTTCTGGGTCTTTGCACTTTTATGCTCCCAGTATGTGGAATTGCTTCCACCAGGCATCCACGTGACTCCTTCCCTAACTTCACTCAAGTATCTAGTTAAGTGACGTCAAATGGTAATGTCAAATGATATTATCAAGAAAGCCTTCCCTGACCACTCTATCTGAATCAGTACATCTCTTCCCTTTGTTTTTGGCTCATTACCAACTATATTTTTCTTTTTAGTGCTTTTCATTATCTGGCAAATTGAACCATTTATTTTTGTTTGCTTATTAGCCATATTTTCATGAGGTTCAAGATAATAGGCATCTGGTCTGTTTTGCTCACGCTATTGTATTTCAGTGTCTTGAACACTTTTATAGTGTGTAAGTGCTCAATAAATAATTTTTAATGAGTGAATGAAAGCATTGTTTAAGAAAATAAGGATATAAGAATTCTTATGGCCATAAATGAACATTTTCAGTTATGTTTAGGCACAAAGTTAACTAAGAAAAATTATAATCAGTGATATGTTCTGATGTTACACTATTTACAGTGCTGTTCTCAGGGATTCTAGTAACTCTTATCTGCTAACCATAAAAAAAAATAATGGCTCATACTATATATATATATATATATATATATAAAACTTGTTTCTTGATGGATAATAATATTTTGTTATTTGCTAGCCAAAACAACATTACTTCAATTCTGCTCAATAATTATATGTATATACTTATAGCAATTTGATAATCAGTTGCTAATATTTGTTCAAAGAGCAATTTTATGATGTAAATTTCCTGTGTAAACGTTCAAGGCTTTAATGTTTCTTAATTTTGAAATGCCTGGTTTTCAGCATTAAATGCAGATTGATTTTGACAAAAAATCACTAAATTCTATTATAGAATAAATATCCAAGTTCACACATCTTAAGTGTATTTTTCCCTTATATAAGTTATTGTTAAGTCCAGGCATTAACATGAAAGTTAATTATGTTTCACTGTTCCAAGTACACTACTTAGCTATATCATCAGCATATTTGGGAAGAGCTTTTTAAATTTTCTTCCCAAGAATGACCTTGGATTTTACATGCAAAAGGAGATGTTTTATAATGAGTAATTCATATTGACAGAAACACACACTCTCGATTAAGAATCTCAGATTGATTGAAGGAATTTTGACTCTCAGTATCATGATTTCAGAGAAATTTTCTATTTGTATTGGCAATATTAATAATGCAGTCATCTAAATATATACTTATTATTAAGAACTATACATAATGGATAATAAAATCTATATTTTTACTAAGCCATAAAAATAGTTTTTCATATCATAGAATTTTCTACTAGAGAATTAATTATACAACTTTATTTTAAACATACAAAGGTGACACGTCATTAGTGTAACTGTATCTCATAAGTTTAGGTGATAATGTGTAGTTATTTTAAAGAAAGTCAAATAGAACATTATGGCTGTTTTGATGGAAGTAAATGAGATTGAGGATTAAGAATGACTTTTGTCAGCATTTATCAACCTGAGCATTACATTTATCCCTGTACTTTGTTTTGGTTTTATAGTATCAAGAAAATTCTATTAATACAAATAAGTAGTTAAAATAATAATGTAACTTTTTAACAGTACAGATCTGGCAATTTAAGAATACTCTTCAACTAAGTTGAACACAAAACTCAAGAGAAGGGTAATAGGAAATTTTATTCCAGAACTAAAACACAGGTATTATCTAAGGACAACTTTCAGTTTTTACTATGACTATAAAATTTCGTAACCAAAGTACAATAGTCCTTCTAACTATGCACGTACTTTTCACTTTTTATTACAAAACAGTTAAGCTCTGATAAGAACATGCATCAAACAGGGACACCAAGGTCTTGCCTAGGATTTTTAAGGAAAACACATCTGTGCTACAGTAGTATATTCATTTGTGTAATTCGTTGTCTGCAGACATTTAAAGTCCTGAATTATTAAAAGTCAACTGTATAGAAACAACTTTCCTAATTCATGACGTGTATCCAAGAAGATCAAATATTAGCACAGCAATGTCAAAAGATACAAACAGCAACGTGTAAAACTAGCACTGCGAAGCAATGGGTGGCTTGTTCCTATTAAATTAGAATGTGAATTATATTGCACTGTGCATGCTAAAATTATTTAATAATATAGAATGCATTTAAAAATAGCAAATTGAATAAAATATTGATTTGAATTAGACTCTGAAAAGTTAAGTGTATATTCTGTAATCTCTTCGGGGAACTATTAAAACATTCTAAGAGATATATCAAAATATAATAAATATGATTTAGATGAAATACTAAAAAATGTTCAAAAAAAAAAAGGCATGAAAAGAGAAACAGGAACAAATCAAAGGAAACAAAAAGAAACCAAAAAAATTGGTAGATCTGAATGAAAATGCATTAATAGTCTAAACATATCAATTAAAGGACAGAGGATTTTTCTGGTTGAAATTTTAAAAACTGACCTAAATATAGGCTGTAGATAAGAAATTCACTTCAAATATAATGATATTAAAAGTAACAAGAAGCACTTCTTGAATGGAAAGTCTGCTCTTCCATAAAAGGAAGAACAATGACAAAAAAACTGTCAAAATCAACTTTTTCAGAATTTAGAAATTAACAGAAATGTTACAACAGTGCAAAGAGTGTTTACTTGAAGAAAACAGCTGAATCTGTTAGTAAGATTGATGAGGAAGAACATCAGTCTTGGTTTTGTTCAACTTGCCTTAATCCTGCCTTCCTCTCCTCAGCCTTGTAACAACAGTTGTGAAAAGCAGCAGCCTACGGTCGCTGCAGAGGCAGAGTGGGTTTGGAACTACCCCACATCTCACCCTCAGAGAACTGTCACCATGTGGCCTGTCTGGGCGCTCACTGAAAGCCGTTTGCAGAATTTGTCTTCATTTGGTCTGACTCAGCGCTCACTCTGTGTGAAGAGCCAGCGCCTCGTCCGTTTGGCAAAAACAGTCGGCGGCAAACGTTTAACATCCCAGCTACTTGAGGCAGGGTTACTAGCAGCCAGCATGATTTCTTTTCCTATTTTTTTTTTAATTGGATAATGAGATGTCTCTAGAATCTTTTAAAATCCCTGACATAGATTCCTAGGAGTCTAGGAAATCATGAGCCTGTGCAGAGTTATGCCATGTTCAGTAAAGACCTGGAAAAGCTATAATCTCTCACTTCCTGCTGCCCTTGGGGGAGCTGGCAGAAAGCGAAGGCTAAAGCAGAACTATCAAGTTCTGTCAAGGTGTGGAAAACGTATGTCAACACACACACAACACAACACACACACACACACACACACACCCCTCTTCAACAAAGCTGGAAGAATTACTGATTCAAGATATTTTAAAACATGTCTGTCTAGTCATTAGGTGAACATTAAGCTAAGTGGCTGCATATGACAAAGAATACAAACTCTACAGAAGTAGACCTTAAAAGTCTCTAAACAAACGAACACTGACACCAAGAAGAACAAAGAGCAGTAGCAACAACTCCTAGGGGAGAGCTGTCTTTCAGGATTGCCACGTTACTTTATTTAATATGTCCAGTTTTCTACAATAATTATGAAACACACAAAAAAATCAGCCATATACGGTCCAAACACAGAAAAAGAACAGAAACTGTCTTTGAGGACGCTCAAACCTTGGACTTACTAGACAAAGACTTTAAATCAGCCATTTAAAAAATGGTCAAAAACTAAAGAAAACCACTGTCTAAAGAACTGAAGTATGAGAATGATGTCTCAACAAATAGAGAATATTATTATAGAAATGTAAATTATGCATATAAAAAGCAAGATAGAAATTCTGGAGTTGAAAAATATAATAACCAAAGTAAAAATTTTACTAGAGGGGCTTCACAGTAGATTTGAACTAGCAGCCAAATCAGGAAACATGAAGTGAGGTTAATTGAGATTATCCAATCTAAGGAACATGAGGAAAAAATAATGAATGAGAAATGAACAGAGACACAGAGACCTATAGGACTCAACTGAGCATACCAACCTATGCATAATAATAGTTCCAGAATGAGAAGAGGGAGAGAGAGGGTCAGAAAGAATTGGGAAAAAATAATGTGTAAAAGCTTCCCTAATATGATGAAAAACTTTAGTTTATACATCCAGGAACCTCACAAAATTCCAGTTGGATAAGTCAAAGAGATCCACACCCAGCCACATCGTAGTCAAACTGTTGAAAGTCAAACATAAAGAGTGAATCTTGAAAGTAGCAAGTGGAAAGTAACTCATCACATATGACGTAGTGAAAGCAAAACACTGTCAACCAAGAATTCTATACCCAGCACAACTATCCTTCAAAAAAAGGGAGGAATTAAGATGTTCTTGGATAAACAAAATCAAATAATTTTTCAATAGTACATCTGCCCTACAAGAAACACTACAAGAAGTCCTGCAGGCTGAAATGAAAGTACACAGGCAGTAACTTGAATCTACAAACAAAAATAATAATTTAACACCAGTAAAAGTAACTGTACAGGTAAATATGAAGAAATGGAAATGTATACCTGTTAATAACTGTATTAAGAAAGAAGAAAGATTTCGTATCCATAACCTAAATTTCCATCTAAACAAATTAGAAAAAAAAAAGAGCAAACTAAAGCCAAAACAATCTGAAAAAGAAAATAATAAAGATCAGAGTGGAAATAAACAAAATACAAAGAGGAAAACAGTAGGAAAAAATCAAGAAAACCCATAGCTTGTTATTGAGAAAGATCAACAAAACTGAAAAATCTTTAACTAGACTAAGAGGAAAAAAATACTCAAATTACTAGTCTCAGTAATGAAGCAGGATATACTACTATCAGCCTCACACATATAGAATGGATTATAGGGAATGCTATAAACAATTATACACTAAAAAGTTAGACAGCCTTGATAAAATAACACCAAGTGCTGGTGATGATGCAAGGCTACCAGAACGCTCATTCACTGCTGGTGGGAATGCAAAATGGTATAGCCACTCTGGAAAGTGGTTTGCCGATTTCTTACAAAGTTAAATATATACTTACCATAGGACTCAGCGATCCTACCCTGAGAAGTGAAAACTTATGTTCACATAAAAACCTGTACACCTGTGTTTATAGTAGCTCTTGTCAGACTTGCCAAACACTGGCCATAACCCAGATGTACTTCAATGAGTGAATGAATAAACTCTGATACCTTCATCTAGTGGAATACTAATCAGCAGTAAAGAAGAGTGAACTGCTGATACAATACAACTCAGGTGAAGTAGGTGAGTTTAAATGCCTCATGCTGAATACAAGAAGCTCTTGTCACACTATTGCCACATTATTGAAAAGACAAAGCTATAGAAATGGACAAATAGATCAGTGGTTGCCAGGAACTATGGGTGGGAGGGAGGTGGGTACAGAAGGATAGCACAAGGAATTTTGGGAATGACACAGCTTTTCTGTATCCTGGTTATAATAGTAGTTACATGAATCTGTACATAAGCACTATAGTTAATTAAACTGTATGCTAAAAGGAAAAAATGTCAATTTCACGATAAGATAATTTTAAAATAAAATCTAATAAAATAATATTATAGGACTTTATTGGAGGGAGGAAGCATGAACCAGTCCATCAAAAAGTGTCAAGAAGGGAGAGAAAGCTTTCGTTGCCTAAACTGTGTCACAGGAAATGAAAATACAGAAATGTGGTGAATGGTGTAACTGAGAAGAGAGAAACTAGATGATGAAGGCTGTGCATTGGCTTCATAGGCTTGAATTATCCAGGTGAATTTCTCTCATATAAAACGTAATGAGCGGTTGCTAAACAGCTACCTTGGTTATTGCATTACTGATATAACCAAAATCAAATCCACTTGTAGCTAAGAAACTGTCTACAAATAAAATCTAGATTATATAAATGTATTTTTTTAGATGTAAGTACTCAGCCAGCAGGAGCTTCTTATTTTATACTTTTTTTTACAATCATGTGGGCATAGGTATTTTTCTTGAAGTCATAAAAAATTAAAATGTTAAAAATGTCTTTGGGTATAATGGAAAGATCTGGTTTTAGTTATAAAGAACTTAACAGATGCGCCTGTAAACGTTTTCACTTAGTAGACTGAAACCACATTTTGCAATATATACTTGGATAGCATAGCCAGCAAGGAGAATGCTAAATTAATGACAGATGCACTATTTGGAGAAGTACCAGGTGTACAATAATTTTTAAAACCATCTATTTATTATAAATACAGCTTCAAATATTCACATCAATTTTAATATAAATCTAGAAGTATTATTCTTTAAGAGATTATAGGAGTTGAAGTAGAACACATTATTTAACCAATGGCAAGTGAAGGAGAGCGATAAAGTCTCACTTCAACATTGACTCTTTGAGGTGGATTTGAATCCTTTTTATGACAGACACATCACCCAGAATATTGCACGTGTGTATGAAAAGCAGATGGGTTAACATAATCCTTTTTTGTTCATTTTGTTCCTGTTGCACCCGGAGTTTATTTTAGGGCGTATATAAGATAACACAAGGCATGACTCCTTGGCCTGAAATCCATAATCTTGAAATATCTTTTTAGATTCTCATTAGAAACTTGCTTTGTAACCCTGAGTGGGGACATCTGATGTGTCACCAGTGTCATTGTTCTGAGCTGTTTATGTCTCAGCAGGAATAATGATGTGAATAGTTTGATGGTTGAGATGTGAAATCAGAGTGAACACTTCAGGTTTTTTTCCAGCAAAATTAAATGTTGCTGATTTAAAATGGACTAGAGTAATATTTTTTCCGTATTTTTTTCATTCCATAATTTAAATTTAGATCACTTTGATATACTTTGTTTTTTTACAATTGGCTCATTTCTGGATCATTAAACCCTAGCATCAAATAATATTTATTAAGCTTCTGCAAGCTCATGGATCCTGAATGACTGCTCTCCAGTTGCAGTTAAGGGAACAGTGTACACTCTCTCTTTCAAAAAAACTACATAGCTCTTCAGCCAAACACACTCTTTTATGTGTCTAATGAACACAAATATTACATTTCTTCATTACTCCCATCCATTTATCTCACTTCTCCCTGCCATTTCTAATTCTAAAAATCTATATGGAATTTTAAAGGTACTTTTGAATCATTAGCAAACACATTAAGAAATATATCGCACATTAAATTTTGATGATTCTACTTTAGAAAAACTGCTTTCAGATTGACTTCAGTGGGAGGAAGATGTGGACGTTGGAGGTAGAAGTTGTATTATTTAGACAAAGAAAATTTAGGGGCAAGTTTTGGAAAGGAACTGGTGATTGAAAAGAAAGGGAGTTAAGTTGGACACAAGGCCAAATAAGAATATAAAATAGCTAAATAGAGTATGTAGTCAAGTGTTAACTCCCACTCAGAATGACATATTACATTTGAGACTCATTTGACCCAATTCTTAGCTAAGAGTTTGATTAGCAACAACAAGCAAGTGTATTATTCTAGTCAATATTTTTGTTGTTGGTGGTGGTGTTAAAGCTTTTCCTCACAGGCTGTGTAATAGCTCTTTTGTTAGTCATTAGTCGGGTCACCAGATGGTACACACAAAACAGCAAATTTGGTGACACTGAGTTTTGTTCATTTTGGGTTGGGAAATGTGGTAGAGAAGACTGAAATAATATCTAAATGTAGCTATCATTTATCTAGCCATGTTTAGTCTCTCCTCTATCGAGAGTAAACAAAAGTTAAACACATTCTTTTTTCTAATGAATTCACCAACTGAAAGTTAATTATTTACAGATCCTTCTCTAGTTTCTTACTTAGAGAAAACCTGAGGATATTTCTCCAATTATTGACTACTTAATATATCAGAATAAAATACATCTCTAATGTACTGTTTATTCTTCAATTGTGAAGACAAAGTTAACTTTACCTACGTAATGGGATCTTATGTATACTCATTTATTTCCTCATTTTTCCCCAAATGCTTTTAAAAGGTTTACTCTCTTTACTTTAAACATCTTATTCTCTAGAATGATTTTTTTTAATCTTTTTTGATTTTAACCACACAGCAAATCAAGGATGTCTGTCAAATCTTCTTCCTGGAAAAGTAAGAAAGGAGGAAAAGTTGACCTTAGGGTGACAAGTTTATAGCTTCCATAACTGGGAATTACTTGGCAACTTTGTGTCCCAGTTTTACTCTATTTAAATGTTCTTTGACATTTCAGATGGCTGTTAAACTTGAATTATAGCTCATTGTCTGGAATTATTTCTTTCTAGGTAAACAGGATTATAAAAAAACCAAACCCATTTTACGAGCAACCAAATTAAAAGCAGAAGCCAAGAAAACAGCGCTAGGCATAAAGGTACTCGTGTTTGGTAACTTGACAATTTGATGGATGCGTGCCGTTTCATTTTCTAAAACTGAACTGCATAAATGTTGAATTCTAAATGTTTTATGACATTTCAAAATCTAAGTCAAATGCCAGAATTAAAGGGTTTTTTTTTAAATAAAGAATTTACTTAATGAGAAACATCCTTCCTATCCTAAGATTTTATCAGTTCTAAAAATAGGACTCAGTGTCACTTAAGAGAACCAACTGCACTGAAAGTTTCAATTTATTTTTTCTCTAGCTACTGTATTTATCTTGCATACATTTTAGTGATATATGTGGCCTGGATCAAAAACTTCTCTCACTTGCAATAAGTTTGATTTTATGGTTGTTTAAATTTTAGTTATAATTATGTACACTTAGATCATTAATAGAGGTAATGTTACCTGTGTCTTATTATTGTTGTCAGTACCCTCTGTGATAAAATTCTAATGATGTTCCCAAACTTGTTCTTTTAGAAAACCAGTGTTTCAACTGCTTAAGAGGGATAAAAGCAACTGAGAATGGTGTTAGCAGATATTAATCCAATGTGCTGGAACAATGAAGTTCAACAGAATTACGTTGACATTATTACCCATGTCAACTCTTTGCCCTGTGTTTAGAGTCAAATTAAACTATAAATAGAAAAATTAATTTAATGGCTCTACTGTCAAATGTGTAAAATTAAAGTGACTAGTTGATATATTTTATTTTAAATATTAAAATGTTAAAAGGAGATTTTGGTTTTTTATCTGGCAGATGAAAAATCAATTTTTCTAAGTTATAGCTTACAGCAAATGCCAAGGTATTACTACCAAGCTGTAACAGCTGTTGAACTGCCAGATGATGTATTTGGTTGTCTTCCAGAATTTGCTATTATGATCATGAAACACTGCCTTCTTTTTACTTCTGATAGCTGATTTTGATCAAGCATTACTGGGTGATACAGTATGTTTTCACAACACCATCTCCTCACTTAGAGCTGTGTGTCAGTTTTTAATGGGAAAAAAAAAAGTGAATTGCCTTTTTGTTTAAAAGAGAGATGATTAATCTTTTGAAGTCTTCTAATTTCATATGAAATTTCATTCATCTTTAAAATGATTTCCGTGGCATGAACTTACTAAAACCAGTGCTTCGTTTTTTATTTTGCAATTAACTACCTGATGATTGTCTCTCATAGTGAGAGCTTTGTCTGTCATTTTCCAGGAAAGCAATGTCACTTACTTTTATCTTTCACGATACAGTACTTCGGTGTTGTTTTGTTTTTAGAAAAATATTGGGGTAGCACACTCCACTTTGTGGCACAGTATGAGCAGCTATACATCAGAATTTGAAAAACAGTGCAGCCATTCATTGACTGATACATACCACTTCCCTGTATACATCCCGTTTTTCATTTGATCTTATAATTTTTCGTATTGTTTTAATTGGAGGAAATAACTATATTCCTAGTAGAAGTCTACTTTACAGTGCAGTTATCTAGTGTCATTTTAAAAAAAATGCGGAATTTGTGTATCTTTTATGAGAAAAATTTTTTCTTAGATGTTATTTATGATTTAAAGTATGTACAACAGTTTCTGACATCAAAACATAGCTTCTTTTTACTAAGCTAGCATATCATTTTGATTTGTAAACCTGTGAAGGACAAAACCTTAACTTTATACACTGTTTACTTTGCTTGAAAATTTATGTGCAGAGCCCATTAAAATGATATGAAACTTTTAAAAATCAGAACCATGGAGCTGTTTTACATTTCAAATCTGGCATACTAATTAGTTTGCCCTGTCAGACTTTGATTGCCTTGTCATTTTCGCAGAGGATTTTAAATAACGAAGTTTCTTTCAGCAATTGCCATTTAATGCTATTTAATTTCCCCGGTGAGTGATTTTATCCGTATTGATAATGTCAGAGAAGCAACTAAGGACTAATGAGCATCAAACATGTTTGACTCTTACCTGGTTAATACAAGATGACCACTATGTTATACTACTTTATCACTTATTTTTTTCGAATGAATAATAGTTATAATCCTAAAATAATTTACAGAAAATACGAACAGCTGCGTGGAATAGAAAAATAACAGCAATGATCCAACAACACGAAATAAAGAGGCCTAGAGTCACACTCCTCTTTCCTCTTCCTGTTACCATGATCCAGCTGAGTCTGAGCTGGTGCATTTGTGAAGTGGATTTTATGCCATTAACTCGAGTCAGGCGAGTTCAATAATACTATAGAACACTTAACGCTGAACCTAGGACATAGAAGTCCTTTACGGATGGTTAGCTGGTTGAGAAAACATTTCCTTGAATTAGCTATTACTGGTCTGCATGAATAAAACTTTCCTTGGATGTTTGTCATTGGCCTTAAGATCCAATCAAACTTCAATCTAAGTCTGCATTGTGTGACTCTATTACATATTGCACAATGTTCTGAGTTTTGCTGTGGCGTTAGTATTATGCATGTTATTGCTGTAAAGTTTTGAAAACATTACATAGTTTTAATATACCTTGTATATAGATTATAGAAATCTGATTCAGTCCTTCATTATTTATTTAGAAATTGCCGTGAGTATTACAACATTGTAGAACCTGTGAAAAGAAAGATGAATAAGACATAATAGTCTTGGAGGCATTTATACAAGAAATCACTTCCATTGGGATTAACAGTTACACATTATTATATAAAAAATAGATAAACAACAAGGGCATACTGTATAACACAGGGAACTGTTTTCAGTTTCTTGTAGCAACATATAATGGAAAACAATCTGAAAAGAAAATATACATACATATGTATATGTGTAACTAAGTTGCTTTGCTGTATACCTGAAAATAACATTGTAAATCAACTATACTTCAATAAAAAATAAAATGAAAAAAATGAAAAAAAAACTCATATATTGAAAAAAAAAGAAATTACTTCCAGATTTCATTACCATATAAAATATACAGTGTTGATTGAGAAATAATAGACTGGAGTTATAAAATGTATACAATACGGGCTTCTGGCCTTTTTTTTAATAAATGTGTGTTTAGTGATAGAAAATGACTTCAGGAAACAGTAAATGATTCAGAATAAGATATAGCTGTTTCAAAATGTAGAATTAATTTCTATTAGTTCCCATCTCTTACCAATATAAACAAAATGTCATAATTTATGACCCCATAATGAAATGAGTACCACCTAAAAAAATATTTGCACACTAATATTTGCTGTTATTTTTCAAAATTGCAGAGTCACTAGACATTTTTTAGAATGCAATAGCTGTGTTTCCTAGTATTTAGAGCGAAAAAGATAATCTATTTTTTATTAGTTGATTACAAATTCATTAGTTTATTTAGGTTTATTTGAAAAGTATAATAAAAGAATAAGGATCAAAAATTTGAATTTTCTCTTACATAAATCAAATATTCAGATGTCAGCCAGATCCTGCTAACAACCTGTTGGGGTGAGCCAGCTAGAACCATTATTTTTGTTCTTTTTGTCATTTCTGATCTAAAACTAAAAATGGCCGAGGGTGGGGCAGTCCTAAATGCCTGTGGGTCTCTAAGTTATGGTTAGTGTGACCAGCATTCTGAAAGCAGTATTTTCAAATTTTACCATTTTTCAAACGCTCCAAACATGCAGTCCTCACAATGCTTATCCCCCTAACAGAATAGGGACATTTGGGGGGAAAAAAAATGATTCGCTGTACCTCCTCATCCAATACTTCTTAAGCCCCACCCCCACACCGTAGTATATTGAATAGACTTAACTGAATTAACGGATCCTCTGAAGTTGTATTCTGTGAATGTTCTCTGCTTTCTACCTCCAAACCCTTTTTTCCTGCCTCTGGATATTCTGAAAATATACAATGAAGATGATACAGAATTGTCTGAAAGGATAAGAAGGAGTGAAAAGCAGCAATTAGAGGTGATTATCCACGAGATGAGAATCACAGTCGCCAGTCGAGAGCACAAACTTTATTCTTGCATTAAGCTGATGTGAATGGTGACTGCTGCCGAGCATTCTGTTGTCCACTGTACAGAACAGATGGAGTTTGCAGTTGTGTGTCACTTGTTTATTACATCCTCTTAAAATTAGTAGCTGTCTAACCAGATGGGTCTGGGAGCACAGCTGTGGATACAAGAAAATAAATGAAACCTGTCTGATGCTGCCATGCCCTTTTGAGATGCCAAAGTATTCCAACTGCAACAGAGAAAAAGTCACTTTGATTTGACATTATATTGATATATTAGATTGAAAAATCACATCTTACAAATATCGTTGACACCAAGCCTTTCAACCCCATAGCTTTTATTAATATTTATATTCATAGTTTGGAAATCTGAAAAAAAATGCCATTATGAAGCTAAAAATCTGTGTCCATTTTTAATTTCAACATTCAGGTAAAAAAAAAATACATGTTGATTATAAACCAAATTCATTTGAATGTTTTTAAAGTTTATTAAGTGGCATACATTGAATTATTAACTTTGCACTCTTATGAAATGTAAAATACATTTCTGTAAATGCAAATAAATTGCTCCTCTGTAAAGTAACGCCAGGAAAGGACGTGATACAGGAGGGAAAATTAGGAGGGACTATTTTGGCCTTGTATGATACTGTACTAGCATTATTTGTTCTGTTTTCTATTTAGCCAAATGATAGGTTAATTGTGAGAAAGTTCCCTCATGGTATGTATATGTATAAAAAAGTTTATAGACTTTTTGAAACATAATATGATTTTTGTCATTGTATGTGTGGCAAATTTTTTGGCTGTTACTTCAATATAATTGCTTAGTACAATCCACATCGAATCACCAAAGTAGAGCCAGGACCGTCCTTGACAGTTGTGGGCATTATCCTGGATTGTGCTTCATGAGCTCAGAGTACTTATCCTGTTTTGTTCTGCCACATCACAAACTATATAGAATTTAGAAGTTAAAAACAGGTTTCAATAAAAAATAATTTAACAAAGACGTTTTCAGAGACATAATCTAGAAGCTGGTTATAATAGCTTCTTCCTTATGGAAAAGGAATGATAATTGTTTGAAAAAGCTGAATCCGAATGCCATACTGATAATAGATGTATCGAAGCAAGAGATAAAGTGAAACATACTCAAATAGAGAAAGATACACTGTGGAGGCACAAACGACATTGCTTGCACCCACCATTGTGATATCCAAACTATGAAGATATATGACAGTTGTAAGTGTTACATTTACTATTGGACGAACACAAACCATCACCCACTGATGTCCTTGCCATTTCATAGTGGGTATTGCAAGGTACAAAATAAGTTCCTCTACTTAATGATGGAAAGTGTTCAAAAGAATGTAATTGTTCGTTCTTTATTGGGTCATTTTGTCTCACGGAGCTGAAAACGTTAACCAATCTCATTTCATGAATTGCAAATCTACTTTTCTTTTCTCTCCTCAGGAAGTTGGTCTTGTCCTTGCAGCCCTACTGGCCCTCCTACTGGCTTTCTATGCTTTCTTTTATCTCAGACTGTCCACAGATGTCAACCCCGATCTGGAACCAGATGAAGATTAGTTGAGCAGCAATCAATGAACGAGAAGGAAATAATTTTATAAAAACACCTCTTGGGACCAGTACTTTCTGATGTACTGAAACAGAAACATCTTGAATTTTTTTTCTGCTGGTCCTTTCAGTTTGCAGAAATATCTTCTTCAATAGTTGCATAAGATATCAAGAAAAGAACCTTACCTAGCAGTGTAGTATAACGTATGCTACCGGATACTTCTGTAAATCTTTCTACTTTGACAGGCAACCTATTCATGGTGCATTTAGATAAAATGGAAAACAGATCCTAAATTCTTCGGATGTCTCAGCCAATTTATGTGTATAACTCCATCCCTTACAGATGACTAAATCTCTTTTTGCTCCATGTACAGCATAAGTAAAAGTATATATCCTCATTTACAGAAGCATTCTCCAGTCACATTCAGAGCCTAAAAGGAATGAGAAGTCATGGGAAATTTTTCATCTTACAAAGAAGCCCTGCTTTCTTTCCAGACGTATTTTATATCATTAGAGTGACTATCTGCACATACATCTCCAGTAATCTTTTTCCTTCCCTGCCAACTGTTCAGTGCACATGTGCTCCATCAGAAATGGCACCTGGATGACAGAAGCTCAAAGAGTCACATATGTCTCTAAAACAGAGTTCCTTTCCTCTTGGGCTGTCTGAACTGGTTGTAAATAGAAAGTTCAGTTGATCTTGATTTTAATTAACTTATTACTCTATTAATATAAACTTGGAGTTCTATTTTAATTATGTCGTTCTGGCTGCTTGCAGAATCAGTTTGCCCCTCTTGTTCGGGAGATACGTAACAATCTGTCATTTAATTGTGCAGTCTTTTTCACACAGCAGTAACAGCAGAAGTCCTACCCAACTCGGCATCATTTTATTGGGTTGTCTTATGTCTGAACAACACGAACTTGCTTTACAAAATCTTGTCTCTTGAGAGTTAAATCAGTCGGAACTCTTTCACGGAAAGTGAGTAATAGAAGAAAATATATGTCTGTATTACTTGCATATGTAGTTCTTGGTTTATAAAATTTTTCAAGATATTTTACATTTGTTGGCGTGTAACGACCACTGTATTCAATTGTTTTTTTTACCAGTAATGGAATTTTAAAATATTTTTACGACACGTAAATACATGATGCTTAGAAAATGGAAAAATATGTGTCCACAACAGAGTTGTTAGTTCCTGCCTTATAAAAAGATGTATAGAAAATGAATAGTTGGAAACATGTGCATAAGATATTTTACAGTAAATGAATTGTATTTATAAAGAGTAAATAAAACATTACAATTGTTTCCATTCTCACCAAGAGAAGAAAGTTTTTGAGACTTTTGCAGGTAGTTGAACGTGGCTGTGTAGCATTATGTTCTGTAGAATTTTTTCAAGTAGTATAATTTATTTCAGCAGTGTGAAAACAGCCAAAAGTTCCAGTGTCCTCACAGATCATTTATGCCAAACATCTGAGGACAAAATTCAGCCAATGCTATTTACTGGATTCTTCCCCTTGAAATCACAAACTCAGGAGACAGACCAAGAGTTCCTATACACTTACCACAGCGGGCCCATCCAAGTGGCATTTTTAGGAAAGGTTGCAGCATTTAATGCCATGTGGTAAGTCTGTTCGTGAAGTGGGTGGCAAGGGAATATCCAAGCTGGCATTTTGGATATGATGGGTCTTTTACTTTCCTGAGTGACACGCCACATGTCAAGAAATACTGCTTTCCCCTACTCCGATCACATTTACGTGAACAATTTTCATTTAGTTATTTCCCCTCCCATATGGTGTTAAATACACTCATGTTAAATAAAGATTATTTCTAATTTCAGTGGTAATTTAAATGCAAGGAGGTGTAATAATTGTTTATTAGATACCTACCCAAGTGGGATGTAACAGGATTTACGGTATTTAAAATAGATGATTACACTGTTAGAAATATTTGAAAATTCATAACCCTGGGAAAAAACTTTACCATCCTATGCTACTCTTCAGATACTCTTTTGGGGAAAAAAACGTTGTTTCTGATAGTAATGAATATTAGCCTAAACACTGTATAATTCGAGGCAATTCACTCCCTAGTTTTGCTGATCCTCTGAATCTGTGGCCAGTCCATGTGTGTGACTGATTGACTTGTGGCAAGTCCCAAAGTCTAAACTCTGATTTTAATAAATAGGACATCATCTGAAACAATATATGTTTACAAAACACTATTTTTGTGACATGCAAATTTTTCAAACTCACATTAACTAGGAATCAGCTAGTCCTCTGTAGAGAAACCCCAGGTTGAAATCTGGTTTCAATCTTTGAAGACAAAGAGGTGATATCCGGCCTTTGGTTTCAGGGGACTACACTTTTGGATAGCGAGTGTAAATCTGAGACTGGCACCAGACACCAGTTTTAGGCATGGGTTTTCCCCCTCCAATAATTCGCCGCTGAGAATAATTCAGAAGACAAAACCAGAAACAATTATAATGACTTTTCAGAATGTTAGAATCTATCTGTTAACATACTCTTCTCTGCAGAATAAATTTCAACTAATGCAGCTGACTTAACATACAGCCTACGGAACACTGTGAACGAAACTTGGAGGGTTGCTGGTTCTAATCTTGCATGCAAAATAAGGAATATATAAATTCATTGGAGAGGAGATGTTGTGAAAACAAGACCTCGTCTAGAATTTCTTTTAACACAAATGAACTAAAAGACTATCTTAGTACCGGTATGGGGTTTGTTGTTGTTTTAAGGTGGCAAAATACTTGAAGATTTTCTAATCTTTTCAATTTTTCATAAAGGTGGGAGTAGTCCCACCCCAACCGATGACTGTGAGATCCTGAGAATATGTTCTTGTTCATTTCTGTAATTCCAACAACAAGGGTGATCTGCACATATTTATAAATGCATGTTACAATTTAAGTTAATCTTTTTTCGTCCTCTTGGAATCTGGCACAGTTTTTGCATGTAGTAGATGATCAAAAATTGTTTGCGTTTAATAAATAAAACTTAAATATCACAATATCGGTCAACTCTTAGCCTTTAGCCTTTATGGTCTTTTGTTGCACTGGGACATTTACACGTCTCATCCTGGTTCTCCTCAGAACAACTAGCATTGAATTTGCGGTAGAACAGAAACGTTGCTCTTTGCTAGGAAATCAGATATGCTGTTTTTGTCTCAGCATTGTTAAAAACCATACTCACTGTTTTTAATTTAACTTAGTATAGATCTTCACCCCCATTGAAAATAAAACTAAATGTTCATGATAACATTTATATTTATGTGAAAGCTAAAGCACTGTGTTTTCCAGATTCTAAAATTATATAGTCAGTGACAATTCAGTAGAGTGAGTTATGCTCTTGATAAGCTTCAGAAATACATCTCTAGAAATGTAAACTTGAATTTTAAGGTTTAGTGTATTTCATCCATAACGTAAGTTTGTTGAGCCAGACACCATCTAAGGTAAGTCATTATGCTCTCCTTACCAGCAGTTAGGGTTCTTCACAGTTACCTGAGGCTTCTCTGGGGGAGGTCTTACCACTTCTCCCTTGGCAGCACTGCCTTCTTTTATTACAATTTGATCCAGTGCAGCCTGGATAAAATGTTTGCTAGATTTTTGTTCCATTGACACCATTTCTAAAATCGGTGCAACCCTTAGTGAAAAACTGTGGCAGATGAATTCAGTACCTACAGAAATATTTTACCATTTTGTACAGGTTTTAGCTGCAAAGGTTAAGTATTGAGGGGACTGAGAAAGTCACTTAAAGAACTATAGCAGAGTGGAAGTATCCGTAGTGGATCAGTAAATGTATATAAAACAATTAAACTGCTGTCGTATTCAGCATTGTACCCCCTGGTTAAACGACTTTTTTTTTTTATCCCTAGCAACAGACATGAGAGCCTTATTTCAAGAAAAATAAGACACTTTGCATGCCAGAAGATTTTTTGATGACAGTTCCCCCTCCTATTCTTCATTTCTTTAAAACAACCAAATTGGTGGGGAGGCAGCCAAAATCTGAGGTACCAATGCCTCTCGAACAGATGTCGCACCATTATTTTTTAGCTCGTTTAGATGAATAAGCATGTTAAACTGTGAAGTATTACATTTTAGATTTTTTCATTAAAAAAAGAGACAATCTGTTTACTGTCCTAATTGAGACAACAATCCTTGTGGTTGCCAGTTTTGGCAGTCATAACAATGAACTATAAATATTTGGACCAACCAAGTAAGTGGTGGTTATAAAGGCTATGGCACGTGTAAAGTTCTGTTTTCACGGGCACCCATCTTAGGACGGCATTTTTTTTTTCCGACTTATTCAAATACAATTGTTTGTGTAAATCTGAAGTTCCATGGTAAGCCTAAAAGAAATTGATTTCAATATCTAATTTTGTTCTAGTTTATCATCCTTTTCAGTGTTCAACTATCCATCTGCTTGTAACAAATTGCTTCTGCAGTTGCTTTATTGAATGTGACAAGACAGGTCTTCATTGGGTTCCCATCTCTGTACATCTTAGGATAACGTAAAATTCAGAATGGGTTTTTTTTTTTTTCTGTTTTCACATTTATAAAGTGAGGGTAAAGATGTCTTTTAAAAGTTTCTTAAATTGCAGCAGTCCTTTTTTTTTAAAGAACAGTTTATAAATAAACACGGCCAAAGATAATGCACATGGCCGTGAGATGGAGGTCAGAGTCTTTGTCCTTATCTGGAAATTTTACATAACACAACAGTGTAGGAGAAGTTGGTTCACCAAAGAGAAATAATCTAGACATAAGAAATTTATTTTTTATGCTAGTTCTTGAACATGTGTGACCCAGATAGCAACTGCCCTTGTAGGCGCCTTATTTCAGCATTTTTGCTCCCTTCGGCTCCTCCCCTTCTCCCCTCTCTGCTCAGTTCTAAATTCTCAGACGTTCCCTGTCTCACTTTTTCTGAACCTGGCTTGTACTTTGTCATTCTTAGCTGTGTGCTTCCTATATTAACGGTCTCTATCTGCTCTTACTTTGAATCATCATTGATCCTCACCTATTTTTTACTGCCTCTTACTTCTTACCTGCTTTCTTTTTTATCTGTCACTCACCACACGCACCACAAAATGAGAGAGACTAGTACCATGAACCTCAGTCTACCTCCTACCTAGTTTCAACAGTTACCAATATGTTACCAGTCTTTTATATGCTTCACTTTTTTTGGTAACCTGAGTTATTTTAAAGCAAATCTCAACTATGCTGACATTTAACCCGTAAATATCTCAGTATGCATCCCTGACAAGATCTTTGGTTGTTTGTTACTGGTTAGGTATTATTTTCTTTTATTTTTTTTTGCATTACTAAGATGCTACTATTACAGCTAATAGAATTAAAGTTATTTCTTAGTAGCATTTAATACCAAGTCAGTATTCGATGTCCTTAATTGTCTCCAAGATGTCTATTTATAATAGGCTTGGAATCGAGATCTGTACTGCGTTTGGTTGTATGTCTCCTAAATTTCTTTTACAGTTGAACCTTGAACAGGGCTGGTGTTAATCTGCCTACAGCTCATAGTCAGCCTTCTCTGTCTGTGATTCCTCCACGTCCTCAGATTCAACCAGCCATGGACCATGTAGTACTGTAATATTTACTACTGAAAAATATCCATGGATTAGTGGACCTGCGTGGTTCAACCTGTGCAGTTCAAGGGTCAGCTGTACTGTGTAACAGACCTCTTTTTCTTTCATGCCATTGATTGTTGAAGAAGCCAACTCATTTGTCCTTTTGGGTGCGCAGCGTTCTAGGTTTGGCTTCTTCATTTTGTTACTTATTTTATTCCTCTATTTTTCCTATTTTCTGTAAACTGGGTGTTAGGTTTTAAGTTAGATTAGATTAGATCCAGACAGTTGAGGTTTTGGTTTGTTTGTTTTGGCTATCATCTGTTTGTTTTTAAGGCAAGAGTACTTAATGTGACACGTGATATCTGGTCATCTCCCTCACTGTGATGCCGAAATTGATCAGTAGGTTCCCGTCCTAGTTAACTTGATTCCCTCCAAAATAAGATTTTATGTCAACATTTTACCTAAAGCTTTTAGCATGCATTCATAATTGTTTCTTAGGTTCTTTATCTCATTGGGCATTGCAAAATGGTGATTTTCTATCATTCTTTAGCATATATTAAGTGGAATTATTAAAAACAATTTATATCGACCATTTGCTTAGGTTAAACAGCTCATGACAAGAAAGGAAGATAAATACTTGAAATGCACAGTTCAGAGTGATGGGTTAGCATCTCTGTTGTGACCAGTGAAGATGCACCATTGCTGTTCCTGTAGTTTCTCTGATTATCACTATAAAAGCTTGGATTTACATATGTGATGTGGTTCAATCCACTGCAATCTTCGTTCATTTCAGCACTGAAATGACAATTCTATTATCATGCTTTAGATTCTTAAAATCATGAATGCTTTGTGATTTTATGTTATTTTAAATTCTTGTGAAAACGATGGCCAGTACAATCAGATTTTAAAAACAATAGGAATAAATAGTAAATGTGGGAGAAAAGCTACTATTTGCCTTTTATATGACTGACTAGAAGCTAAGGAAAAATTAAGATTTATAGAACATGTTCATTTAGAAAATAACCGTGAAAATCAATTTTATCTACCTATACAGTCATTACAATGATTAGCTAAATATCATAACATAAAAATACCTTTTACAATCACAATCAAAACTATAAATTATCTCGAAAAAATCAGCAAGAAATATGAAGTCTTCATTGGAAAAAAAAAAGAACTTTACAGGTTAACATAATAAAACTTTAGTAAAAAGGGGACCAATTATTTCCCTGAATGAGATCATGATCATTCAGTGTCATACAAATATAAATTTTCTTCCAATCTGGCAATAGAAGAGAACCTTAATCCACCAGATAGCAAAGTGTAGTATAAAGTTGTAATAAATAAAATAATATCATTGTCAAAGAAAAGTAGACAAACCAATAGAAAAAGTGCAGTCTCCAGAAACAGATTGAAATATAAATATTCATTTAGTGTATCATGTAAGTCATAAAGATGAAAAAAGGTAGATTATTAAATGTATTGAAGCAACTGAGTATCCATTTGGAAATTAAAAGATGCTTACTCGATGACATAAAACAAGATTAATTTCTGAAGGAATTTGATTTCTATATGAAAAAAAATGAAACCATAAAAAGTATTAGAAGAAATTGTAGACATTTTTAGATTCTTTTAGCAGGGAAATTATTTCTAGGCATTGATCCATGACTCAGAAACCATAAAGGAAATACTGTTGGATTATAACACATTAAATTAAAATCTTACACACAGCGCAGTACCCAGCGTAAATTAAGGATGTGAAGAAGCAGCCTCTCTCCTGTACTGTTTGGGGGGATGGTACTCACTCACTTTCTGGAAGGGACATTTGCAGTGTACTTTAAAAAAGTCTTAAATTTTACGTATACAATAGAAACTTATTTCAAGATAATAATGTAGTATGCAAAAGTACACAAAATAATTTAACCACGGCATTCACATCAAAAAAATGAAAGCAATGTGAATGTCCAATGTAGGCATTTTTTAAATCAGTCATGTTGTGTCTGTAAAATAAAAGGTGATGGATTCATTCAAATAATATATATTTATACTTAACTGACATGAAAAGCAGTTATAAAATTCCGCATGATACAATTCTGCTTTGAATATGCACGTCTGTGTGTTGTATATGTGTGTGTCTGTAGGAGTGTGTCAGAAGAATGTTTAGCAAGAAGTAAAGAGTATTTTTCTTCGGGGCCTGGGTTATAAGTGATTTTTGCTTCTTTATATTGAGTAAGTTCTTCAGTTTCTGTTCTTCAGGGAAAACTGGAGGGGACGGTTTTACTGAGCTATGTGGGTTCAGACACTTGTTAGGTCTGCCTGTTTTTTTCATTGTGTTCTTCCATTTTTCATTCATTAAATAAACATTAAGCACCTATCAGGTATAATACGTCACCTTTCACAATCCCCGTCTGTATGCCATGTACAAAGTATGGATAAATGTGGTTCTCTTTTTTTTTTAATAAGAAATTGAGAATTAAAGAATGCTACAGAAAGGAACTAACATTTGAGTTTATTCATTTGTTCATTCAAAAAAAAATACACTAATTGAACATTTGCTACATTCCAGACTGTTTTTGTGCTTGCAACAGATCTGTGAACATTAAAAACAAGAAAACAAACCTCTCGATCTCATGACACATGATCTTGAGAGATGGTGATGGTTCATTAAACAGAAAAATAAATGGGTGAAAAGGGTATTTTAAAGTGAGGGAAAACCAGTAAATGAGTACAAAGACATATTAGTGCTTGGCTTGTTGCAGCCAAGAGTAGCTGGAATACAGAGTGTCTGCGGTGTAACGCAGCGGGAAGGTCACTGATGTCCCTCTGTGCTCACTGTCACCTTCTTTCCTTCCTCTGCCCCCCCCCCCGTCATTTCCTTATATTTAATCTGGAAAATGCCTACATATCTATGGTATTTGCCACAGTAATTATTGAGCCAATAATTCTGCTGTGGGGCTCGGTCCTGTGCACTGGAGGATGCTTAGCGGCATTACTGGAAGTTAGTGTGCAGCCAGATGTCAGGGGCCCCTCCTGCTGCCCTGGTTACTAGAGGAGCTCATCCTCCAATGAGATGCGACCAGAGGATGTGACCAACGGATGGACCATGAGTTGGACCAGGATAACTTTCTTATAACAGACTAGTGAAGCCAGTTTTTTAATAAATGTTCTCCGTGGTAGGGGAGACAGAAATGATTGGCAAGCCTTGTTTTCTTTCATTTCTAAAGATCTTCAATTTCTCCCTTTCTTTCTTTCTCATGTCTGTTACATCCTCAGGAGCGTAATCTTTTCCTTACTCTTATGAGTCTCTCCAGGAAGCAGTGCCTTTTGAAGCTGCTGACTTCTAATATCACTCATTTTCAAAACATTTTCCTGTAGTTGGTACAGTGAACCGCCAAATATTAGACCTCAGATTTTGCCGCTTAGTGTTGTACCTCCTTTTTCTGGGGTCTATGGCTTGTTGATGTGCTCCACTTTTTAATGGTGTCTCTTAAGCTTCCCTTTCCTACTTTTGACCCAACAGACTTACCATAGTTTGGGGATGTCTGTTGGAATGTGGTGTTATATCTCTGTTTACAGATAACTTGATTTTGGTATTTTCTACTTCCTAGTAAGGCTAAAGGCTTCAGCTATTTGTGATAATATTTGCACTCTTTTTTTGATATTTGCATCTCGGGGGAGGATTTGAGGAGAGATTCAGTTTCAAGAGGACACCATTATCTCCAGTCCCACAATTTCCTTGGAAATAGAGTTTTGAAATTGATCTATTCTAGGTTAAATGTATCAAACCACTTTGTATTTGTTTTCTATAGATTTTGTTATATCTTGAATTTAAAAACGTTTTTGTGTCTTTCATGTGTATATCCCTAATTGGACTCCACACTTTGAGGGGAGGGATCTGGTAGTTTTCACATTCACCTTAGTACCTGGCATAACAGCACACATATAATAGCTTCTTAATACATACTCACTACTTAGTTATTAAGACTATCATTTATTAATATAAGAAAACCTTTTTATATAAGAAATTATAAGTAAAATATTTGGATTCTTTATATATCCTAAAAAAAAGATTTCTTACATAGATAAATATTGAGAAATACCTCCTAAAACAATTAAAATATAATCCAATTTCTTAAAAAGAAGTCATATTTTAAGAGAAACACCAAAGAACATGTTCTCATGAACAAATTGGAAATAATCGAGACTAAGTAGTTTCTCCAATTCATGTTTTTCTTAATAATTTCTCTGTAGAAAACAAATGAAAACCCATAAATTTTGTTCTTTATTTTAGTATGTATAAAAATTAAAGCTGCAAACAATGAGAAAATATAACACAGTATTGTAATCTCTGCTATTTATTCATTTAATTTAAATGCAAATTATATGTTTTAATAATCATAAATTGCTTGGCATCAGGTTGTTCCTAGTAATGAGCAGTTGAAGAGATGGCACTTTTTTGAAATTCTAATAAAGCATTCCACGGAGCCCTCTTCCTTTGTGAGCATGGTTGCCCCTTGAAACGTCCTGAAATACAGAGCTGAAATGATTTAAAACCTCAGAAGAAGGTTTTTAAGGTTGAAATAGGAAGCCACTCTTGGCTTCATGGCTAGATCTGAACACCGAAGTTAAGAAGTAATTTCAAGTCAATCTGTAGGAAGATTTTTACCTCTGATCATGAGCAAACAGAAAAGCCCTCTCTCCAGCAGGTATCAGGAGTCATGTGATGGACACTAATGATGTCTGTTGCCTTTTATCATCCGTCAGGGATAAGTCACATTTATTTCCACACAGACAGTGAGAACATTTAATGAAACAAAACAGCATTATCAAGCTCCAGGTTTCCCAATCCTCTTTGGTCCTAGAAATGAAGCCCAGGTTCATTAAATTGTGGCTTGTGGAGGTATACCACAATTACAGTCTACTGAACCAAAAATTATAATCAGATCCCAAAGCAAAGCTTTAATATACACAGCCCTCCTCTCTCTGTTTCAAAAGTTCAAGTCAATAATTTTTTCCTCTCCATATATATATATATATATACACATATATACATATATATAGAAAAAAACACAAAAACTAAATTAATAAAAACCAAATTCATATTATCTTGAAATATCACCTAATAATATTTATACATAAATTGTCTTGCTTTTAGCCTTCTATACTTTATACTTTCATCTTCTTTTAAAAATGTGCAATTTACTTGTTCCCAGGCCTCAGTAGCCTGTGACTAGAGTAATACCCAAATTTTTGCTGTCTTTAATCAAAAGATGCATAAATGTGGGCAAATACAGGCCTAACATATCACCATATTCTTAGTTATTCATTCATTCCTTCACTTAACAAATATTTACTGCACTTCCACTAGAAGCAAGGCATTTTTTAGCAGCTGAAAAAAAGCAGCGAACCAAAAATTATAAAATCTGTCCACAAAGAGCTCACATCCTGGAAGAATAGATGAGCAGAAATACAAAATAAACAAATGAAACAATAGATACAAATATATGAACAAACAATGCCAGGTGGGGAAAGTTCTATTGAGAGAAAGAAGGTAGCTGGGGTAGGAAATGAATGTCCCATTCACCCCGTTTGCATTCCCACACCCACAGTCCCAAGTGCTCTTGATTTGACCAGACATGGTTCTACATCAGGGCCTTTGCACTGACGATTCCTTCTATCTGACTCACCCTTTCACCTCTTTCTAATCTTTGCTCAAATGAGCCCTTCTCAATGAGCCCTACCTTAACTATTCTATTTAAAACTGCAACCTGACACCACCTGCCCTGCCCCCATGCTCCTAAGCCATGTGCCATGGTCCTGTCTCCTCTCTACTTAACTTGTCTCACTCTAGGACATTCTGCATACTTTAGTTAGTTATTATGTCTATTGTCAATTTTCAGTTTCCCTCCACTGGAATGAATGGTCCATAGAGGCAGAGATTTTTGCCTGGTCACTAATATGTTCCAAGTGTTGAAATCAGTGCCTTGCACACAGTAAGAGTTCAAAAAATACGTGTGGGATGATTAAAAGTGGGGATGTTGAGTAAGCAGATGAAGATCTAAGATTCCAGTTTTGGGAAAGAAATCCAGGCTAGAAATACAACTTTGGGAGTCAGATAGGGCGACATTTTTAAGCCATAAAATTGGGAGAGCTCTCCTCAGAAATAAGGAACAGTAGAGAAGAGAAGAGATCCTTGGAGAAATCCCCAGGCATGTCAATGTTAAGAAATCAGCAAGGTGGGGTTGTTGCAGGGAGGAAGGCAGAGAAAAGAGGGAAGGAAAGTAGGGGGGAACCAACTGTGCACGGCCCCTGGCACCTGAGGGAAGACGATGTTTCAGAAAAGAAAAGGTCAACAAATTTTGAACATTTGTCTTTTTGTGAAAGATAAATATGCAACATGTCTTCATTTTTACCACTCTTTTAAGGGCTGCACTGCAAGAGAATCTCTGTATTTCTGAGTAGTAAAAAACAATTTTCTGATTTCGTTACAAAGTATCATAAAAATTCTAATTTTTATAAAATTAGTCACATGTAATACATGCACGTAAACTGCAGGGTGGCCCAGGAAATGACAGCAAACATCCCAAATCTCTTAAGACGATCCGTTCATCTGCACAATGAGACTCAAAGGACCCAGGCTGAGACCATTCAAAGAAGACTCATCACCTGGTATCTCAATTCCCTTCCTCTAATGATTTCTGCTCCTATCAAAGGCACATCTTTCTGTAAAACTTCACTATCCTGTATGATTCCTCTTCCCTCCCTTCTAGCCACTAGCTGTGTTGGCTTCATATCCTGCGTACCATCACCTCTGTGTTGTCACCTGCATCCTGTCCACTCCTTCCTTACTGAGGGCATCTTTCAGGCCCTTAAGACTACCCTTTCCCTCTTCTCTTTATAACTGTTAGAGTTGGAGAGAAAGGATCAGAGACGACAGCTCAAGGGCAGTCAGGTTTACTGCGAAAAACCTGCAGAGGGGGTCTCCAGTTAGGAGGTCTCTGCCAACAGGCTTGGTTATTTATGCCTGGGGGTGGGAGCTGATTGGTGAGTTCTTATGCAAAAGAGGGATGCTGAACATGAGAGGGGCGTGTCTGAAAGAGAAAGGGGCGTGTCGGATGAACTCCGCCGACAGTAGTTCTCACTCAGGTCCGAGGAGGGTTTTACAGGCAGAAGGCAGAAGTTGAGGCTTGCGGTAGGCAGTGCTTGTCCCGAAATGGTGGCAGATCACCAAAATGGAGTTGGTCTTATTTACTAATAACCAAGTGTGGTATAAGCCATCGATTTTATGGTGCATCTGCATTCACTAACTCTCCTTTTCACGCCCCACCCCTTTCATTCCTCATTCCTTCTGTACTTTCTGTTGTCACATCTCTACCACATCTGATTTGGGATTATTAATAATTGCCTGACTCTCCACTTCAGTGGGCACTTTTCAGGTCTGACTTTACCTATCGGGAACATCTGATGTTGTTGGAAGCCACCCTCCAGTTGACGCCTTTTCTTCTCGTGCTTTCTGTCATACCACTTACTTTACTTTTCACGTCTCCTCCTGGTTCTTTGGACTGCAGTCTCCCCTTTTTCTCTCTGGCCCTCCAGTTTCAGCATTTCACAGAGTTCAATCTCCAGTGCTCTTAGCACACCTCTGTCTTTAATCTACAAGAGTCCTCTGCTCCAATCCAATTAAATTGAATTAAAGTCACACATTCCCCAGCGCTCACCTATGTCTTCTTTCTCTGCTGTTTAGTACACTGTCCCTACTTTCTAGATTCTTTTCCCTACTTTTTCCACCAACCCACTTTCAGATCTGTAATACTGGTCCTTCAAGACTCTACTGAAACAGCCTTGTCCCTTTCTCCCCAGGGCACGTCAGCTGCACCTTTAATAAGGCACTTACTGCAGACTATCAGGCATTAGCATTATTCATGCACCCCGTCATCCCTCTGTGAGCTGACCACATGTCCAATCATCCTTTCCTACTCGGCCTTGGATAGCTGGGACTCAACAAATGGGCGGAATGAAGAATAAATAAATAACAATGCCCTAATACTCCAATGACAAGTACTAGTCACTGGGAAAGGGCTATTTAGTTAGCAACTGCTAGAACTACCTAGCAAGCTCTGATATCAAGAAGCAAGAAACCTAATTCCCATCCTGTTGACAATATTGTTCTTGACAAAGCATCTCAATGAGTGGTGGGTGTGGCACAGATTCTCTGAAAAGTAGGTATCTTTTTCACAATTCTGAATAATTGGACATGAAAATATAGAAACACATTTACAAATATGCAAATTAAACTGGTTATCCTTTCTTCAATTACTTTCAATGAACCATTTACATGTATATCAATGGTGTCATTTCACATGTTTTTATAATGCTTTGGACATTTATTATGTATGACTTCACACTTCTCTGAGTACCTTGGCAGAGCTCACTCTGAAATAAAATTAGCATTAATGATTATTAATAACAATTTAATGGAGCATTATATTAACACATGAGAAGATTAGGACTTATTACACTTACTACTAATATTCCTCATATGATAATTTCTCTAACAGTTTTAAAATTTATCATAGCATTATACTGACCCCTTTTCCTTAAGCATTGCTTGGGCTTACAGCTACCAAAACCACTGCATTTATTAGTTAATAATAATAACAACAACAACAACAAAAGCTACCATTTACTGAGTGCTGTGCCAGCCTAGACCCACTGGTAAGCACTTCATGTGTATTATTTTCTTTGATCCTTACAAAACCCTAGGAGATAAATCACATTATTCCCCACTTTACATTGAAACTGAGGCTTTGAAAAGTGAAGGGACTTTTTCAAGGTCATAATCTAGACGTAATGGATCTAAGCTTCCAAAGTAAAAATGTCTGACTTCAGAGCCAGTCTTTTAGCCGTGCTATTTAGCTTCTGAATCTCTTTGCTCTCAGTAGGACATATATTTGTATAGACAGCACCACTTCTACTGAGTTAGCCAGTTTTCACCTTTAACGTCTGTGAGGACATGTACTTTGCTCTAGAAAGAAAGGAATGTTCCTAAATAGGGAATTTATTAAGCACATTGTGGTAGGCAGTATGTTTATTGCATGTCCATACTCTTTTATTTCAGAAACATTGACTTAAAGAAAATGAACCTGAGATAGGTTCTTAGTGTACAATGTTGGCTTCAAGTGCTCACAAAATACTTTTTTAATCGTAGTATAGTCAGTTACAATGTGTCAGTTTCTGGTGTACAGTGTAATGACCCAGTCATGCATATATACACACATATTCATTTTCATTTTGTTTTAATTAAAGGTTATTATGAGACTGAATATAGTTCCCTATGCTATACAGAAGAAATGTGTTTTATTAATCTATTTTTATATATAGTGGTTATCATTTGCAAATCTCCAACTCCCAAATTTATCTCTTCCCACCCCCTTTCCCCTGGTGACCATAAGACTGTTTACTATTATCTGCAAGTCTGTTTCTATTTTGTACATGAGTTCATTAGTGTCCTCTTTTACTCTTCTTCTTTTTTTTTTTTTTTTTTTTTTTAGATTCCACATATGAGTGATATCGTATGATGTTTTTCTTTCTCTTTCTGGCTTACTTCACTTAGAATGACGATCTCCATGTCCATCCCTGTTGCTGCAAATGGCATTATTTTATTCTTTTTATGGCTAAGTAGTATTCCATTGTATATATACCACAACTTCTTTATCATGTCACCTGTCAATGGACATTTAGATTGTTTCTATATCTTGGCTATTGTAGCCACATCAATGCTGTGAACATTGGGGTGCATGTATCTTTCTGAATTAGAGTTCCCTCAAACAACCCATTCCAGACTCTTGACTAGAGCCAAGTTCTCTGACCTGCTTTGGAACAGCAGAGCTAACTTAGTCTACCTCCAGTCTTCCAAAATGTCAAGTCTTCCTGATTCCATAAGGATAGCCAAACTAGACCAATAAACGGGTAACAGATACCAAGTTTTCTTAAGTTCTAAATAAGTAATGTTTGAAAACTAAGAGACTAACGCAATTGAAAAAGAAATTCTTCCAGTCTTCTTACGGATTTCAGGCTTCAATTTACTCTTACCAGCATTTTCCCTACCTTTCCTATCTGAAGATCACTCTCCTTTGGCAACCAAGGCAGAAGAATTGTCATGCTTATCAGATCTGTTCTCTGCTTGTCATCTGTCAGTACTGTACTAGGATCTGAGCAATAGGCAAACCTGGACCTTCCCTCCTCTTATTTGAAATGTAAGTTAAGTGAAACTTTTTTTTGCATTTGACCTTGAAAGTTTTTTCTCACTTCAGTTCATTTAGGGGCTAAGATTTCCTAATGGTGTTCTTTAGAAGTCTTTGCTACTTTTTTGATATTTGTTCTTCTTTAACATACATTTTTATATTGAAATCCATTGGAAAGCTCCCTCTAAGGGTATCTGTAACTTCTAAAGTGATGGTTCTAGACCATCTGAATGAAAAAACTTTGGGAATCTGATGAAAGCTTGGGGCACCTCTCCCCGGAATAATGCACCTACACATTCAAATTTTGTATTAAGTTCAGGGAATTTATAAACCAGTGACTTCTATTCATCCTTAAGGAAAAACTTCTGATTAAAATCACCATTATTAAAGACTTTTTCATTTTTGTCTTCATTAGAATTATCAGAATTGTATTAAAGCCATTACAATTTTAATAAAAGTAATTTAATTTTTTTCTTTTTTTCATCTTTTTCCTTCTAGTTTTATTGAGATATAATTGACGTACCCCACTGTAGAAGTTTAAGATGTACAGTATAATGATTTAACTTACATACATCATGAAATAATTATCAGAATGAGTTTAGTGAACATCAATCATCATACAGATACAAAATTAAAGAAAAGGGAAAAACATTCTATTTATAAGAACTCTTTGGATTTACTCTCTTAACAATTTTCATGTATAACATACAGCAGTGTTAATGATATTAATCAAGTTGTACATTACCCCTCTAGTTCTTATTTATCTGATAACTGGAAGTTTGTACCTTTTGACCATCTTCTTCCAATCCCCCTTTCCCCAGCCCATTTCTAGTAACCCCAAGTCTGATCTCTTTTTATAAAAGTGTTTGTTTGTTTGATTTTGAAGTATAATTGACCTACAACAGTGTGTTAGTTTCTGGTGCACAACATAGGGACTCTATTTCTGTATATTACAAATGATAACTATGTTAAGCCTAGTTACCATCTGTTACCATTCAAAGATATTCAATTATTATTGACTATATTCCTTACATTGTACATTTCATACTCCTGCCTTATTTATTTTGTTTTTGTTTTATTTTGTGTTTTTTTTGGCAGCAGGGTGGGGGGATTAGATTTGTTTATTTATTTATTTTTAAAGGCGATACTGGGGATTGAACTCAGGACCTCGTGCATGCTGAGCATGTACACTACCACTGAGCTATCCCTTCCCCCCGATTTATTTTGTAACTGGGAGTTTGTACCTCTTATTCACCCTCACCTGCTTCTCTCATCTCTTTCATCCTCCCTACCCCGCTGGCAACCATCTGTTTGTTCTCTGCATCTATAACTCTGTTTCTATTTTGTTATGTTTCTTCCTTTGTTTTAGTTTTCAGATTCCACATATAAGTGAAATCATACAGTATTTGTCTTTCTCTGACTTATTGTACTTAGCATAATACCTGCCAGGTCCATGCATGTTGTCACAAATGGCAAGATTTCATCATTTTTTATGTCTGAGTAATAGTCCATTGTATACATACCACGTCTTCGTTATCCATTCATCTATCAATGGGCACTTAGGTTGCTTCCATATCTTGCCTATTGTAAACAATGTTGCCATAAACATAGGGATGCATGTATCTTTTTGAATTAGTGTTTTTGTTTTCTTCACATAAATGCCTAGGAGTAGAATTGCTGAATCATGTGGTAATTCTATTTTTAATATTTTGAGGACCCTCCATACTGTTTTCCATAGTAACTTCACCAATGTATATACCCACCAACAGTGCACTGGTGTCCCCTTTCTCCATGCCCTCACCAACATTTGTTATTTGTTGTCTTTTTGATAATAGCCATTCTAACAGATGTGAGGTGGTATCTCATGCCGGTTTTGGTTTGCATTTCCCTGATAATTCTGATGTTGAGCATCTTTTCATGTGTCTGTTGGCCTTTTGTATGTCTTCTTTGGGAAAAAAAATCTGTCTATTCAAGTCCTCTATTCATTTTTTTTTAATCAAGTTGTTTGTTTAATACTGAGTTGTACATGTACTTTGTATAACTGGATATTAACTCTTTATCAGATATCACTTATATCATTTGCATATATGTTCTTCCATTCAGTAGGTGGCCTTTTGGCTTTGTGTAGTTTCCTTTGCAGTGCAAAAGCTTTTTAGTGTGCTGTAGTCCCATCTGTTTATTTTTGCTTTTGATTCCCTTGCCTGTGGAAACTGATCCAAGAAATATTGCTAAGGCTTATGTCAAAGAGCATACTGCCTGTGTTTTCTTCTTGGTTTTAAGGTTTCAGGTCTTACATTTGAGTCTTTAATCCATTTTGAGTTTATTTTTGTATACGATGTGGAAAAGTAGCCCAGTTTGATTCATTTGCATGTAGCTGTCCAGTTTTCCTACTGCTATTTATTGAAGAGGCTGCCTTTTCTGCATTGTATATTTTGCCTCCTTTGTTGTAGATTAATTGACCATATAAGTCTGGGTTCATTTCTTGGCTCTCTGTTCTGTTCCATTGATCTGTGTCTCTGTTTTTGTGCCACTGCCGTGCTGTACTGACTACTGTAGCTTTGTAGTGTAGTTTGAAAACAAGGAGCCTGTTACCTCCAGATTTATTCTTCTTACTCAAGAGTGTCTTGGCTGTTGAGGGTCTTTTGTGTTTCCATGCAAATTTTAGAATTATTTGTACAAGTTCTGTGAAAGATGCCATTGGTATTTTGATCAGTATTGCATTGAATCTGTAGATTGTTTTGGGGAGTATGGTCATTTTAACAGTATTAATTCTTCCAGTTCATAAGCAGGGTATATCCTTACATTTGTTTGTGTCATCTTCAATTTCTTTATGCCTTATAGTTTTCCAAGTACAATTTTCTTCCTCCTCAGTTAGATTTATTCCTGTGTATTTTATTCTTTTTGATGCAGCTGTAAATAGCATTAATTTCTCCATCCAATAGTCTTTTGTTAGTGTACAGAAATGCAACAGATTTATGTATATAAATTTTGTATTCTGCAAATTTTTCTGAATTTATTGATGAGTTCTAATAGTTTTTTTGATGGTATCTTTAGGATTTTTTGTATAAAGTATCGTGTCATCCGCAAAGAGTGACAAATTTACTTTTTCCTTCCCAATTTGAATTTCCCCTTTACTTCATTTTTTGTCTGATTGCTGTGGCTAGGACTGCCAATACTATGTAAAATAAAAGTGGTGAGAGTGGGCATCCTTGTCTTAGTCTTAGGGAAAATGCTGTCAGCTCTCCACCATTGAGGATGATGGTGGCTGTGTGCTTGTCATATACGGCTTTTATTATGTTGAGGTTTGCTCCCTGTGTACCCATTTAGTTGAGAGTTTTTATCATAAATAGATGGTAGATTTTGTCAGAAGCGTTTTCCTCATCAATTGAGATAATCATATTATTTTTATACTTCAGTTTTTAATGTAGTGCGGATAGTGAACCATCCTTGTATCCCTGGGATAAATACCACTTGACTGTGGTGTATGATCTTTTTAATGTATTGTTAAATTCAGTTTGCTAATTATGTTGAGGACTTTTACATCTATGTTCATCAGTGATGTTGGCCTGTAATTTTTATGTGTGTGTGATATCTTTGGTTTTGGTATCAGGGTCATGCTGGCCTCATAGAATGAATTTGGAAGTGTTCTCCTTCCTCTGCAATTTTTTGGTAAAGTTTGAGAAGGATAGATTTTAATTCTTCTCTAAATATGTGGTAGACTTCACTTGCAAAGTTGTCTGGTCCTGGACTTTTGTTTGTTGGGAGTTTTTTAAATTACTGATCCAATTTCACTGTTAGTAATTAACCTGTTCAAATTTTCTATTTCTTCCTGATTCATTCTTAGAAGATTGTACAGTTCTATGAATTGGTGATCTTTCTCTAGGTTGTCTATTTTATTGGCATACAATTATTTGTAGCAATCTCTTATGATCCTTTGTGTCTCTGTGGTGTCAGTTGTAACTTGTCCTTTTGAAATTATTTGATTTTAACAGTATTTATTTTAGGGTCTCACACTGTAGGTTCATACATGTCTTTACTCTGAATATTTTGAAAGCTGCCTTCATAAGTTTTGCTTGCCACCTGTATTTTCTACCACAGCTATTTTGTGTTATTGATTTAATTGGAGAAGTGTGTATAATAGAAAAATACAAGACTTTGATATATAATGTTAATTAAGGTATCTAATATCTCTAAGCTATAGTATCTCCATGTGCTAAATGTGATTAAGATCTACTTCATTGATTGTCTGTTTGCTTTTGAATGGGTGAGAATTAGATGGGAATGTCAGCTCTCCGACAGCAGGAATGTCATTGGTTTAGTTAACTACACTTCTTCAGCACTGGTCCAGAACAATCCCTGGCACATAGTGTTTGCTTAATGAATATTTATTGAAAGAATCAAAAAAGGATACAGTATTTGACTTGCCTGGTGATGATTTCATTTCTGAAATTAAAATACCACTTCTAAGGACACACCATCATCTAAGAATATCAGAGAACAAGAGTGAAGGAGAAACAATGAAAATACAAGAGACTAAGAGAGTAAGAAATGAATGGGGGACTACGTGGTACACCAGAGATTGACACATTGTAACCGACTCTACTTCAATTTAAAAAAGAAATGAATGGGAGAATGAGAGAGACAGAAGATAACAGGGCGACTATGAGAGAGAGAAAATGAGGTCAAGAATAAGAGAAAGAAACGTGTACACAGAGACCAATGAACTAAAAAGATCTAACGCTATACTATTTTCCAAGAGGATGTGCAAATAATAAAAAAATTACTCTCATATTGAGCTGTCAGCGAGAAACTTCCTGCAGAAGCAGTACCTTTGAAGTAGACTTTTGTACCTGCTGCTTGGCATTACATGAATATGTAGTAAACTTGTATTCAATTTCTTAGATTATCTTAGAGACCCTAAGTATGTCTCCAAATTATTTATTGATAGAATGTAACAAACAAGCTACATCTTAAATATCCAGTATCCTGGAGTGTCGGCAGAGTTTCTGCAGAGTTTCTGTGGTAGTTCTCAGCATCTATCTGCATGACATCATTAGCACTCCCTGTAAAGAATGCCAAGGAACGACCACAGGTGTCTGGCACATTCTGACTGTGACCAGGAGACCCATATCATTAGGATAATGACCACGAGTCATCCTGCTTGGCTGTGCGCTTGAAAGCAAAACGAGAGGCAAAACCAACATAAGTGCAGTTAATTTCAGGCACTTTCTCTATTTATTAAAGCTAATTGCAAGTCTGGCTTAAAATTAACAATTGCCCAAAGGATTAAAATGCCCATGTCACTTGACGTAACAGAGTGTCTGTGGCACTGTCCCCTGGATTTCATATTCCCAGGAATGGATGTCATTGCTTGCGATGCTCCTGCTGGAAAGAGTCCGACAGTAAGATAAGTATCAACAATATCTTGGCAATGCCAAAGCAATTTATGATTTTTATGGCCGTCTATACCAGTGTCTAGTACTAAAGCAATGCAGCTGGAGGCTAATTAATGGGTTCAGGTAGGACGTGCCATCCTGTAAGAGGGAGGCTGCCTGTTCCCTCCCCGGCTGCTGGCTGCAGCTCTCATACTGATAGCATGTTGTTGCCAGTGTTGCCACCTCATTAGAAAATTAGCTTTTAATTAACTTTGGAAGCTGTTGCATGGGTTTCAATAGGAGGCATCCATTTGTACACATCTTGTTGTGGAATTAAACCGCCCCTCCATGTTTCTAATGGGCCTCTCCTGCCTCGCAGGAAAGCAGCGGCCTCGCCGCTTGCAGGCAGCAGCTCTGTGGGTAGCAGTGGCCACGCAGCTCCAGCCTGCTCCCAATTACAAAGAGATGTCCTTTAGTGCCCTCATGAGCAGCCCCTTACTCCGAGGCCACTTGAGACATTAAGCAGCCACTGAGGGGACCACAATCCCAGATGCTCCCCTTTCATGCTTCTGACCCCCAACCTGGCTTTAATGGCACATAGTCTGGCAAAGAATGTGCCTTACCTCATTTTTATATTTAAACATCTCTGCCTGAGCACAGTGGTGATAAACCTGCAGACAAGATAAATAGCTAGATTATCACTCTTCTCCCCAGGGGAACGTCCTGCTGTCAATTAGGCTAATGGGGGTGTCGGGTTCAGCTTTGGCATGCCCTAACGCTAGGGAAGGCTTTTTGCCCTGCGTGGCTGCAAAACCCAAAGGTGGATATGAAAAGCAGCTACAACCCTAGGGTGGCCGGTCAGCAAAGAGGGGAGTCAAGAGCCAGAGATTAATCATCTGCCCCAACAACAGGAGGGCAGAGAAGATGGGGCCCGGGAGAGCAGCTCTTTTGAGCTCTGTTAGGATTCTGCATGGCCTCCTTCAGTTCTGCTCGGTGGCCTCGAAGGACAGATGGGTGCTTCCTGTTGAAGAAGTGAGGCTCCAGCCTTTACTAAAAATAAGTGTTCTTTCGTCCCATTTTTTTCACAGCACTTAACTCTGACATCTCACTTGATCTCATTACCACTCTCGGAGGGACCTAGGGGAAGTGGCGTTTTTCTCTTTTTGCGGCTGATGGAATTGTGCGACACAGCGGGGTCGAGCGGCCTCCCCGGGACCACACAGCCAGCGGGTGATGGCGCCGGGAGGAGAACGCGAACGCCGGGGCGATCCTAGGTGTGCTCATGGTTCTCCATCGCATCACACCTCACCCTCCAGGCACGGAAATTAAACCATGACCTGCTGACAAACGACTGTTGTAATTTTATCCATTACATTGTTTGTTATGCATAGGAGAGAAAACTTGAAACGTAACCCCTCCCGGAGAATAGTCTGCTAAACAGTGAAATAATTTATTTAATCCAGAATCGGAAAGCAGTGTTAGCCCTGATTTATTCTACAACTGCGGGCACGTGGGGATCCCATTGTTTTTAGATCCCAGCAGAAAATGGCAGGCTGTGTGCAATATTGGGATTTTCCGGTCCAGAGACAGGCTCTTCTTCACAGTCTGGACATTAGATTATAAACAGGGTGACCACTAGTCCTCTGATTTGTCTAGGCATGCAATTGATTTTAGCGTTTGTCCTGGACAAAAATGGCCCAGTTGGATAGTAAATTTATGGCACCCCAATTTTAAGTCAAAGATTTATCCTCTAGGTTTCTTGTCCCACTGAGAACCCAGTCCTTCCACAGCTTAGCCATTGGAAGTCTGCAGGAAATGCTTTATTAGTCAAATACTTCCCGTGCTTTCCTGGCAGCAGATGGTAGTCATGAAGAGGACGACGACCCTTTACTGGGCAATTGCTCTGTGCCAGGAGCTATACTTTGTACTTTACCTGCATGATTATTCCCTCTCATCAACCCTGAGCCTCTGCAGGGGTGGCCATTACCACCTGTATTTTCCACAGGAGGGGACTGAGGCTCTCCGCGATCACGCAACCTGCCCAGATCCAACAGTGAGTAAAACGCAAAGCCAGGACTTGGGTTCAAGTCCTTCTGGCTTCAAAGTCCAGACTCTTAACAACTGTGATCTTTCAAAGTAGGCAAAGCCTTAATCCAGGTCTGTTGACCAGTGTGTTTGACTCCTGCAAAGGGGAACGCCCGCAGCCCTGTCTCGACGTCTTGTCTCGACGTCTTGGGCCAGTTTCACCTACGTAATTGCTTCTCACGCTTTAGCAGGAGGAAGAGTCACATGAGGTGCTTTGCTGAAATGCATATTCCCGGGCCCTTCCTCAAAGATTGACTTAGTAGGCCCTGGGGCTTTCCCTTTTTAATAAGCTCCCTGGGTAACTCTGATGCTCCGTGGTTTCTCAACCACACTTTGAGAAACCCTGATCTTTATATTGCTAAGTGTCAGAAAGCTTCAGATCTGAGCAGAGATTACCAGGGAGGCTGGGAGAGGCAGGGATAGGTCATTGATTTCACTGAAAATTCACTGAAATGGAGAACAAAAAAATGGTGGATGTTAGGCACCTGCTTTGCACCAGACACTTTCACAAGTTTTACTGCATTTAATCTTTATAACAATCCTGTTACCTGTTATGTGTGTGTACACATTTTATCCATAATTGAGCTAAGAAAAGTAAAATGTCTGTTACTAAGTTATCCATCTTGGTGGATACAAATTTGGATGGTTAGCAAAACCCAAATATAGTATATTTATTTATTTGGATAAATTTAATGATATCTACTACATTTATGTTTTGATAATGTTTGTCTTTTTCTTTGTATCTTATAGTTTCTGAATTACATTCAGTGGGTCAGTGTTGTTTTTACAATCAGAAAACTGTAGCAACATAAAAATGGTCCTATTTTTCACTGGTTGGCTCTCCCAGCAGTAAACTCTGAAACGAGGAATTGAGCACAAGCAGTTTATTTGGGAGGTAAACACCAGAAGCACTGGTAGGGCACACAGAAAGGAGACAGGGAGGAGACTGATGTCACACAAGGTGTTCATGAGAAGATTACCACTGTGGGCAACTGGGACTCAATCCTGGGGATGCCTGGAAAACTGCACAGCGCACTACTCGGTGTTTTCCCACCTGAGGGTTGAGAGAGTGGGGGTATTTATCCTCCAGCTGCTATCCATCATCGTTACCCAGCACTTCCAACCTGCCCCGTCCGTGATGTGAGAATGCCCCTGAGGTCAGGGAAAGCCCTCCAGCACAGAGATGCAGGTGTTTACAGTAAAAGGCCATCAAGGTGCAGGGAAGCTGACAGAGCTGGCTACACTATAGAAGCAAGGCGGGTGAAATTCCTGTAGCATAACTAGCTGGTGTTTCTCTGGCAAGAGTTACAGTTTGACTATTTTAGGATGGTTCAGAAGCTTACAGCCTCCTGATCAGTCACTTTTCCTATTTAAAAATATGTAGACTATATAAACTCAAACTTAGATTTCTATCTACATTACAGCCTACATGTAGGCTTATTTTTCTGCTGCTAAGATTTTTATTTTCACTGTCTTTTATTTTTTTGTTGAAGTATAGTCAGTTACAACGTGTCAGCTTCTGGTGTACAGCATAATGTCCCAGTCATGCACATATATACATATATTCTTTAAAGGTTATTACAAGATATTGAATATATTTCCCTGTGCTATACAAAATAAATTTGTTTTCTTTTAATCTATTTTTATATATAGTGGTTAAACTTTGCAAATCTCAAGCTCCCAAATTTATCCTTTCCTCCCTTCCCACCCTTTCCCCTGGTAACCATAAGATTGTTTACTATTTCTGTTTTGTAGATGATTTCATTAGTGTCTTATTTATTTATTTATTTATTTATTTATTTATTTATTTATTTATTTTAGATTCCACATATGAGTGATGTCATATGGTATTTTTCTTTCTCTTCTGGCTTACTTCAATTAGAATGACTTTCACTGTCTTGCTGAAAAAATAAAGCATCCTTTTCAGGAAGGACTCAGCTTATACTCACTGGGTTGGCTTTCCACTTTCCGTGTACGGGACACACTGACATTTGAATTCCCAGGTGTCTGGGACCATGAGATAATGAAATGAGGAAGCTCTGGAATGTTTAATGTGATGTTTCTTTCTCATAGAAAAGGGTGGACAATGCATGCTGTGCGCCACTGCCTTGGACACCCCAAAAGAGAGCTTAATCTTATTGATACTATGAACTGACAGGACCTGACAGCCCTCATCAGTTATGAAAACTAAATAATTTTTATGCATATAAATCAGTAAAACCAATTTGTAAATTTATCAGACAGTATCTGATAAAGACGTACACAGGAGTGGTGTCTTTTGAACCAGACGTCCTATTCTGATATATACATCTAGACCTGTGCTGTCCAATCCAGTTGCTGCTAACCACATGTGGCTAGTTACATTTCAATTTCAATTCAGTTAAATTAAATTAAATTTACAGTTCTGTTCTTTACTTGTACTAGCCACAATTCAAGTGCTACTGGCGAGTGTCATATCATGTGGCAAGTGGCTATCCTATTGGACAGAGCAGATGTACATGCCCATCTTTTATGAGACAGTGACCCAAACTTCTGTGGGACCGTGACCCTAAAACTGAATTTAACAATAATTTCTACAAAGAAATATTTCTTTCTTTTCTCTCTGGCTCCCCCCTTGCACCCCAATCTAGAAGAAATGCCTCTACCTTACCTAGTAGCCATTGCTCTAGGATGTTTCACCCCAAAGACGTTTTTCTATCTAGTTTAGCTTAAGCATTTTAAAAACATTAGAGAAATAACTTACGCATGTCTTGGTATATAAATAAATGAATATAAATTTTGAATTTTAGGAAAGAAGCTGAAAATAGCCCATCTGCCTAAAACAAGTGTATCAGACTGGAAAAGTATGAGCCTGCAGATATATTTTGTTTGGCCTGTAATTTATGTTTGATTTTGTGTTTTTAATTGCACTAGTGTCAGACATTTTAAAATAAGGAGGTTATCTTTTTTTTAAAGAAAGTTGTTTGGAATCTCTTAGAAAAATCTAGAACACTGAGCCAACACTTTTGACGGAAAAACCTTTGCCCGTGCCGAATTGTGGGGACTTCCGCTTGGTGGCACACGGGTTCCCCAGTGGACCCAAGTTCTTTACCACTTCATGCGTTTCTGTCATCTGCCTGGTCCCTGCAGGCTTCTGAGTTTGTGACTCCTGCTCAGAATTTAGAAAAATAATTTTGTGTCTTTCTAGCATAGCCGACACTCAAGGGCTCCCAGCTCTGCTGTATTTGCATGTGGATGACCGCACCAAACTGAATCAGAATAAATCGTTGACCATCGCTTGAACTTGAAAAGACTAAAACATCAGTTGATTGAGGTGTCTTCAGATATTTTAGTTTGAGCATACGATTCTCTGCATATGTTTATTTCTGAGGTTTTATTTATACAGTCAAGTCTGTATTTATACATCTGACAACTGTTATTTGGAGGAAATAAAATAGAGGTGGAGGTCCAGCCGTCTTCAGCTGTTAGGAGCTAATATTGTGTTAGCAGATGCACCAGAAACGGCCAACACTGTATCGCGTCGCTTACACCTGAACTGGGGAGGAGGCGGGAGAGCACAATGTAAACAAACATGATGTTTTCAAGGAACGTAAATGTTTAAACCTAGTGGCTAATTGCCTTTAGGGAAGATTGCCTGACTATTCGCCACATCTGACCTGAATTCCTTCTCTTAATTAATTAGCCAACAAAAGCATTCACATAACTATTCAGGCAGAGGTTTAATGGCCTTTCTTCAGGGATATTGTAAAAAGAACTGCTGCTTTGTTGAGTTTGGACACAATTTCGTTTAATAATTTGGTTTCTCAACATTTGGGGGTAAGTCAAAGTCAACGAGTTTAAATGGTTTGGGTAATGGGGGCTAGAAAGAAGGGCTGATTTTAGTGACAAGTCTCCAACTAGTAGGACACGCTTAAGACTTCCTCTGGAAGAAAAAGCAGAAGCCTGAGAAGGCAGGGACTGAGGAGAGGAACATCTCACTGTGCTTAGACTCTGTTGCTGACCAAAGATGGTGGAAGAATTACAACTCCTTACGCCACCATCTCTTTAGAGCAGTGTGTTCCAAACTTTAGTTCATAATCCATTTGGAAGTCTTGAAATAATAGTGTAATTTTTAAACAACATTTAATCTCTCTGTGTGAGCTGCTCTCTGATACTTCTTGATTTTTATTCCTATTTAAAAAAAAAAAATTGGCCATGATTTTCCCATTCTCTTCCATAGTCTTTCTCGCTTCACTTTCTCTTTCACACACATGACAAAGAGATGAGGCAAAATAAGAAGAAAGAATGTTACAGACCATCCATTAGCTTCCATCTTATCCCAGGCATTTGTTACATCCTTTTTCTTTAACCCTATCTCTTGCCAGATTTTCTGGGTTTAAAGCAAAGCCAAACCTTTTGGCACTCCATTACACAAACAATAGGGGCGCACATTTTCCTGAAGTGTAATGCTTGAAAATCTAAAATATTAATGAATACCAAAGTGCAAATGATGTGGGCTGATTCACACATTCTATTAACCCATTGTTTTCACATGGGTATCAATAAGAATTCATTAACAGAGCACCAATCCACTCTGGCTTCTTTAAGCAGGAAGAAATTTTCCACAGGGAATTAGATAGATTGCAAAATCATCTTGAGAGCTGAAGAAATGGGTGCTCTCAAGAATGACTTTGAAAGCCATGCCACAGAACTAGTTCACCAAAGAAACTGCTGCCCATAAGCAAAATAAGTGAAAGAAATTTAGCCTGGAAAGGTTGTGGTTAGGAGCACCTGCCAGGACTGCACCCTAGGTCTGTCTCATTCTTTCTGTGTCTGTGTTACCACAATTCTGTGCTCAAGAGAGCTGGACTACTGGCCTTCTCTGAATTCTTTGGCAACTGACAGATTCTCTGTGAGCTTTTAATTCCTCATCCATAAAATGGACCTAATATACACACCCATCGTGTTCTTTTAGGATCATGAAAGCAAATTCTTGCCCAAGACCTCACACAATGAATGTTAATTCCACTTCTTTGTTAAAAAGCTAATATTAACATGCAACACCTTATATAGGAGCGTTTTATTCTGCAGCAGTCGACTTGATGGATTGGAAAAATGGAAGAACTGTTGCCTTTTTAAATCACAGAGGTATTTATAATCATAAACCCATGCATGCCTTTGAGTCAGTGTGACTGAACTGAAATTAGTGTGGTCCCTCCCTACAGAAATAATGGTGATTAAGTGGCAGTGGACTAGACTATAAATAGCTTAGGAACACAAATGATCAGTTTGATGAGTGTAGCTATTTTCTTACGTGGTAACAGTTTAGAGGAAAGCGCGCAGGCTTGGAGCAGGCTTGAGACCCTGCTGCGTGATCTGTGACCTGTGTGATCTTGTCCAATGTCAACCACTTGGAGCCTTGGGTTTTTTTCATTTGTACATACATTTGGGTGGATGTGTAGAGCATCTGGTTCATAAAAGTTACTCACTGAATGACGGACATTGTTCTTGGTTGCATCTTCAGCTTAATTTACTTTCTACTATTTTTAACTGGCATGGTCCCTAGGTAAGCAACTGCTAGCACAGTCTGACGGAGAGAGTACAACTCTGTGATATTTGTTCTTCCTTTTGGAAAACCTTGAACTTTATGTAGTCACCGTCTTGCTTCTTGGCTCAGACTCTGACCTTTGGTGAGTAGACCCCTGCCTGCTGTGGTCTGCTCCAGGCAGTGGTCTCTCTTTGCCATCGCCAACTTCCCAGCTACTAAACATCATTGCATTCTTCCCACTAAATGCAAAAGAAAGAACTTGTATTTGCTATTTCTGAGAGAAAATTTGCTATGTTGCATAGCCCAGGGAAATAAGAATATTGCTAAGTTGGCCTTCTCTACTGTTACTTCAAAACTTGAACTATCAGAATTCCTCAAAGCAAAGAATACTTAAATAGTCCACAGGCAAAATGTTATTGGAAATGAGGAAGACAAAATCCAATGGTTCTAAATAGGTGTAGGAGAACCAGATTATTTGCTCTTGAGTGCTCTGACAGTAAATTTAATGGCTAAGAAAGAAGGGGAAAAAAGAAACAAGATTTTTTAAACTGGCCACTGGTTAGAAATAAAACAGATCCTGGCAAGCCATCTTATTGTGTAAAATAGATTATTTTATGTCATATTCACTGATTTCACTGATGATAGATATTCTAGGTACTTCACACATACTAAATACTAACATCTCACAGCATGTAACAATTACAAAATTAGACTTGGCTTGCTTTTGAACGGTAAAAATCCCTTTGCGAATATAAGTATTGTGACAAAATCTGTGGGTGTAGTAAGCCCTTGGGTATCAGTGAGTCTGAACTATGAAGCGAATAAAAGACACACAGCCTGTATTTTCCCGTGGAGTGAACAGTGCCAAACATAAATATTGCAGCATTTAACATAAAGGACCCTATGCAAAAATATAGACCTTGTTTGTTTGATTCCCCTGATGCTTTAAAAAAAGCTTACATCAAGGGTACCATAAGTACTATATTTAAGAATCTAATTCAATTTAAGGGGTTCTACACTGCCTGTAAATTTTTCTATTGAATCACTGCCTGTTTCCAATTCAAGGCATTGCATTGCTCTATGCCAACAAACCTTGTTAGGTACTTCGTAATAGCAGCGATATACAAGGAGTGACTAAAATGCTTGTTGAGAAATTAGCCAATATGAGTCATTACTGGCAATTTCTTCCCACTGGAGTTCAGACATACAGCTCAAGGACTATTCTAATTTTTTTAAATGAATTGTGTGGAATACCTGCTAGGTACATGGTCCTGTCTGAGAGCTTTCCACGTGCACTTTATGTAATCATGTTACCAGTCTTGACAGGTAGGTTTCTCAGGAAGGAATCCTTACCCTCTATCTTTTTATTTCCATTAAAGGGGATTTTCACATTCTCTGTCAGTGCTGGGAGTTTTGACGGGGGCATTTCTGGCTTTTTTCTCTCTGCTCCATGCTTGCCCCTCCCCGGGGGAGGAAGAGGAGGGGATCTGACTGTTGAGACCCTACCAGCCAGTGGATCAGTCCCACACATCGGACACACCATCGCCCCTCAGCAGTGGGAGACAGACTCCTTGCTTCTCTTGAGCTGTTCGTTTAAATGAGAAACATGGAGCTTTTCCTCAGGGAGAAGGAGAGGGGAGGAGAAGGGGAGAAGGCAGAGGGGGGGGGGAGGGAATAACGGGAGGGGAGGGGAGGGGAGGAGACTGCCATGTTGACCTTGGTTATCAATCTCGTCCTTCATCTGCCCTTGCTTTGAGGTTTTATACTTTGGGAGTAGGAGTCATCCTTAACAGGTGGAGGCTTTGATTTTAATCACCTCCCTGTCCTACTCCTCACCATTAGGCCTTAAAGGAGACAAGGAATATGTAATTGGGGCCCCAAACTACAATGGGGGTTTCTATCTCTATTTCAATTCAGAGATGACTGAGACGCAAAGAGGTGAGTAAGTTGCCCTAAGGACCATGTAAATAGGATATGATTTAGAACAGCAGTCACCAAAATGGAGTGTGCAAAATGATTCGCTGGGTTTGCAAAGAAAATATTACAAGCTACATTTACATTACTTTTGTGTTAAAATGATCAAGGTGTTCAACTTCACTAATGTTTAAGATAGGGCTCAAACAATGACACCTTTGCCGGGTGGGCTGTATGCCGGGCGGTCATCCATCACATGGATATACGGGGTCCGTCCCAGTGCTGACAGGCTTATAGCCTCGCCCTCGCGCTCTCATCTTGCTTTCAGGGTATTGCAGTGTATTGAGCTGAGTTGCCTCATTAAATGGATTTAACAATTATAGTGTCTTGTTCTCAGTAAACGGACATTGCCAGAAAATAGATAAGTGGCTTATAAAGACTTCTATAAAGAAATACAAAAAAGCTGAAGGTAATGCATAGTGTAAACACAGGTGAACAACAAGAAAACGGCAAAGCTTAGACTTCCTGCATCCTTGGACAGGCTTTTGTTGGCCATATTCAAGAGGATAATAATGATCATCAAATCAGATCCCCCAAAGAGTTGATCTAAAATTTAGAAGTATTATAGAGAGTATTTAATATATAGATTTCATCCACTATATTTAATGAATAAGCCTCATCTTGCCTTGAGATAATAATAATAATATAAAGCCATAATTAGCAAGACGTCTGAAGTCTAGGCATCTTAATCATGGAGCAATTCTTTTTGTTTTCCCTGAAATTTAAAGTTATTTGAAACTCATCTCAGTATTATACAAAATTTCTTTAAAAGTGACGAGAAATATTTAAAAGTGTAATCATATTACCACAATGCATGTAATATAGACACATATATATGCAAATACAGTATTTTCAAATCTTCAATCATTTTTTATTATGGTGGTGAGAACTCAAAAATGTTTGGGGACTCCTGGACCAGAGGATTAGGGCAAGCCTGAAGGGAGACTTCAGGCGGCCCACTAGAAAATGCGTTGGGTTGCAAATATACAAGCAAACTGATCTGAAAGGTCAATTAAGGTACCGGGCTAAACCGGTTGATTGAAGCAGTGGATTCAATACAACTAGAAGTCGTTTAAAAAGATAAAGTTCAAGTGCTCTTGAAACTTAATCTTTTTAAACATATTCTAGGTATATTGATAATGGAAATTTCTACGATTTGACTGTTGGGTGGGTGAGCAGCAGTGTAAGAAAAGGAAAAACTCAGACATTTGACAAGACAGAACGCGATGCCTGGCAGCCTGGACAGAAGAGCTTCCTTATCTAGAGTGCAGAGCAGTCCATCCAGACTCCTCGGACGTGGATGGAGGTCAGAGCATCCTTTTGAAATAGACTAGAAGTAAATAGAAGCCCAAACAAAGGGAAGGCAGACGAAAGGATTCAGTCTTATGAATTGAGGATGTTAACTTTAAAGGTCCTCGGAGATGCCAACGCCTATTATTATTAAAGGATGACTCTGTGAAAGGAGCACCACAGTTCTGCATGATGCAAAGGCAGCCTTGTGCCCTGTTCCATTTTCCCAATTGCCTTCTTGCTCAGGCAGGTGCCATTCAACTCCATAGCCCAGCAGCTGCTCCGACCCTGCCGCGCTCTGGGAGCTGCCTGGAGTCTGGTAGAGAGAAGACTCACCCTTCTACCAGAGGTTGCAAAAGTGGGGCTTGGAACGGGCTCCCCAAGTGACCGTTTGAGGGCCAGTTGTCTCTGCTTGAAGACAGAGGAGAGTTGGTGCTGCATGTGGTCACCCCTGAGCTGTACAAAAGTGTGAGGCAGCCTGACTGATAAATCTGCCCCTCCCTCGTCCCGTGTGTGAACTGTCCATTTTGAGTGAAGACACTCTTCTGCTGTGTCTCCTTCTGGAGTGTTGTGAAGTGGCAGCCAACACCTCTCACCTACGCCTGCTTCAGTCCATCTTCCATCTACCCAGTCCTGGGCTTGTACCACCTAAACGCATCATCTCCACTTTGACCCTTGCCTCAGGCTTTGCTTTTTAGAGGACCTAGGGGCAGAGTCAGCTAGTTCCCAGACTGTTAACAAGTGATGCAATGATAATGAAAATGAGAAATAGTTTATGGTCAAGTATACTTGGAGAACTTTGTATTAAATAAAAATAAATAGATTTACTTACTGCAGGACTTTTTTTTTTTTTTTAATGGAGGTACTGGGGGTTGAACCCAGAACCTCGTGCGTGCTAAGCATGCACTCTATCACTGAGCTATAACCCCTAGCCCCCAGGACTTCTTAAATGAGATAGATACTATGCAGTGTTTTTCATATTTCTTGAAATCTCTTTCCAGGGTGCATGTGTAATGTTAGCATAATGTAGAATGAATTTGGGGGCTGTTGTTTTAATTGGCAAACTGGGGAGCTACTTTTCAGCTCAACTTGAAGAATAATTGTCTTATTACAATGGTTCAAAGGTCCAATAAAGAAAGTGCAGGAGATTGTTAGTTCTCTGTTACTTACATAGTCTAAGTGCACTGGGGAGACCCCAGTGGTAAAGAGATGAAGAGAATTCCACTCGTCAGATGATCGCTAAGACCCCTTCCAGTACTCGGAGTCTACTGTTTCAGTTTATTAACTAACATTTTTACTTTAAAGGCTGGGCTGTCTTTGGCGTTATTTATAGCAGATCACGTGGGCACTCCATTCCCAGTATTGTGTTTAGGTCTTTCTTTGAAAGAGTTGTCCCCCTTCCTCCACTTGAACTTGCCCACCTCGGGGTACCACCTGGCAGTCACACACCAAAAAAGAACTAGAACCATTTATGACACATAATGGGTGACAGAGAAATGACTGTTTTTGTGATCATTATTTTTTAAGAGAAGGAAATTTTACCATGTTTGGCAAATCATTTAAAACCGTGGCTTTGGAGAGGATCCGCTAAATAAACTTGCAGGATTTACCTCTTGGTGACCAGTGCCTTGCACTTCACCCCCAGAAATATTGAGCTGTTTATAATTATTGCCAGGTTCATGCCAGGCTCTTGCACAGCCTGCTCCTTTGTGGGTCCCATCTCCTCTCTCTGTAACACTCTTTTCCTGTCATTCTGTCTGGAAAATAATTACTTATATCTTAGGTATCAGTGCAGAAATACTCTTTTTCCCTAACCTCCCCAGACAGAGCTAACGACCTTCCCTTATGCTTCTACGACAAGGCAGGGTGTTGGCAGAGACCAGTCCAGATGGTTCAAATAAAGGCACTATTTACAAAGGGGCAAGCAAAGGATGTTAATGCATTCAGAGACCAGAAATGATGAAAAGCCATTGCAGACCCTAGGGAGGAAGGAACAAGTGGAGAAAGGAGTGTTACGAGGGCCCGTGAGAGAGGAGCTATGGAGGAGGAGAGCTGCTTCCTGGTGGAGCTCGCTTACTGCCGAGCAGAGACCTGCACCTAAGCCTTGTCTCGTTGGCCAAAACTCGCTGGAAGTCAGTTGGTAAGGGAGTCGGAGAGACGTATTCCCAGGGGTCTGCCCGCCTTCTGTGGCACAGAGAGAATGGATGTCGGAGGAAGGGGAGACAACTGGAGAATAACCTTCATGTTGGCATTTTTACCCAGCATATATCACACTGCATGCACTTTGTTTGTGAGCCCATTTCCCTCTCCTTGGACAGAGAGATAAGTGTTTTGTTCTCTTTTTGTTTCTGTATCCTTAGTACATAATAGTGCAGAGGCAATAAATGTAGCTTGGAGGGGAGGAAAGAAGGAAGGAAGGAAGGAAGGAGAGAAGCAAGAGGGAAGGAGGAAGAAGGAAGGGAGGGAGGAAGGAGCGATTTGTGTTATGTGCCAAGCGTCATTAACACAAAGTAGTGGTGTGAGCCCAGTGAGACACTGTCAGTGGCAGGAGGAATTTAAACCCTAGAGCTGAAGCAAGAGCCTGCAAAGAGTGACTCGGGAACTAAACAGCACATCATCGGCACCCTGTGCTCCAAATTAGCAGCTTCCTTTTAGCTCTGCACTGCCCTGGATTTTATTTTTATATGTTAGCTTTAAACCTCATGTCATAACAGTCCTTCTCACCAGGTCATCACTCTGGAGGTACCACAAATTCATCACCGTATTACAATAACTTAGAGGTATTTTTGAAATAAATTTCTTTGAACTGAGGTCACCTGATACTTTATGTCCTGATCTTATTATGTCAGTATTCCGATTTGGACATTTTAAGTATTTGAAAACATTCACTTTTCTGTTCCTTATCAAATTTGCCTACTCCCTGGTGACCAGATACTATTTTAAAAGACCTTATATTTTGTTTTTTTTTAACCAGAGACCTACAGATGAAGATAAGACTTCTGGAAATGTCTATATGATGGTGGTTAAATATTAAGTGTTCTTGAAAGAATTCAGTGCAAATACTGAATATTTATAGAAGTGGTTTAAAAAATAGCTTTACAGTGCTTAGAAAATACCCTTAAGCTAGAAGAGATGGAAAGGAGGTGGGGAGGGGATGATGGTAAATGGGGAGGCGCATATTCTAAGGCATTTGTTTATTTTGTACTTTGCCTCAAGTCTTTCTGAAATATTGAAATTATGAGAACATTTTTAAATGACCAAATTTATACTTTTTTGAAAGGAAAACGTTGCAACATTGTTATATGCGGTTAGTTTCATCTTCTTTATTCACTAATGTTCAATCACTAGGCATTTCCTCTGATTTAAGTGTAACTGCTCCTAGTAACTTTCCATTTCTAATTCAACCTTTTCCCTAATAATCAACTTCACTTCCCACTACTTCCTGGTAGTTATTCTTGGTTCCTACTGCTATTATTCTCTTACCACCGTCCCTGAATGTCTTACATATGTTATTTGATTTCACAAATATTTATCACATTACATAGTGGGTGGGAAATACTAATGTAACTATGAATAATAGAGCCCTCTCATGGAAGAGTGCATGGTCTTATTGGTGGAAAGGACACGACAATAAATAATTACTATACAGCCCTGTGAGTGCAAACGTGGGGCCATTTACAAAATGCTGGGGGAGCAACAGAAGAACGTAAGATCGACATCTGTTTGGAAGAGTTGTGAGGGAAAAGAAAAAAAACAAAAAAACAAACAAACAAAAAGCCAAAACTTAATTTTATCCGAGTCTTGAAGAATTAAAGAAATGCTTGTCTGAAGTATCACCAGGCAGCAGAAACAAACATGTCAAAGTTATTGGTACAATTAATAATTGTGAAAAGGGTTTTCCATAATACTTCATTAAGTCTAAGTTACCACATATATGGGGGCCCACTTTATACTGAATTCTCAGGGGAACCTCCTATGACAGAAAAGCATTTTAGGGAGAAACCAGTTACCCCCAGTACCATACGCCCAGTGCCTTAGACAACTTCCAAAATCTCCATATACTTTTCCAACAAGTAATCAGTTCCTTTCTGCATGAAATGAATGTTAGCTCATGTAGATACAGCCATTGCTTCCATTTTTCGGAAAGCTAGAAAGGTGAATTTTCTTCCCAAGAGGGAAAAAAATAAATATACTGAGGTAAAAATCAAAGAATAGACATTAAAAATAATGTGTTTAGATTATTCGTGTTTAGATGATTTAATTTCTTTATTGGGGAAAAGCAAAGCTCAATCTAAATATTATTATTGTGTAGATAATACTGTGGTAACAAAGGTTAGGTTTACCATCCTGACTCATACAACCAAAAAAAAAAGACAAAATATAGGAAATAATGGTTTTAAGACACCGGGTACCAGGCAGCCAAGGGCAGCATTCCTGATGAACAGCACGTGAAGTAAGCCTATACTCGTCCCAGCTTGGTGCCTCGCGAGAGCGTCCAGGTCACAGCACGGGGAAGGGAAACCCAGGCAGAGCTGTACAGACTCCCTGAGTTGCAGAGACAGAACTGAATTTCCAAAGAGAACAAAGCAGTGGGAATTCTCAGGACAGAGTGCAATAGAGGAAAGAACTGTACGCAGAGAGAACTCCAGGGAACTTCAGAGACTCCCCCGCAAGTGTTCAGCTGAGTGCTGATCAGCACATCCACGTGAGAAAACTGCAAAGCTGGGGAAAGAACTACTCCAAAGTATTGTTACTGAGTCCAAATTCCCTCTGCCCGCCACACGACAGGCCAATGAATCAGGAGATAAGGAGCTGGGGCAAGGGATAATGACTTTATTCGGCGAGCTGGCCGGCCGAAAGGCTGGCAGACTAATGTCTGAATTCAGGCTCCTTTGATTACCAGGAAGGGGAGGGCTGTGGTTGGCTGTTGCAAGCTTCAAGGTGTTGGAATCCTTTGTTCCTGCAGCCGTCCCCATGGGTTAGGTCATGGTTTCTCTGTGAACCTCCAACAAGACAAGTGTTTTTTTCTATTCTGCAACTTTTTGTCTTTATATAAATTGAACAGTGTTGTACCCTTAAGGGTCAGAGCTTTGAGAATGGGCTCTCCTGTATATTTCAGACCACAGGCAACATTCTTTTACGAAGGGTGCACAACTAGCGAGACTAAGCATAGGAAACAGAGCGCAGGGTTAGAGGCAAAGGGAAACATCTAATCTGGAGTCAGATTTGTTCTGCGGTATTAGACGGAACAGTGCAAAGGGCTCACACAGGCCACGGCATTGTGCTTCTTTCCAGCAGTCAGAGCAGAAAAACTCCTAATTCACAGGTCAGTGAGTAGAATTCCAATAGCCTTAGACTAAAAACTGCTTTGGTTCCAATCTAACAAATCTTAAAAAGAAGACCCAGAATATTCACACTGTTTCCAAGTAGCTCCACCTGTCCCAGAATAAACCTCAAGTATATTTGTGGCAATATATAATTATCCAACAAGACACCCAACAAAAATACCAGACATGCAAAGAAGCAGGAGAATACAACCCATAATGAGGGGAAAAAATCAGTCAAAATTGACTGACACAGATGTTAGAATTGGCAGACAAATTATAGCAGTATTCCATATTTTCAAAAAGTTTGAGGTAAGATAGAACATGTTAAGCAGAGACATGAAATATATAAAAAGGACCCAAATCCTTCTACAGATTAAAATTATAATGTGCGAGATGATAAAATAAATTAAAAAATAAAAATAAGGATTTAGAGTAGATGATTGATGAGGAAAAGATTAGTGAACTTAAGGACAACAATAGAAATGACTCAAAACAAAACACAGAGGGAAAAAGAAATGAAAAGAAGCGAACATGGTATAAGGGAGCCTTGGGAAAACTTAAAATAGCCTAACAATAAATATATCATTGTTTATTAAGGGATGTCTAAGGGAGGGGCAGAAAAAAGAGTTCAAGAAATAAGGGCCAGAATCTCCAAATTTGTTGACGATTGTTAACCCACAGATCTAAGAAGCTCAACGAACTCTAAGCATAAGAAATGAAGAAAACTAGACCACAGTCCACCATAATTAAATTACTTAGAGCCACCAGCAAAGAGAAAAATCTTAAAAGGAGTCAGGGGAAGATACAGGTAACAGATCTCTCATTGGAAACAAGGCAAATGAGCAGACAATGGAGTACCATCTTTAACATACAACAAAGGAGACAAAAACCAACCTGTCAACTTCAATTTTCTTGCCAGTGAAAATCTTTTAAAATGAAGGCAAAATAAAGACTTCAGACATACAAATGCTGAAAGGATTAATCACCAGCAAACATACTGTGAGAAGTGTTAAAGGAAGCCATTTGGGCAGAAGGAAGATGGTACTAGAAATAAATATGGGTGTACATGAGGGAATGAAAAATGTGGGAAATGGTGACTACACTGGGTTAATGTGTAAGATGATTTTCTTATTTTTTAAACCTCTTTAAAAAATTAAGTGAACATAAAAATAGTGTAAGATGAGGCTTATGACACATGTAGGATTTAAATGTATGGCAGCAATAACACAAAGACCAGGAGGGAAAAAATAGAAGCACACTGTTGCTGTTACAGCAACCTGAATCCTATCGAGAGACCAAGCGACACTCGGAGGGTTGGAGAATTCAGGTTTATTATGCCGGCGGGCCCAGAGGAGTTAACACTCTAAGCTCTGGACCCCGTCTGTAGGTTTACAAAGGATTTATAGGGCTTTTGGTTTCGATTAAGTTCGTGCTATATGCAAATGTGGTGTTAGAGATGGACCAATCAGGAGTGAGCTTTCAGGACCCAGTGGAATTTTAGGGGTAAATGCTAATAAGGTGTTAGAAATGGACCATTCAGGAGTGAGCTTTTGGGAATCAATGCATTTTTAGGGGTGAGTTTCGTTTTCCTAGAAGCAAGCCGTTTTACAGAAGCGCAAAAGCAGGAAGGCAATGCCCCTGCCTGGGAGGTCTTGCTGGTTCCTTTGTGGGGTTTGCCCCCTCATTGTAAGGTTCCTATTCCTTATGTTGAAGCATCATAGTATCACTTGAAGATGGAGTGATAAGGTAAAAATGTATACTGTAACCCCTAAAGCAACCACTAAAATAGCAAAACAAAGAGTTATAGCTAATAAACCGACACAGGAGCTACAATGGAATCATAAAAATACTCAATCTAAAATTAATGTATTTTAAAAGACAAAAAAGCATTTTTATTACCCCATATGAAGCAAAAGGATTTCTATACACCATAGAAATATTTTCACCAAGGGAAATTAACGTCTTTTATATTGTTTCCCTGTGATGTGTTAGCCTGATAAAGGTATAGATACAGAGCTCAAAGAATAATTTTTTTTTTTTTGTAGCCTAGAAATCCTTTACCACTTTTAGCCACAATACACAGCAAGGATGCTTTCAACAAGTGTGACACATTTTCATGGCTGGAGAAATGTATATATAGGTGCATTGCTGAAACACCTTGCCTTTCTCTACTGTAAAATAAAGAATTTTAAAATATGTGTGAGTGAGAATGACGCTATTGACCTTTAATTTATCTTCTTTAACTTATATTAAAATGGCATTATATTCACACACTCCAGTTATTTCTTACAAGGAGTAAGTTACCAGTGATACACGTCACAGCTTACACAGGACCCAGCCTGCTTGTCTGTAGTTGAGAACTGATGACGTGAACCTATTTCCCAGTCACAAACCCGACTCTAGCAAGAACACTCTTGCTGCGTAATGGTCGTTTCTCCTCAATCCCATCCTCAGTAACTTGCTTACTTCTCTTATTCCCTAAGTTGTTGCATTCACTGTAAAAGTTTTGAAAACTTGCCAGTCTATAGAATTATTTAAGTTAGAAAACATTGCCTTAGACACTGTTTTTCAAATATAAATTTTTTAGATGCATTTTTGTTGCAGATTGGATGGCAGCCAACGCAAGATGAAATGTCCTGATGAGACTAATGTATGGGCACTTAAGTGTTGTGATTGGAAAGAGCTCCACATTTCAGCTTCCTGATGCTCCAGTGCCAAAGGAGGGCTGACTTTTTCTATGAAGGGGTGTAAATATTTAGTCACTCCTCAAGGGTATTGAATGACTGCTCATATCATGCACTGAACTTAGCAGTGGTGAAATGATGCGGGACTAGGCAAGCAGCAGACTCTGGACGAAGTAAAGACCCAGTAGGGGAAGACAGCAATGAGCAACTGTGTGAGTGTCAGAAAGCCAAGTCATGGGAATCTCTGGAAGGAGCTGGGGGAAGAGGCTACTTAAATGTTCCATTTTATACTACTCTGATTTTTAAATTTTAGGACCATAAATTACTGTTGTAACAAAAATGGGGTATTTTGAAATTCCTACTCTTGTTTCTCCTTTTCTCATTTTTGTTTTTCTGCCTGCTTTACTCTGACAGTTTGTGATTGTTACTTTATTTCTAATTTTAGGCAGTTGATATTTGAAAGATCTTTTCTGTAAGGTTAGATTATTTTGACCTAAAATAAGGAAGACTTTGGAATGTACTCGATAACAATGTCATACCTTTGTATGGTGACACATTGTAACTAAACTTACAATGATCATTTAAAAATGTCTAGAAATATTGAATCATTATGTTCTGTTACAGGAACTAACATAATGTAGTCAGTTATACTTCTGAAGCAAACAAACAAACTCATGGAAAAAGAGATTAGACTGGTGGTTACCAGCAGTGGGAGATGAGGGTTAGGGGCATTGAATGAAGGCAACCAAAAGGTATAAATTTCCAGTTACAAGATAAATCAGTGCTAGGGATGTCAGGGACAGTGTGATGAATGGAATTAACACTGCCACATGTTATGCATGGGAGCTGTTAAGAGCATAAATCCCTAAGAGTTCCCATAAAAAGAAAAAAAAAAATTTTTGTTTCTTTCATTTTGTGTCTATATGAGATAACGGATGTTCACTAAACTTATCGTGATAATCATATAATGATTACGTAAGTCAAACCGTTATGCTGTATACCTTAAACTTATACAGTACCATACATCAATTATACCTCAATAAAATTGGAAGAAAAAACAAGAAAAATGGTGTGCGTCTGTGTGCATGCGTGTGCGTTCATGGTGTGTGGGCCTGCTTCTGTGTGTGTGTTAGTGTTTGTGGCAGAAGAGATGCAATTGTCCTGTTTCTTACAGTCTACAGCCTCAGTGGAATTAAAATGGTGCTTAACTTATTGGGTAGTGGTAGGGCAAGTTGTGGTACTTTAACATTATTTACTGTTTTTTCAAAGATACTCTTTTAGTTGGACGCTCAGGGCAAACCACTAATTCTATGCAGCTCAGTGTTTCCTGTTTAGAATCAGGTCTCTAAACTCAGGAAGACTGGCCGGGAGCCAGCTGACAGGTGCAACCCACCATGTTACCACGGCAGCTGTACCCTGAGCCCGACCTGACACCTGACAGGTGGAATCTGCTGATAGATTTGGGATCTTTTTAGAAACAAACCCCACTTTTTCTGCCAGGCATTCAGCTTGAGAACCTTCAGGTGTGACTCGAAAGTGCCATGGAATATGCCATTTCTAGAGGTACCCACTGAAAGCAAACCAGTTCTCAGAAACACCACACACAATCTAATAAACAATCAGCCATCCCTTCCTCTGTGCTTCATACCTCCAGACTGGTTGTCCTCCTGAACGAGATACCACCTTTCCTGGAGTGGAGCGGTGGAGAGAGAGTGACTGTGACAGCTGACAGGTGAGGTGGATCCTTTTGCAATGCAAGCCAGCTTTCTGATCTTGGGCCAGTGGGTCTCACCTGTCAGCAATTGCCGACAGCCCAGGGCTCACTGCCAAGAGCAGGAGCCCTGTGAGTTTGCCGTGGCAGATGGGAGTCAAATATAGTAGCTGACAAGTGAGACGGGCAACCCAGGGACCGTTCTCCAGTTTCCGGGGTCAGAGTCTACATAAAGGTCTATGATTTTGCCCAACTTGCCCAGTAGCTAGGCCATCTTCTCTAGTCCCAATGAAAAGGCAGAGACCAAACACGTCAGGTAATAACCAGAACCTAGTGCCACTCGTGTAGCAGACATTTACAAATACTTTCTCTGTCTTCAGAACAGCCCTTCAAGTCGGTGGTCACTGGCAGATGAGAAGCTGACGGTCAGTTGGATGAGCATCTCAGGGCCCCACAGCTCAACAGAAGAATCTGCCCTGCTCCCAGGCTGGCTGTTTCCAAAATTCTGTTGCTGGTTTCCCAGCGATTTCCTGTTTCTACATCTTCATCATTTCTATTTCACTTTTGTGGTGAAAGGGAGGAATGAATAATATTACGAAGAAAGTATAACTTAAAAAGTAAAATCAATTAGAAAGAACATTACATGCTCATTTTTGCTGTGGACGATAATTGGCTCATTACAAAGTTATTTTTTTTTTCTAAAATTAATTTATCCCAGGCAACTTGCTTAGTGTTTTCAAGTACCAGATCTAAGCATGAAAAGGCATAAGTTTAGGAACCTCCTTAGAAATGTGATATATAATTCATATGTAATATGAATATAATTAGGAAAAAAGAAAAATGGAAGGCGTCACCTTTTAAAAAACTGCAGTTTTTTTTATATTCTAGGGACTAGCAGAATTCACTATAGAAAAAAAAAACTGCTCTTTTGTCTAGTAAAACATTTTACTAGAACTTTTGAATACACCAAGATAGAGTCAAGAGTCTGCATGGAATGGGAAAGTTAAGAAAAAGCAGACTGATGAAAAAAAAAAGTAGCCTCCTTGGAGGGGGGAAAGGCACAAGGTGTGGGGGCTGGGCATGGGAGCAGAGAGGACTGAGGCATGGAGGCGGGTCTGAGAGCAGCCAGCAGAGAGCAAGTTCTGCTGGGGCCAGATGACCCGTTGAGCTCATGCACTTTGCAAGCGGTGACGGTGGGTACGGACTTCGGTTCCCTTTCTCTGTGACGCACCTTCCTCGCGATGGCTGCTGGTGTTCGACAGCGCTCTGAACATACAACTTCCGCGCGTTACCAGTGCCTTTGGCTCCGAGTACGAAGGAAGGAGGTTGTGTTCGTGTTCAGAGAAAGCCAGTAAAGGGAGGGGCAGCTCGGCCCACACTGAGACTAGCAAGAAGCCAGCAGCTCCTGTGCAAGAAAGGACCGCAGTGTTTTGTGAGCCCCGGGAAGTGGCCAGCGTCAGGATCCCCGAGCTCCAGGGCGGAGGTGACATCCAGGCCGCCACAGGAAGCAAGACAGCTTGCTGCTACATCTTTCCTTCCCTATGTAGATGTCCCCCTCTGTGCTCTCGCTGTGTCTCCTGGCCTTCGGTGCCATCCGTGCTGGTGACATTAAGAGCTAATATCCACCCCGCCCTCCCCCACCCACCTAGCCTCTCCGCTTGGGCACCTCATAGACGTCTCAAACCTGGCACGTCCAATGCTCACCTTTGATTTGCTAATTCTGCCCCAACGTAGGCCTCTCTGAACGTTCCTAATCTCAGGAAATGGCATCACCATTCATCCTCAGACCAACCGACGCACCATATTACCCCCCCCCCCCTTGACTCCCTGTCAGAGCATGGACCCCGCTCCTAAGTCAGATCTCGAATGGGACTGCTTGTCACCTTCCCCCGCAGCGCTCTGGCCGACGCCGCTGACCTCACGCCTAGCACGACGGGCCCGGCCAGGCTCCCTGGCTTCACTCCGGCCTCCCGGTCTCCACTCCCCAGAGCAGGGAGGACGCGCCTCGTACGGCCCCGCGCGGGGCAGTCGCCCTGTGCCCGTCGCTCTTCGGAACCCGTGAGGAGGCGCGGCGGCCCGGCGGCGGGCGCGGAGCCTGGCCCAGCGCGCGCGCGCTACGAGGGCCTGCTGGTCCGCCGGCTCGCCAGGCGCGGCGGCGCCCACCCGCGCAGGGGGGCGGTAGCAACCGGGGAGGTGCGCGCCGCCGAGGAAGGTGCCATCCACAATTCAGCAGCTTTCTTTTCAAGGCTAATTTCACAGCAAACATGGGATTATGTTTTAACAGTTTCTGAGAAATGAGAGCAAATGGCAGGAAATCTGTACATTAGCAACAGAGACAACTCCATGGCTCAGGAAATGAGAAAATGCAAAATTGTGATAGCATAAATAGGGGGTTTTCTGTATATAGAGCTTCCTCTTCGCCCAGTCTTGTGTTTATTGAATATTCATTGGGGTATGTTAGAAGAGTGAACAGTATTTTATGAGCTTGGCAAAGGGACACATCGCTGAACGGCTTACAGTTTTACTACCAAGAAGGGCCCACATAATGGGCCCAGATTCGGTCTTCAGCACACACCAGTCAAAGGTGACTGAAGAGGAAATTAATTTCGCTGCTCCTAGCAGCCCAGCCCCTCTACTTGCTGGATCCTCTTCCTTTATATGCCGCAATGACTATCAGGCCACTTTGATAACGGTTCGTCTCTTTATATATGTCCTCAGTCTCCTTCATCATCTGCATCCCCTGATCTCTTCTAATAATAACCGCACTGACCTCTTTAGCAACCTTATTTTTTCAACTATTTTTTTTCCTGCGAAGATTTGCACCAATAGTCCTGGTTATTTCGGAATATCGTGGGGAAAGTCCACGTCTCTTCATCACTCTACAGACACTGACCACTATACTCTTTTTTTTTTTTAATAGACTTTATTTTTTTAAGAGCAGTTTCAGGTTGACAGCACAACTGAGCAGGAAATACAGAGTTCGCACAGAGCCCTCCCCACCCACGCATATAGACTCCCCTGCCCTCAACATCCCTCATCAGTGTGGCACGTTTGGTACAATCGATGAACCAACATGGACACATGATTATCAGCCAAAGTCCATAGTTCACATTAGGGTTCGCTCTTGATGTTGTACATTCTATGGGTCTTGACAAACGCATAATGACATGTAGCCACCACTATGGTATCATACAGAGTAATTTCACTGCCCTAAAAATCCCTTGTGCTCCATCTATTCATTCCTCCCCTCCCTCCCTCTCCCCAAACCCCTGGAAACCACGATCTTTTTTATTGTTTCTGAGGCTGTGCCTTTTCCAGAATGTCATTTGGTTGGAGTCGTAGAGTTTGTAGCCTTCTCAGACTGGCTTTTTCACTTAGTACTGTGTCTTCTAAGTTTCTGCCATGACTGACCACTATACTCTTGACTTTCTTATACTTCCTTCTGAATTAAGACTTGAGGGTCTTTTCTTGAAATCCTTAATTGAGTGGAATTTATTTGCTGTTCTAAAAGAAAAGTCATAGCGGTAGTCACTATTTCTATGTGTTAGCTATTTGGTGAAGGGTTTTTAAAGACAAGATAACAACCCTTGTGCAAACAGTGAAGCAAAGTATCTGGCACATAGTAGGCACATAACAAATTTCTTCAGAATGAACAAAATGACTGAGGGAGTGAATGAGTGATTAAGTCTGTGATTTAGTAGCAGTTAGACTTGACGTGCTCGTTTGTAGGCAGATGTGAAATTTGAATGCAATTTGAATATGATGTTTTAAGTAGCCAATAATTTTAATATTATAATACATTTCAGAATGGTTTATGATGCAGGCCATAATCCTGTCACAAAACATATGATCATCACCTAATATAGTGTTTGAAATCTTGCCAGCCAAAATTATCAATAAGAAGTAATTTTTATCCTAATTAAAAGCTAACTTTGTTTCATAACCATTGTATTATAATTGCCTTTAAAGAGATGTTAACAGATTTAATCATTTATCTAAAAATATTATCCTATATGTCTTAGAGGAATAAAATTCAGGAGAGCAATATTTTAAATTTGTAAAAAAAAAAAAGTATTTTTTTTCCTCACAGTGAATTGGATAGCTGACTATCATGATTAACTTATGCTCAGCTTAGGTTCCCAAGAATTGTCTTGTTTTCTCTTTCTCTTCTACCAGCTTTTTAAACTTCTTTCCAAAAGACTTCCACTTTTGTTTCCTCACCTTTTACTTTATTTCATGTGTCTTTCATTTCCTCTAATATAGTTTGTTGTTTCTTTCATTACTCAGTATCACACTCTCATTATTCTACTTTTGCTTCTAAAAAGTGACTGCCGTGAACCACGTGGTGCCTTAAAAGACATGATGTAAATGTGTATATCTCTCTGTGGTCAATTTCATCATCGGCCCAGATGCTTCACTTCTCCCTGTTTCTACCTCCAGGAAGAGCTACATTATTTGCAAGACCTAGTACACACTGAAAATGTGTAGCTTCCTGTTAAAAAGTGATTAAGAATTTCAAAATAGCAACAGCAGAGCATTAAAGCAATCATAGATCCCTCTAAGCATGGGACCTTGTCAGTACAACAGCACACCCATGAAAGCAGCCCTGTCCCAGCCTTCGCCATGTGACCTTAAAGTTCCTTCCTCTAGAGTGGATGTATCTCCGTCCCATTGGTCTGAATGTTTGTGTCCTCCTACAAAGTTCACATGTTGACATCTTAACCCCCAAAGTGATGGTATTAGGAGGTGGAGCCTTTGGGAGGTGGTTAGGTCACAAAGGTGGATCCTTCATGAATGGGACTAGTGCCCTTATAATGATGCTTCCCAAATCTGCCTTGCCCTTTCTGTCAAGTGAGGTTCAGTGAGAAGATGGTTTTCAACAGGCTCTCATCAGGCATCAGATCTGGTGGTGCCATAATTTGTACTGCTTAGCCTCAAGAACTGTGAGAAATAAATGTTTGTTGTTTATAAGCCACATGATTTATTGTATTTTTGTTATAGCAGTCCAAATGGACTAAGACATTGAGCTTGAACTTGTGATTTGCTTTGGCCAATGGGATGTGGGCAGAAGTGGCATGTACCAGGCTTTAAAGGGCATCAGGTATCCCTGCTTGTCCTTCTGTTTCTTGGTGATAGTTGCATGAAAGATATATCTCAACTAACCCACTGGGCCATGGGAGACTCAATCTGTAGCATAAAGTTAAGCTCACCTGAGCCCACTTTACATCAGTTAACCTCAGCCAAACTTCAGACCCAACAAAGAGGATAAATGATTGGTATTTTGACTTACTGAGTTTTGGAGAAATTTGTTACACAGCAAAAGCCAACTAATACACTAAATAAAAACAATTCATCTATGATGCTCTAGCGGGCAAAATAGTATTTAGTTGTTGATCCTCAGCTCTTCCTTTCTAATACCCCCCTGACTCAGCTCAGATCATGGCCAAGTTAGTTGCCATCTCAAGATCCCAGCTGTGCTTTCCCACCAAACCAACCCCTTTAACCACACACTAAACTCTGCACAAACTGTCTACCTTTCAGATTCACTCTTGGTTCTGACAGAGCTTAGCTCCTTGTCCTGAAAGGGATGTAATATCACACATGCAAAAAGCACCATTAACTCAAGGTATGTGTTGTGATTGTGCCTTTTATGTGGTCTCCCTACCTTCATTTTGGGTGATTTTTGGACTATCTTCCATCCTGAAGTCAGAGTGACCTTTGAAAGGAAAAAAAAACAGTTCACATCATCCCCACACTTACACCCTTTCCCGCAACATTTGCTATTGGAGTCAAATCTAAACTCCTTGCACTGCCTGCGTCTCTGCCCTCACTTCCTTCCTCTGTTGTACGCTACGTTCCAGCCACAAGAGGCTTCCTGAAAGATGCCATGCCTCTTTCCACCTCAGAGCCTTTGATCATTCTGATAAAACACACCCTCTCTACCTCACATCCAAGTCCTCCCTAAATGCAAGTTGCTCTATGCAAGTCTATTCCCATTACTGTCCTATTATATTCTGGAAGATGTCTTGTCCAGAGGGATATTGAAAATCAAGTGTAAAAGGAACAGGATAATGCACAACTTATAAGAAAAGGGATTGGTGACCAGATTTGGAGCCATTACATGCTCTGGGCTTTGAACCAAAGAAACAGAAAGTGTGACAGTTCCATCCTACACTCTTTCAAATAGAAGACTGTGGAAAATAGTATGGAGATTCCTCAAAAGACTAGGAATAGACTTACCGTATGACCCAGGAATCCCACTCCTTGGGCATATATCAAGAAGGAACCCTACTTCAGAATGACACCTGCACACCAATGTTCATAGTGGCACTATTTACAATAGCCAAGACATGGAAACAGCCTAAATGTCCATTGACAGATGACTGGATAAAGAAGAAGTGGTATATTTATACAATGGAATACTATTCAGCCATAAAAAAGACAACATAATGCCATTTGCAGCAACATGGATGTCCCTGGATAATGTCATTCTAAGTGAAGTAAGCCAGAAAAAGAAAGAAAAATACCATATGATATCACTCATATGTGGAATCTAAAAAAAAAAAAGAGAGAGAAAGAAAGAAGAGAAAAAGACAAATGAACATAAATACAAAACAGAAACAGACTCATAGGCACAGAATACAAACTTGTGCTTGCAAGGGGGGAGGCGGGTGGGAAGGGACAGACTGGGAGTTTGAAATTTGTAGATACTAACAGGTATATATAGAATAGATAAACAAGAGTATATATAGCACAGGGAAATATATACAAGATCTGGTGGTAGCTCACAGTAAAAAAATATGTGACAATGAATATATGTATGTTTATGTATGACTGAAAAATTGTGCTCTACACTGGAAACTGACACAACATTGGAAACTGACTATAACTCAATAAAATAAAATTTTAAAAAATAAATTTAAAAAAATTAAAAAAAGAAGAAACTAAGAGTGATTTCTGTTGTTTTCTATCTTTTTTTTTATAAGATCAAACATGAGATGTCTAGTAAGAGGCTGTTTTATATTCCTGTTGCCTCATATAGTTGATGAACTATTTTCTTGATTCTGGCCAACGGCTATCCACATATCTTAATTTGGGGTAATAGCACTAATTATATTTAAAAAAATTGTATCTGCATAGTATTTTAAAGGTGATTTTCAAGAGACTATATCAGAAGCTATTAAGCAGATACTTTTAAACTGCAATTTGACCAGATTCTCTATTATTTCATTGATTTTATCTTTCCATATTTGACCTTATGTCCCCATTTCTTTTCATTCACAAATCAGCCTACATGAAGCTAAATTCTTATAAAAATTTTTATTACATTTTTCTATTCTGTACCAAGGAAGAATAATGATAAACTTTAATTGTTGTTTTAAAAAGAACAGCCAATAATATTATCACACAATTGTAAGCAGTAGGGCAGAACTGAGCAGCCCGTTGATCATATGACATATGAAGAAAGAATGATGTCCTCCACTAGAGATGCGAGGATGGCAGAAGCCAGTCCAACTTGTGTCCGAATAGTACTAGAGCATTGGAAATATTCCCAATAAAAAATGGAGAACAAGCAAGAAAAAACAAGAGAACAATAGAACATCATGGCTTGAAAGTATCTCGTTGCTCAGATGAGGCTGGGATACAGCTGGGGAGCAAGGCTATTTTCAAGGACAAATCTGGAATATATCCTTTGCTGTGGTTTATATTCAGCCAGATAGTACATTATACTAACCCTCCTAAATAAGATATCATCATCTACTACAAAAACACATAGTATAAGTTGATAATAAATTTATCAATTTATTATTATATTACATGTATTTTGTTTAAATAGTTAAAATATTTTGTTTATAGAAAATGTGGGAAACGAAAGGAAAAAGAAAAAAAAGATAACACTGTGATACACCCAAACTGAGTTATATACAACTGTCATTTGTGTTACCTGGAATTTTGATCTTATCATTGGTGAATTTTACTATAAATTATATCTTCTCTAGTAAAAGTTTTTGTTAATGACTTTGCCTTATGTTTTATAACCACATTTATCATAAATTATTTGGACATAATAGTATATTTAAAAGCTTTTAATTTTTCTTTAAAAGCTAAATCATCCTTCTTTTTTAATTCTATATTTCAGTGTATTTCTTGGTTGAGTAAATGACTTTTTAAAGTTACTCCAAAATTTTTAAAAAAATACTCAAAATGAGTGATTTTTTTCAGGGAAATATTTTTAGTAGTAAACTTTGTAAACCATTGATTATTTGAGATTCTCTCTCATGACAGCTTGACTGGGTATAAAATTCTTCAGTTTCGTCTTTTGTCCTTAAGTAATTTTAAATATTTATTTCATTATCTTTTGCCTTTAAAATCATGGAGAAGTTGGGAATCTGCATAATCTTTCTTCTTTCACGTGTGACTATTTTTTTCTTCCTGGATGCTTGCTGGAATCTTTATTTTTAAAATTTATTTTTCAGCAGGCTGTATCTTGATGTTATCTCTTCACATTAATCTACCCTTACACACGTTAACCTAGCTATTTAGAGCCTTGCTTTTTATCTTTTGCTTAGAAGGCTCAGTTACCATAGGTGTAACTCTATGGATTATTTCTTTCTCAGGAAAATTAGTACATTTGACATATTGTATCATTTTACCCATCACAAGAACAAGGGAGACTCAAATTAACGCCCACATTTCCTGCATTTAAGCTTTTAATTCAGTAAAACTTTATTCAGCACCAACTTGGTGGTAAGTACTGTGCTCGGTGAAGGAATTAGAGGAAGAATAAAAGATGTTCCCTGTCCTCAGTAAATTTATAAATATTCTTATGTTGTGACTCTTCATAACCATAGAGGCTGGTCCATGAATGTAGGAAAAGGACTTGAATTTGCCTCTTAAGAAGAGAAATCCAGTTCAACTGGCTTTCCTGTGTTGCTTGAGTAAAAAAATTCCACCAAGTCCTACTGTATGCTTAACAGTAACAAAATGTATACATAAACCCGTGTGTAGCAGGTTGTAAGTTTGTCCATAGAAGCAGCTGCTTTACAGTGATACCTTCTACGTTTATTATGTGGCACATGTTGTCCTAACCCCTTTTTTAGATCATCTGACCTAATCGTCCCAATAACCCCATGAGTTTTATTTCATCTCCCTTTTAGAGATGAGGAAATAAAACTGAGTTGAGTTCCAAGTTCAGACAATGCTTAGCAAAAATTAGACGCATAGTGAAAATTTACCAAAATTTACCAAATGAGAGAATGAACTGGGGCTTAAGGCCAGGATAGTGTGAATACAAAAACCTTGCCTTGACCACTGTACTAAACACCTCCTCAGGGGGGAACAAAAATAACAGCACAAATAAAAACAAAACAATTCTGGCCAATGTTGAAGAAGCCTTGACTTAAACAAGTCATGAATTATAATCCTACAACCAAGATCAATTTTCTGTTCTTTTCACTTTAAAGTAGAACCTTCAGATTGATTAGATATAAAATGCTCATTAAATGTTGATAAAACTTGACTCAGGTATGAAAGTCCAAATACGAACTTCTCTAAGATTTTGATACCCAACAGCCAATAATGGAATGACTAAAGGCTAGATGAGAGTTTTTAATCACAATTAGGTCTGTAAATTTACATTTAAACATAAAAGGAATTTATGAACTTCTAAAATGTATTGTGGAAGATTATTCAGTATTTGAGTTGATGCAATTTCCCTTAATTTATAAATGGGAAAACATGACAGGAGGAAAAAAATTAACCATCTAAGTAGCTTCTATGCATAACGGGTCAGACACTATGATAGGTGACAGCTTTCAGTTAAAAAAAAAGGCTTTTTAAAAAAAGTAAAGTAATACTTTTTCAGTTTTGAAATATGAATCAACTGCACTTACCATTCAAATAATTTAAATAATATAAATACAATTTATATAATAGATATAAACATATCTTTCTGCTAACAAATGTAATAAATACTGTGGAAAGTCTCAAAACAGAAAATACAAGAAGATGAGCAACGTCACTCATCACCCCATTTCCCCCTAGATAATGACTGTTGACATTTTTATGACATCTTCATCCCTTAAACACCCAGCCCTCAGTGCTGGATGCCAGCACAAGGTCATTAGTCATGTAGCTGGACAACTCGATTACTACACTGACCACTTTCCATGAAGTGAAGAAAAAAAAAGGTAGTTTAACGTATATGACTTGATTTCGACTGGTTTTTTCCTGAGTATTCTCTGTACTTGAAATATGACAAGTATTATGGGATATAACATACAAAGATTCTACCAAGTATAGGGAGGAAGAAAAAAATTAAGTTAGAAGGAAAAAAAGAAGCCAGTACAAACATTGTAATATAAAGAATCAGTATTATTTTTTTAAGTTGCTGAATCATAGTAAATAAAAAAGAACACACTACACTTTTAGACCAGCACAGAAATTCCCACACTTCTTACTTCAGACAGTTCATTATGTGGGCCTCTAAGGAGATTTAGAGCAAAAACAAAGATCTAATTGTTTGCTTTAAAAACTGGTTACACAGTTTACCTAGCTTAATCATCTTGAACAACAAAGGAAGGGTTTCTCGGGGTGTGAGGGGGCTGGGAGTCGGGTGACATCCATGGCTTGAGGCCTGGGAAAGAAGAGCCCGGCTAGGAAGGTCCCGCGTCTGTGGCAGGAGGAGGTTACCCAGGGGACGATTCACGGTGGCAAAGGCAGGAGAGGCTGCCTTCCTCCTTGGCCTTGGTCTCACCCGGAGGCTATAGCCCTGAGCAAGGTTTCTGGCGTGAAAGGCCATTCTTTCTGAAACTTTTGGTCTTTCTGTGGTTTATTGAGCTGCCCTCTAAGGTTCAAGGCGGGTCAGAACAGAAGATATCTTCTCCGAGGCATTAACAGACATTAAAAAGGAACAAAGTCTGAGGAATTTTCACAGAGTCTTCTTCAAAGATTTAATCTACAAAGGAGCTTTTTCTTCCCCCCACAGAAGACATTCGCTTAATGACTTTAGGAATCTTAATTTATGTCTTTTTCCCTTTTAGTAAAAGTTTAAAACTGATCAAATTTGAGCACATAAATTAATATTAACAGTGTAGGTGACCCTAAAAACTAAATCAAAAGTTTGAAGGTAGGAGACAGTTTGGGATAGATTTGCGTCTTGATTCTTCCCACATATTGGAGGTTTATGGATATATTAATAAACACTATATGAACATACGTAATAAGACATGTATAATGCTTTCCAAATTTGAATGACCTATACATTGCCTACATAAACAAACATGTAAATTTTATTCTTAGATTATTTAATATAACATTACATCATTTTAGTAAGTCTTTGGTGTACAGGCAGCAAAAAAGCCCAAAGATACATGATTTATCAAAGCTTTTTCACTGATGTCATCGCCGTAAATATATAAAGCCAGATGCAGAATAGATAACCTTAACAGTAAATGTATATTGATAAATATCTGTCAATTTAGCCAGTAAGGTACTATTGTAATAGCACAGGGATAATTATCATGGTATGATCTTATAGTCAAACGAATAAAAAGATATCATTTGAGCTATAATAACTCTTGTAATTTTGAATCATAATATAAAGAATTACAGAAGAACACCTTTTTAAATGTCCCATTTTCACTGCACGTACGTGTATGTTCACACATGCACGTAGATCATGTGTCATTTAAAAGCCGTGGCTTCTATAAAATTTAATTACATCTCCCTGCAGCCTTAAATTGTGAGTGGCTTTAAATCAAGTGTGTCTTCAAACCAGGGGTAGCATCTATTAAATTTAATCATGTTTCCCTGCATAGTGTACAGTGGAGGTGTCGCTGCCAAATGAGTGCATCCTCCATTAAAATGGCCCAGGGAAGATGGAGGAGAAGAGGGGTGGCCCTCGCGCCTCTTTGAAACGGAGACAAATCCTGTGGTCTTGCCATAGTTGAAACTCTCCGGAACCAGCTTTAGCAATACAAAACAAAGCCAAGAAGATTGAATTTCTCATGCTATTTTCACGTGTGCTATGTACATTGCTGGAAATGTTCCATTTATGTTAATTTTTCAATACATTAAATATGAATTCAAATGATTGAAATGTACAAAGTCTTTTGCATTATATTTGAATTTCAGAGCCATATGCGTCACTAATTTCCAGCCATACAAAAGAGATTAAAGAGGCCAAGCAGCTTGAAATTATACTTTCTTTTTGTTAAAAAACAAACAAAAAAGGAATACTTGGGATGTTATTTTGTTATCTCCAAAGAGACAAACATCATTCTTTTTTAAAATTAAAAAAAAATTATGATTGATTTTCTTAATGGTTGCTTGATTATAGGACTAATTTTTATGAGGATAGATGTTTGATCATGTATGTGTTAAATATTAAAAAAAAAAAAAAACTGGTAAAAACAGAACTCATGAATGGTTCACCTATAAAATGATATTGACTCAGAGTGCCTGCTTCGTTAAGGACTTACTGATTGATATTACAAATCAGGGAACTATCTATTGCAAACATAAAGTCCCTGCAGTTGCCGGCTAAATAAAATGGGTAATTATTTCTATATGTGTTTCACAATATTTAATAATATGTTATTATACAATTTATGATGTCACTATTATTGTTGTAAAATTGTTTCTGGGAGGGTGGCAGGAAGCTGATTATCTGAATATTCCTTTCCTTCAAGGGCATGGGATTTTGAAACAGGTGACTAGTGTCAGGGCGTGTGACACTTAGAGAAGTAGGCCTAATTAGACTAAACGTCACAGTAGGTCGTGTCCCCAGATTCAATATAATGGTCTTTTCAGTTTTTGCGTCTCCTTCTTCTGTAAAGCTTTTCCTAGAATGGAAGCAAAAATAGCCCTTTACTCTTGAGCAAAGTAAATTCCTGGCCAAACATTTTCCTAGCTTGCCTAGAAGTAAAATGAACACACTCAGCTGGCATTTCTTTTGACATTCAGACCTCAATAGTGTTATGATCTAGTCTTGAAAATGACTACACACTGTAGCAGAGACGTTTCCCTGGGAAATAAGCACAATTTGTGATAATGGAGGTAGTTCTCTTGCGACTTGCCTATTTTCTAAGCTGTATAGAAATACACTGGAGACTAACACTACAGGCGGATTTATCTTAAAGTCATACATGTAAACTTTTAATTCAGTTTAAAATAATAACCTCAGAAATCTAGCCAGATGTTGAAGGTATGTCTATGCTAACCATATAGAAATGAAAATTTGAAATGATCATCTTCTTTTTTTAAATTTCTCATTAATTTTTATTGAAGTATAGTTAATTTACAGTGTTGAAGTCAGAGAAAGACAAATATCATGAATCACTTCTATGTGGAATCTAAAGAATAAAAGATATAAATGAACTTATGTACAAACCAGAAATAGACTCACAAACATAGAAAACAATCCTACCATTAGCAAAGGGGGAAGTGGGGGGAGGGATGAATTAGGGGTTTGGGATTAACAGATCCACACTACTGTATGTAAAATAGATCATCTTCCAATTTAGGTGGAAACTTCTAAAAAGTAAGGGAATCAGTCTCTAAGGGTCAAATTTTTATTATAGCCCATCTCCGCTGTCTGAAAATCAGAATGGATTTTCCAACAGTAGAAATTCCATTTCCCACCTTGGCTCAGGTTGAGAATTCTCTGAGAATTTACATTTAATCAGTTGACTTTATATTATTCAGAATGCATATTTATCAGGGCCCCTCACATACCATTATATTTTCTGTTAAACGTATCAACACATCACAACTTAATATGGGCATCGCTTGTAAAAATGATTTGTAGATTATTTGTTTAAATTATGGTCACTGGGCTGATTGGCTGTCTGTTCTAGAGTAAATGCGCCCAAATAAATTACAAACCGAGATGTTCATTAGTAAATTGGGGGCGTGAGGGGAGAAGAAGTAAACCCAGCTGGGTGCAAAGAGCTTAGCGGAGTACGAGTGCACTCAGGTACCAACATCTGCTACCTACTCACCAGTCTTTAATGAGTGTCTTTTTTCACTAAATCACAGTAGAAAAAGTTCTGTTTTTATGGCATGTGGGAGAACACAATGTACATAGTGCTATATATATGCATTAAATTGCAAAGCTTTCCCCATTCCATCTCCACTAGTTCTCAATACTGTATAAAATAAAATGGTTACAATGCCACTGGATCCACATGTGTTCCATTTTTGCAATAAGCATTTCTTTCTACAGAAGAGAAATGCTGTTTAATTTCAATGTGATTGTGAATTTGGTAAAATGAGGATGTAATAGCATTTTACTTAAACTTAGAGCATCTTCTGCTCACATTGTGTTTCAGAATAGTTCCTTCATAATTAAAGTGTCAGAAAACACATTTGTAACAAGAATGATGAAATTCATTCTGAATAATCCGTCAGCAAATAATAACCTGCATTTCCTGCTCTCAAACAGAATCATTTAATACCTTTCAATCATTTGGTTCTTCCCTGTTTTTTTTTTTTTTCTTTTTTCCTACTCTTAGAAAATAACTTCCTATAACAGCTTAAAAACTATTTGATGGGCTTAATGGAGGTTTTTCTTTAGCTGGAATCTTATATGGTTAGCAAATGTTTCCATAAATATGTGAAATGCTTTTCCCCGAGTTCCCGCTGGATGCCACCCAACCAGAGCATTTTCACAGCAATAAACAAGGCAAACAAAGAATGTATCAAAATAATCATAACTTCTCATTCCCTCCCAAACATTGTCCATCTATTTATTTATTTTTTTTTTATTTTACTGATGGAAACAGAAATAGTATTAAGCGGAGACTTCTCTCTCAGGTTGAGATCAAGTCATACTGACATTTAGCTGCTATATCATGTTTCTGAAATATTGAAGCAGCAGGTTAGATTATTCAAGTGGACTTTCTCCATCTAAGAACTTGGTTTCATCGTTGCCCTTAAAAAAGTGACATCCATTTGATGTTTATGACTTTTAAAATTTTAAATTAAAAAGCATATTATTTATGAACATGTACATATACCTACCAGGGACCATAATAAAATGCAAATATGAATAAGTAAGTCATATCCATGTGAATAATTTAGCTTATATCATGAGAATCAGTATTTGGTTGGCTTGATATTTTCACACTTAATGTTTCATGTTTAATATTTTCATTCTTGATATTTTCATACTATCTTATGCTTGAAACTTAGCTTTTGGAGAATTATTGGAGTAGGCAGTATAGTAAACACGTTTGTATAGTCTGTACATCCTGAATTTTTACATTTCTCTCCTCTGAGTGAAGTTTAATACAATATTCAGACCGTGAAAAGCATGGGACTGTAAATTATTTTATAGCATATCTTAAGATTTTACTCCAACACAGGTCAAGCAGAATTGTAAAAGGGAAAAAGGAAATCTCTTTAAATAATTTATTCTTTAAAAAAGAAATGCTTGTACTATCCCTGCAGCTGCAGGACCATAATGCTTTCATTAAGGACCACATCTGGGCTGAATTAAAACGGGAGCCTTTCCCAGCCCAGGAGTGCTTGTCAGGTTGAAAGTTTTTCTCAGAGCTCCTGAAGCTTTTCCAAAAAATCGAGGGCTAAGACAGAGAACAGACCTTGTCACGAGCTGGTACCAGGCTTTAAGTACATTCCTGCTGTGTTATTCACCGTCTGGCTCTAATTTGGAGGTACATCTCCCTCGTGTTCACTTTATTAACTTACATATGACTGGCTCTTTTGTTTAATATGGAAATAAAGAAAACAGGGTTTGTTGAAGAATAGTGCTGTGAACTAAGACTTTTATTTTTCCACCCACTGGCTTTTTTTTTGCCTCTATGTTTGCTCTTTAAGGCAATTTCCCCATATGTTTAAATATACTTGCATAATAAAAAAGGCAGATAATATAGGGAATTCATAATAGACCTTGCTTTCTCCTCCATTTTCTGAAAAGGGAGTGGGGAAATGCTGCACAGATTTAAATGCACGGTATTTTTTCATGCTGACCGTCCATTTTATCTTAGAACTGCAATGAAAAGAAATTCTACCAGTGCTATCCACAGACATCATGATATGAAAGTAAAATTATCTAAATTTCAGAAAAAATTATTTCAGCAATATATTGTAAAGTTGAATAGAATGTCAGCTAAATGTTGCGACGTTATGACGTGAAATAAAGAATAGACATCTATTCAAAACTTTCAAAAAATCCTAAAGTATATTAGGATAAATTAAACCACCAACCAAAGAGAAAGGGAGCTTTAAAAAAATTACTGGAAATGTTTTTCTGGTGACTGGAATATATTAAAGCTCCAAATTATTTGTATATGGTAACTCACCAACTGTGTAGCACACACATCTTTCCTAAAATCCCAAATCTTGGGGCAAAAGGAAATATAAACTCTGAGAAGCTTAATATATCAAAAGGGAGACAGACAGATGGGTAAACAAATAATTACAATACAATGTGATATATAACGGACTACAGGTAACTGCACAGCAGTGGCAGTGACTAACTGTGCCCGAGGAGGTCGCCTTTGAGCTGGGCTTTGAAGGATGAATAGAAGTTCATCAGACCTTAGAATAGTCACAGATTTTAGCCAGTTTTTAACATTGACCCTTTATTCGAAATTGTCAGTTGATATCCTTTTGGAATAAAGAATGCACCTCACTATTGCATCAATTTATTTTCCACCATTATTATTATTATTATTATTATTACTAATTTTTTTATTGTTATGGTCAGTTTACAGTGTTGTATCAATGCCACCTTTATTATTAATTCCGAAACTAACCTTATTCTGACAGGTCTTTTTCTTCAAGTGCCTTAAAAGTATTATAAATGTGTTTTCCTCCCCACATGGAAGCAGAGTTTACTTTTAGCACATATAGTAGGAAAAAAACTGAAGAGTTGACTCAGATGACATGTGAAAATGACATTTTAATTAATTTTCCTGAACCTTAACTTTCTCGTTAAAAAGATGGGAATAATACGTATCTCATAGAATGATGAAGATAAAGTGAGATGTATTTTGCCAACTAGGACAATAACTAGATGGACTAACATTCGGTAAATGGTAATTCTCTTCCCTATTTGTCTCCAAATAAGATAAAACTAACCCTTGGCTCAAACTCGTTCTCTTTCCTAGTTTACTAATGCTACAGGATAAACATTCATGCTCACATCCCTGAATAAACGATTGCAAATTGACAATTAGCTTGGTAAAAAGTATGTTAATTGAAGAACACAAAAAATAAAGCTCCTCTAGTTTCACTACTTACCTATTTAATTTCTTGATGCACAGAATGATCTGTGCGTTCCCATGATGTAGTCCTTACAGTGAAAAATCTCGAGCTTTCTTAAGAACAGGGGTTCCCTCGTCTATTGCTTTCACAGACACCCCCTTAGTACCCAGTAAAACACTCCCCCCAAGCCTTGGAGTTCAGTCGGTGTTTGTTGCTTCACGACCCCTTGCTCTTGAAAGCAGACTTCGGAATTCCCTGGGAGCATCAGCACGGTTTTGTCTAGTATGATAGACGAGACCAGGGCTTCTAAGTCAGCTCAGGTCACTTGTGTCTTTGTGTGAAAACTGTGGTCCATCAAATGTGAAACCAAACAACAGAAAATTTCAAATGTAAAGAAAATTACATGCTGAAGCCCCAGTGAGTGTCTCTATGAAATCCTGTGACCGGCCTCCTAGTTACAGGAAATGGAAACACGTAAGTGGACGGAGGTTGGAAACCAGGTTCCTTCTTTCCCGTTCACAGGTTTCTGGTTGCATTTCTTCATTAGCCTGTGGAGGTAAACGGACCTGTTGCACTTAACAAAGCTGGCGAGCTGTTTTCATGGAAATTCTTTTCTAGTTTGTAACTCATGTGAATGCCAACGTCAAAGCAACAATAGCACCACGGGGACGAACGCATAAAAGGCTCCTGGTCGGGTGAAGCTCTCCTTCCATTAAGATTTAACCTTCACGTTTTCCGTTAAGCCATATTGTCAGCTCAGCTTCATTCTTCACTGAAAGTAGCCTGCTGATGGGTATTTATGTATGCCTTAGCACAAGACAGAAAATACTTGTATTTCTATGCCCTTTTATGTTTGCATGGAAAACAAAATTTGGCAGTATTTCTCGGCAACGTTCTACATATACATTGTGAAATAATTCACTTATTAGCCATCATTTTTGATGCTGTATGTGTATGTGTGTGTGTACCCATAATAACGTTTTAATCTTTCTAATCTTCCAACTTGTTTATATGTTTTATTCTTTATTCAAGTTTACTTTGTGTTAAGTGTTTGGTGTAATAAAGCTGGATAAATTTCATAGACTCTTAAACCCAGGCTTTGGAAATACACTTTTAAGGTGAGACTTGGAAACTAAAGCTATAAGTGTAAAATTTAGCACAATTCATTCACATGTATACTAAAAAATTTTTTCCAGTCTGTGATCGTTAAAAAAAGATTAAAAGTTGCTTTCTTGAAAATTAATTTACATTTGGAATGAGGGCAAGAATGGGTTTCCATCATCTTTGGTACTAATGATCAAGTTTAGAACATGGCTTCTAGGAATACAATTTTACTATAATTGAAACTATAAGAAAAATTTCAGTTCATTTCTTGGTCAAGCATTAGATTTCTTCTGTGTAATAATAAAACTCTCAAATACTATTTCTAATTGTGGTAGATAAATTTGTCAAACAGTGTTTAAAATGGTTTTCCATGGATGAATGGGAGATCTCATCTGGAGCTACACATTTGAAAAGTAAGAAATATGGCTACATATGACTTTTTGCAATATGTGTAATTTGAAGGTAGCTCCACCAGCATTAAATATACCTTTGAAAGCATTTCAATGCACTTAACTAACAAAGCCAAGGCAACATACTTTTCCTAACTTTACAATTTCAGAAAAACAATTAGCAAGAAGGTATTATTTTCTCCTTCCTTCCTTTCTACCTCCTTCCTTCCCTCCCTTCCTTCTTCAAATTATCTCTAGGATAAGCTACATACTTTAGAATGAAGTATCTTTAACACGAAAAGGAAGACAATGAAAGAAATTGGCGCATCAAATTAAGGGCCATGAAGGAAGTCAGCAAGATTGTTGTTGTAAGCTTGCAATGACAAGGTGGCAGCTGGGAAAACAAAGGGCGTGGCTAAGGAATATCTAGAAGGAAAGACATCAATGACCTTTGTGATGCATAAGATCGGAGGAGCTGGGAAGTCAGGATAACGCAACAGCTGTCGCCCTGGCTGCTTGGGAAGCATGGAGGATTGTAGAGGGCATGCTCATTGCATGCGTATTCAGTGCCTATGACTCTGATTTCTCCACATTTAGTTAGCCACCAAACCAAGCTGATTTAAAAAACCAACATATTTCTCAAATCTGTTTTCAACTGCCATTTGGAATGGCCGCTTCTAGACTGGCTCAAAGTTGAGTACCACACTGTTGTTAGAGGCATTACAACTTAGAAAATACAGATGCATCATGTAATTTCAGTGGCTCCCCATGACTGTTGAGACAAAAATCAATCTCTTTGCTCTGACTCTTCACCCCCACCCCCCAAATCCCCTTCAGGGTCTCTACTTCTTGCTTCTCTATCTGTTTGCACTTCTCCAAATACCTCAGGTGATTTCAACTCTCTGCCCGTTTCTATAGCCGGCTACCCTTTAACACTCCTCCCCCAGTCTCCTCCTGGTCAATTCCTACATATCTTTCAAATTTGGTTCCAGCATTCAAGCATCACCTTTGCCGGGAGCCCTTCCTCAGGCTGGTTTAGACACCCTCCTCTGTGCCTCTCTGTCTATAATCAGACACTGTGCTGAATACAGATTAGAGTTCTAAGGATTTCAAGATAATGAGCTCCCTGAAAATTAGAACTGTATCTTTTGCATTTGGTAAGCTCATGCAGGCGTCAATCCCAAGAACTGGCCAATAGGGAGCGTTCAAAGTATGTGCTTGGAGGAGGTGCCAAGATGGCGGAGTAGAAGGACGCATAGCTCACCCCCTTCCGTGAACACATCGAAAATTACATCTACGGGCCCATCCATTCACACAGAGCACCTACTGAACGTTGGCGGAATATGTCTTACTTCGAAGTACAAGAAGAGTCTTCACAAAATATGTACTTAATATGCTAATTAATGAGTGAGTCATAATTAATTATAAGGAAGTTTAACAATGTGTTTATTCTTTCAGTTTTCTTCAGGGGCCCGCAGGCAGTACTGAGAACACGGTGTTTACTATTCAGTGCCATAAATAGGAGGTATATTTTTGGAGACACAAGTTAGGTCTATTTACTTGACATTTTCATTTTGGAAGTTTGAGGCGGTTCCGTATAAGGAGGGAAAAGAGGTGGTGCATTCGTGCTGTGACAGCCCTTGCGCTCATCACGTTGTTCCGAGAGGGCCACTTAATTGGACTTTACATTTTCCTTCTTGGGATAAATCCAGATCTCTGTTTCCTTCAAATAGTGATTAAACTAATTATGCAGCCTGGTTTTCTGATTAAAAAAATCATGTATCTATGTATGTAGTTTTAATATCTACTACATATTCACATAGACCTAAATAGTTAAGAAATAGTTTTCCTTTCTTGTCATGCACCTCATATTTCAGAATTTCAGTCAATCTTGATTGTCTTCTGATGCATTTCTATTTCAGTAAAGAGCACTGCCATCCGCTAAATTGCCAAAAAAAAATTTTTCATTGCACTGTCTTCATCATTTGCTGTGTTTATTTGCCAGATCCTCTCCATCCAGCATCGTAAACCATGCCCATTACCAGCCCCCCACCCTGGGCCACCAGTAGGTCTCAGCTAGTCGGCTGTAACAGGCTTCTAGCCCCAGTAATGCTCTTTGCTAAAATATTATTGAGAATGTAGCCAGAATGATTTTCCAGGGACCACATCTTACCATGTTACTCTTCTACCTAAAAACATTCCGTGGTCTCAGTGGCTTCTGATCTCTAAGTAGATAAATCTCCAGCCTTCTAGATCTAAGCCTCACCTCTGACGTCTCCTTACCCTGTACTCTATATTCTTACTATATGAAACTTCTGTTTGTTCCTTCAACTTTCCACTCTCCCTGGAGAGTGGATTTGGGCATCTGTTGCGTCTTTATCCTAAATGCCCTCTTCCCCTGTCTCTTCATCAGGCTGAATTTCACCCACCCTTTAGTTAGGAATTTAAATTTTAATTCTTCCATGAGGTCTTCCTGGTTCCTGGACCTTTAGCCTCCCACTCTCAGAAAACATCATACTCTCATTTTTAACGCTTAGCACACTTCATTGGAATTGCTTGTTTGATGTCTCTTTTCCCAGATAGACAAATAAAAGGTCCACAAGGGCGATGTTCTTTGCCTAAAGCCAGGCAAAACACCTGACACCCAGGCTGTGCCCAGTACACATTTGCAGAATATGGTGAATCAACTCCATATATACTCGACATTCTTTCTCTGCCTTTAATAAGTCACTCTAAGCAGTTTTTTCAGATAGCATTATTTACTTGAAATATAAGGAAAATGAAGATTTTATTTAATGAAACCTCTGCAAAAAGCCCCTGTTGTTTAAGATTTTAAATAATGAATAATGGTGTTTAAGGCAACTAAAAATAACACTACAAATATTACTTCAATTATTTAAAAGTAACCCAGCTCTTGTAAAATTTAGAAAATCAGTGTGCAATATATAAAGCATTTAACCCTCTAACTTGTAGCATAGCCTGTGCGTTCTTGTTAACTTTTGAATTTCAGGACAGTGAATTTGTTTCCTTTCTTTAACTTAGTGCTGTTTCAGTGAACTTAAATGTCAAATCGTGGTATGATGCTTGAACAGTATTCTCCTTAAAATTCCTTCTTACTAGGTTTCAGTCTTGTTGCGATCCCTCTGACTGGAGTGAAATCCCTTTGACTGGAGTCCCTTTGCAATCCCTTTGACTGGAGTGCAAATTACGGTTTGAAAATGACTGACCTCTTCTCTGCTAATGTTGCTGGAATGAAGCTACAATGGCACCTATCAGGGTAACCAAATTAGAGCAGCTCACATAAGGCATCACGCGTACAAATGTGCGTATGTACCAGATGTATCCCTCACCAGGAAAATGACAGCCATTCAGATAAAATGCTTTCATTACTTACTTTCAACAAGTATCCATAGCTGTGGCATGACTATTGTTGAATCATTTCAGTAATCTTGTTATAGGGCTGGGAATAAAAGAAAAACCACTTCGGCAGAGAGAACTGACCTACCTCCTGACACCTTCAGAGGCACCGGATGACAGTGATATGTAGATTACTTTTCTGTTCAAACAAACACGAGCATTGCCAGACCTTTTCTAGCCTCGCTGATTTCCTCAAAGCACTGACGTAGGCTCGGCAGGAAAGACGGGAGGCGACCCCTGCAATTTCACCACTGCCAGTAGGGGTAGCAGTTGGTGTAGTTTGACAAATAAAGTACAAGATGGACGCACCCTTGGAAAAAAGCTTTCTAGTTACCAAAAGATGAGATGACTTCTGCAAAAACTTGTGTATCTTCTAAACATAAGCAAGCACTGATGAGTTATGCTCGGAAACATAAAAGAGTGTTGACCTTATTAAATTAAGCAGGAGCAGGTATCTCACAACTGCTTTGCCTTTCAAGGTCCAATATGTAAATAATATATAAGCATTTTGTCCTAGAGTAATAGCAGAGCACAGATCTTTCTGGGAAATTAATATCCATTCTTAGGAAGTTTTAAGAAAATGAGCAAATTTTAACACTTACGAATTGTGCTGTGTTCCCTTCCTCTCCATTGGGTCTACATCTTATCAGATAATCTTGATACCATAAAAAAGAGAAGCATTTCATACCCTTTTTTGTCTCCCCTTTTCCCAGCGATATCACACTGCTCTATCTGATACATGAAATATTATCACACTGAAAAATTTGGAGTCAAAGACCAGCAAAGATGAAACCAGTATACCAGGAAGAAAAAAGGACTCAGTGAGTTTAAGGCTGCATAACAACACGTGTTATTTTTCCATCTTTAAACCGTAATGGTTATCAGCTCAACACCAACATCTTGAATCTAAAATTTCCAATTGAATTGGTCTTGCTACACAACACACTCTATTCTCCGTTTTGTACACAAGAAGAAAGAAGTTAATAGTTGGCAAATTAATAGGATTCTCCCAAGGACCTTCTTCACTGAATCTACATCTGGCTAAAAGATCAATTAACTGAATGAAAATGTCCTTTTCAAAGGCTAAGCTTATCAATAGGTGATTAAGGCTTGTCTGTAAAGGAAAGCCCCCTGGCAACAGAGGTTCTGGGAAGCGGAATCAGTCCAACAAAGTCGGGGTCTGCCCCTCCATGTCTCAGCCATGTCTCACCTTCTATGTCATTATAATGCGTTTATGTCTCGTAGTGAATAGCATTTCATTCTACCTACTAGAACACTGATTCATAAGACAATTCACCTCTCCAGCTATGAGATTTTGAGGCATGTTATCAGGACTTAAGAGACTAGATACACGAGATCACCATGTTTTAAGTCAGAAGACTTGGCTTCAATTCCAAACTGTGCTGTTAACACACCAGATGATCTTAGGCAGATCCCTCAGGCTCTCTGTGCCTCAATATGTTTTCAATGGTAACATGAAGACAACAGAATTCTATGAGGATTAAATGCTATTGTTAAGTCAACTATATAGGGTTATGCAGAAGGCATTTTTTATTATTCTTACCAAAGTTACTGTGGGAATTTTAATTCTAATTATATTGGTAAGGCCTACTGCCAGCCAATCTCCCTTGATGGAATTCGTGATTCCAGGAACAAAGAGAAGAGATTAAAGTGCATCCCTGCTACACAGAACTACGGTAGTTGCTTCAGTTCTTATTTATTTCTCACAACACCCCCTCTCCACCTTGCCCATCCCCCCCAGGCAGATTTTTTTTCTCCTTTATTTATAGAGGGAGAAACCAAGACCTGGAGTATTCAGTTGCTTTCCAGTCATTGATAAAGTAACTGGCAGAGTCAGATTTGGGCCTGTCTCAAATATTCCTTATTACACTATTCTAGGTAACAGCCATTCAAAGAGTTGGTATGAAGTCTCCATGAACTAACATGGCTTCAGTAGAACAGGAACACGGATGGTCTCCATTGTGATAGCAACATACCCACCAAAAGACGCACCAGGACCTTGACAAATTAGTGAAGTGTCGATAGCCTCACGTTACAAAATGCTGTTCTAATTGGCTAGCTGATATATGAGCGACTTTGTAGCATGAAAGAGAACATTTTGCCTCAATTCTATGAACGCATGTTTATGAAAGTAAAATATTCAATGTATCTACTATAGTTTATTCTTTACACCTGCTACTGATAGGTGTTAATGTAGTTTATTACAGTTAAATTATATTAAAATTAAGGCAAGAGATATTTAACATTTCTTTCAGCTCTTAAACCTTAATGTGATCTCATGAGGAAGCTGGATAATATATATGGGGAATGAATAATCTTATTTGATTTGAAACATGCTGAGTGAATGATTTGTGGAGGGACTGGAGCTTTGAGAATATGGTGAGGCTCATGGCAATTTTCTTAGAAGGTGCTGTGGTGTTTCAATTGAACAGCAAGGAAATTGATCAAATTCATATCCTGACCTCATCAGTCTTTCTCTAGGGAGATGACGTCTTATAGGGACCATAACAGAGAGAATGCTCTCATCTCCACAGAGTCAACAGAATTACAGCATGAGGGCTAACAGTCATCCAGGCACCTCCCAGGATCTGGGGGACCAAAAGGCAAAAGCAGTTCCCCCTTGTAACTTGGGGTGCTGTGTGGTGACTCAAAACCTGCTAGTCCTAAGGCTGGGGCTTTATCGGTGGCATGGCCATTGAAAGGCCATCCATCCCATCTTATACCTGAGGCTTTGGACTCTTTCCTAATTCACTCTCCTCATTATGACCCATGAATACAACTTGGCTTTTTTAGCCACACTTGGCTGTATTGTTTGAGTTTTCCAACAGTGTCTTCAGTGACCAGATTCTGGAAGGAAATAAAAGCTCCCAGACTCAACCCTTGGTACCTACACTCATTGCCTGCTTGCACTTGGCTTTGTCTCTGAACTGTCCTCTCTTGAATCAGGTGCCCACTCCAGCCTTACTGAGCAGATGGTTTTGCCTCAACTTGCTTTACTGTTGAGTAATTTCTCACAGATCTCACTGATAAAAAGGGAGGTTGTGAGGTGATGAGGTGGTAGACAAGCAGCATTTGAAATAGAAATTACCAGTATATACTATACATTCCTCTTCACATTAACCCAGCCCTAAAAAATAGTAGTCATTATATTTTATAAATTATTAACATTTATTGTGCATGCAATTAATATATTCCAATCATGGTGTTGAGTATTTCTATAATCCTATGATGTGAATGTTATTATTAGAAAAAACATACTCAATTGCTAATATTTGACCATTTTGATTTTAAAAATGGATGCAAATGATGTTAGCCCCATCTGACAGATGAGAAATCTGAGGCATGAAGAAATTAACTTTCTGCAGGTCATGGTTGTAACTGTCAGAACCACAAAATGAACTGTAAAATGGCTATAGCCCTCTGCTTCCCATCCACTCCATGGTTTTTGTAGCACATCACCTTCTCAATCTTGTGAAGGACTACCCTATAATTTGAAATTACTTTTTTGATCAACTGCTCAGAGCCAACAACCAGCTGTCAAACACATAATTCTTTCAGCCTAAGAAACTTTTACCTTGATTGGAATAACTTATGTGAGAAGGAGCCACATAAAATGTTGAATGGGGCAATTTAGTCAACTCAACTATAAACAAACCATAGTGTCATATATGTTCAAACTATTTCAAATATTCAACATGTGGGCCATAAATATAGCACTTATCCAAAAATTAGGACAAACAGCTATATAATTAAACACAATGTAAATTAGCTAAGTTAGACCATTCCTAATGAATAAAATGAAATAACTCTCAGCTATCTCCACATGTTTATAGCAGGCTGTAAAGTAATTTCCTCTTTGCTGAGAACTTTGAGCACACATTTTCCTGTCAGACTTCCTGACGGTGCAGGTTGGAAGTGGAGTCTGACTGAGAATTCTGCAGGTGATGCAATTAGTGTGGGGGCACTGTGGAATCTTTGCAGAACTGCCAATTAGCACTTAAAAAAAAAATTATTTGCTTCTGGTACCAAAGACAAAGGGATAGACAATAAATCTGGAAAAGCTGGTGTTGCATTTGAGAATCCCATATTTTCAGGACAAACGGAGACCTTTTCAGGCTCTCCATGCTGCTCCTGCTAAGTCACATTAATTCATTAAGTCTATGCTATATTTTTGGGTGGAACTCATTTCAAGCAAGGTGTGTTTTTGCTATTTGCAAAACTGTTTACCTGAGTGTCATTTTCATCCTTTATACACTACGAGAAAGAGCCTATGATCACTAAAAACAGTCACAGACATATCTTCTGACATAAAAATAAAAAATTCTGGTCCCTTTTATCATACTTTATCTTTTGGCTACGTAATATTTTACCGCTTCCCAAAAAGCACTACACAGTTAAGCCATTTGTGCTCCCAAAACTCTGATATCCATGATAAATTCAAATATAAAAAGGATGCTATCCCCATCCTTTACTAACCTGGATCAACCAGTGACTGAAGTATAGATCTAAAACTCAGACGGTATGGACTGGACCATCATTTGTTCTCATTTTGTTCTTTAGAAAATATTTTGAGTCCTTCATATAAGAGTCAATCTCTGACCTCCCCTCCCGGAGGAAGACGTTCACTGTAGCTTTATCCATTGGTGGGAAAAAAGTGCTAATGATGTTAGGGTCATTGGTCTGATCTCACATGAGTGAGTGCAAGTCTGCTTTGTTCCAGCTCTAGGCTTCTTACAGCCTCGGGAACCAAAGTCTGCCATTTGTAAATGTGTGCAGCTGGTTGTAAAGGAAATGTGGAGGGAATTCACATTTATCAGAAAATACTGTCAATACTAAAACAAAAATCATTCAAAGAACATGTCTTACTGGTGGTGGGTCAACGATACCTTCACTTCTGAAGTATGCCCAGCTCATAAACTTCAAAAAAATGCCCTTAAAAAAATTTTAAATCATTTAAAAAGTATGAGAATGCAGGACAGTTAAGCCAAATGAAGAATTTTATAACTTTAAAAAAAAAATTTGAGTGATCCATCAAATAATCCTATTTGAAGGCTACATTCAGCTTTACCCCTGCACCCCAGTGTGTTCCACCATTGCTTCCATCCACCCTGATTTTGGAAAACAAAACCAAAATGTTCCTTTTTAATCTCAAGGAGCCTGTATTTCAAATCAACTCTGTTTTACATTTTCAGCTGAGATAAATTCAAGAAATGAAATGCTTTCTATTTCATATGTTTTTTAAAAAAAATGATCAAATAATTGCATTGAAATGTGAATACCATGAGCTTGGGAGTGACAAGCTCTACCTGAAAGATAGGTACATCCCATGAGGTTGCTTCCAAATTTGCAGGCCAAAAGTTGGACAAGGAGAGTCAATCAGAATTGCATCAAATGTAGCCTAGTATATGTTAAATGTCACAGTACAGCTGGCCCTTTAGGGTAGGTATCTGTATTTGTAATAAATAATGTCTTTCTTTAGGTGAAACCCACGTGCTTCTGAAATCTATTGCAGGTAATTGTGTAGACAAGAAACTTAGGGGTTCTAAGGAATTGGATTTCTAACCAAGTGCCTGCTTCATCAAACCAAACTGCTGTGGTCTGAGTGTTTGTGTCCCTGCCAGATCCATGTGTTGAAACCTAACCCCCAGGGTGATGGTATTAGAAGGTGAGACTTTTGAGACGTGATCATGTCACAAAGAGAAGCCCGCATAAATGGGATTAGCGCCTTTATAAAAGGGGCCCGAGAAAGCTCTCTTCCCCATCTACCATGTGGGGCACAGCGAAAAATTCCTTGAACCAGGAAGCTCTCACCTGGTGCTGAATCTGCCACCGCCATGCTCTTGGACTTCTCAGCCTTCAGAATTGTGAGAAATACGTTTTTGTTGCTCATAAGCCACCTTCTCTGTGGTATTTTTGCTACTGCAGCCCCAAAGGACAGAGACCCAAACCACCTCTCATTTTCTCTAGTCTAAATTTAATTTGATATTGACTTCAGAAACGGAATGTGTAATTTGCACTAGCCAATAACAATGTCTGTTGTTATTTTGCCCAATTTTCTTCAAACCCTATGGTGCAATGGGAAGCCATTTTTCTTGCTAGATATTGAACCAGACATTTGACTCAACTTGTGTCCTTTCATGAATGGATTCTGTTGGACAGATATTCTTCAGATTATGAAGACAAGGAAGTGGCACAGAGGTCAGACAGGCCACTTCTGAGTGCAGCTTCCCCTACATCCTAAGAGGCTGAATCCAAATTTGCATCCCAAAAGTTGGACAAAGAAAGTCAATCAGAATTATAGCAAATGCAGCCCCACGCCCATTCCTCTTGCTGCCCACTGGGCTTGAAGCCTGCTGCTCATTTCAACAGTCCTGGGTTTGGGTGATAAAGCAGAGCGAGGGCTGATAACACAGTCATGAAAAACCTAATCTAGGAATCAGACCCATCGGAGTTTGACTCCTGTTTTTGCCCCTTGTATTCTGTTTGATCTTGGGCAATGTATTTAATCTCTGTTGCGTTTCCGATTTCTCATGTGTAAAATAGGAAAAATGAAACCTACCTGACAGGTGGGTGATCATTCAAAACCTGGCAAACTGTGAGTTCCCAGTTAATATTTTCTCCTATTGATACTTATAACTAACTAACCACTACTAATACCGATGGTCAGCCGCCTTCGGGTTTTTTCTGCCTTCTGAATCACTGCTTCAGCTCCCCGCGCACCGTCTCCGGCGACCTCGAATACCAGCGCTGCCTGGACCACACCCGCTTTGCTGCTTTCCGTGGTGTGGAACGAGCTCTGGGGCCAGGGTGCCTTCCTGTAGCTGCTATAACAATTTGTCACCATCTGGGTGGCTTAACAAAACAGCCACGTACAGTTCTGGAGGCCAGAAGTCTGACATCAAGGTATCAGCAGGGCTGTCACCTCCGCAGAAGCTCCAGAGAATTGGTTTCTCGCCTTTTCTAGTTGCTGGTGGTTGCCTGGCATTCCCTGACGTTCCTTGATTTGTGGCTACATCACTCCAAGCTCTGCCTCTGTGGTCACACTGCCCCCTTCTCCTTTGCCTGTTGTCTCAAACCCCCCTCTGCTTCTCTCCTATAAAGATGCACGTGATTATATTCAGTGTCTATGGGATAATCCAGAATAGACACTTTCTGATTTTTTACCTTAATCTCGTATTTTACTGTATAAGGTAATACTCACTTTTGCCATATAGGGTAATACTCACAGTTTCAGGGGATTGCTACGTTGATATATCTTTTGGAGGGGGCACTGTTCAGCCCAGTACAGCCAGGTTTAAAAGATTTGAAAAAAAATCCAAACACCCATAATTCAATGAAAGAAACAGTTACAGAACTTCCACTAAACGTGGCACACACAGCAGACAAATTCTGTTATGTACCCAAACAGGAGAATTCAAAACACTTCCATATACGTTTGTTTTCATTTCTCACAACCACATGTTGGAATAGGAGGAGAGTCAGACATGAGAAAGACAGAGAACAGAGAGACAGAGAGAGAGGGAGAGACAGAGGGAGGGAAGCCAAACCTGCTCCGTGTCCCCGAGGCTGACGCTCATTTATTACAAGCCTGGGACACACATTATCTCAGTTATCAGAGGGAGGCATACTTGAGAACTGTTCTGGTTTAAAAAATGGATGCATGCTTAATCCATGTGGACAGCATATGTACATGTGGGAAGCCTGTGGATTTGGGAGTGGAGCCCCCCTTTACACATTAAACACTGGAGCCCTGATCATTCATTAAACATGTTTTTGACAACTGATTGTAAATCAAAGCAAGGTCCATGAATTATAAATGTGGAAGCTGATGCTGTATCAGAAGACTCTGGCAAGTGAAAAAAAGGGTTTATTCATTCTGCCTATAAGAACTATGTAAAGAAAAACAAAGCTTTCTATCCCCCCCTAGAAGAGAGAACACGAAGAACTGGCAAAGAAACAGCACTGTAACGGAGATGATTTCAAGGCCACCCAGCTGTCTAATTACTGACAGCATCTCCAGATTTTTACAGCATGCCTCTGGGACACCACCCTTTGAAAAGCAATAATCCTGCATTGTAACGAAAACAAACAAAAAATATATATACACCATCACAAAAAAGCAACCCTCAACCTTCTAAGTAGAGTAATTCAGCAAAGGATTTCATGTCATGAAAGACAAAGCAAAAGAACAAATAATTGCTTTGCAATTTCCCCCTCTACTGTAGTGCCTTGCAAAGCCCATCCCCTGTGTTGAGTTGAAACACCACTTTTTAAATTTTAAACTCATTACAGTTTAATCCAGCAAGATGAAAGCTTTGAACTTCCAATCATCCAATTTCTTTCGACATTTTATTTGGAAGGACAACAGTGGTGATATTCACATTGTTTCACGCAAAACAAAAGACAAAACAGTTAAAAAAAAATTGGTCTTATGCAGCCTAGCACTTAAGATGTTTAAGCCAAACTACTATGAAATTACTTAGCAAGTCTCTTAAGTGTTCCCAGCAGTTTCTTCTAACAGATTCCTTAACAATATTTGTGGGGGGTAATTAGACTTATTTATATTGTTTAGAGGAGGTACTGGGGATTGAACCCAGGACCTTGTGCATGCTAAGCCTTCACTCTACCACTGAACGATACCCTCCTCCCCAACAGCATGGTTAGAACTTGAGAGGAGGTAAATGGGCCTGGCTGTGTCCCCGTGGACCGTCTCTGAAAAGACAAAGCAACAGTATATGCAACTCAGGGACAAACAGGGCGTGTTAGCCTGGCTTCTTCCAAGTTGCAGAGCCGTCCAAGTTGTAGCAATCGTGTCCAACAGTGCTTACACGCTTCTGCAACGAATGAAACAGATGTGTTTTATTAAGAAAACATCTTTTAAAAAGATTTTGTTTTCTTTTTAGAACTGCAGAACATTGTCTTATCTCTTCTTTGGAAGCTAAAAAGCCTTGAACTATTGATTGGAGGAAACATTGATTCATGTGTTTATTTAACCATTCATCAAATATTTGAGTTCCTTCCATAACAGACCCCGTGAAGACAACGGAGACATAAAGGTAAGTCCTTTTTATGCTTCCTGTCCCTGAGAAGCCCACAGCCTAGAGAAAAAGATGAATACAAAAGGCAGTTATTGCCACCTACTGTGATCAGTGTCCTAGTGACAGCAGGAACAATGTGCTTGGGAAGCACTGAAGAGGGATTGACCCATGTGCCAGGAGGGTGAGGAGGAAGTTTGGAAAAATCTACAAGTAAGTTTGTCTTAGTCTGTTTGGGCTGCTGTAACAAAAAATACCACAGACTGAGTGGCTTAAACAACAAAATCTTATTTCTCACAGTTCTGGAGGCTGGGAGTCCAAGGTCACAGTGCCGGCAGACTCAGTGTCTGGTAGGAACTCTGTCTCATTCATAGATGGCCGTGTTCTCCTGTGCCCTCACATGGCAGACAGAGTAAGAAAGCTCTCTTTCATAAGGGCACTAATTCCATTCATGAGGGCTCCATCCTCATCACCTGATCACCTCTCAAAGCCCCACCTCCTAAGACCATCACACTGGGGGTTAAGATGTTGTCATGCGAATTTTGGGAGTCCCACAAACATTCAGTCCACAACACAGTTGTTTTAGACAAAAGGAAAATGTCTTTTCCTTGGTAACAAATGTTATGTTTAGTAACAACTAGACAAACATTGCAAGAAATTCTCTTCTGTGTTCCATTAAAGCACCAAACCTACATTGAGTGTTTGGGCTTTTACGATGTAGCTTGTCAATGACTAATTTTAGCTACCCCATACAGCCTGATACTAAATATATACTATTTGAGAAAAAAGGGTGTAAATGATATAGTCTCTTTAAGATAAACATGCTGTTTAAAGAGACAGACTCTGAAGGAAGACTGCCTTGGTTTCATACTTACTATGTGTGCCCTTGGGGAAGTTACCCAATTTCTCTGTGCCTCTGTTTTCTTGAATCCATAAAATAGGGAGGTAATTATATATTTTACCTGATAGAGCTATTATGACTAATGCTTGGCAGACACATAATAGGTTTTAAATTAGTTTTAGCTCTTATTATTTTAAATATTAATAAAAAGTTTCTATTTTGCTATTACATATTATAGATGAGAAAAAATCCACACTCTTTCACTGGGATACTAACGGCATATTAGATCTAGTAGATTTGAGTAAAGGAGAGACTTACTTTTCTGTAGTACTAACTTTAGGCAGCATATACATTTAATAATCTGGCACAAAGTTTTATATTTTCTAAAGTAAAAAGGTTAAGAAATTCTCAGCTGGTAAATGTAAAAAAAAAATTCTAAATATTTATTGCTTCATTTATCTACTGGTTAAATATATAGAATTTTTATCAATATGATGATGAGCATCAGTGGCTGAGTATAATGGCTTATGAGCTTAGATCTTTGTAATAACTACAGAAATCCTTTTCTATCTGAATAGGTTCAGTTCTCAGATAATCTGAAAAGATCCAGCTTCCTTTGAAAAATGTGAAAACCAGAATTTAATAATTCACTATTTTTACATCTGTGATAACTATCAAATCCAGGACAATCTCAGCTCTGGGTGATATTTATTTCTCAATAAGACGACGTGTAAATGTTGTTATACTTGAGTTAAATAAGCTCACATTCTCATCATCATAGCGAGGCAGTTGTGATGAAATCAGTATTCTTTGATTGTTTCAGTTGAATCTTCTCTCTAGGATCACATACGCTTCTCATATTTTGAAGACTTAATCTGATTAGATTTTTAAGATGTATGTTTAGAGGACCACTCTGAAACAAGAAGGAGTAAGGGACTGAGACTATCCTCCTGCTTGAAACAACTTAAAAAAATATGAAGGAATAATTTACAAGGTATTGAATACCAAGCTTCTAAGAATAGTGAACTCTGAAATACACAGGAAACAAGCAAGGTGACCTTATGCTCATCCAGCTTATAGTCTTGAGAGAATTTCCTAGCTGTGGCACGGAGGAGGGAGCCCAGACTGAACCTGATAAACTCCCTTAGTTGAGGATACGAAACTGAGACTTTAGTGAGTGGATTTAGTATGGAGGACAGACTATAAGAGAGAGGACAAAGGAAGAACTACACAGAGAAAGAGCTCTTGAAATTTGCAGAGAGTTCACCTTGCACATTCAGCAGGGTACTGATCAGCACATGTACATGAAGAAGCTATCAAAACCCAGGAGAAGAACCAAATGAAATAGAAGGAAAAGCACAGGAATCTCCAACAAGGCAGGAAAGAACTCCTGTTTCCACTGGCCAGACTAATACAAAAACTAACACAAAAACTAACACACTTTTACTGGACATTGTGAAGAGTATTCAGGAGGGTTGTGCTTCAGCAATATAAAATACTTAGCCAGAGACTAAATACTGCTCTGATTCCACTTATTAGATATTAAAAGCAAGAATGAAAATATTTCCAAGTAACTTAACAAAAATAATACACAAGGTATTTATAGAAATACAAAAAAATACTGAGCTCTCAACAAGGCAAAATTCATGATGTCTGGCAGCCAATCAAAAATTACATGTATGCAAAGCAGCAGGAAGATACAGCTCATGATGACGAGAAAAAGCCATCAGTTGAAACCAACCTAAAACTAACACAGATTTTTAAATTAGCAAATAAGAACCTGAAACAGTTATTGTAATTGTTTTCTGAATGTTCAGAAAGCCAAGGGAAATATTTAGCAGCTTAAATAAACACATGGATGAAAAAAATACGTGTCTAATCACCAAATCAAGCTACAATGTTTGAGATAAAAAATTAACCGGATGAGTTTAATGACAAATTAGGTATTATAGGAGAAAAGATGAGTAAATCTGAAGACATAGCAATTGAAACTATCCAAATTAAATGCATAGAGAGGGAAACAAAAGAGTTCTGGGACAAATTCACACAGTCTAAAACACATGATTACAGTCCCTGAAGGAGTGTAGAGGGCCAAAATACATTCTGAGAAATAATGGCCAAAAATTGTCCAAATTTGATTAAAACTATAAATATACAGTTTTAAGAAGCTCAATGAAACCCAAGCATCAAAAACATGAAGAAAACCACAGAAAAGCACATACTAATCAAGTTGCTTGAAATCAGTAACAAAGAGAAAATCTTAAAAGCAGTCAGAGAAAAAAACACATTATTTGCAGAGGGAAAGAGTTGAAGCAGGACAACAGATTTTTTTTGTTGTTGAAAACGATGTGAACAACAGACAGTAGACCAGCAGTACTGAGTGGCGGAAAGCTAGAATTCTATGCCCACTAAAAACACAGTTCAAAAATGAAAGTGATAAAATCAAAGACTTTTTTTCAAACCTATAAATCCAGAAGAATTTATTACCAATAGACCTACATTCTAAGACATGTGAAAGGTAACCTCTCCACCAGAAGGAAAATGACACTAGATTTTAAATATAGTTCTATACAATGAAATGAATATCCTGGAAATGTTAACTATGTGGATAAATGTGTAAATTATTTTATGTTATTTGCAACTTATTAAAAGATATTTGACTATTTCAACAAAAGATAGTAATCCTATGGTACAGTTTATATCATACGTAGAAATAAAATGTATGACAACATGGCTGGGAGAGAAGAAACGAAAGTATACTGTTATAACATTATCGTATACATGGAATGGTACGATATAACTCAAAGGCAGATTCTAATAAATTAAAAAAAAGATATTTCATAAACCCTAAAGAAACATTAAAATAATAAAATAATCACGATAAATAAAAATTCAATTAGATAAAATAGCATAATGGAAATATACTCAATCCAGAAGAAGACAAAAAAGAAAAAGGGAAGCAAAAGACAAGTGGAACAAGCAGGAAACAAAGTGAAAAAGACTGAGCAACCTAAGTGTCGGCAAGGATGCCCACTGCGGCCCTCGTACGCAACCAGTGGGAGTGCAAAATGAGGCAATTTCTTTAGAAAAAGAATAGACAGTTTCTCAAAAATTAACACATCCTTACCATCTTATCCAGTCATTCGTTCCTGTGTAATTACCACGGATGAACACCTATGTTCATATGAAGATTGCACATGAATGTTGCCAATCGCTTTCTTGTCTAGTTCTAAACTGGAAACTGCACAAATGTCTATCACCAAGTGCATGGGTAAAGAAACTGAATCTGAAAGTGACTATGCTGAGCAACAGGATCCAGGAAACAGAGCATACATGTTGTATGATTTCATCTACTGAAGTTTCTAGAAAACGTCAATTAACTGATAACAGAAAGCAGACCAGTAGTTACCTGGGGATGGTTGGGGGATGACTGGGGAGGGGGGAGGGAGAGAGACTGAGGATTTACAAAGGACATGAGGGAACTTTTGGGGTGATGGAGCTATTCACTAGCTCGATGTGGTGGTTTCACAGTGTATTCATGTCAAATTTACCAAATTTTCTGCTTTAATGATATGCAGTTTATTATATGTCAGTTATGTCTCAATTAAGCTCCTATATAAATATGAAAAAGTAAAAATGTTTCCTGGAAATGGGTTTGAACTTTAATTTTAACAACCCATAAAATCAATAGAACACACACACACACTTGGTTTAGCACATTTTTTGTCAAAAATGGACTCTTGCTGGTGTCACTGGGAACTGAGTGGATTTAGAGAATAAATTTACCTTGAGATCCTGATACATTTTTTTAAAAAATTTTATCTTCAACTTAAAAATAGCCATAGGATCAGATGACACGGTAGTTGCTATGGAAACTGCGCACTTGCGGTAAAAATCACAGTGTGTAAAAGTTGTAAGCTATAAACACCTTACAGTAACTGCTGCCCTACCTGTGGTTCCCAACACCCATCCTCCTGCTTTGGGAGGAAAACTCATTTCTTAACGAACTTAAGAATCTTTTAAAAATATATTTTCAGAACATTCTTATCTGCTAACTGTGTCCATTGCTAGAATTTAACACCCCTGTGGTGCGTAAGTGAAAGATGGCATTTTAAGTGACCGGGAATGAAGATTTTGCAATCAAGAATCATTTACAAGGAACTAGCATGGACAGCTGCAGGTAACCTGCTTGAGACAGAGCCAACAAGTAAATGATGATTTATATGGTAGATCAGTTTATCCTAGTGAAGGCAAAGGAAATGGGAAAGCATTTGAGGGCTTCCATAAGCTTTCCTGCTATCTCTACTGTTGACTGAAATAAATGCGCAGCCTAAAAGTTGAGAGTTATGTTTTATTTGGTGGGAGGACTCGAGCCGGGATGACAGTCTCTCAGATGGCTCTGAGGGGCTGCTCTGAAGGGGTAGGGGAGGAGCTAGGATACACAGGAGCTTTACAACAGAGACCAGGTAATTGGGACAATAAAAGATAACGTGTTATCTAAAGAAAAGCAGACATCTCAAGTTAAAGAATTTAGTGCTTTTCTAAGTACGGGAGGAAGCAAACATATGGGCTCATTGAATTCATTCCTTTGACAAGCACCTAGCTATCTAGGGCCAGCATCCTGTCCTTTCTTATTCTGAGTCCCCTCAGGGTGCACCTCTGTGAGTGGCTGCAGAGGCCGGGCTGCAGGCTTGTCTTCACTGGGGGGTGGCTGCAGCTGCTGATGACTTGATGGCTTCAGCAGTCTTTGTTTACTGATACGGTTCGCAGTATTTTTCATTCACACTACCTAGTACTAGTCTTGATTACTATTCAGTACATGTTTAAGAACTAGTTTTCCTCTGGGTATTTCACAGGATAAATGTAGGAGGCTACCTACATGTGAACTATTGAAAGAGGCAGTGAAAACCCGCCTGCCTCCATAGCCCTTGTACAACAGGTGGTGACTTTCTGACCCACAAGAAGTCATCGTGTTTCTGCTCTATGCACATTCCAGCTGATGTATTTCTTTCAGGCTCTGGAATCACAGAATCTGTCGTCTTCCTGGCTGAACATCAAACATACCCTCCATCAGAGATATTTTTACCACTTGGTTTACTAGCTTTAATTATACCAGGTGTCTGGGATATTTTATTTTATTGAATCAACTAGATTTTCTGAAACCCACATAAAAAGACTATAAAAGTGAGCTTCAACATGAGCTCATTTCTAATTTTAACGGCTTGAAATTGTCTCTGTTTTGCTAGTTAGGTTTGTTTCATTTTTAGGGGCAATCAAATTAGAATTGTGTTTAGAGTACTCTGCCTTTAAGTTATTGCTCGTGGCTAAGGCAACATGGAATTAATATCTTTATCTTTCCTCTAAGGAAATTTCAATGTCCAATTCATAGTCTGGAAAAAAAAAATTCATGTGGGGAAGAGCGGACTTCCTTTCTCCGGCCACATTCCCTTTAAAAGATTGTAACTAACAGAGCTGCTTCCAGCTCGCCCCGGTTTCCTATCCCTTAAAGGATTAAGTCCAACCCAGTAGTCTTCCTGTGATCCATGTGGCCCTTGTCTCTTTTTTCCCGTGTCACCCATAGTCAATCCCCTCATGGCTTTCAACCTGAAAAACAAATAGAAGTACTTCTATTTCCCCCATCCATCTTGCTGTTTAAGCTTTCTGTGATTTTGCACATGATTTCTCTGAGAACATTTGCCCCCTTTCCTAAACTAGAGAACTCCTGAGGGTTTTCTCTTCTGAAGCTTTCTCTGACTGTGTCGAGGAGAGCCGACCACTCCCGCTTATCTCTTTATCTGTGCGTGTATCTCTGTTAACATTCTTACTATAGTGTATTGCATGTAACCATTCCCTTACGGGACCACTCTCTCTGAGAGCAGGGCGGTCCCAGTCACCTCTGTGTTCTTTACGTCTAGGACATTACTCAGCCCCAGGTCACCTGCCAATTCCTAGTCGGGTGCTCCTGGTGGGCATGGGTGTGTGTTAGGAAAATAATTGTCATTTTTCTCCTTTGAGATGATGTTTTGGTCAAAGCCACAGGAATGCTAAAATCTTGTCATATTGATTTCCCAAGTCATTATGTATAATGCCGAAATAGGGGCAGAATGTGAATCAGAGAACTTTCATTGCTATGCAAGCACCTGATTCTCAAAAAGGAGAATTCTGGTCCTCAGCTACATTGGAATGCAAGGCATATATTCAAAATTTAAATGAGATCTCCTTCCACTCTATTCAGTTGGAGGAAGGCAGTTTAAGGCAGCAGATGCTGAAAATCTAGGGCAAATCTCCCCACCTAGTTTTATAGAATGGTTGAGAGACCTATTAGAGTGAATGTGGCTTGGTCATTTGTGGACTCTGACCGATCAGGTCTTTTCTTTCCGGAAACAGAAGGATGGAGGCAGGGAAGGCACAGAGCGGGGCGTAAAACTGACTCCTCCTACTCTGCATATATTATAAGGCAGCGGCTGTGGCTAACGATACACTCCAGCTAGATCACACTGTCTTCCCAGGCCACACAATGCTAATGCTCTGCATTAGATTAACGTTGTTTGCGGTGAGTGTGTTGATTGACAGGGACAGTAAAAACACAAGTAATTTTCAGCTGTAAATAATAGCTAATATTTGTTTAGCACTTCTTATGTGTCAGGCACTCATTTTACACACTTTGTAAAGATTGACTCACTTAATTCTCACAATAATTCCATAACACAGGAACAGTTATGCCAATGACCTGGATACCAAGGTGTTCAGCGACTTGTCTAAAGTTACGCGGAGCCAGGACTTGAACTCGGGCAATTTGTTTTGGCAACTTAGACTTCAGCCCCTAGACTGTCCTGTATCTGGGGCGCCAGCTCCCATGTGCCAGCTCCCCTGGCGGGTCCCAGGGACATAGTGGCAGTGACGTAGGCATAGAATTTGCTCTCACAAAGCCCCTAGTCTCAGGAGGGCTGTAGGGCATTATGATACAGTGTGATGGGACCACCTCTCAGGGTCCCAGATCCGTACTTTGGGGTCCATAAGTCAAGCTGGTGAAGTAACTAAAGACTGACAGGCCACTTAGGTCAGGCTGAATGGGTCAGGAAGGGGTTGGGGTACTGGCATCAGCAAAAGCCCTGGGATGAGAGAAAACGTGGCATTTTCAGGGACTTAAATTTAGAAGCTGGAATACTAGCATGATAAGCCTTTTTAAAGCATTTGGACTATTCTGACATGTTTACTCTGAAGTGTCTATGGGACCTCCAAGTAGAGATGAGTGTTTGTAATTCAGAAAGAGATTTGGACTGGAAATGCTTATCTGGGAGTCATTAGAATAAAAGTAGAAATGGAGACTATAGGTTGGATAAGGATGTATGAGAAGATAAGAAGACATAAATCAGTCTAAATAGCACCAGAAATTAAGGGCTATCAGGGGATGAGAAGCCCAGAGCATGAGGACACAAAGGAACCATTGGGAGAAAGGAAGAGAAGATGAAAACCATGGTATCATTGGGGCCTAGGATTCTGGAGCATTCCAAGGAAAAGCAAATGGTCAGTAGTCAAACTGCGAGGATAAGGATGGAGAAGTATCTACTGGCTTTAGCAACAGGGTGGTCCAGCTGGGTGTGAACAGCTTCAAAGAAGTGATGGAGGTGGAAGCCACTCTACTATGGGTTGGAAGTGAATGGGGAGTGGAGACTGTGAGGACTGACAAACCCTTCAGGAGGTCTGGCGACATATGTGGGGAGTAGAAGGGCACAGACTTGGGTGGCCCTAGGGGGTCTTCACTGTCACTGGTCTATCAGCTCAGCTAGATTATACGCTTATTAAAAGCAAAGATTGTGTCTTCCATTTCTTTCATCTACAACATTCAGTAGCTTTCGTGTATTAGATGCTCAATAAACTTGAAGATGGATTGGTAATGGAAATAGTTTGTTTTATGAAAAAGCAGTATCTGTTGTATATGATAGAGTTTTTGTACTACAGATTCATACCAGTTGTCTATATATCTTAAGTGTACATAACCCTATCATACTAGTTAATATCAATGATATTTCTGCATCAAGAAAAAACCCCCAGAAATTTAATAAAGAATAAAATATAAACTGCATTGGGATTAAGAATTATATTGCATTCCTTTTTTAAAATGATAATTTGTAGATAATGTGTAATTTAATTAATTGGCATACCCAGTAAAACAGGGTATTCAATTTCCTATCCTTTCTTAAGGAAGGAGAATTTAACTCATATGTAAGATTTTATAGTTTGAGGATCTAGCAATGGTGAATTTTAGTCAAAATAACAGTATATGTGTGATGAGAAACTATGATGTGTAAATAGAATCTAACTCATAATGTATATGTTGAAGATGAATCTTGAAATTCAAAGATTTGAACATTTTATTTATAAGATATTGTATTTATTGGGAAAATTTAACAGATCTTTATAAATATAATGGAATTACCATTATCTATAGTGATATCAGGTCAAGTAGATAGTTTTAACAGAGGTTTTTTGACTTCAAATTGACCTTTTTTGTCAGTTCGTCTACATATTACCACTTTCTCCATTTATGCTTTACTCTATTCCTTCTAAAAGTAAAAAAAGAACAAAAAAGCAAAGATATGGCTCTACAGTTTTGGGGGATATTATGTTCTCACTTACTAAATTGGGAAATTGCATTTCAGGCAACTATCTGCTTATTGGAAATTATCCAGTAGAAACAATAGCTCTGATTTGAAAGGCCACACATTGTGTTGTCTGGTTGATGATACACTTGTAATTACATTGAGTCAATTGTTTATGATATTTTGGATCACAGAGTAACTTGTAAAATGTTGCCAGCTAATTGGTTATATTTCTTAATAGAATATTTTGATCATAGATAGGGAGTGCTGATTTTCAGAGAACAGAAGTAGCTTAAGCAAAAAGAGAAATTTATTGGAACATTACAGAGGTTCTATGGAGGTATTATGGCAAATATTCACTCAGTGCTTGCTCTGTGCCAAGAACCATTCTAAGCATGCCCCTAATTAAAGTATTTCTTTAGCCAGTTTTTGCTAGGTTCTACTGTGGTAACAAATAACTCCAAATCTCAGTAGCTTACACCAGCAAAGATTTACTTATTTTCCTGTTAGATGTTTCTTTAGGGACACAACTTTGTCTTAGTTTCAAGGCAGAGGAAACAAGAGAAATAGTCAAACCATGAAACTGAGGTTGGAAGCCCCATGAAAAGGCTGGCAGGACCCCCAAGCAGGGCCACTACTTTCCTGCCAGGGCTGTCCGGGTCCCGGTGGCATCATCTCACTTTTGTGCTTCTGTAAAACAGCTTGCTCCTAGGAGAACAGAACTCACCCCTAAGATTCTATTGGTTCCCAAAGCTCACTCCAGATTTGTCCACTTGTAACACCTCATTTGCATATAGCATGGACCTAGCTCACTCCTGATTGGTCTATTTGTTACACCTACTCTGCATATGATGTTGCAAAATGTTGTGAAATCTTGACTGATAGCCTGGGTAAACCTACAGATGGGATCCAGAGCTTGGAGTCTTAAATCCTCTAGGCCTGCTGGCGTAATAAACCTGAGTTCTCCAACCCTCCGAGTGTCACTTGGTCTCTCCATAGGATCCAGGTTGCTGTCACACTTTGCTGTGACAAAATGGCTCCTACAGCTTCCACTAGGTCACAGACATTGAACAAAGCAAGTGCTGGGGCCAAGCCTGACAAATAGTCAAATGAATTGGGAAACGAGCTCTTCCCAAAGGCGGCACTGGAATCAGATGTCAACAGTCATGCTTCTAGGAGGGGAGCAGAAACTGCTTGAAAATAACAATATGCAAGCATCCTCTGTCCTTCCTCTTCATCATAATATTTGCTTCTCTGCTATCTGATAGGTTTCCCCCATCTTCGCATCCAGTACTGTTCCTCTCGATTCAGAAATGTCTCTTTTCTTAACCACAGACTTTCTTGAGTTTCTCAGACTTCTGTGCTAAGCCACACCCTTAGTTAGACTCTTTTTACTGAGCGATTTTATTTAGAAGAATCACCGTCACCTTAACAGATTCAGAAACTCTAACAAGAGGTTTGCTAGCCGCACCATTATTTCGTTTCTTGCTGTGAGTTGGCTGAAATTCTGTCATTGAGAACACTATTCAATCTTGTCTTTTACCGACGTTGATGAGATGTATTTCTATTATGCAACCCCACAAATTCTGGGATTTCTGAGCTTTCTATATCCTTTTTCAATTCCACTTGCAAGCTGGTATATATGTTGGAGTCTTTGTACTTGTAAACTGGTCAATGCTTTTGGGGGCTTACATATTTCTTTCTAGTCTTATTTTGCCAAAGCACCCCAAAACATTTAAATGACACTATCAACATCCTGACAGCTAACATTTTTATCTAAATTCGAAGTTCTTGTTAGATTTACCTGTCTTAAAAATTACAGCAGGCAGCATTTTCCCCAAATGTTTTAAGTGTTTGCACTGCATGAGTTAGTGTTCTTCCAGCCTTTAGCATTTCCAGCCAATAACCATTTCCCTGCTCCTCACTATCTAGCCCTGAAGGTAACACCGCTTTGTTTAGGGCATGTTTATAGCACGTTCCTGCTTCTAGGCACTAATTTCTGTACATTCCAACTTTTGCTAGATCATTCTGTGGTGCCAAACAGTTCTTAATTTCTAGTGATTTACCATATCAATGATTTGTTTTTTCTTGCTTATGTTACAGGTTAACTGAGGTCGGCATTGATGCCAAGCTGTGGCATTGTCCAAAAGGTCTTCTTTATTTGAGGACCCAGGTTTGGGGGCAAGAAGATTAGAAGCAATGACTAAACTATGTGATATTTATTAAAGCTTCTGCTCAGGTGTGCCATTTGTCACTCTTGCTCATTTCCACTGGTCAAAGCAAGTCATAGGAGCAGGTCTGACTGTCATTGTGAAGATGCACCGCTGGTCACTCATCAGTGGGTAGAAATGTATAATATTCTTACTGGGAAAGCAGCAGATGACTGGAAATAAACGAACAGTCTACCACACTCACAATTACCCTACACATTAGGTCCTGTCACAATCCTCATTTCATGTGTAAGAAAACCAGAGCAACGTTAGCTTAAATAGCTTGGTAAGATCACGTTGCTGGTGGGGCCAGGGTTTTAAGTCTGGTTTGAGAGCTTACTGTCTTTACCACAAAAGTGAAGTAAGTACAGCTGGGCCTCAGAAGGGACTTTACAAGTCATCAGGCACTACACCTCTTTCTGTGACCAAATGGCCTCTTACCACTAGAGAACACTTGTGTCTTTTGTGGACATAAAGGAAAATCAATTCATCAAGGACTGTCTTTGCCCTTCATGAACTCACAGTCTCAGTGCTCAGCTCTAACTTTTTTTGGGCCCCTCTTTCCTCAAATTTCCTGGAAAAAAGAAATGATGGCAGTGTCTTAATTACAGGGGTAGGTCTGAAGTGTTCCAGCCAGAGGTCCAGTCTATGTGGCCCACCTCAAATAGAACTATGAGGCTGGCTGTGTAAGATGAATGTTTGGGGTTGGAAGGAAATAATTTTGGAAAAAGTTAATTAGTCTTTGCTTTATAATGAATTTAAAAGAATTTCACCTGCTTTACTTGGAAATATGAACTACGGACCGATCTAGTCACGTTCACATTTTTTCCTTCTGGCAATGACCTTCATCAAGGATGGGAAACTCAGTTTCCAGTTAATTTTATGAAGCTGGAAGTAGTAAACAAATACTCAGTAATGAAGTCTTCAATTAATAATACTTGTTCACGCAGTTAAATAGCCAAATAGCATTGGAAAAATGAAATAAAAAAGAGCAGTACCTGTTACATTTTCACAAGAATGGCGAATTAGAGATCCCGAATGACTCTTCTTCTGAAAATGACTCTTCCACTTCTGAAAGTGGATCAATGATCTTGTTAGACAGTAAAGAATTTTCAGGGGTCAAAGCAAAAGGTCAAATCAAGTTGCAACCTGACCTGGTAAGCAGGCTGGTACCCTGAAGGTGCTCCCAAACCAAATCCAATTTTCACAGCATCTTAGCAGGTGTGTTGAGGGACGGGCAGAAGCAGGAGGCAAGCCTCACCTGGAGTGTGCGGTGTCATAGGAGAGCCGGGAGAGCATCGTGGGCGTTACACTCAGAGCAGGAGGGAAACAGCCCTTCTCTCTGCACCAGAGGGGTGCGGGAGGAAAGGTGATTGCTTTGACATTTCTCTGAATGGAGAGCAAATATTCCCGGAGAACGGGTACCACAAAGCAACTATCATCACGTTTGTGAGCAGACTTTGTGGCGACTGGGTTGACTACAGATCCCCTTACTCTTCATCTCCGATTGCCTCTGTTTGCTCTGTGGTTCTGGGACTTCTCTTCATTGCTCTCCCCTCCATCTCCTGCGTCCTGGACCTTGTGGCTTCACCCTTCTTGGTTTACTTATTTTGCATATCCTCTAGTAGTTTTCTGAAAAAGCAAGCATTTTAAGGATATTTTGGAGCCTCTGTAAGGCAAAGGCTGCTAGCTGTTCACCAAAGCCCATTTCTTCTTTCTAGACACATGCTGAGACTACGGTTCCCATCTCTCATGAAACTAATTTATGACCATTGGAATATGAGACGTGATATGTGCCATTTCCAGGCCTTGCTTGTGAAAATCTCCCATGTGTGGCCTTCCAAGTTCTTCCCCATTCTGTGCAACTGGGAAGGAGACCACCAAGGTGACTGGCGGTGCTACTTTTTTTTTTTTTTAATTTTATTGAGTTATAGTCGGTTTACAATGTTGTGTCAATTTCCAGCGTAGAGCACAATGTTTCAGTTATACATGAACATCCATATGTTCATTGTCGCACTCTTTTTCACCGTGAGCTACCACAAGATCTTGTTGAAGGTAGCAGGGCCTCCTGACCCCAAGTTCCCTGAATGACCACACGGGGGAGTCATGCTTGGTAACACTGATATCTACTATCATTTGTTAGGAGAACAAGAAATAATACTTAATTATATTTAGGTAAGCATCTTTTATGTATATTGTATATATATTTGCATTTTGTTTGATTTTAGCAAATGCTGTTACCTTAACAGATTACCTAATAGAATATACTTTGTGTGCTTGCAAATTACCTTTGCTTTGCTTTCACACCTGGGTGATACTGTATATAGAATTTTAGGGTAAGATTATTTTTCACATAGAATGAACACAAGGTTGCATTGTTTTCCAGGATCCACGTTGTTACTGAAGCTCTGATGTTCTTCCAAGGAGGCTTCTTTCTTTTCTCAGGGGACTTTTTAGTACCTACATTCTGAAATTACAAGACAGTATGCTTTGGGGGGGGTCTATCTTTTTTTTTTTTTTTTAACTCACTTTGGCCAATCAGTGGCCACATCCAGTCTGGGGGTTTGTGTCCTTCACTTATAAAATTGTTTCTTGTATTTAACACATGATGATTCTCTCCCTTTTATTTCCTCTGATCGCTTTCTAAGTGTATCATTTGAAAGATGGTGGAAAATTTTAATTCCCTTTTCTTTTATATTTTTTCAGGTTTTTGTCTTTTTGTTCTCTGTGCCAGAGATCTCTTTGATTTTTATTCAAATAAAATTTGATATAGCAATTTTCATATTTTGTAATTTTTCAAGTCATTTGTTTTCCCTCTTCCTATTTCAAAGCATCGTTTTCTGTTGCATTTCATCTCTTGTCTTATTGTCCTTGTAGGTTAATACCATTTTAAACACATTTACTGTTCTTTTAGCTGAGTTTTTTTATAGAGAGAAGAAATAAATGCATAGTCAATTTGACATTTTGGATAATGGGGTCTTTATGAGCAAAGTTTAAGGTAAAATACAACCAGAAGTGATTTGTAGCTGAAGCCTCGTGACAGGTTATGTTTACACGTAGGTAATTTCAGTATTTATAGTGCTCAGTGCCATTCAGGCAGACAACTCCAGGGCTATGAGAAGAGCTGCAGGAGAGCTTGGACAATTTCTCTTTGTGTGAGCTAGGACATCTGGTCTCACATCCTCCTGGAGAACATTAGGTTTATACAAATACCATGTATCAAGGGAAGCAAGCATCAGGGTCCTCTGGTGTTTAAAAATATAGGCTTTAAAGTTGTGAAAAACTTAGTCCAAATCCTGCTCCAGTATTTGCTAACAGTGTGAGATTTTGGTTATGTTCCTTAATTCCTCTAAGCTACTCAATTCTCATCTGTAAAATGGGGATTAATGATTATCTCTACTTCATAGCCTGTTGTGAGGATTAATTGAGATAATGTAGGCAGTGTGTTCAGCACAGCATCAGGTATAGGATGAGTGACGGCTGTTATTATTTTAATAGGACATAATTACACATTAACAAAAGCTGTAACACCCCACATGGGGGGTTGTCTAGAATGAATCAAGGCATACACACACACTCCTGAAATGAGGAAATATAATAAGGATATAAAATATTACTAGCTTACAATAAGTATTTAATTTGTAGTGAAAGAATTCATCAGAAAAAAAAGAACATTGAAAGATTTGCTCAAATTTATAAGTGTGCCAAGGGTCCTGGAGAGAAGCCGAAAGGCCCTTTACTGATATGTATAATTTATGTAATATAAAGGCTTAAACCTATTGTAAATAAATAATAAGTTTTGGTAAATCACTTCTTTTTCATTCCCTCTTATTTTAATTTCCATTAAGCCTCATTTCTTTTTTTTTCATTCACAGAAAAAGCAAATGTTTCCCTCTAATTTAGATTCTTTAAACAAAACTTGCAAATGAATGTAACTTTCATCTATTATAAAACTAAAGGTAAGTAATTCATCATATTAAGTTTCTCTTAGTCTAACAAAAATAGATAGATTTAATATATTATAATTATGCTTTAATAACATTCTTCCTCATTTAAATCTCACATTAAAATAAATGAAACATGTTCAAACCACATGTTTTAAGCATTTAAGAAGAGAAAATGTAAAATTTGGTTTATTTCACTCAGATAATGTTCTCACTATTGAGACCACCACAGGGGTGCATATTTTTAAATGTTTTTCTAGAATGTGAACAGGTAAGCTATTTTGGAAACTTGAGGGCTATGTAGATGTCCAGAAGTGATACAACAAAATATTACAACAGATGAAGCCATTATTATGTATGTGTGTGAGTATATATGTGTACCTATAACATTTGCATTTTTACTTCCTAAGTAATATTCCATTGTATGAATATGACAATCTTGTTTATCCTTTCACCAACTGATAGACACTTGGATTGTTTTCACCCTTTAGGTATTGTGAATATTAACTATAAACCCTCATGTACAACTCTTTGTGTAGAAGTATGTTTTTCATTTCCCTAGGGTAAATATGTAGAGGTGTAACAGCTGGGTCATACAGATGATGTATATTTAACTTACTAAGAAACTGCCAAACTGCTTTTTAGTGTTTCCATGTGCACCCCTACTGGGAATACATGAGCATTTCAAGTCTACTATATACTCCTTAGCGTTTGGTGTTGTCATTATTTCTTATTTCAGACATTCTGATGAATGAGCAGTAGAATCGCATTTTGGTTTTGGTTTGGATTTTCACCATTACTAATTTTGCTGAACACCTTTCATACGTTTTTTAACCACTGATACATCTTTTTTACACCAATTATTTTGTCTGTGTTTTGTTGGTCATTTGTAGTTTTGTTACTGACTTAAAAGAATGCTTTACTTTTATGTAAATTATTAGTAAATATATGATAAATATAAAACATAACAATAAAATAAATATAAATAAAATAAATTATAAAATAAATATATGATTGAGGATATTTTCCCAGTCTATGACTTGCCATCTTTCTCCTTCTGGAGTGTCTTTTAGCTGATTTTTAAATTTTGATGAGGTTCAGTTTACCTACTTTTTCTTTTATAGTAATAATTTTTGGATCTTCTTTAAGAAACCTTTGCCAAATTCAAGATTTTTAAAATTGTTCCCATGTTTGTCATGTTTTCTTCCAGAAGTTTTATCATTTTAGCTCTTATATTTAGGTCTACAGTCCATTTCAAGTTAGTGTTTGTGATGTCATACAAAGGCTGAGTTTCATTCTTCTGTGTGAGAATGGCTATTCAGTTATCCCAGTAACATTTATTGAAACATCTCTCCTTTCCCACTGAATTTAACTTTCACCTTTGCCAAAAATTAACTGACCACATATATTTGGGCCTATTCCATTGATCTGTCTATATTTATGTCAATACCATCTTATCTTAATTGCTATAGATATAAAAGTAATTGGAAAAATAAGGAATTATGAATCTTCCAAGTTGGTTATTTCTAAGATTGTTATGATGATTCTAAGCTTTTTGCTTTATAACAGAAATTTTATAGTTAATTGGTCAATTTATATAAAAAAAGAAATCCATTGGGATTTTGATTGGGGTTGCATGGAATCTGTGGATCAATTTAGGGAGAAATGATATGTTAACATCACTGAATCTTCCAACTCTTGAACATGGCATAACTCCATTATTTAGATCTCCTTTAGTTTCTATCAGCAAGGATTCATGTTTTTTATTGTAGAGATCGTCCACATCTTTTGTTAATTTTATTTGTCAGTATTTTATGGGTTTTGATACTATCATAAGTAAAATTGCTTTATAAATTTTATTTTCCAGTTGTCTTTTCCGCTAATGTATAAAATAAAAATTATCTTTTAAAACAATAATCTTTTAAAATTCTGAGACATTACTAAGTTTATTTATTAGCTCTCCTTAGTAGCTGTGTTGAGAATTCCTTAGGTCTGTATTGTCTGTGAATAGAGGCTGTTTGCTTCTTCTTTGCCATTCTTTATGCCTTATATTTCTTTTTCTTGCCTTATTGCACTGTCTAGAACAATGTCAGTGGTAAGAACAGACCCTGATATTCTCATCCTCAAAGCTTTAAATGGACCTTCATGGAACTTAGGAAAAAATCCCAAGTCCTTGTCTCCACCCACATGATCTGGCCCTTGCTACTCTTTCCAGCCTATCTGATGCCACCAATGGGTACATTACAGTCAGTCTGGCTTTACGGATTCGGAAGGAGACATTCCTTCCACTGCTACAGGGCCTTTACTAAAGCTTTTAATCTGCTTCCAGCTTTTGGGATAAATTGTATTCTCTCAACTCCTCAGAGATGCTCAGGTAGATATGCTTCACCTGGTCAGCCTGTCTCAAGTTACTTACCTAGACCAGCACCATGTTTGCTTTCTGTAGAATGTGTCTCAATTTGTACTTATACATGTATTTACTTTCTCTGTACCTGTTATACTGAACAAACAGAAAGCATCTTTGCCTTCTACCATTCCCTTCCTTTGCTCATTTGGTTTGTTATTTCCTTGCCGCTGGATGAAAAATTTGACAGCAACCGGAACTCTTACATATTGAAAGGACCTGTGATCATGCTAAGACACAAAACACAGACCCAATATGGTATCGTTAGCACTCCTTACACACAATCTGCACTCATCTCCTCCACTTACTAGCTGCAGTCTCTGACCCCAACAAGAATGGGAGATGATGGTTGTATTGGAAAAGGAGAAGGGATGAAAGACAAAGGAGCAGCCTAATCTTACGTGCTGGTACTGGGATAAGACAGCATCATTCTTTCTGGGCTTAGCTGATGTTTAAAGCTGACTCTTTCATGGGGTGCCTTTTTGATTCTTCAGAAGCCCTCCCTAGGAACATTCCTGCTGCAAGGCTGTGGTTAGTTTGAGGCAAGTGAAGCAGAGATATGTAAGTACAGGGTTGGATCCTGCCCCTTCCAAAAATGTTTGACTTTTGTTCATCATGGATTCTTTTGCATTTATTCTGAGATTTTTGAAATTTTGTATTAAATATTATTTATCTCAGTTACTGAGCTTTTGTTTTTTGGCACAGCCTTAAATTTTGTGCCTGAGATGATGACTTTACTCCCAACACCTTGTCCCAACCCTGATTCTCTACTTCCTGTGATGCAGGAAATGTATTTTTCTCTTTCAAACACTCCTTAGCACCTTTCCTCTTTTTTTTTTTTTTAAGCCTGTGCCACATAAAATTTCTCTTTGCGGGTCCTGTCACCCTCCTATATTGTTCTCCAAGTTATAATTTAGTACCAATCCAGGCCACATTTTTCTCCTTTGGCCAACATCTGATGAAAAAAATGGTCTTCTGTTTCCTTTTCAGGACAAATTCTGGGCGAGGAAGCCAATCCCAATAGAGTGTCAGTTCTTTCTTGTTCTGTTACAGAAGCAGCTGGCCAGCCTCTTTCTGCAGTTTGGCTTTCTGGGGTGCAGTTAGACATTAGTCCTCTCAGCTGATGGACACTCAACAGGGACACTCAACCCCCTCTCCTTTTTGTGTCTGGGGGGACTTATGGTAAATTTGTTCCAAGGGAACCTTTCCAACAAATCTTTTTCCAATCTCCAACTTCCTGGCTTCCACTGTGGATGAAGGATTTCAAGGGTGAGAGAGCTTTGACTAAATCATATATTAATTCAGTCTAATACACTGATATTGCAGTTGAAACTTCCAATCTGCTACCCAGTTATTCTCTGTCTCCTCCATGAATCATAAACTTCATGAAGGCAGGAACTATTTCTGTTTTGATCCCTCTTAAATCATCTGCACCCAACACAGTGCCTGGGAAATTTCAAATGTTCAATAAATTTTGTCAAGATAAAGTAGGGAATGAATTCCTTTTTTTCAATACTATTCTAAACCGTATGTAAAAATACAGCACTCCTTAATATATTTTATCATGTGTCAGGAACAATATATATTCTTAGTTTGTAATACTGATGAAGAGTTTTGAATGCAGAGTTGATCATGAAAGACGTTATTTAAAAAAAAGTAAGATGAAATGGGATTCAGCAAAGATTAGTAAGAAAGTTTAATGAGTAAGTGAAGGTTTGCTTATATTCTGAGTCAGAATAAGAAACTCTTTAGAAAGCAGCATGAATGTGGCTAGCGGCAGGTTTTCACTGTACCCTGTAATAGTCTCGGCACCTCTCTATCCTGAAACGATAAACCTTATTCTCCGTGGATTTACCTGGATGAAAACCAATCAGGCAACTGTACAAATACTACAAACACCTGCACATTGGAAAAATTTAACAGTGCCAGCACCAAATAGTTCTTTTAGTTTATCTCAAAGAATGTTCCCAGCTAATCCTCTCTTGAGGACATAGATAAACACTCTGAAGCTAATACAGTCTTAACATAAATTAAAAATAATGCAGAAAAAACATTTTAGAGCATACAATATTTTGTTACCTTTGGATTTCTGTTCCCATTTTGTAAGTCCCATTGTTGAAAAGAAAACATGTTCGTATTATTGTTCTGAGGAGGCCAATAACCTCAGCATTACACACTGGTAGATTTTTTTCCCTTTTCCTCCCTTGGTAACAACTTAGAAAACCCAGATGCTAAGATATGGGAGAGGTTCCCACAAAGCACCTGGCTTCTTGGCACATATCTCAGGTGGCTGGGCTGGTAACTGCTTTTCCATCTGAATTTTTCAAAGTTGCTTTTGGATCCAAGATTTACTTCTAAATTTAAACAATCTAGATTCTTGTCATATTGTCATTTTAAAAAATTGAAATTGTAGTGAAATGTTACCCAAGTAAAAGTTATATACTATATGTGAAAGTATATTTGTCATTTTTGACTGTATAATATAAACTATACAGTATAATGTAAATAATGAGTTGTTGGATTTTTAATATAATTTTATTTCTGTATCATAACTATGAAGATATAATTCCATAATTATATTTCTAATAAATCTTTTTCCTTCTAGAATAATCTAATATATGCACCTTTCTCTAACACTTTATCTTTGTTGCTAAAAAAACTGATCTAATCAATAAAGCACCATAATAGGAGACTACTCATTTCAAACTATATCTTAATTAATTAGCTATTGCTTATACACTACCTCATCTAGAAATGATTTAAGATTATACAATTTACAAATTCCTTTTTTGTGTATATCTCACTCCCAATGTGAGAACAATTTTTATTTATCTTTTCTATGATTTCTAAAATCCCTGTTTATTTCTAAAATTCTGTACCAATGCTGTTTGAAAGGCTTTTTGTTAATAACTCCATTTATTTCTAAAACACCTTGACATTTTTAGTCACTCTTTTTTATAATAATGCTGTCAATGTTTCCTTTCTATCTCATCTGTAATCTAAATTTTTATTTTATTTTTTTCCTCTGTTATTTCCTATAAACTATATTTTTCTATTTCTTGGTTCCTATCTGAGTTCAGTAATAGTACCCTCTAAAACCATGCTTAGTTTTCTAATAAGTGTTTAGGTCTATGCTTTATATTAATAAAGTCACACAAATGAAAATGACTGTGTTTCCCAGAGCCTGAGCGATGTATTTCTATCATATTTCTGTGTGTTGCATTTCAGAGAGTCTAATTCAAGACGGCCTCAATAAATGAACATATTTGGTTAGATGCAATAACGACAAGATGTTTAACCGCAACGAATTAGAATCTTACTATAACGTCAAACAGAATTAATTTGTATGGTTATGTAACTTCACTACTGAGTTTGCCCTTCTCGCTGTTTATTATGTGTTACCGAAATGCTTGCTGCTTATTCATATCATTAGACATAAACACACATTTGTTATTATCTGATATAGGATGTAAGGTGGTGAACAAAAAAAACCGATCTTCTGGCAGGACATGAAGAAGGTAAGAATATTCCCCAAACTGGTCAAATCATACTTACGAACCGTGGATTCCGAGAGTAGAAGAAGCAAGAAAAAGCTCCAACAGGTGTAACAGGGCAGATACCAAGGGACTGGGTTCACTCTGTATCTGAAAACTTTCCAAAATGAAGTTCTTAGGTCATGTAACCACTATCCATGCCAACCTTAACTGTTCTTCAGGGCGGAGCGCACTCAGAATGTTTCAAACCAGGACAGACCCTTACAGGTTGATTTGCCTTGATTTGCCGCTGTTACCAAATGCCCATTTAAGTGTCTTTTAAATATTAAATCCTTATTTATTTTCTTGTCTTGCCCAAGATGCATTCTGAAGCTCAAAACACAAAAGTGACTACAATTGTGAGACTTCACCCTGGACAACAGACACTATGAACTGTCATTTGGTTTCTTTGGCTCTGATTGAACCGGGTGGCCTTCCCTGCCTGCTCTCCCTGAATGTACTTCATCTTTTTTTGGTCACATAATAACTTTGTGTAGCTTGTAAGCTAAGAAGTCAATCCAAGGTTAAGCTCTCTCTTGACAGAGAAGAAATTAGTAATTTGATATGAATGTTGTGTGTGACATGGGCGTGCGATTTCAACAAAAATGACTGGGGATGTGTGATACGGATTGATTCTTATTTCAGAATCTTTGGGCTCTCTAAGGCTAGCTGAAGGAGATCATGAGAGTGGGCTGTCTGTAACGCTGCTTTTTGGTTTTAGACATCGATGTGTCAGCCTGTAGGGTGTCTTGCTGTAATCAGGTCCGTAACTGGGTATCTACATTGACTCTTTTTGCTCTTTTTTTTTAATTGTGTCAACTTCTGGTGTACAGCATAATTTTTCAGTCATATATGAATATACATGTATTCATTTTCATATTCTTTTTCACCATGAACTACTACAAGATCTTGTACATATTTCCCTGTGCTATACAGTATAATCTTGTTTATCTATTCTGTATATACCCGTCAGTATCTACCAATCTCGAACTCCCAGTCTGTCCCTTCCCACCTGCATCCCCACTGGCAAAACCACAAGTTTGTATTCTATGTCTGTGAATTTGTTTCTGTTTTATATTTAAGTTCATTTGTCTTTTTTTTTAATTCCTCATATGAGTGATATCATATGGTAATTTTCTTTCTCTTTCTGGCTAACTTCACTTCGAATGACATTCTCCAGGGAAATCCATGTTGCTGCAAATGGTGTTATGTTGTCATTTTTATGGCTGAATAGTATTTCATTGTGTATATATATTTAATACCACAGCATCTTTATCCAGTCATCTGTCGATGGACATTTAGGTTGTTTCCACATCTTGGCTATTGTAAATAGTGCTGCTATGAACATTGGGGTGCAGGTGTCTTTTTGAATTAAAGTTCCTTCTGGATATATACCCAGGAGTGGGATTGCTGGATCATATGGTAAGTCTTTGTTTAGTCTTTTAAGGAATCTCCATACTGTTTTCCACAATGGCTGCACCAAACTGCATTCCCACTAGCAGTTTAGGAGGGTTCTCTTTTCTCCACAGCCTCTCCAGCATTTATCATTTGTGGAATTTGAATGATGGCCACCCTGACTGGTGTGAGGTGATACCTCATTGCAGTTCTGATTTGCATTTCTCTGATAATTAATGATATTGAACATTTTTTCATGGGCCTATTGGTCATTCATTACATGGACTCTTAAAGCATCTTATTTGTTTCAGAGAATCACAGACAAATAAGAGAATCTTGAATAAAAGTTACACAACAAAATACAGAAAAGCAAGTCTAAACTCTAAGAATACATATATACTAGCTGTCTTCCTCAAGTGTCCTTGGGTCAGGTGGGTTTTGTGAATCTGTATACACATAATATGATTAGGAGATTAGGCATATTATTTATAGCTGTTTCACAAATACTTTGTGAATATGAGCATGTATGGTTCTTTCAGGAAAAAAAAAAAAAAAAAAAAGAAAATGAGAACCTAAGCTATGATAATTCAGCTTGGAAGGGAGCATTGTCTTACCCTGGCCCTCGTTGAACAGTAACATGAGCAGAAGCTTGAGTCCTAAGGTAGAGCTCATAATTTTCCTCTTAAATCTGTCCAATTGTATTTCATCTTTTTCTTCTTTTCAAATGCCTTAATTTCCTTCCCTGGACCTCACCTCTGTCTCTTCATTATATTTCTATGATCTTCTATATTCTCTTTGTTTCACTGCCTTTTCTCAACTCAGTAGGGAACTCCTCTGTTTTTCCATGTATCTTATTTTCATTGCACTAGTAAGGACAATGATTCTTGATTCAGTCTACTTAAATCTAAGTGATATTATTATTTATTTCAAATTATTCATGCAATTTTGTGAAAAATATTCCATCTGATTAAAACTGTTTATTGGTTAATAGATAGTTTCTTTGCATCCAATATTCTTCATAATGTTTGGCTCTTTTTTCACTGCCAGATTTTTCAACTTTACATTTTTTTTTACAACTTTATCAAGAAATATTTCACAAACCATAAAATTCACCTATTTAGAGTCTAAAGCTCAATAATTTATTTTTAATTATTTTTATTTTTTAATTGAAGAATAGTCAGTTATAAAGTGTCAATTTTTTTCATTGTATTCAGACATGCAAATATCACCACAATCTAATTTTAGAACATTTCAAATCCCTAAAAGAAGCACAGTATCCATTAGCTGTCATTCCTGCTCCCTGCCCAACCCCATCCCGACCCAAGGCAACTCTTAATCTTTCTGTCTCTGTAGATTTACCTGTTTTGGACATGTCTTATGAGTGGAATCATGCAACATGCAGTGTTTGATGACTGGCTTTTTTCACTTAGCATAATATTTTCAATATTCATTCATGTTATGACATGTAGCAATACATCATACCTTTTTACAATAATAATAATTTTGATAATAATTTTGCATTTTAAAAATGTACAAGTAGTTTCTTTTTTTACAGTGCTGCTATACGTCAATTATGTCTCAGTCATATGATGAAGTTTAAAATGATTTAAGTAATATCTTCTTTTCCAATGATGAAACAAAGTATATTAACCTGAGCTTCCTAATTCTAAACATTATCTTACTATCTCAATGGGCAGCTGCAGAAGGAGAAAAGATAGGTTCCCTTCCACCTCTAACAGCTGCTACTTTTCATCTGCCAAGTTGCCTTCACTAATATTCTCCTCAAACTTATTATAGTAGTAAGTTTTCCCAGTTAAGATAAATTTTTGTGACTAGAATAGCTGATACCTATTTTTTTTTTACTGTTTCTGCCCATAACAGAAATTAGTCTGTTAATGGGAAGCAATGGAAAACCATACATAATCTCTTTCTGTCAGGATGAATTGGAAAGCAGAGATATTTCTCCTATTAATTTGTTGGAGCACATAATTCAAACATCAATTGATTAAATCCAGCCTTCAGTTACTCCATGAGCATTTATCCATCCTGATGCTCTCATGGAATTTGTTCTGTATGAAATTAACTTTGTGTTGGATGATAAAATGCAAGCTTAAAAATAAACTGTAACAAAGACTTGTGATAAAATACCAGATGCTCTGTTCAATTTTGGTTCTGAAATGAATCCATGTCAGGCAAGGCCAAGAGAAATTTTCTCCAGCTAGATCAGATTTGTCCAGCTGCATCTCAATAGATGCTTCTTCCATAATGTTTTTTCCATTTGTGTATGATAGTTTTTTGGTTTGTCTCTACATTGTGGAATCATCAAGAGGAATCAGACTTGCCGTCTTTCCCAGTCTTAATGGGTTCTTGAGTATTGTTGAACACTCCGTGTGTTAACAGCAACACCAGCTCTGAAACCTGAAATAACACTCTAAAAATAGAAAAACATATGTTTTCTATAGAGTGGAAGACTGATTGCAGTAATGACCGAATCTATCACAGCTTTCTGGAGAGAAACCCATTGCTGAGTAACGACTGTGTCTCATCACTCTGGCTTTGGCTTGGTCCTGTGACTTGGTTTGGCCAATGGGATATGATGCCAAGAAGACTCTAGAAAAAGCACTTGAGCACTTCTGCTCACTCTTCCCTGTACCATCACCGTGAGAAATGGCTGCAGGACAGGGCAGTCCGCCGGAGAGCGAGAGACATGTGGGGAGAGGCCGGGCAGCCACAGTTCACCCAGCCAAGATCACGCATGACTGCTCACCACTGGTTACATGAGTGAATTTGTTCAGTATTAGAAGTTCTCAGCCAAGCTCAGCCTAAACTTCTAACCTACAGACTCACAGGCTTCATAAATACTTCCTGTTGTTTGCTATTTAGTTGTTGTGGTGATTTGTAATGCAGCGTTATTGTGGTAATTGATAATGCATGCATATATGGATTCTCCGAAAATGTCAATCATACTTATTATTAATACTGCCTCCAGAATACCTTCTAGTCCACAAAGTAAATCAGGAAAAAGTTGGAGCAATTTCATAAGTAGTAATATCCATTTGTCTGTTATCACTGGTGAATAACATGTTGAACTTTGGCGAAGCTTCCTCCAGACAACAGAAACTTACCACTTCAAAAAGAAAAACATATTTATTGGCTTAACTATTTAGTAGCAAACCTTTCATGTAATAGCTGGGATCCAAAATTCGTATGTTGAAAACTAATCCCCAATGTGATGGTATTTTGAGGTGGGATCACTGAGGGGTGATTCTGTCTCCCGAAGGGATCAGCGCCATTATAAAAGACAGCTCCCACCCCCAACTATGTGAGGACCCAGTGACAAGGTGGCAGCCTGTGAATCAGAAAGCAGAGTCTCAGCAGACCTGGAATCTACTGGCACTGACATCTTCGGTTTCCCAGTCTTCAGAACTGTAAGACATAAATGTTCATTGTTTAAGAGCCACCCAGTCGATGGGAGTTTTTTAAAGCAGCCCAAACAGACTAAGACAGAGGTCCTTCCAGAATAAGTGTGCAGAGTCTTAAAAATGCACCTGTCATTTGAACCAATAATCCCCACTTCTAGTGCTTTATACAGTTTATATTCAAACATTTAACTAAGAAATAATCATGAAGATATAGGGAAAAATTCATCTTCAAGGGTGCTTATTAAATAATGCTAATAATAACAAAAATTAGAAAAAATTAAGAGAGATAAATCATGGTGAATCTATATAGTGGAATAGTACAGTTATTTTAAAACATACGGAAGAAAAAATAACAAGGAGAAAATTAGGGATGCTATTAATTGAAAAGAACTGTGTTAAAAAATGATGTGTCGTATATATAAATGTACTTGTACAGAATGGTACTGATATTATTTTTCAAGTTTGCATTCAGTTGCCTAAAAACTACCAGGACACAATATAGTATACGATAAACAGTATTCTGTGTGACAGGATTATGGGTTATTTATAGAATCTTTGCTGCTTTTTCTATGCTTTCTACTTGCATGATTTAAAATAAGAGTAAATTGGTGTTGAGTGAGGGTTTAGGGTATTCACCTAAGAATAAAGTGCATGAATTTCATGCCATATATTTAGGCATATATTGAGGTTGACAGATAAATTACCGCCAAATAGCTGTACTGTTACTCCTGGGTGATTGTACATTGAGTGGCTCTTTTGATGTTTTCTTGCGCCTCTGTATTTCAGTAGATGTGCCAGTTAAAACATAAGCTTCATTACTATTCATCATGTGATAAGTTGAATATTTGAAATATCAAATTTATTAAGTTTCTCGAACTAAATGCCCTCTGGGGCCAAGGAAATTAGACAAAATAAGGAAAGCAGATTAGCCACCGGCCAGGTGCAAAAGGAGTAACTACTCGCCATCAATGGATTATTGGCAAGAAGCAACGTGGACCTTGTGGTGCCAGCTCTGATGACTTTTCAAGGAAAGCCAAACATCCAATTTTTAAAGCTCCCTCTCTATTTTTATATCCTGGTAACTAATTCAAACATTTAAAAAGTTTACAAGCTACAGAAACACGACTGCAATTTGCTTTCTTCCTGTGGACAGCCAGTTTGTGAATTCAGGCATGTTAACATGTCAAATTTAAGGCACACACAAGTAGAAAATTCTTATATAAAGACCAATCATTTTATATAAAGACCAATCATTTTGCAGTGAATAGTCAATTCATTTACTAAGTGGGCATCTATTCATAATGTGACTGAAAGTTGTCAAGGTGAATGAGTTGACAAATAAGTGAGCCAGGATTTTTCACCTTTATACCCAGGATCTTTGAGTGTATCATTTTAGTTTTCTTACATATGTTCTTTGTATAAGAGAAATGTCAAAATTCATAAACCTCAATGTGTTTAATTTTCTACTTCCAAAATAAATGGCCATTCTAAAGGACCCCGGAAAAGGAAACGTCACAGTAATCAGAGCAAAGGATAGCCTGATTTAAGATGACTAGATATGAGGTTATGTGTAATGTGAGTCCATGTTCCAGAACAGGGGCATTTGTCCCCAGCGACCTCTAAGGTCAAGAATAGGTGTGACAGGGACACACAAACCACCTGGACAGCAGAAAGTCCAAGTTATTGGATGCTGGTTATTTATAGAAGTTGACAGGTAATGAAGGATGACTGATACCTTAGAAATGTGAAGCTTTTGGGAAATTACAGCTCCTCTCTCAGGGAGAAAGAAGGCACTGAATCTGTGAAAAGCTGAGTTCCAGTGCTCCCCCAGCATCGGAGAGGAGGGTCTTGTGGACCAATCTTGCTGAGATTCCCCTAGAAGAGGGGGGGCTTGATTTCAGTGTTCAAGCTGCTCAACCAGAGCTTCCAGGGCCACTTGGGAACAACTCTATCACAGTCATGCGCCTTTTTGCAGATAGGATAAGACTAGAACCGACTGCCACTTAAGGAAAATGAAATGGAAACTATTATTAAAGGTGGATAGTATGTCTATTAAGCAATTTTAGCCAGTACTCAGATGACTCTGTTACTGGACATGTCCACAGACCATACTTTGAGAAACCTTAGTGTGTGTGTGTGTGTGTGTGTGTGTGTGTGTGTGATATGCATACACATTCCGTAGCCTGACATTCAGTGGATTCAAACATCTTTATCTGTATGTTCATCTCTGTATCTATCAATCTGTAGCTGATTGTATTTTCCAAAGAAGCCATACCAATGCCGCATTCTGTTCTAGAACCTCACCATTTTCTCAGAAAGAGGTAGGGCCTAACTCCTCTCTGACTCTGAGTGGGATTCTGACTTGCTCATAACCAACAGAATGTGGCAGGAGTGACTGCATGACTTCTGAGGCTTGCTAGGAAAAGGTGATATGGCTTTTGTCTTGGGAGCTCCAACTCCAGCGCTGGTGCACAGATCTCCACATAAGCAGTGTCACTGTCCTGAAGCCACTGTGCTGTGACAGTCCAAATGGGTCCATGTGGAAGGACCACAGGGAGAACCTCTGTGGCCGAATGAAGAGAGAGAAACCAGCCCCCAGCTACCCCAGTTCCAGCTCCCACCTGACCACACCTGCATGAATCCCTGAGCTGGGAAGAGCCACCCAAACAAGTTCTCCCCAAATTTCTGACCTGGAGAAACTGGGAGAGAAGATAAAATTCTTGTTGATGGTGTAAGCCACTGCACTGTGGAATGATTCATTATGCACGATGCAATAGAAATCACTCTGTCCGTTGGTCCTTTCTTCAAACATAAACTTTCAAAGAGGAGAAGCTCTAATTTAAATGAGATGATGGTCTCAGGACTGTCTGCTTACCTTCAGTATTGCACCCAAGGCAGTTCAATGGGCCTTTAAGACTATATAGAGGAGTTTGTAGTCAAATGATGGTTTTGAAGGCAAGGAAAGGGAAACCTTGGATTTCTACCAGCCGTAAACCAGCCCCGAGAAGAGAAGAAGCAGGAGCGGGGAAAATGTGTGCTCAGCCGTGTGCTCGCTCAGAAGGCTGAGAAGTAACTGAGTGTCCTCCTCGAATAGTACACAGAGTCACTGCATCTGCCAGAAATCCTGACATGAAAAGTGAACTAATGCTGACTAATCCATTGCAGTCCAGGTGATGAGAACGAGGAGCTCTGGCCTTTGGTGGCCAAGGCTTTCCCAGTCCTTGAAAAACATCTCAGTTTATGGGGGAAACAGAACCACACAAATAAATTAAAAGCAGGTTTGGGGGTAAAAAAGGATATAAATAGTGCTAGGACCATGCATCATAGAAATGTACATGATCTCATGCAATGCTCTAAAAATTTAAAATATAATGACATTATTTCTAGAGTTCAGGTGGAAAAGTCGAAGCTCCATGAAATTAAATATTGTAGTGTCACCCGGATAATCAGGGGCAGATGTTTGAATTCAAGTTTGCCTCCTACCGGAGTCTGGATGTCCTTCTCGCGCCTTGGGGCTGAAAGTAACTTAGTAAAGAACCGATTGAGATTCCTCTAAGCTCTGCCATTCATTGCACTGAATGATGTGTGATTGTTAAGTGCCCGTTTTCACCAGTCCATGCGCTAGGGCACATTTACTTCAGCGCCTTAAATCTCAATGACACGTCCTTCCTTTTCAGACCCCCTGGGCCTGAGAGCTAAGCGCCCCCTCATCTCATCTGCGATGAGTATCTTGCCAGAGACGCCGTTGTCTCTTTGTTACTGCACCTCCTAAATCCATCAGAATTCCATGTCAGTAGAGAAGGAACGTGGCCCGAATCCCAGTCCCCTTCCTCCCAAGGAGTTTTCCATTTGGAAAGTGGGAACAAAATAATCATTAAGAGAGACATTCTGAAGTCACTCTGCCTGGCTTGAAATGTCGTTCTCATTACTTCCTGGTCACGTGGTCTCGGATGTGTTTAATGAAGCTCCCCACTGAGTATGGTTCATCAAAATGTGTCAGTCCCAGGACGCTGAAAAGCAGGTGCAAGACAGACTTAGATGTGCAGGAACTGGGAGAAGCATCAAGAACAGGCATGGACAACCTGTGGACCACAGTGCATTCTGACACCCATGAAAGGAAAGTGGGAGAAAGAATGCTGCAGGAAGAGCCTCAGACTGCAAGACAGTTCTGGAAAAAACCTTGGTCAGGCTAATGGGGAGTCCCCGAGCAAACAGTGTTCATTAAAGAAATCCTGTGTTGAACACAAATGTCTTGCCGCTAGTACCCTCCTGTGCACGCTCATTGGCCAGGAGCAGCCCAGGGACAGAGTGGCCTTGGAGTGAAAGCTGTGACGGATTCCCAGAGGTGTGGCAGCTGGAGACCATCCGCTAACTGTCCCCTTCCCACAGCCTGCTCTCTCTCAAAGGGAGAGCTGAGCAGTGTGTGCTGTTACACAAAGTCACTATGTAGCAGGGCTATTGCAACGGTGAAATGATTTAACCCGCAAAATGCATTTAGAACGTGATCCACACCTAAAGATGTTCAAAACACCATAGCAGTTATAATCCCCTATAATGAAGCTTAAGGATGCAGTTAAATGTCTGGGTTACATGTATTACTCAGTTCGGGCAACCCCATATCCCCATCTGCAGACAGATACCTGGAAGGTAGAGTGTGGGTCCTGAGCTCATGAGTCAAATCCTGTGTGGCGTCTGTTTATTAGTGCTGGAAGTTGGAACTAGAACCGCTCAATCTCAATGGTCATTCATTTTCTGCTTTGAGCGCTGCCTCAAAGCACAACGTCCTAAAACGACAACTTCTGTAATTCCTTTGTTGGTGTCTTTATTCTTCTCTTTCTCTGTCTCTCTCTCTCTCTGTCTCCCCTGTCATGTTCCATTTTGGGTGTCACTGTTGCAATGAGTAGCTTGGCACAACTCTCTTGTATGCCTAAAGTCAACATATTTCATTTCAACATGGTTTAGCCATCTTCCAGCACCTGACCTGGAGAAATGCAGAATTCAGTGGGATACATTCTCAGCAGGGGACCTAAATTCCTTTCTGTCATGTTTTTCTCTTTTCCCCGTTGCCTCTACCTTTACTTTGCCTTCATCTAGCCCTGGTCCTCTAATACTTTGTCTCTTGATAACATCATGGCAGAATCATCACTTTCTTTATTCTACCATTTGATTTGCCACCAGGTAGAGATAAAGGTTATAAAAGAGTTTATCCAAACTACCATTAGGAGGCCACCTACTTGGGGGCAGAAGCGAGATGATGACGAGTAAGGAGACACCCGATCAGTTTAGCCTTTCAGGCCTGAAGGCAACACCTTTCAGACCTGAGTTGCTGTCTTGGTCACAAGTGCCGGTGTTCCTAGCACGGTGCGCCACAGAGGAGGGCACACAACGAGTACGTATTAAATGAATGAGAAGTATTTTAAATCCTGAGCATCTAAATGACCATGTTGTACATGCTTTCCATTTGGGGAGTCATTCTCAGCCCTAGTGGGGGGATTTTAAAATATGCTGATGCCTGGGCACCGTCCAGATCCATTAAATCAAAGTCTTTGTTGGTAGAGCCTACACATGGGTATTAAAAAAAGAATTACTGATGATGCTAATTTGTGGGCAGATCAGAGAATCACTGGTGGCTAGAGGCACATATTGGAGGTGTGGGATTCACAGTTTGCTATCCCCTCACTGGGTCACTCCCATCCCAGGGTAGCCACAACACACGTGCAATTACTTGAATTCTTATATTTTGAAAATTTAAAATTAATGTCTTTGTGACTTTCTACTCTGTAACATATCCTGTTTGTTTTATCGTTTTTTTTTTTTTTTTTTCACAAAAAGATGTCTAAGTAAGGGAGCCATGGTAGTTCCTTGGCTCCTGGCCCTCCCAGCACACCGCTTGTGCCCCAGTCTGCACAGACCTGGCCGTGGGGTCAAGAGCTCAGGCGTGGATGTCAGAGATATTCAGGCTGGGAGCCCATCTCTGCCACTTACATGTGTGTATCCTAAGCAAGCCTGTTCATCTCTCCAAGCTTTAGTTTGCTCATCTATCAAATGGGGTTGTTGCAAGGATTAAATACAATGAAGTGCTTAGATGATGGGTCTGGCAAATAAGTTTTCAGGTTATGTTCATGCTATAATGTTTTGATTAATAAGCACGTGCTTGTATTCTGTGCTGCTGCTGGACCGGACTGGTGCCTTTTGCCTAGTTTTACGAAGAGATGAAAGAATTGAGAAGATTAGTCATTGGAAGGTCAAGAAAGGCAAAGATAATGCAACCAAGGATCGGGGGGGGGGGGCAGGTATCTTGTTAGTTTCTTCTTCCATCTCGTGTGTACAAAGCCCAGGGGGTTTGAAGTTGGGGGGATAGGGCTGGTGTGAAAAGGGAGTTGATCATGCCTCCAGGCCTGCCATCTTAGGGAGCTTCCCTGCAATGGTGTTTAAACTCCTCCCGTGACTCTCAGGCAAGGGGATTTTTCATCAAGCTCTAAACTCTGAACAGATTCCCAGTTGCAAGACCTACCTACCTACCTGAATGTAAATGAGGACAGTGGTCACTGGGAGCTGCAATGTGCTGATGTAGGTTTCTGAAGCTCAAGTCAGTTGACCTGGCAGCTCTGGTGTGAGATGAGGTGGAACTTAAATGTGCAAAGTGGTCATTTTCCAGGCATCTGCCATTCGGAGTCAGCCCTGCCTGATGACGGGCGCCCTGCTCATCCCTTTCCTGTTGACCAAACTGTGTGGACCATGTTGGCAATAAGGAACGATAATAATGCTTATAAAAAGTCACCTTAGTTTGTGTCACATGCCACATTGAACAACACCGTGTCATATCCATTATCGGATTTGATCCTTGAAGCAACTCAGTGAACTAGAAAAATTACTGCAGCCTGAGATTAGGCATATTCTTAAAGGACCCATAGTTGCTAGCATTCATTTTGAGTGTGTTCTCCTATGCTGCAGTGTTCAATGGCCTCCTTTCTGTTTGCATTGTATATAAAATTTCACTTTTTTATAATCCGTTGGCCTTTTTTTTTTGAAACTTCCTATCTCCTGACCCTTTACATCTTGTTCAAATACCACTCTGGCATTAGTAAAACTATTTATTGAGAAGAAATGCATATTTGAGACTGAACTCTTGGCTGAGTTTGTACTGGAAATGCTCCCTGTAATAGGTGTTAACATATTTAGTTCTTTCTTTTTCTCTCCCTCCCTCCCTCCCTTCCTTCCTTCCTTTTTTTTGTTGCTAGGAAAATAAGTATGTGTGTGTGTGTGTGTGTGTGTGTGTGTGTGTGTGTGTGTGTGTGTGTGTGTGTGTGTGTGTCTGGACTAGAAAAGGGAAGGGGTGAAGGGTAAAGAAGAGGATGGACTGAATTAATCAAAGTGAAGAAAATCATAAAGTTTCAAAAGGGATCCTTTAGAGGTTAAAGGCAGGATCTGTTTGAGCTGGCAGGTAGCTAGACATGAGCAGAGAAAGGGGGACACAGGCCAAATGGAAGGAATTGGGCAGAAAGGAGGGGCCCAGGCCAGATGCAGGAAGCCACACATCATGTGAGCACCAGGGGTCCCTGGGCAGAGAAAGAAAAGCAGGAACCTCTGGGCTGACAAGCAGTCACACATTTCGGGGTGACAAGTGGCCTTGAGGCTGACAAAGAAAGGTGAGAAAAGGCAGGCATCTCCAGTGTCCAAGTGTAATCTTTTGCTCATTGTGCCCTAGTTTTAGTGAAAGTAGCCTTGCAGCTTAGAAGTACCCATCATGCACCTACACCAATAACACTTCCTACCCAGATTAAGTAAGGGTAAAAATCTCTTCTCCCCTTGGGAAGGTGGAGCTGGGATGAAAATCAGGGAATACGACCCCAAACCCTTCCCTCCCCAATAAATATTCTGCCCATTCATTTTTATACCCTATGTAACCAACTTGCCAAAGAAACTCAGGGCAGCCGCTCACCTGAGCCTGCCCGCTCTCCCCTTCTGAGTGCACTATCCTTCCTTTAATAAATCCTCACTTTACTTCCTTAACCTCCGTGTCCTGTCTTTGAATTCTTTCTACAACGGGGCAAGAACCTAGTCACCGGCAACAGATGCGCGTAAGTGTGACTGTACGGTAACTGTGACGTCATGGGATGTATTTCTTTGGTGGGACAGTGTTATCAGGCCCCACTTGTGCTGCGTGAACGACTTCACTACACAGAGTGACAGCTAAAATCAGTGATAACTAATAACTTTTTTGCAGTAATTTTATGTTTAGGAAATGTATTCTCTTCCCTGGTTTTAATTGTTAATGTTTATCAGGTGAATTGACATTCTCAAATGTGTGTGTAACAAATATCGCAGCGCAATTAGCATGATCCTTTCCCTAAATGATTCTGCCTCGTATTTCAAGATCTTGATTTTGCCAGATGGTATTGAGATCACTAATGCAGCAATCAGGAGTCCCCCTATATGCAGAAATGGAACCGTCAGAGACGGGTGTTAACTGAGTGAGAACGATATTCTTTTATACTTGAACATCTTAGGATTCTTAGTGAGATGCATATATTTTATATATTATAGGACATGAATGCCTTTTAAGCAGGTTAAATACATACCTGCCCCAAATTATTAACACAATAATAATAATAACAATAGCTTACTAGATAAGAAATTTTCAAAATAATACCTAACATATGGTAGAAACAGAAACCTATTTGTCTGACACTTTTTTTTTTCCGTTTGATTTAGGCTGAATTTACCAAATATTTTGATAGAGGAGAGGCCATTTAATGTTGTGCTTAAAAGCTTAGACTAGAGTTGAGTACAGCTGGATTTGATTCTTTTTTTTTAAATGTATTTTTATTGAAGTACAGGCAGTTTACAATGTTGTGTTGATTTCTGGTGTACAGCACAATGCTTCAGTCATGCAAGAAACATACATATATTCGTTCTCATATTCTTCTTCATCATAGGTTACTACGAGATATTGAATGTGGTTCCCTGTGCTACACAGTATAACTAATATATATGTAAAATAAACAACAAGATTATACTGGATTGGATTCTTGCCTCTGATACTTACTAGTTACATTTCCCAGACCCAGTATTCTCAGCCTTACAATGGGGACCAAGTTAGTAACTAACAGGGTTTCTAAAATTAGAAAATAAAATAAAGAATGTGAAGTCCTTAGTGCAGTGTTTATTATGAAGTCAGTGTTCAGTAAATGATGCAATTGGTATATTATTGCTTACTGATAGTCATATTAATCCAGTTGGATTAGCCAATATTTGGTATATCTCATGTATTCTGGAATATATGCATTTTTTCTCTTAGACTACCTCAGGGCAGAAAGAATTTTCCATGTTTATAAATGTATTTATTTATTAAATATTTATTGAGTGACTGCTATGGGCTGGATATCCTGCAAGAAGTCAAGTTTAGAACAGTAACCTAAACAAAGTCCCTTCTTACATGGACAATATAGTGAATATGAGAAATAGAAAATAAACAAGCAAACTAACAAATCTACATTTATTTGTTTACTTAGCAGCAGAGCGCTGGTCAGGGGCTCCTGTCTGAGTGCCCTGCAAGTCAGGCTCAGAGCATTTTCCTGGGATATGGGAGACAGTGGGGAATTGTCAGAAAGCACGAGTCCAGAAATGTCACTGTTTCACTCGGGAGCCCTGGGCTCTAAGGCGATTCACTCTACACGTGCAACTTCCGCCTTTCCCGCCGTTCCAGGGAGCAGAATGGATGTGAGCCTTTCCTTCAAACCACCACGTCAGTGTTCAGCAAATGTTAGAAAAGAAATAAGTAGGTTAAGGGTTATTCTTTATGAAGGACCACAGGTCAAGATGTTTAGCATCCCTTAGGCATGCTGAATGTGGACAGCGATAAAGTAAATCTTTTTTTCACCTTCATTTATTCCTTGGTAAAATAAGATATGTCTCCCCACCTCCCTTAGTGTTCAAAGTCTTAATGGAATCAAGAAAGAATTCTTAAAAGATAGTCTTCTGGAGTGTGGGTGCATGGATAGAAGAGGACTTTGGGTTCTGCTGCTGTAGGCTTCTGTAGCAGGTGCGGGAGGGGACCCTCTCTGGGCAAGACATCTGTGGGGTCTTCTTCCCAGGGTTCTTGGCCTCTGAGCTAAAAAGTCAAGTCTTTTCCAGTGACTTGGGCACTTCCTTCAAGAAAAGACCCTAATAAAAGCACTCAGACGGAAGGAAAAAGTTTCCTCCTGGCTCTCCGTAGTGAATTACAAACTGGCACTCTCTCCTCCCATTCTTAAAACTCGAAGGGTGGTACAGGCAGCGATGCTGACAGTGTGCATTCGCAGATGCCACCATATGGGTCTCGAAAAACTAGTTGCACTGATGATTCCCTGCACATGTAGGAGACAGTTTGCATTGTTGGCATCGGCCCTGCACAGAAACAAGCACAGCTTAGCAAGGCTGAGCAGATGGCACCGGATCTGGTGCCAGGGAAGCAGTGAATTAAAGGTTATACCCACCAGGTTTGATGCGGTGCCAGTTTGAATTGGTACAGAAGCTTCAGCCCACCTGCTTATTGGCCTCATGACATCTGGCATCTTTTTATTTTATTTTTTTTTAAAATTTGGACTGAATTGAAGGCAGCAAGGAAAAATGTCATCTTAAAAGCCAGTTACAAGTCAATGGATTTAAACTCCTAACAAAAAAAAAAAAAAAAAAAAAAAAAGGCCCACAGGCCCCCTGCATTAGTGTTTTATAGCAATGATTTTTAGAAATCCTTGGGGGGAAATTACACACTGATGTGCCGAATTGCGCTGCAATTTATAGCATCATATAATGGAGAGGGTGGACTGAAAAAAACTGGCCCAAAGTTGCTAGATAGTGACGACAGAAAAAGGCTATTATCTTGTCCTGTAGATTGTAATTAGGAACCAGGGAAGAAAATAAACTTGTTTCTATTTATTCTAACGATTTTCACATGGTAATAATTAGGATAGTGGCATCTCACACAGAAGCACTCTATAAAAGGTGTTTCTCACCTTCGGTTTGTTCCTGTAAAGGTTTTCTATGGCAGTGTATTCAGTTACCCTGCATTTCAGCTGTGATCCCCATTTGCTCTGCACACATTCAGACACTGTGTACACAGATGTGCAACACACCCAGCCCCAGTGTAGCAGTGTGTGCACACTGAAACCTGTTTGTGTATCTCCTCCATGTGGGATCTGCATGGCTGCTCCCTGGGTGTGAGATGAAAGCATGCCCCAGAGATGCACTCCGAGGTGATCAGCTTTGCAACTAAGACTTTCAGTTCACAGTGTGTGTAAGACCTGGCTTACAGCATCCACGATTTATTGATTTTAAATCGACTTTTAACGACACTGTACGAAGCCCCACATCAGCATTCTAGAGGTAAAAAAAAAAGAAAAAGAAAAAGAATAAGAATCATCATTAAACCAGTGTATTAAATGTCTAAATTAGCATCAACTTTTCATCCCACAAATCTGACTTATATCACGATAACACTGACTTTTATTTTCCCATTGGAATTGGCTTGATGTTTTTCCCTTTCAGAGAGTGTAAATTCTATGAAGTTTTGTGACAGTGTGGTCTCTTTTTTTCAGAGAAATACTTAGAGAAGAGATATTGACAAGGAAAAGAAGTAGGAAGTGTTTCCAAATTCTGCTCAGAGAATTTGGAGAGAGAAGGAAGAGAAAATAGGAGTGCATCTCTAGATGTGAATTGAAAAAGAGACTGGAAAGGCAATAATTTATTCCTGTTTTGAGCTCTGTGGACAGTCTATAGGCAGAGACAGTGAGACCAATCCTGTCTTCAGAATCTGTAAGAGAAAGGGTGGGTGTCGTTGGGAGGGCAACAGGTATAATCTGGAAATCTACTGTCTGTTTTGAAGCCTTTAATTAAATATTGTGATGACTTCTTTATATTAAAAGTATTATTAATTATTAATGTTAAAGTATTAGACACATTAAAATAATTTTAAAATATTAGATGTTATTAATTATTAATATTAAAATATGAATTAACTTCCAATTCCAAATTACATGCCTCACAACTGTATTTTTTTCTAATGGTAAATTCAGAGAAAGACTATTTCCCAAGGACATGAAATGTCTAAGGAAAAATTTAAAAAAATCTAAGCAACAAGACTAGAAATGATGTTGGAGTTTTGCAGACCCATTTGTTGTTATCAAAACCTTTAGGGTCATCTTAAGTTTACGGATGGAAAAACAAAAAAAATCTCAAGTTGATTTGATCTAATGTAAAGAATCTATCAGTCAGCATTTCAACAGTAGAATAAAGATGAGAAAGAATAAAGCCACCCACATAGCAGAAGCTCCCTAACATTGCAGTCACTTAGAATTTCCTCCTGTTCATGTAAATAACTCATTTATATTTGATACTTCTTCATAACTCTATTGGACTGGAATTTCTTTCACAAGCTTCTAAGGTGTTCTTCTATAATAACGCTCCATCATTATTGCTATCCAAAGCCAGCTTACTGTTGTCACAGTCAAAACTTATACATTATTCAGTGCTGTTATAAATAATTCTTGTTATAGACCAGGTACTAAATTGCTACTTCATATTCATTGTAGTGAGATAATCCGTTTCAAAAGTTCTCCCAATAAATAGGTAGCCCAAAATATTCCAAGGGAAATAAAAGAAGCATGCTCTGCTTCTTCAACTGAGCAGTTTTAACGAGGCAATGGTTTAAAAAAAAAAAAAATCCCCAATGAGAGATGGCACTGAAAGTTGCAAAGTTGTAATCACAACAAGATGATATCCAAGCATAAATGTATTTAAAATGTATCCAATAACATTGCCTTCTGGGCTATCTACGCTTTATTTCTCAGTACTCCCTTTTCTATACATTTACTATCTAATGCTCATTATTAATAGACAAAAAAGCTGGTAAAAATAGGTCCCAAAAGGAAGTGAAGAGCTCTCTGGATTAACTAGGAGGCAGCATCTTGAGACATTTCCCACCATCAAAACAGATCACGGATTTTATATTTACCTTTGTCAATATTAATTTTGAATATTTACAACGAAAGATTCAATATGAGTGCTTTAAAAATAAATCCAAAAAAGTCAATCATTTACCCTCAACTTAATAAAATACAAGGTGATGTTCTTGAAGACTCAGTTTACATGGATTCTGCAACTGAGAATAATTGTCTCGTGGATTTAGCTCAGCCAAATCCTGCTCTCCAGCTACTGTCATCACTCACGTATATTTTTGTTTTGTCTAAAATATGATTATACTGCAGAGTAAGGTAGAATACAGTTCTTGGCACAAAACAGGAACTCCAAATATCTGTTTAATGGATTTATGACCCAGGTAGTGAAACATTCATTCCTGCTTTCTTTCATTCAGTGATGCTGATGGAGCATGTATTACGGAAGTAGCCAAGAGCTCAGATACTGGAGACGCATTGCTTGGGTTCAGGTTCACATCGGTTCTGCGTCTTGCCAGCTGTGTGAGTCGGGACAAGTTACTTAACACCTCAGTGCCTCCGTGGCCTCCTCTGTAAAATGGAGAACCTACGAATACTAATACTTACCTTATAAACCTTTATGAGGAATAAGTTACAGTTACTAAGAATTTGCAGCAATGTTGGGTACATTGTGTCTCATAAGCATTTGATCAACAAATAGATAAAGACAGGGAGATGGTAAAATCCCCAGCACAGAGAACAGAGCAAGAAAAGACCTCTGTTTCCAACGTGCTCACAGTGCTCAGATACTGTTCTAACCTGGAAATGCCTAACATGCGCCAACTCAACTTTTAATCGAAATGGAAGTTTTACAAGTTCTGCAAGATGGAATTTACCGAAAGGTCAGATGACGCGCAATGTCCTTTCAAATCAGCGTAGCTTCTCTTCACTCCAGCAGCCACAAGGATGGGGTCATGGAGGCGCGGTTCGCTGTTCCTAGTATCCTTTCCCTTTGTAACGGCTCTTCTCATTTAAAGGAGAAGCAATCCCATACCAGCTTGCTACAATTGTTAGTCAATACGCTAATTAACTTTGTATGTTTGTGGATGATTTCCACTGCGTCTCTTCCAACACGCGTGTATAGATTTTAAGCCTTTTTCAATAATGATAAAATGAAAGCCTTTCTTCTGTCCAAAAGACTTTCAGTTAGGTCAAGACATAGAAGATGTGCTCTGTGCTCCACATCTTATCGTCTCAAACATCTGTGGATGCTACGCCATTTCTTTCTTTCTCCTCAGCACTGCTGCCTCAGTTCAGGTCCTCGTCATTTCCCACCAGAACTGCTGAAGTCTCTTTCTTTTCTTCCTAGTTTACTATTCTTCCCCTATTTCCTATCATTTGCTCCACAACCAGGATGAGATTTCCAAATGGCAACCCTGATCAGGTCACACCCCTGCTCAAAAGTCTTCTAATGGAACAGCATGCCTCAGTGGAAGCCCCACACCTGGCTGCCCACGAGACTCGCCTGGCTGAACCCCTCATCTCTGCAGTAGTTGATTCAGTATGCTTTTGATGGCCTCAGGGTTTGACCCCAGAGATTCTGATGAAGCCACGCCATGGCCAGAGTCTGAGCGCCACCAGCCAGAAGGAAAAGGCAAGGTACACAAACCCTCGCAGGACTTGTCCTCGCCTGGCTCTTTCTGCCCTCGCACACCCATTCCCCTCCAGCTCCTAATTCCACACCTTGCAGGTGCTTCACTCCGGCTCAGTGCTCACCTCCCCTCTGTGACCCCTCATGACTGCTCTGTGACACTTGGTAGCTCCTTCAGTGGTATTTTTCAGAACACTCTGCCTAGACTGCATTTCACACTTGCTTACTTTCATAATTATGAGAATTTACAATGCATGGAGTGCTGAAATAGTGGCATTAAAAGATGCACAGTTCAACTGAACAAAAATAATGCAATGCCAAAAATCCCATCTTTCATATATATATATATATATATTCATATATATATATATATATATATATTTCATAATGTATCTGATGGATAACATTAAAGACTGTTCCGACACATAGCACACCCTCCTCCCAATTTCTTCTCTGTCCAATTTTCTCACACCCACCTACCATGGTACCTTCCTCTTCCAAACTTCCTGGAGAGCCTCCCACACACCCAGTCTTACTTGACTTTTTTTACTTCTCATCCATCTTCTTTCCCCCTGATTTTGCAATTTGAAAGTTTCAGAGAAAAACAGCACTTTCTTTAGAAGGCTGGAGCCAAAAACCACAGCTGTGGTTGTCTTTAGAGTATAGGAGTTGCTCCTAGCGGTTAAGGAGAAGGGCGATTTGGGAACAATCACACGAAATCCTGTCTCTCCCATGTCAGCTGGAGCTCCTTCAGAGCGATGATATCTCACTGATTTCTCAGTGCAAATCTGGATCTCACAACATATTAGAATATTATGTGACCAATATGTTTTTAATATGTATTATACCTACCTACTAATCAGAACTGCATTAACAAAAAGTGAATTTATTTGCTTTAGGGTAATATAGAATCAATAATGTGGGAGGGTGGTTTGTCTTTTCTCTGTCATAGTTTCCTCTTCTTCTTGCCACCATCTAAAGAAAAAGTTTCCTGTTTCTCTGTGTTTCAATCACTATAGTTATGTAACAAATTACTCCAGACAGTGATGATATAAAACATTCTTTATTTTGCATGCGTATTCTTTAGGATGGTGTTCAGCGAGGACATGGCAGGGAAGTCTTCGCTGGGGTTATGTGGTTGCAGTTGGAGAGCTGCTGTCACCTGGAGTCTTGACTGGGGCTGAGGACCCACCTCCCAGGGCCTACTGGCTGAATGTGTAATGTGTGTGCGCGGATATGCTCGGGTGGCCTCCCAGCATGGCGTCTGGCTTCTTCCAGAGCATGTGATCCAGGGAGCCAAAGTAGAAGCCACAAGGACTTTTATGACCTGGCCTCAGAGTCCCACGTTGCCCTGTCTGCCCTGTTCTGCTGCTCACTCAGTAGAACCAGTACCACTGCTGGTTCGTTCTGAGACAGGACCACACGAGGTTATGGATATCAGAGATGTGCACCATAGGGTACCATTTTGGAGGCTGGCTACCCTCCGAATGTCCACTCTTTCCTGAAAGATAAATTAAGGGCTAATTTGGTTTCCGCTACTGCTATAAGGGATCCAGAGCATGAGGTATTGAAAAACATAATGTTCCAAAGCTGCAAAAGATCAAGAGATTAGAGTCTGATTCAAGTGTTCTTGAGTCATAGGTCTAGAAGTGGCTTTGGGGATTAGCTAATTCAACTGTTCAGCTCACAGATAAGAAAAGAGAGGCTCAAAAAGGACTTTTGTGGCAGAGCTGAGACAAGTGGCCAGAAATTCTGTTTTCCCAGGCCAATGAATAATCAAATGACGCAAACACAGACAAAAGGCTCCAGCAAAATCTGAGAAGGTAAACTGCAGTCATGTGCTTTGATGTGTAAAAGTAATCTTTTGACCTGAGTCAATGTTGTAAGTTGCATAATTTTTACAACTGAGTGTTACGAAGCTCAGTTGTGGTTTTGTTTATTGGCAAAGTGGGCTACACACCAATTTGCGTGGGTTTTATTTGCTCACAACATTATATTCTGTTGACGTGCTCCTAATTGTGTTAATTTATTGATCATACAATGTGGTCACTTGCTCAGAAATGAAAATTAAATGAAAACATTTTCCATTCATTTATCTCTTAACAATTATAGAGATACTAAAAGAGAACTTTAAACTAAGACGTAATGGAGAAGGTTTTTGTATACTAATTGAGTAAGTTAATCTTTGATGTTAAAATCTTAGAAAGCACTTAATTAGAAGGCAAAATGTACAAAATAGAAAGTCTTGAATTCTATTTTCCGTGGCCTAGAAATTAAGTCCAAATAAATTTCACTTATTAGTGTAGTTTCTTTCAGTATGAAGTTCTTTTACCTGCTCTAATGAAGGGCACAGACAAATCTATTTTTAAACTGCAGCTGCTCCTTCATTACTTTGACAACTTGAATATCACAAGTTACAGAGCGCAACTATTTTATAGACTTTCTTTGCAATTGGAATACAAGACAAATAAAAGTCGACATAAAAAGGGTCATTTGATTTTGAGAGTTTTACTGCTGCGCTTACAGACTAGCATGCACAAGGATAAAAATACTGGCCTCGCATTAGTCCTGCCGTAGATTTTGCTTTGGCTCCTTAAGAGAATAGGATGTGACGGGGGAGCAATATAAATTTTCAATCTGTTTGTTCTTTGGAGAAACATGCCCCTTATTGCTCTGGCGTGTGGGGAGCAGTGCCCCGGGGCAGGGCGACGGGTCACTGTGCAGGTGTCACTGCGGCGTTGGGGCTGAGCCCCGCGTGGGGCAGTCTGGTCATTGTTTTCCCCTCTATTCACATCACCAAGTGCTTCTCCACGATGGTCTTCGTTTTTCATTTTTGAGACTGAAATAGTTATAGCTAGCTCATTATTTAATCTACTTTTTCTTCACTTAACATATACATAGGTGATTTAAAATATTATTTTCCCGTAGTCACTGTCCCAATAATTAGCTATTGTTATTAGCGATTCAGCTAAATGGCAAATGCAGCAGGAACTACGCAGTCCCAGTGCAAATAATAATTTAATTCTACATTATTTACTATCCTTGTATTTTAAAATCATCTTGCATAAAAATGTTAAAATTATACTTAACATACCTGTCATTTAATGACCCACATCGCTGTGACCCAGGGTCTTGTTATTACACAAGCAAACCGCCCACCGAGTTTTCTCTGTGCAGTTGAAGGCCCACAGCTCAAATCCTGAGACCATGATGACTGTCAACAAAGATGTCTTCTCAGGGCAAAGGAAACGACAGTAAGGGGAATTAGCAGTTTTCACTTAAACTGTATTTTAGTTGAGGCTTGCGCATAAAACAGTTTTAGAATTGATGCTTTGTAAAGTTCATAGTGAGCAAGGGTTAAAAAAAACCATTCACAGACTGGTTAATCTATAGGTAACTTTTCTAATGGAAAAAATTTACCTCCAACTGAAAATCCAAAATTGTATTTTATTTATATATGTATGTATGTATGTATGTATGTATTTAGGTATGTATGTATCTCCTTTATATCCTTGTAATTTTAATGTAAACCTTATCTTTTGCCTTTGATTTCACAGTCTTTGTTGATCCTTGGTTTCTTACTTTGCTATTGTGAATTACCTAGCATCAATTTGATGCCAGGTTGAAAAACTGTTGTTGTAAAGTACGTAATACTGGTATTAATTTTATAAACTCCCCAAATGCCCTCTCCATCCCTTTCATTTGTGCTTTATTTCTTTCCCTCCCTCCCTGTTTGCTTTGGCTGACAAACTAGCCCTTGCCAAATGAGTCAGTTGAAATGGCGACATTAAGTTTTATGCGTGGAAGCACATAGGGTACTCTGGGAGGGGAGGGGCGGGGAGGGGGAGGGGGAACAAGACAACTGATCATGCGCATTGCACTGAGCTGTGCTGTTGCAAGGAAAGGCTCTGACAATCATAAAGTAACAGAAGCTTTTCACTAAAGACGCCAGTGAATAAAGGGTTGTAATAATTTTCATGAAAATCCTATTTCTTGGCTTGAAAGCTTCTCAGCATTAGACCACCTAGGATGTTCATGTAACCCACAGCCTTCTTGCTCCCTGTTTAAAAGTTCCACTATCAAGATGCGCTAGAGGGGTGTTTAATAATAAATAGACAGCGAAAAATGTAAGAAAGCAGACAAAATTAAAATTGCAAGAGTTCTGAGAACCCTGTAGCACTTTTAAGATTCTTTACGGTTTCTGGGAGACAAAATAACCTGTTCATTTTGGCCTTTTCAGCAGTTTTCCATGGGTGTCCCATGAGTATTCCAGAAATACCGTCTGGCCCAACTTTTGCTGATTGGCATTCGATTCTGGTGAAACTCCCAGAGAGTTTGACAAGTAAGCAGCTTCGGGTCCTGGAGAGAGTCCATTCTTTGGAGCTGGAAATGGTGGGTGTAAACCTGGGCTTCAAAGGTTACTGTGTGTCAGGCTATGAACAAATCATCACTGATTCACAGTTTGTGATCTGTAAAAAGTGATAAAATAGTGCTAATCATAAAATTACCTTTCCAGCCTCCCGATTTACAGGGTTTTGAAGGTTATAAATAATAACTATAATGATAATAATAGTAATTGTGTTTACCGTGGCAATTTATCAGTCCTAAGGCACCAACCAACACAGGCATGGCTCTTGGCATTATTCTAGCCAACACTGCCTACCGCTTCTGTGGTCTTTACATGTAGGGCAGGGAATATGCCTCCTAGACTGTAAGCTCCTCTAAGGCAGGTGCTTCTCATCCAGCTCTTTGCCATGCCTTTAATGGATGCTCAGTAATATCTGCTTAGCGAACAGCTAAATGAACACTGTAGGTAACCACCTGAAAGGCAAATTAGTTTTGCATGTTATAAACTCCAGAGATAAAACTAGTCTAATAATGAGATGCTATGGGAAGACATATATAGGGTTGACATAAGAAAGATGAAAATGAAACCTTAGAGAAATCCAAACCTGGAACAAGGTATCTTGGTATCTCTGAATTTTTCTTAGCAGAGGTTATTGTATTCATCAGGAAAAACGAGGTGATGCTGCTGTAACAAGCAATGCCAAAGTTCAGGGACACGAAATGTGATGCATGCTCTGTATCCAGCATGGATTAGTGTGGATGCTTTGACCATTTGAATCACCCAGGCTGATGGAACAACCGTCATCTTGAATGCCGCTAGTCACCATAGCTGAGGGAAAAGGAATATTCTGTGGAGGTTTTTGGATGGATCATTAAATACTGCAGCTTCTGGCTTTTTCCATTCACAGCTCATTGGGGAGAACTAAATATTTGACCTGAAACATAAGGAAACCTGGAAATACATTCTTACGTGTACCCAGAATATAACAACGTCAAGAACCATTATACCCAATCATTTAATAGGATGTTGTAGAGAGAATTAAGTCGGAGCAGTACCAGGCAGACCGAACTATGAGAAGGTTAGTCTGTGTGTGATTGGATGATTCTGCAAAGGGACTTACTTTCTAAATCCCTATGCAGTGTCTGCAAGTCTTACTTTCATTTAGCACATCTCATGTGCATTGCACTCGTATTATGGTTTCTTTCAGGCCAGTAAGTTCCAAATACACTGATGTCCGATGGTTTTTTTATGACTATTAATTCTATTTTTAATTGACTCCTTTTTGTGTCTGTTGCCCTTTTCTGGGTGGTTTGCTGTTATTCTTCTATTCTACTTTATTTCTGCAGCTTTCAGTAGAAAAATGTCCACCAGCTCTTACCAAATTAATTTTCTCCTTTGAATAACACACTTGAAGGTAATTTCTCAGTGTAAGGCAAGTTCTCAGTGGCCACAATGAGAAATACTTCTCGGAAGACCAGAGTGTACTTTTAAGAAGGATTCACATTACATGGACACTGATCATGAAGCAAAACTGAAATTCCAGGCAGCGTGGTGACGTAGTGCAGTCTTCTTCCAAGATGGTAATCAGGGGAGCCATTCTTGTAACAGATTGCTATTTGTGGTGCCATATTCTGACTTTCTAATACACTTTACCTCATCATGGGTCTGTCTGTACCTGATGAGCAGGGACAGATTTTTCTGGCTTGATTAGTTGTTTTATAAAAGCTGCAAGGTTAAAGTGAAGCTACATACCACCTCAGATAGAGTAGAGAGCCTGTGATCAATGCACAGAATCTGGTGTAAATGTAGAACTCGTCTTCCGCACTGTTTTGTTTGATGATTTTGCGTGTGTGTGTGTGTGTGTGTGTGTGTGTGTGTGTTTTGGAGGTTAACTGATGATGAAAAACCCCTCACTAAAATCAGGTTTCAAAACTCTTCTTTCTTAAATAGTGTTAGATGTTATGGAGTTTTAAGGAGAAGCAGAGGGCACAGTGGCATGCAGAGGCAAGTGCATTTTGTAAGAATCCTCGCAAATAATGAACTTGGTCAGAGTGGCAGTTAAATCTGTCTCCTAAGCGCACCTCAGCACACGGTGATGCTTGCTGGATCATTCTGTCTATAATGTTGTGGTCATCTTGGTTCGTGACCCTGGAGTAATTACAGGGTTCTACCCTCCCATTTTTGCTCACTCGTCTATAGTGAGAAAACTTAACTGCTGTTTGTCTAGGCTACCCTGAATGAGAAGCAATTTTTATCCTCTGCCTCGCTGAATGGTAACGAGGCGATGAGTGTGTTCCTCCTGGAAAGATGTGGTGACCTGTCCATGTTGGAGGTTTGATGTGTTTAACAGTTGCTACCACGAGAGTGAGGAGAAGATAGGGCAAGACGATGTCTACGGGGTGACTAAAAATACACAAACGCAGGATGTGCAGCGGAATTTGGGAGGTTCTCCTAAGTGACTGTCGTGTGAGGAAGGAATGTGACAGCAGTGCCATCTCACCCTAAGCGAGGTATGTCACAGCTGATAGGTAAGGCCATCACTGTCTAATGGCTCTGGCTTAAGAAGAGCAGTATACTCTAGAATTTTCAAAATGGTTAAAAAAAAAAAAAGGCTTAGTTTGAAGCCAGTATCTCTCAGTGTGTTCCTACCCATCAGCCCAAGAAAATAAAATTCTCATTTGAAATTTATCTCTGAGGCAAATGAGACTCAGAAGAAACAAATGTGAAGTCCTTGCGGGGAGGGTATGGCTCAGCAGTATAGGGTGCACTTAGCATGTGTGAGGTCCTGGGTTCAATCCCCAGTACCTCCAGTACCTTCATTAAATAAATAAATAAACAAACAAAAAACGAATTACCTCCCCCCAAAATAAAAATTTAGAAAATAAAAGATACAGTTTAAAAAAAAAAAATGTGAAGCCCTTACTAGCCCAATTTATTCATCATGAATTCTTACCCTTGGTGTGGGACTTCATGTGGCCAAACTGTGTGGTTGGGGAATTAGACTGTAACTGATCAATTTCAGGCCAGTTGTGACTGGGGGGAGAGCAGGATACGGCAGGAACACAGGTCCCAGTCAGTTCAGACCGTGGAGAGCCAGATACAAAGAGCTCGCTGTGAGCTTAGCACACTGTATGGTCACACACAAATAAGGCTGAGCCTTTATTTTATTCTATTTTTTATTTAAAGTCCCACACATCCATTAAAACTTTTACTACAAAGATCATGTAAGTTATATAACGTAAACACATCCATATGCATTCAGCTCAGTATATGAAATGTGAGGATTTTGTATAACTAAAAAGCACCATGTTTATTTTTCTTGTTTTATTTGATAGTTTTCCCTTATGCCTTATTTGTCGGTTCCCCCAACAAAACCCCAAAGGTCCTAAAACATATTTGGAATTATCTTGAGTTTATGTATTTAACAAATATTTTGATAACTGGGGAGATATAAGATCTACACAATAGACTATGTTTTAGGATCTTTCAGAACACGGACTTTGAGCCTGGCAGACAGCACTACTGGCGGAGGAACAGATCCCCTCAGAATGCGAATCCATCTTAGCATAAGAATTATTGACCCACAAGACGTGTAATGGTTCCTTAGCTGACTGTGTGCAGTCCGCTGCCATGCAGGCATGCTTAGCCTTCGCGTGTGGAGAGTTCAGTGAAGAACAGTGCCGCAAGCCCGCTCCAGAGCTAACACAGTCATTAGGTCATGATGCTCGTTTCCCTATCTCCCCCGCACCCTTCTGGGCATCCTGTTGTAATGATCCACATTGCGCATACACGTAACTGAATTCAGGTCGCACGATTCAAGCCAGCTGCTCTGGAATACCAGCTCACCAGCATCCCTCAGCAAGAGGCTGTCTTTACTCTGCACACAGGGTCCAGAGATGCTGAAGTCCAGCCCGTGTGACACAGAGATCTTCTGAATACCAATGGTGTCTGCCAGTGAAAGAACTTCAGATGGAAGCCTGACCTTTCAGATATGAGAATCCTTAAAATGAAACCAGGGGCTCAGAGCTACAAATATGTGGATGGGCAATTCATCCTCGTGGGGAGGTAAGAAATAAGGTGTCTTTGTGGCTCAACAATGTAATCATATTAGGGCACTGCCTATAAATCAGGCACTTCTTGTTCCTGCTCATTGGTGAGCTAACCTGTTACCGAGTCTCTTAATTGTCACACAATCTAGTGTCACATGAGCAGAGGTACCAGGGATAACAGGATACTCCTGAAATTTGTGTTGTTTGCATAGAAAGGACAGAGCAAAAATGTCTGCCTGGAGGTTGCTGTGCTGCTTTACATTTCAAAGGCATTTGCGTTAGGAGTCTCCAGCTCCCATCCGTCACTGTGAACCCTGGAACCGTGCAGGCTGCAGGGCGGCGTATGAAAGTGCTGTGAGTATCGACCAAAAGTCTCACGCACACAGTCCAGGGCAACTGATCCCGTGGTGAGCAGAGTTGTAAACAACAGCACATGAGTTGGGTAGAGCTTCTTGAGAGACATTTTTGGAAATTAAAAAAAAAAAAAAAAGATTAAATTTTGTGAACTTTGAATAAAAGCCTTTACATGAATTTTATATGAATTTGAGACACAAAGGCAAGCAAGGCTGATTAATTTAATGCCTCTACATTGTGTGTGTTCCAACAATGATGGAAACAGATTTATCAATACACTTTTTAGTCACACAAAATGGACACCCTCTAATCCAAAGGAGAGAATGAGGGGTGCACAAAGGCACCGTTGAGTGTCTTCTGACGATGGTTTGGTGAGTGAAATGTAAAGCCAGGATTTACAAATATTACACAAGTGAACACTGTTACTGCACTCAGGCTGAAAAACCCTGTTCAAATCCAATAAGTGGTTTAAGATGTGCAAATAGAGGCTTCTGCGGGGAGTCAGGCATTAGAAGCCACCTGGAGCATGTGCAAGAGATTGTATCCATCAATACAGCAGCTGGGCTGAAATTATAAAGAGAGCCGCTTTTCATCACGCTTGTTTTAATGCATGCGTTTCTCCTGTCACTGGCACCCCAGGAAAACTGCTAAGCACAAAAATGAATGGTGCCCATTACCTGATATTCATACTTGTGACAACAGAGAAAAGAATCACAACACAACAGTAAGCAAAAAAATTGATATCCAAATTATTTTTAAGTTGCTGCAGTAGGAGAAAAATCTTGAAAACCAATTGGCAATATTTTAATATGAGAAGAGAGGAGGGGAGCAGAGACATTTCGTATCTGATTGTAAATTGCCTCATCCTGATATGATATGGACACTCTTTATGGTTATTTTCAAAGTAGGGTCACATTTGAAAATATATTTTGTACTAAAAGAGGAAAAGGTGTCCTCTCTAATATGAGACTTCATGCAAAATGCTGGATTGGAGAAACATTAGAACCAGCCCGTTCCAGTGTCAGACACGGACACCGCCTTCCCTGCAGGGGTTCTGTAACTGGGCTGCTGGACTGATGTGCAGACATCGCTGGCATTTTATGTGGCTCATAACTGAATAGCAAATGCCAGCTCTTGCCTAATTAGCCTTTCATGATGATGTTACAATGTATACAATGTGCTATTATGTTGATGCCTTTGGAACAACATTGAAACAGCCTCAATAAGAGATGAGTGTTAAAAAGGCAAAAAAAAAAAAATAGTGACAAAAGAGAGATCGAGTTGCTTCAAATTTGGAGCGAGGATGAGTTTAACTGGAAAGGGGCATGAGGGACGTTTTTGGGGTGACGGGAGCGTGCTCTGTCTTTCTTGTGACAGTGGTTACACAAGCGTACACATTTACCAACACTCTTCGGACTGTGCAATTCAAATAGATGTCTTCATGGTGTATAAATTATACTCAATAAAGTTGATTTTTTTAAAAAAAGCTTAGACATCAGAAATTTCATTTTAGTACGTTGCCGTTTGAAAACAGAAGTGGTATTTTACATAGCTGACCTCAATTTTCTCCTCCCCTTTTCATTTGTTGAGTATTTGCAAATTCACATTTCCCTGTGCGAGAGGACTTGCCCAGTTTGCGGAGACTGCTGGGGCTTACTCAGGAGTGAATTTGCCTTTCAGAAGGAAACTTTCCACGCACTGAATGGGTTGAGGTGAGTTAATCAAGAAAATAGGTCCTAGTTTGATGCTTTAGACTCTAGGTTAAGTGGAGGTGATTTTTTTCCCTGGCGCAAAGTAATGTATGGTTCACAGAGGACACTGGTGTGGTGGTTCAGGGAAAGGCATGTCTTTTAAGTGTGTGGAAAGAATACTGAACTGAGAGTATTAAAAGGCCTAAAAATCTTACTAAACCACTTCCATTAATCTCAGTGTACAACCCTGGCTCACAGCCTTACTGAGCCTTAATGTCTTCGTTTGTAACTTCAAAAATGGGGGAGGCGGGTGGGAAGGGATAAACTGGGAGTTCAAGATCTGCAGATACTGACAGGTATATATAAAATAGATAAACAAGTTTATACTGTACAGCACAGGGAAATATATTCAGTATCTTGTAGTAGCTCACGGTGAAAAAGAATATGAAAATGAATATATGTATATTCATGTATGGCTGAAGTGTTGTGCCGTACACCAGAAATTGACGCAACATTGTAAATTGACTATAACACAATAAAATTTTTTTTAATTTAAAAAAAGTGATATGGATCACATTGTCACACACACACACACACACACACACACAAGCTATGTCCAAACTGTAGCTTTCACATTTATTTGACTTTAGTAGCAGAATTCTTTCAAACAACATATTTTACAGAACCACAGTGAGCAACAGAGCTAAGAGCAGGGCTATTCTGGGTGAACTGGGAGTGGGGCCTGTGGCTTTGCTCAGTACCCGCCACACACAAACACACAGGCACCTTTTTGGAGCCTGGATTTCCTGAGAGAAGTGAGAAAACCAGCTCCCTAACTTCCCTTCCAACTTTACTATTTCAGAACTCTATTTAGAAGAATACCTTGAAGATTAACAGTATGTTTTGTTGCTCTAGTTTTAAAAATTTGGCTTACCAGTGAAAGAATATAAACTTGTTCTGGGAGAAAAAAACTCAAGATATTTAATAGGTGAAAAAAAAAAAAGTCTTTCCACATTTTATTTTTGCTTTAATCAGCATTTTTCTATACGTCTTTGGACACTTACGGTCATAGTGTATGTACAATGTTTCTTTCCTACAAATTATAAAATTTCCTGATAGTCCATTGAATGAATTTATTATCTCTCTGTTGTTGGAAAATTGTTTATATATTTTGCTTTCAGCTTGCTAACACTACATTGAAAGCTTTGTGCTTAAAACTTTTTACCTATATCATGTCGATAAAATATATTTTACTTTCGGAAGATCTCTACCCATTCGTTCCCAGCATCAATGGTGGTGTTGAATGACATCACCCTAAAGGGGCCACTAAGTGGTGAACAGGTATGCTACATATTTTGGTCAAGCCTAGCCTTGGATCTTTTTAAATCTTGTGCTTTTAAAATTGGATTTCATTTTTGGAAACTCAGATGACTCATGCTTCCCACACGCAGGTCAAACACTTCAAAGATAAAAGATCTCGGGACACACCTTCAAGCACAGCAGAGTGCCTCGGAACTTTTCCCATTCATTCATGCATTTACTGAGAATCAACCATGTGCCAGGCATTTGCAGTAGGTTTTGGAGATACAAATATGTGCAGTGTGGTTCATTGCTATTAAAAAGTTCATAGTCTAATGGTAGGAACAAAAAGATGCATGACACTAAGACCAAGGTGTCTTGGTTGCTCAGTTCAGGATCCAGGGAACAGTTCTACCTAAGGCAGTTTGGAGCAGACTTCATACAGAAAATAATAGTTGGTTTGAGTTTTTAATACTTAACCAGGTGGACTCTGGAGAGAGGGGTTGGGTATGGTGGGCACAATGTTCAGTTAGAGGCTCTAGCATTTACGGAAAGGTCAGAAGTCATTAAAGTTCACAGCGTGGCTGAAGATGGTGGCAACCTCTTGAGGCTGGAGAATGTGGCCGCCCTGTCCTCGTAATGACCTGGGAAAAGTGAGTCAAGCTGTGCACTGTCTGACAGACCAACGGAACGTTAATGAAAACACACCTTACTTCTCCTTTATGGTCCATTTTCAAGGATTTCCCCTTAACATTTTGAAATGAAGTACTCACTTCCCACCTCTCAACTCCTTTCACATCACAAAGATGAAAAAAAGAATGCACAAATCTATTTTTCAGTCTTCCTAAAGTATACTTTAAAGGTCTTTGAAACTTTAAGAAAACAGATAATCATTTATGCTCTGTTTAATCCCATGTAGAGATCATTTTCAGAATCTGTTTAGTAAATTTTGCTGAAGATTCAAGATGCTAATACCAGTTAAATCTTTAAAAAGCGTTAAATAGAAAAGTGTTCAGTAGTTAAATAGAAAAGCCTTAGTGTGATTCTTATGGTTCTAATTGATGTTTGACTTTAACTCACATGATTGGATGTTTAACTCTGAATCAAAGACCCTAAAGTGTTTGTAGATTTGTCCTGTCAATACTGAGTTTGAGACAGACACAAGTAGAGCCCAGGTCAGAGAGATGAGAGCCAAAACTTGGGACTTAACTTGGGATCAAGTGAATTTTTAAAATCTTCTTCCTTGAAATTTAACCACTCCATGATGAAAACATATAATATGATTAGCCTTTAAGGTTCATTTAAGCCTTCTAATACCAGTGATGGAAAAAAAACTCCACTATGTCCACAGTACACAAATCAAAAAATCAAATTCTGACATGGAAGCAGCTTAAATGTCTATCAACAGATGATTGAATAAAGAAGATGTGATATATATATATATGTGTATGTGTGTATGTGTGTATATATGTATCTGTGTGTATGTATATATATGTAATGGAATACTACTCAGCCATAAAAAATGCCATTTGCAGCAACATGGATGGAACTAGAGATTATCATACTGAGTGAAGTAAATCAGAAAGAGAAAGATATAATATGATATATGATATCACTTACATGTGGAATCTAACAACATGGCACAAATGAATTTATTTACAAAACACAAATAGGCCCATAAACATAGAAAACAAACTTACAGTTGCCAGGGGGGAAAGGTGGGGGGTTGGGGGGAGGGAAAATCTAGGAGTTCGAGATTTGCAGATACTAACTACTACACATAAACTAGATGAACAACGAGGTCCTACTGTTTAGCACAGGTAACTATATTCAATATCTTGTAATAACCTATAATGATAAAGAATATGAAAAAGAACATATATATGTATAACTGAATCACTGTGCTGTACAGCAGAAGTTAATACAACATTGTAAATCAACTATATGTTAATGAAAAAAATCAAAGTCCTTCAAACATGAATTTTCTAACTCCTCGATTGCTTCTTCAGGGCTAGCTATGAATTAATTTTACAGTGACCTAGTTCCAGCATGTGAATTTCAGCTGTGATATTTCAGAAAGTGGGCTGCAGACGCTGGTGTCAAACATAAGGTCCCAGCGGCTCACCCTCCTGATTTAACAGTGGATGAGTCTGAGCACCGGGTTGGGCAGCATGAGCACCTGGTCCTCCTTAAGTCATCGCCCATCATTAGAGAAAGGAGGATTCCACTGATTTCTCTGAGGGAAGCACTGGAAAAAGCTTAAGAATATCTGTTTACTAAAAATAAAATCATCAGATTTCAAAGCGGAAAAATACTGTACCCATCACCTACTGTGACTATTCACTTCAAAATTTTATTACCTCCAAAGAGTGAAATTGAAGAGAACTTTAACCTTTCATGTTTCTGTCTTGTCTTGACTTGTTCCCCATAATGTTCTTCTTCTGTGTTATTTTTACTTGGCAGTTAATAATGCAGCTTCCCCAGCTAGGAAAATTCAATTTCTTTCTTGAAAGGACAGGTTTTAAAATAAACAAGTTAGCTAAATACTTACTTGGTTAGGAAAAAAAAAAAGAAGAAAGTTTCTCTATGGAACAGTTTCTGGATACTTTGGTTCAAAATTTAATTTATATTTTTAAACAAACATGCTGAATTTCTGTCGTGGAGATTTGCCATTTGGTTTCTTAAATCAGTTACAGTTTAAGCCATTGCTTCATGAATCAGTCAAAAAAGTAAGCCCGAGTTACCAGCATGTGACAGCAAGAGCTGGGCTCTCAGAGGAAATGGAACCATGGCTTGTTTATCTTGGAGAGCACTCTTGTCATCATTTTTACTGTGCACATATATTTCGTTGGCAATTTTGTCTGTTTTTCCTATTGTCAGGTAGAATAAACTGAAAAAAAAAAAAAAAAAAACCACACTAGGGAGAGAAAAAGAAAAAGGCAGTGCTTGCTTGTCCTGGTAAAGTGATTAAAGGGTTGCCCTCCCCTCCGCGGGAGGAGCAGACTCCTTTTCCTTCAGTACAGGGGGCTGGGGCGGGGGGACAGGGCACGGGATGACTTCCTGGGCAGGAAGGGGGCAAAAGCATTCACCATAAGGTTACACCATCGCCCACCGAGCGCCCCCAGCCAGCCAGCGCGCTTCCCGTGCACTGGGGAAGTGGCCGGCCTCGCCCGCCTGACCAGGACGCTGGGTGACCGGGCGCTGGCCGCGGCACTGGTGCTGGCTATCAAACACCGGCCCGCTTCTCTAGGTCCAGCTCCAAAGAGGGAAGGGGAGAGTCGGGACGCACACACAGAGCCACAGAGCGGAGGACGCCTCCACCCGCCGCTCGGGTGCAAGGGGTGGGAGAAAAGCCACCACAGGCGCTGAAACTGATCGCGGTCTGCGGATGCTGCAATAAATCTGCAAGCCCGGTTTCCAAGCCTGTGAAAACTGGGACAATGAATAGAATAGTTCAGGGGATTGGGAGGAGACTGGAGTTATTTGAATCGCTTTGCCTTTAGCAAACGCTGGGCTGCTTCCCACACTTGAGAGGGAGAAGGCCCACATGAAGCTAGAAATGGCTGTCGTTCCGTTTAAAAGATGAGGGTGAAACAGATTCCAGTGCAGGGAAAGACCGAGGGGATGAATAAAAACTTTCAGGTAGAAAAAATATTCTGGCTTAACTGTCTGAGGACCGAGGTTCAAATCCCATTTTGGCATCAGGATGGTTACTGACTCTTTCTGAGTTTATAAAATGAGGACACATAACACCATCTTCATAAGAACATCAGAGGTCTTGGAGAAATAATGTGGGTGGATATGTTTTATGAAGAGTTGGGTGAAATATCATTATAAAGGGCGCCCCTCAGTCATAACACATGAGTGCATTGATTCCGGAGACACTGGCTTCTCAGTTCTATCACTTAATGTTTAGACAAATCAGTCAAACTACTTATGAATTCCTTGGGTTTCCCTTTTCCTTCCCAGAGGTATTTTATTTATGCAAAATTAGACAGTACCTTTTAATTCCTTTAAACTCTGGGGAAGACTTTCTAAAACTTTCAACATTCAACAGACTCCTACTAGGTGCCATACTCTTCCAGGTGCTGGGAATTTTTAAAATTCCTTTAAAATTGCCCATCCTCTGTCAAACTATCAAGTTTTTGTTTTTAATCTCTGGGAGAAAATAATGCATAGTTGGAAGCTGCTACAAGTCTCTCTTTCTCTCTCTCTCTCTCTTTTTGGAAACAAATCATTCGAGCATAATTTAAAAAACAAAAAACAGGAGACTGAATACTGTTACAATCTTACTACTTTGACGAAGAATTTTAAGAAAAATGTTTTCCAAGACTACTGCTGCCAAGTGTTTTGTATACTGAGCACCTAATTTATAAATGCATTATTTACTTTGTTCCCTTGCTTGCTTATACAGCTAGAATCAATACAGAATTTATTTATTGCAAGCTGTGTAAGGTTCCAACAAGACAATTCCTATATGGATTTTTCTTCATCACCAGATGCATTCTCATTTTCAAAAGGTTTACCTCACAAAACAAAGAAGCTACACCATACCTACATGGGGCGCGATTATTTTTCAATTTTAAAGAAACTGCTTCCATTTTTCTTTTACTTCAAGTTTACTTCCAGCTAAGTATTTTCCTATACAGTTGAAATAAGGAATAGTTGTCGCCTCGGTGTAAGACCAAATGAAATCATTCACTTTTGCCTAACCAGTGTCTGCCACCTGGGGGGAGGACAAACCCTTGACCTCACTTCTGCTTGACAAATTTGAATTCTTCAACAAATTCTACTAAGGGAACATTGTGACACCCTTGTGTGTCCCATTTCATTTCAAGGGAAGATTAGACTCTTTTGTCCATGTCGATTCAAGATGACATGATAATAATTAGAGCGAGTAATCTGAAAGGTGGCATGGCGGTGAGTCTGAGTGTGGTTCTGGGTCCATGATGGGAGACTGGCTCCAATGCCTGCTGGTTGTGGGACTTTGCCAAGTCAGCGAGCCCACACCCCCCACCCACCGCCACTGAGTCCTGGTTTCCTTGGCTGTGAAATACAGATCATTATTCAGTCTTCCTCGTATGGCTGCTTAAGGACCATGTGAGCCAAAGCATGTCAGCTCACAGAAGGACACGTGGCTAGTAAGGAAATATGAACTGTTATCATTATTAATTGAGACTCACCTCCGATATTCCAGGTCTCTTATAGATCCTCTCTGATAAATGCATCATATTTTCAAACACAGGTTTTGAAACCTGGATGTGTTAGTCTACTAAAGATGTAACACATTGCTGCTTCGCTCCCTCAAAGTGATTAGAAAATTTCTGCGCTGTATCATGACCGAGAGCGATGTGTATGCATTACCAAGAAGTTAAGTGTCAACAAAATGTCTTACAAATATCTTTTTTAGCTGAGCTTTTCTGAAGGCACAAAAAAGAAAGCAGAGACTACAGGACAGCCTAGTCACTTGACTGACCCGAATAGAGCCTGTGGGCCGTGCAATAAAGCCCTTCTAAATCTTGAGCAAGCCCCTTCCCCCAGGCAGCACCCTCAGGGCAGCGGTTCTGCGCCTTGGGCTTTGTACTAGGCTGAGCCACACCTGCTGGGCTTATGCTTCCAGACCATGGTTTCTCACCCTTGGCACTCCTAACATTTTAGTCTGGATAATTCTTTGTTGTAGGCAACTGTCCAGTGCAATGAAGGCTGCCCGGCAGCACTCCCGGCCTCCATCCGCTAGATGGCAGTAGCACCTCCCTGTGCCTCTAGGTTGAGAAAACCAGGAAGATCTTCAGAAATTGCCAAACATTCCCTGCAGGGCACGGTCACCCCTCGCTGAAAACCGCTGCTCTAGAACACGTGGAGGGGCCCTTGTGCAAGCTCCAGCCACCGGTGCTTCTGCCTGAGAGTTCATTAGAACAGCAAGCCGCCACTGAGATCACTTGAAAGCAATGAGCCATTTTCATTCCCAAATCACTCTTTTATCTGCCTGTTCTTTAGGCACTTATTTATCATTCTTCACTTAAAAAATTTCTTAAGAGCCTACACTTGTGCCGCCATCTTGATTCGGTCCCGGGAGTCTTGCCTGCAGTTCTTGCAGCTTCTCCTCAGGGGTGTCTCTGCCTTCACCCAGCTCTCCCTCATCCATTCCCTCCAACCATGTCTCCATCCAGGTTGATCAAACGATCTCTCTAAAACCCAAATCTGATCTCACTGCCACTGTTTTTAAAAATCCCTACTGCCTTCAGGATGACACCCAAAAACTTACACCTAGCACACAAACGTGCGTGATCTGGAGCCTGACACCACGATACTCTTTACTCATACTGAACACAAGTCCCCAGAGGGGCACGATCGTTGACACAGTCTGAGCTTTCGCACGTCTACCAGCAGTGCTCTTCAGTTGAACCGTTTGAATTAATCCTGTTTGCTCCTCACCGTCCACGCTGCTATCCTTTGTCCTGGAAAGTCTCCTCTTCTCCCTGGACAGCATCGGAGAGCTTCCCCATTCCACTGACCGTATTAGATCCCTTGTGACAGTCTGTTGTGATTGCTTACATTTCTCTCTTTCTTCTGAGATATAAGTTCTGTTGTGGCACTAGCAAAATCTCCTTGCCTTTCTCCATTATCGAACGGAATCTTGTTCAAAGTTAGTACATGAAATAAAAATTAATTAAATTGAATGAAAAAGAAAAATGGGGAAATCCACTCACATTAGCGTCCTCCTATTTTATCGCCCCTCTTCTTTCGTTCATGTCACTTACCATTATGCTAAATTGCATTCTTGTTATATTTCTTCACTCATTTCTGGTCTGTCTCCACCCTCCACCGCCACCAGGTTGTAAGTGATACAGGGGCAAGAAACATCTTCCACGTTGTTGCTGCTGTTAACCGGCACCTCCAGTGGTGCTCGGGAGACAGTAAGTACTCAAAAATAAAAAAAAACACACATTTTGGTGAATGAATAAACACAAAAGTTGGGCTGAAAAGCAGAAGCTAGTTAATAAAACCAAGAATGAGTGGTCACAGATGTAGAAAGGGAAGGGAGAGAATGTATTCAAATAAGAAATCCAATATTGTATTAATGTGTCACCCTTGAAAAACAAATATACATATTTTGAGAAAGCACATGACAATAGTAAACGCAAACCCAAATAGAAGAAATAGGAAGGGCTTCCAGTTTTGTTTTGTTTTTTTCTTGCCACCTATAGGAAGCAGACTTGGCAGCTGCTGTTACAAAGGAAAAGAAAAATTGTTATGCGCAAGGCTCATGTTCTCATGATTGATGGACACTTCCTTTGGAAAATATGCCTATTTATAATCACAAATAAAATTCCTGTTGTCTCATGAACAACAGACCATGAGTCTTATGGATTTGCCTCCAAGAGTTAAATAACCTCCTAATTCGACTTGACAGTAAGGATAAAGCTACTGTTCTCCTGTGATAGATAATCCTCTGCATGGGGTGGTGGGACGGCAGGAGCAACAAGGAGACAGGGGAGAGGAGACATCCATCTTGCTAAGCAGTTTATGAATTGCACCCTAAATCCTTAATGTACTCGATGGTGAGTCAGTGTGCTAATGCACACTTGATTGAATTTGGTTTAAAATGCGAAGTTAACGTGTGCAGGTGTCTTGAGCAGGTGCACGGTTTTCTGCTAATAAACAGAAGACATTAAACCTGCGGCAAGGCGTATTTCGCTGCATTCTAGACATTTCACAGACCTATAGAAAATACATGAAATATTGCTGTAGGGCGGGCTATTCATTCAGTATCTCTTCAAATCCTGTAAATCAAGAAAGCAAGGTGCTAGTTCCAATTTGTGCCATGAGTTTTTTTTTTCCTTAAACATTTAAAATGAAATATAATGATAACCCCCCTCTATTAGAGTACCATTGTATTTACATAAGTGGGTCTGAAAAATGCCATACTTGAAACCTCAAAATATATATGTATCTATATATGGAAATTATATCATGCCGTATTTTTTCTGAAACACTTATGGGCACAGTTGGAGTCCCAGTGTCATAATGAAAAATTGCTGTTAATTTTCAGCGTATGGATGGGAAGAGCTGGGAAGTCAGGCTGCACTGGGGATTAATTTGCACAAGCTACAGCGTTGTATTATTTAGGGTGTGGCAAGATTTGAAGCAACCTGCCATTCCAGAAAGGGGCCCAACTGGCGAGGGCTTGTTTCACTCTGGGGGTGGCGGTTTTCTATGGGAAAAAATTCCATATGAGAGACGGATGTGAAGAAATCTGGCATAGTTTTCATCTTGCCCCAAACAGGTTTAAATAAGATGTCATTCAATAACTTTTTCACACAAAATGCTTTAGTTTGGACGTCTACCCTTATGGTGTTTATTAAAATATCACTACAGGAGCAACAGCGAGTTTCAGTATTTACTGTCCATCATGGAGCTAATTTATTGCTATGTATTAGGCACTTGAATTTAAATAGAAGTACTGCTTATTGTCAAAGACTTACTCCTTTGTTTCTTCGAATTCATGTCATAATCTGTTGTGTATAGATTAGAACATGCAATAACCTATGGTGTGTGTTCTATGTTAGATTTTAATATGTCACATTTATCTAACACATGTTTTGGAAGATTGACTATATGAATTTGGAAAATTTTCTCTTTGCCAAATAAAAGTGATTTTCCTATTTACTGATCAAAATCTCCTCTTCGCTCTTGGGCATGGCTTTGTGCCACAACAAAACTGGAAAACAATTATTCAGCTGCAACTTAAACAAGGCTTATAAGCAAGGTTTATAATGGCCTCTACATTGTGTTTTCAAGACCGAAATGAAATTTCACTCTTTTCTTATACCTCTATGTAGCCTTAGATGGAAAGACAACCTTCAGTTGGTTCACCAACTCAAGGACCACATCCCACACTTCCCAAAGAAACATGAAACAAATACCAAATTCTAAACTTCGGTACATACTACTGAACATCTCAAATGTTGTCACACACTGAAACATTCTTATCTAAACATCATCATATTAATTTTTCCAGCATATTATTGAAATACAATGTATATAAGTTTAAGGTGCACAATGTGATGATTTGATACACATGTAGTATATTGCAAAATGATCACCACCGTAAGGTGAGTTCCTACCTTTATCCCCTCCCATAACTGCCACTTTTCTTTTGGGGTGATAATATTGTTAAGATCTATTCCCTCAAACCCTTCCCAGGATGTAATGCAGGAATATTAGCGATAATCACCTGGTTGTATGTTAAATCTTTGAATTGTGTTCATCTTACAACTGGAAGATTGTACCCTTTGCCCGGCACCTTCCCACTTCTCCACCTTAAAGCCCCTGGCAGCCACCATTCTACCCCCTATTTCTGTGAGTTAAGCCTTTTTAGAGTCTGTGTGTTGGTAAAAACACATAGTATTTGTCTTCCTCTGTCTGGCTTATTTCACTTAGCACAGTGACCTCTCCCTTCTGTATATGGGTATCCAGTTTTCCCAACGTAGACTGTCCTATCCTCATTGAGTGTTCTTGGCTCCCTCGTCAAATATTAGTTGACAGTATATACATGCGTTTATTTCTAGGCTGTCAGTTGTGTTCCGTTGGGGTCCGCTGTTGTGCCACTGCTATCCTGTTTGATTACTGTAGTTGTGCAATAAAGCTTGAAATCAGGAATTGGAATGCCTGCACCTGTGTTCTTCTCTCTCAGGACTGACTAGCTTCATGAGGCAGCCTTGAGGTTGGGGCTGCCAGGGCTGGCCTGGTGCTGGGGCAGCTCAGGAGTCTAGGAGCGAGGAGCTCATCTAAAAAAAAAAAAATAATGTCTGAGAGGTTCCCAAATCTGAGGAGAGATTTGAGCATCCAGGCTCACGAAGCTAACAAGTCACTTCAAAATTTCAACCTAAAACAAGTTTCTCCGAGACACATTACAAGAAACCTACCTAAAAATCAAAGACAATGAAAAATTTGAAAGCTAGAGAAAATTATCCTTACATATAAGGGAACACACATAAGACTATCAAAGGATTTCTCAGGAATTTTATAAGTGAAGAGAGAGTAAAACGATATATTCAAATTGCTGAACAAAAAAGCAAACCAACCAAGACGACTTTACCCCCTCCTTCTTCCTTCTAAAACCTCAATAACACATAGACTGTTTCTCTTAAGATATCCCATCTTTCACAGAGGCTTTCTTCACTCCTATTTCATTCTTTTTCTTTACACTCCTCTGACCAGATGATTTCAGATGACCTGTCTCGCTAATTTTTTGTTCTGCTTGGCAGAGTCTGCTCTGAAGCTCTTTATTGAATTCTTCAGTTGGTCATTGTATTCTTCAATTCTAGGATTTCTGTTTTTTGGGTTTTTTTTTAATGGCTTCCATTTCTTTGTTGAACTTCTCATTTGATTAATGCATTGTTTGCTTAATTTCATTTAGTTACATGTCCATGTATTCTTGTATTTCACTGAGTTCCGTTAAGAGAATTATTCTCAATTCGTTGTCAGGTACTTCGCAGACCTCCATCTTGTTCGAGTCAGTCATTGGATTTCCACTAGTTTCTTTTGGTGCTGTCATGTTTTCTTGATTATTTGGGATTCTTCAGGCCTGACGTTAATGTTTGCATAATTGTGGTATAGGCATGTCTTCTAGGCTTACAGACTGACTTCAGGAGGCAAAGCCCTTTACCAGTTAGGTTGTGTAGAAATTCTGGGTGGGCTGACTGGTGGTGTCTGCAGGCAGGGACTCTGCCGGAATCCTTGGGGGACAGGTCTGTTGTGTGGGTCAGTAGGTAGGCAGGCTTGGTGCCTGGGTACATGGACACCAGCCTGGTCCCTAGGTCTTTAGGAGTGGCTAGAGCCTGGGTTCACTGGGGTGGCATGGTGCTTGACTCAGTGAGGATGGGCTTGGGGCCTGGGTCTGCATGGGTGTACCTGAATCCTGGGTCCACAGAGATCAGTCAGACCCTAGGGTCCACTGGGGTGGGCCTGGTGTCTAGATTGGTAAAGGCCAGTCTAATATTGAGTTGGGCCAAGATCTTGTTACTGAAGGAGATGACCTAGAGTCCAGGCTTATGGGGGTCAGGCTGGCACAAGGGTGAGTCTAAAGCTTGGGGCCATGGCTGGCTGGGAGATTGAGTCTATGGGGACTGGTCTGGCACTAGGTGTGCAGGAAGCAGCCCTGAGGTTGGGACTGCAAGGGCTGGCCTGGTGCTGCATCAGGCCAGGAGTCTAGGAGCTGGTCTAGAGTCTAGATCCTCCAGAATGAAAATACTTTCTTCCTCTCACCTATGAACTTCCATGTTGGAGACCTTGAGCTCTTGTCCTCAACTTGTTCAGGGGCTTCTCTATCTTTCTACACTGAACTATTTCTGTCTAGGAACTTTGTATGAATACTGATTTGATTGGTAAATCTCATGATTATTACAGGCATTTAACACAGAAATGAATAATTAGGGGTTTCATGGAAAGATAATTTTTCATTCTGATCAGCATCACATTGTTCCAATCCATAAGCATCATGATTTCCACATAAAGCAGTGCAATGGCCTTAGAAATCAAACGCACACTTTTTGGATTATTACTTATTATACAAGGGCTTCGAAAATGCTACCTCTCAGTCAATCAATTAAGCCAAAGTAGAACTTTTACAACTTTCTCCTCAAATTTCTCAGTAGCAACCCTTACCTCACCAAATAAATACAGAGTTAAGTAGGAACAGCTGATCGCCAGATTCCTGTCTTGTCCTTCAGGTTGGGGCATTACTTGGGGAAACCACGGAGGCTTTAGGTGACAATCTTGGATCTAGTGTTGGGAGGAGGCAAGTTATTTTGTTTATCTAACCTGGTTTCTCATGCTCCACCTTAGAGCTGTTGTGTTGCCTGTTCCTGGGGATGGAAGAGGCGAGAGAGAGCACGCTGTCTCGAACATCTTGGAATTTGTTAAACATGCTGGAAAGTGCTCAGGGTCAGAATTCTGTGTGTGTTGTGCTTTCTTTTTAATTCCTTTGATGCTTTAATCCATGTAGTACATTTTAGTGATTTAAAGGAGGATTAGCCTAGAGTGATTCTGCACTAAAAGACTTACTGTCCTGCCAGCAGCCTGCTCATCCTACCCCTATTCTCTCCTGACAGAAAACCAGCCAGCGAACCAGCAGCTTTTGGGGGATTACTTTTCACCCTGTGCTTCTGGTAACTGAGCCAGCTATAAAGTGCACAACTCAGAGGTCTCTGTTCGTTAGGTTTTCATCTTTTCACTGCTTGTCCTACACCAAGTCGTGTAGAGCATCCAGGCTCAGAATCACTTAAAGATGGTTAAATTGGACCAGTTATTTGAAAGATCTAGCACCATTTTTTTTTTCAAACATTAGTTCATAGTGGAGTTCTGTATCCAAAACCAGAATGAGTAATCTTCACTGAGGAATCAGCAGTCTATAAAACTCCTTAAAATTTACATCCATATTTTTTTAGATGCACATAATTTGAGATAAATCTTGCTTAGCTCAGTTTATAATGCAGTGATTCTTAAACCTCCACATGCATCAGAGCCACCTGGGAAATTTACTCATCCAGATCACAGTGTCCCCCACAAGAGTTTCTGTTTCAGTTGACCTGAGACGATGGGTTGATATTTGTAGCATGTTTCCAGGTGCTGCTAATGCTGTTCCCAGTCCAGGACTGCACTCTGAGAACCCTGGTTTGGCCCCGCCCTAATAGCAAGCATTGTAGTGATTTGAAGAGTTAACACAACCATCAAAAGAGCTTCCTTTAGAAAGAATTCATTGATAATTCCAAGAGAACATTCAGTGTCCTTTCCCATTAGTTCCAGAGCCAGCACTTACACAGAGCTTTGAAAATTTTTCTTTGCTTGTCTACTTTTCTAACTTGACTTATATTCCTTGAGGATAAAACTGTGTCTTGTTCATGATAATATTCTCAAGATATATTGAATTTCAACAGAGCATAATGTATAACCAGTTTATTGGTATATTAAAGGAATATAAAATGAGGGCAGATTTTTCTCTAACATTTTGCTTAGACAACATTCCACCATTTGGTATTGTCATCTGAGTGTTAAAATGATCTTAGAAAGTAGGATATGAAGCCAGGAAAGTGAAAGAAAAGATGCTAAATTCAATCTGATGTCACTTAATATCTTAAAAGAGCCAGGAGAGGGGGAGGGAATCCAACTGCAGTATGAGGAAAGTTGGCTAATTTAAGAGTGGGCTGCCAACTTCTTTAAACGAAAAGGAGAATTTAGTGAGGCGTACCTTTACTGTAGACCTAGAGTCAGAGATGACTTCACACAAAGCTCTGTCTTTTCTGATCCTGAGGGTCACGTCCCCAGATGTCTGCATCTCCACCTCTTCCACAGGCTACAATCTCTGGTTGAGAAACAATCTCGACTAACTGAGAAGGTAATTCTAAGAATCTGTCTGGAAGAGGAACTCCAGATTATTTGGAACGGCATGACTGATTCCTGACTGGATTTTTTTAACCTTGGGGAAATTTTATAGCTAAATAAAGAAATGAACCAAACCAAAATCACAAAATCAATATTCTTGATAAGGAATAAGATGTGTATTTCTGAGATCTTAAGAACTTGTAATATTTAAGAGAATTGAGTCTAGTAAATTAGCTAACATATTTCAATTTAAACATGTGATTGAATGATGGATTTTGTTTGCTGTTTTTATTTGAAAATTATAAGAATCTGCTATATTAAAGAGTATTGTGATGCTTAATATAACTTAAGGCTCATCATATTCATAAATGCGTTATCTCTGCAAATGATATTTAACTACTCAGGTAAATTATATTTGTTAACCAAACATGTGAACTACTTAACAAGGATATTAAAAATTTAGAACTTATAAAGGCAGCTCAAAATGTTTAAGGTGAATTATTTACTCTCAAGAGTGATTGTTAAAATACAACAACGTCATATAGAAGTTGAACTTAATAGATCAAGGAAGAACTAGGTTTATGAGCATACGTCTTTAATAAATTCAATGTTAATTCAAAAAACTGAAGTAATGAGTGAATAATGCTTTTGTGTATAAATGTCACCTGTTAAGAACATCAAACACCACATGCTTCTGGATGGACAACTATTCATGGCTGTACAGGTGTAACAGCATAGGGCACCCCTGTAGTAAGAATTGGCTTGGTCCACTGAAAAAAGGTTAGGAACCATGTCTAACATTTGGCCGTTGGATGACTGATCTAAAGAAAAGCCAGAGTCTAATTGTAATGATGCAATATTGCCTCAAAACACACAGACATCAAGTTCACTTTGGTCTTTGTTGACCAGAAGCTGGACCGAGTTTTATCTGTTAAAGGATAACCTTCTCACACTCCCGACCTTTCTTTAGCTCTTTGCTTAAAAAAATGCTGCAACTCACTGAAGGGCAGGCAGATGACTAAACAACATGTACCCATTCTTTAAAAAAACAGCCACTATTATATTGTAATCCTTTCAAATGCATCCGTATTTTCTGCCTCATGAAATCTAGACCAAAATGCCTCATTTTCCGGATCTTTCAGAATCCATCTCAACCACACCTACGACCCCTCCACACACCATCAAATATTGCCAAGAGACATAGGTACATTTTTTCATTTTTCCAAGGGTACACGTAGTATCCCCTCATCTGTGCCTGTGCTTCTGTTGCTCTCCTAACTTAGGATCCCTTTACCTGTGAGATTTGCTTACTGTGATTTCACTGAGTCCCCACGTCCTCTCTGCAAACTTCCCTGATTCCCTGGCTCTCACTGAATTCCTCCTTCTCTGTGACATTCTAGAACATTCATCTCTATGCCACACTGTTTAGCATTGATGTGCATTTTGATAATATTTTACTCCCACCAAATAGACTGCAGTGGTAGTGTTTGCCAAAAGTGTTTATTAATCCCTGCCATACCTTTGATTCCACCCCAAACATACACACACACACACACACACACACACAGTCTTATAAACTAGACTTTGGACTCCAGGAGAAGTCAGGCACAACCAAACTTAAAGGAAAACAAATGAAGTTAATTTTTATCTTTCTAGGACACAAAGCCCAAATGGTTGCATAAACCATACACTGGGGAAAAAAACTTTTGTAACCAGTTTTATTTTTCCTATGGCACAGAGAGGAAAAAGAAGGAAAGCTAAAGGCTAATTCTCCCCAAACTTGGAAAAGAGAGAGGAGAAGAAAAGAAAAGAAAAAAAAAAAAAAAAAAAGGCTTAGAAAGCTTGAAAGAAGCTGAAAGACAAGTCTTGTGGCCTCAGAGCCATGACCAAAGGGGCAGAGCGTGGGGACCAGCGAGTGCAGGCTTGCCGATGGCAGCCTTGTCAGCAGAACCCAAGTATGGGGATGGCTGTCCCCAAGGATCTCAGTAGGACTCTGACTACCATCTCTCCGCTCCCCGCCCCACAATGCTAGATGAAAAACTTGCTAAATATTGTAAAATCATCCTAAAGAAAAGTATTGTTAAGGATCAAAAAGTAAAAAATATCATACATAAATTCTAACATCTGTGGAAGAAGAAGAATTTGCATAAGAGGGGAAATCCTGAAGTAATTTAAAATAATAAGGATATCTGAAATTGATGACATGACGTTTTCAGGAGGAAGAAAAGGCACAAACTGGACTGAGTTATACAAAGCACACAGATTATTGACCATCACATCCCCGAGACAGTGGATTGAGAACCAATGTTCTCTCTCTAATAACGTGTTGAGTGAGTGCCCCACTAACTTGGTCACCAAGTGTCCCCCAGATATTTCAGAGCAGGTCCTCGGGTGCTTCTGCTTGTCCGCTGGGGAACTCGCTCTGCTTCTTCCACTCCAGCTGCCTCATCAGGTGGCTCTATCACTAACGACCCTCCTGAAGAGCATCATTATTCTTTGCTGTGACAGCAGCCGGGGGGAGGGGACCCCATCCCCCTCTATCTTAGATCCAATTAGGCTTATCTCTAATTCACATATAGCTCTACTGACTTAACAGGACTTTACTGATGTTTAAGGATAGTGGGAAGGAAACAGAGCGCACAGCATCGCTGGTCTTTGGCTCCATCTCCTTGTCACCCTTTGGCCCGACCCTCTTCCAGTGGTGCCCACACTCTTAAAATGGCTTCTCCCATGTGACAAGATGGATTCTAGAAGATTCCAGAGATATCTCTCTTTGGTTCACATCCAAGGAGAGACAGATAACTTCTCTTTCGCAAAGCACCAAACAGGAGTCCTTTGTTTCTCTCTGCTTAGAGCAATTCAGATCATAGGCCCTTCCCTGAACCAAACCCTATAACCAGGAGATGATGACCGACTGGGTTAGGGCCGGATTACAAGCAGGTTCCTGAATCAATCACGTTGACAAAGGGAGGCCGCCCCTGAGAGTTTAGCCAATCAGGACTCACACAGGGAGCTAGGGGAGGAGCAAATCCATTTCATCTATAAGGTTTACTTATACGCTACACATGGAGAGACAATAAAATGGGAGGTGACCACAATTACCCCGACACTTATCATGGGCTCTGCCTCGGCCTGCTCCCTGCCAGCGCAGAGGGGCCTCCACGTGACCAGTGACTGTCACTGACGCTGTCACCACCGGATCCATAGCCGTCTATTCTATACATGGAGTTCAGGCTAAACTGTATTGCTGGCTCCCTGTCTCAGAGAAAAGGAAGATTTTTTAAAATCCCAATACAAGGTAAAATTTTCTGAATTTTCATGTGAATTTACATTGTTATTGCAGACGTCTATTTCTTTTGGAGGACACTTCATACTCTGACAGATTGGCCTTGCTATATACAATACATATAAGATGAGCACAAAAATATTCTGGGTTATTCAGTTATGGTCAATTTATTGCTCACTATAAGATTTTAAAAGTATGGAGAAATCATACTACTTATCTAGATGTTCCATTTGTGTCCAACCAGATTTTTAGTTTTCTTAAGAGCAGTCTTCATCTTATGCTGTTTTGTTTTGTCTTTTTTTTTGATTTTGTCATGACTGGCAATTTCATGAAGTTCAACCTAATATACTTACCAGTAGAAAGCAATAAACATTTGTAAAACATCCTGAGTTTTTTGAGGGTAGAAACTATGTGAAACTCACCTTTGTATTTGCAGGTCCCAGGGCAACATCTGGAACAGAACGGACATTCAGTCACTCAGTGAGGGAGTGAAGAAATGAATGAATGCCAAAGATACTGATTGATGCTATATTTAAAAAGCATAATAAATAAATGGATGCATTTGCTACATCAAATAGAGTGTGTAAATGTTTCTAGGAGCATGTGAGGTGGTCTCATTCCTGTGACTGAGATATTATGAAATACACTACTCTTTAGGGAATGCTCCATTAAATCTGCTGCCCAGAAAACTTAAGGTAGTTTTTTGGCGGGTGTTTGTATACATTAGTTGATGCTGACTCACTCAGCATAGATTTATCTTTGAATTATATTGTTTTTA